>NW_026606066.1:34252500-35452500 GCF_029834395.1 Sorex fumeus | reverse complement strand
TGTGATTTTGATGATTAACTCTTTTTCTTAAGAAATTTTAGAAAACTTGGAAGTGACTGTTTTCTTTTTTAAAAACATCAGTGTATCACTACAATACTGTTTTAATGGCATACATATTCAGTAAACATTTCAAAACATAATCAACACATCCAATTTGCTACAATATTGAAATAGCCAATATAAGAAAAATGGAGTCTTTAATCAAAGTGCTGTTTGAGCAGTGCCATGTGCAGATTATTTCTGGGAATATTCAACAAAAACTTGTGATTAATGATGCAAGATACCAACCGAAGAAAGGAATTCAGAGTAGGCTCATAACTAGCTCGTGCTTCCAGAGCTAGTTGTAATACTGCTTCTTATAAATAAAACAGATTTGTATAAATAGAAACAATTGAATATCAGATCAATATTTATGGTAATAAAAAAGTAAAACATTTTAATCTTATGAACAAATAAAGAATGTAGAAATTTAGAGTTGGGTGGGAGAACTTAATGCTTACTCCAACTTGAGGAGCGTTACATGCTACATTATTGATATGGAAAGGTAGGAATTTTTTTACTGTCCCCTCACCACTCCACTACCACCACCACCACACACACATACGTACACACATACACACACACACTACACCAATTTCAACATAGATGAGAATGATTTTGAAAAAGTCTAGGAGTCATTAAAGAAATTCCTGCACACTGTAAGCACAAAATCAAATTTTCAACCAAGAATGCACACATTGAAGAAAGCTTCATTTAGTCTACATACTCCCTACTTTGAGAGATCTTGACCTCCTCACTGCAAGAGGATCTTAACAAGCAAATATCTTCCTCAGGGAAATGTGAGAACATACAAGTAAGCACCTGGCTCTCGAAGTTGCTGGCAAAGCACTACACTTCTTGTCCCAACTCACCCCAAATTCAAAAGTGCCCTGAATAAATAAAAGATAAAGCACAGTTAGGAGAACAGCAGCCAGGATTCTGGGATGGACATCGAAGGATGTTATTGATTAGTACTTTTATCAGGAAACCGTTCCACAAGGTATTAAGGATGCAACACCTGAGATCCTCACAGATGACATATAGAAGTCAGGCCCAATACTCCAATACCACACACACACACACACACACACACACACACACACACACACGCACGCATGCACGCTACCAACGATAGTAAAAGCAACCTTTTGCAGCTATTTATGATCCAACACAAAACGCTGGCTGGATTCTACGACTGGATGTAAATACACAAACTTGAGCTTTCAACATTGGTATAGAGAAATCAAATGGAAACTCTTAAGTATCCAGTTTGACCCTGAGAGATCTTGGGAAATTAAAATCTTAAGATTTCTGGCTTCCTCCTCCAAGAGGAAGAGCAAGTGTGTGGAGCACATAGACAAACAAAAATGAATGAGAAAACTTGTAGATAACTACAAGATTGACAAGAGATATTTCTTACACAAAGTTTACTTAATAATGAGAGTCTCTTCTCTGTCTGAGCTTCCTTTTCACCTAGCACGTGTGGCTGGCCTTCAAGTCATGGAGAAGCATGCTAAAAGTAGTCTATAGACCAAACATGATTGCCACTCAATGCCTCTCTTGCAAAACACAGTACCCAAAAGAAGAGAGAGAGAACAAGGGGGAATACCCTGCCACAGAGGCAGGGTGGGACGGGGGGGGTGGGGGGTGGGGGGATGCTGGGACCCGTGGTGGTGGATGATGGCTACTGATGGAGGGATGGGTACTTGATCATTGTATAACTGAAACCCAAGCACAAAATTTGTAAGTCTATAACTGTACCTCATGGTGTTTCACTAATAAAAAAAGAAAAAATAATAATGAGAGTCTCAGGATAGTAAGCAGGTTTGACAGAAGGCATATCTTACCCCAAATCAATCAGTAATGACTGGAGGAGGTGACTCCTTTTACAAATGCATAGACAACAAGGCAAGGTTTCAAGAAATGAGAAATTTGAAGACATGGAGTCACAAAATATGAAGTTTTTTAGTCACTGACATCACCAAAATTAAGGGCTATAATTTGCCTAATCAAAAATTGAAAAAATTGCTTTAAGGAATTTTAATGAGCTGCAGAACTTAAAGTAATAGGATAGATAATCTCTTGTTACTAATCTTATCTTCAAATGTTTTTTCTAATGTTTACAGTTTGTCCTACTGAGGAAAATTTTTCTTGTAGAAAATATTAAAAATACTAAAAATGAAGAACTCAGCATATGAGAAAATAACCTAATATTAAAACATCTTAACAACGGTGAATCTCCTTTTTTTATTCATAGAATATATAAAATCTATCTTATGTGTATGTTTTATAGTATTTTAGCTTCACGCCTCAACTTTAACATCATGGTCCCAAATATAACACTTACAAATCCATACAACTCTGAAATTTTTGTTACTATATACTTCTTTTTCATCTTTATACTTTTGCTGAAAACATATAAAAGATACTTCTTAGTAATACATTCCAACAGGTTAAAAATACATGTCTCAAGTGACTTTACCTAGGCCAGAGTGATAGAACAGAGGATAGGGCATTTGTTTTGCATGCGGTCAACTGGTTATTCAATCCCTGTATTCCTTATGGTCTCATGAGCTCCGCCAGGAGTAAATTCTGAGTATAGAGACAGGGGTAACCTCTGAGCATCACTGGGTGTGATATCCCCCCAAAAGAACCCCCCCAATAGTCAAGTGATTTTACCTTGAAAATGCAACATATTAATGGAAATCCTTAATACACATTTAATATTAAATATATACACACACATAAATAATGTCACTGTAGCACTGTAGCACTATCCTCCCATTGTTCATGCATTTTCTCAAATGGGCACCAGTAACATCTCCATTGTGAGCCTTGTTGTTACTGTTTTTGGCATATTGAATACGTCACAGGTAGCTTGCCAGACTCTGCTGCGCGGGTGGAATACTG
Source organism: Sorex fumeus (assembly GCF_029834395.1). Classification (NCBI taxonomy): domain Eukaryota; kingdom Metazoa; phylum Chordata; class Mammalia; order Eulipotyphla; family Soricidae; genus Sorex; species Sorex fumeus. The sequence continues at coordinate 35,449,551 of NW_026606066.1, read as the reverse complement.
TCGGTAGCTTGCTGGGCTCTCCGAGAGGAGCGAAGGAATCGAACCCAGGTCAGCCTCATGCAAGGCAAACGCCCTACCCACTATGCTATCGTTTGGGCCCAAATAATGTCAATAATTTTAAAATAACTTAACAGTGTCCATTATGTATCTATGTCAAATGCTTCATTATATAATTATGCTTTTCTTCTCAATAAATTTAAAAATTCTAAATGTTGATCGGCAAGCTACCGAGAGTATTCGATATGCCAGACACAGTAACAACAAAGTCTCCAATGGAGACGTTACTGGACCCGCTCGAGCAAATCGAGCAAATGTTGATAGTTGAATGCTTAGAAATATCTTATGGATTAGGGTAGGTCAATCATACAGTGGGTAGGGTGCTTGCTTGATTGTAGCTCACCTGAGTTTGATCCCTAGCACTACATATGATCAAACTCACCAGGAGTGATGCCTGAGTGCAGAGTTAGGAGTATGCCCTGAGTACAAGCTGGGTGTGACCCCAAAATGAAGAAATGAACAAAAAAATATAACTTAAGGATAATTTTCTGATAATTATACTGCAAAATATTACTGCAACTTCCAAAATACTAAAAATTGTATTAAGAAACAAAATTAAATACTAGAATTTCTGTGCAATAATTTCATAAAGTGCTTATACATTTTAAGTATGAATATGGACAAGAGGAGCGAATATTACTGCTTTGATAACTAGTATTTAAAGAGTATCTGCTTTACATCAGAACTATATTAAAAGTTTTAATATATTTTATCCATACAATCAATCCTTCAACAAAAGCATCAACACTTTTTGTTGTCTTCAATTTACAAATAATAAATTTTGAAAATCAAATATTGAATAATGAAATAGTGTTTTCAAATTAGGCATGATCAGTTGCATCCTTAATATTAAAATATGTTTGCGTTACAGTGTCTAGAAGAGGGAAAAGAAGTTGTGTTCTACGAAATAAATTTAAACCGAATTAAAATTTATTGTGTAGCTACACTCTTTTGATTTTTTTCTTGAACAGACTTGTTTAGAAGAATCTGTTCTCCCTTTCACTACTGAGTCATACTCCCTTTGTATATGAATAAACAATAAAGAGAAATGCTTTTAAAAGTACAAGGAAATGAGTGGGCACAATATTTTAGAATTAGTCAGAAATATATTAATCACCTTTTTGCCTAAAGGGTATTTAGAGTTGCAGCTCTAGTGCCAAGAAGTAAACTCTGAAGAAAAAGAAGTACGCATAATTCTTCATGTTAATTATATTTTATTAAATATTAAGGCACCATGATTTACATGTTTATTCATAGAAGAGTTTAGGATTACTGCACTGTAGCACTGTCCTCCTGTTGTTCATCAATTTGCTTGAGCGGACACGAGTAACGTCTCCATTGTGAGACTTGTTACTATTGTTTTTGGCAGATCTAGTATGACACAGGGAGCTTGCTAGGCTCTGCCTTGAGGATGGGATACTCTCAGTAGCTTTCCAGGCTCTCAGAGAGGGACGGAGGAATTGAACCCAGGAATTGAACATGCAAGGCAAACACCCTACCCGTTGTGCTATCGCTCTAGCCCTGAACACTACCATCAGGGGTAATTCCTGAGCGCAGACCCCTGAGCACTGCTGGGTAGACCTCAGTCAGGTGTGGGCCTGAGCACCACAGGCAGGGTGCAGCCCCAGGTGGTACCAGAGTCACTAGAGCAAGTACCACAACCATAACTGTGCTCCCCAGTAGGCCTGGCAACTGAAGAAATGCAAATTTGAATGAACAAACTCTGAAACCTGATGACACCAGGTGACCACCACATCCAGGTGTCATTGCAACAAGAAATAGTGAAAGGGGAAAAGGGGAGGGGAAGAGAACTTTAAATCTAATTTTATAGGGGATGAGGGCCATAGAGTTCCTCCTGGCAACTCTCTGATTCTCAGACCGCAGTTCAATGCAAGGGACAAGAAAGCAATTTGCTTGAGCTCTATGGTACTAGGAACTGAGACTTCCAGGGCTGCACCAGTGATGCCACAAATCAGTCAATAAGGAAAAGTAAAGGTGGAGGTTGTTGTTGAGATACATTTTGTTTAGTTTGGGGGCCACACCCAGTGATGCTCAGAGCTGACTCCTGGCTCTGCACTCAGAAATCACTGTTGGTGGAGTTCCGGGGACCATACGGGATGCCAGGGAATGGACTCCGGTCAGCTGCATGCAAGGCAGATGCCCTCCCTCTGTGCTGTGGCCTCAGCCCCAGCTGTGACATCCTTCAGGGAAGGGAAGGATGTCTCCAGGGGTACCCCCACCCCACCCCCACACCACAGCAGCTCTTAAAGGCAAGAACACATTTCAAAAATTCAACTCCCAGTATCAACTTTCCTCCCAACCCTCCAACCCCAGTCAGTCTCTTGGCAGATACATTTTTTAGTTTCATTTTTGCAGTTTACATCCCATGCTCACATTATTGTTATCTCTGTAGTTTATATATATATATGTATAAACCACACATGTACATCTATATGCCAATACTATACTTCTATACTGCCAATGATCTCATGGCATCTGATCCCTGTCTTCTGCCCTTCGCTTCTTACTACCCCTTTTGTTCCTTTTCTTCCCTATTATTTTCATTTCTATTACCAAAGGTCATGGGTAATCTGTATATTCACCCTTTTCAGCCTTGCATTCTCTCCTTTTTATATTCTTCTATAGGCCACCAGTGAGTGAAATCCTCAGGTATTTGTCCTTTGGGCTCAATTCACTCAACATTGTAATCTACAGTTCCATTCAAGTTGCAGCAACTTGCATGATTTCATCTTTTCTTGTAGCTTCATAGTATTCCATTGTATATATATATAACATTCTTTTATTATCCAATCATCTGTTATTGAGCACTTAAATTAATTCCATACCTTTGCTATTGTTTGGACTGTACAATGAACAGTGGTATGTATATATCCTTGTGTTAGAATATTTTTGTTGTCCTGGAGGTTGATATCAAGAAGTGACATTGCTAGTGGAATTGTTGGCAGCTCTATTCTTACTTTTCTGAGACACCTCCATACTGGTTTGCATAAGGGATGAAACAGGCAGCCATCCCACTAGCAGTGGATGAGAGTTTTTTGTTCACCACATCCATGCCAATATAGACTATGTCCAGTTTTTTAAGGCATACCATTTGTATTGGTGCGAGACAATACAGCTTGTATTTTTCTTTTAGCCAGGCAGAAACTTTTTTAGTATGATTAAGTACCTTTTGTTTACTTTGTGTCACTTTTGTTGCTCTTACCATGTCACCAAAAACATCCATAAATCCTGGTGTGTTCTGCCATATTTTCTTCAATGTATTGTACAGATTATGGTCTTCTCTCAGGATCTTTAATCCACTTTGTATTGACTTTTGTGTAAGGTGTGAGATATGGATCCAGTTTTTGTTTGTTCATTTTTATTTACATGTGGCTAGCCTGTTTTCCCAGTACCACTTTTTGAAGAGACTATCGTGACTTCACTCTATGTACTTAGCTTCTTTGTTAAAATATAGTTGGGCATAGATACAGAGGGTTGTCTTTAGGTATTCAATTCTCGCCTGTTGGCCAGTCTATGCTTCTTCCAGCATTATATTGTTTTGATCACTATAGCTTTATAGTAAAGTTTCAAGGTAAGTATGTAATGAGGTACCACTCAATTTCTTATTTCTCCTTATGGCTTTGGCTATTTAGGGTGTTTTATGCTTCCGTACATACATTATATGTATAGCACAGCGGTAGGGCATTTGCCTTGCAAGGCGCCAGCCCAGTTAAGCAGGGTTCTATTCCTCCGCCCCTCTTGGAGAGTCCGGCAAGCTACCAAGAGTATTTTGCCCACACAGCAAAGCCTGGCAAGCTACCCGTGAGGTATCCAAATGCCAAACACAGTAACAAAAAGTCTCACAATGGAGACGTTAGTGGGCCTGCTGAAGCAAATTGATGAACGGGAGAACAGTGGTACAGACAGTGCTACATACATTACTATTGGCTCTTCTACATTCTTGAAGAAATATAATTGGGAATTGGGCTAGGATTCCATTACCATATAGTAAGTTAGGTAGCATGGAAATTTTGGCAATAATTATTCTAATCCAAGAACATGGGCTATTGTCCCACTTCCTAAGGTCTTATATATTTTTCTACATCTTGAAGTATTTTTTTCTAAAGTTTTTTTTTTCATTTGGGGCCACACCTGGTGGTGTTAAAGGATTACTCCTGGCTCTGTGCTCAGAGATCACTCCTGGAGGGACTCAAGGCACTATATGGGATGTAGGGAATCAAATCCAGGTTGGTTGCATGTAAGGCAAGTACCCTGCCTGCTGTACTATTGCTCTGGCTCTCTTAAGTATTCTTAAGAATTCATGGTATATATTTCACATTCTTTGTTAAGTTTATTCTTAGGTACTTGTTTTTTGGACACAATTTTGAGTTGAGTAGACTCTGACCTCTCTTTTCTTGTTCATTATTTGCATATCGGAATGTGAACATTATTTTATGTTGACTTTATAGCTATCTACATTACTGTATAGGTTTATTGTTTCTAAAAGCTTTTAGTAGACTCTTTAGGATCTTCTGGGTATTTGACTATGCCATATGCAAATAGTGGTAATTTGACTTCTTCCTTTCAAGTTTGAGTCCCTTTGGTTCCTTTGCCTTTTTACTCATTGCTATTTCTAGGACTTCTAAAATTATATTGAATAATAGTGACATAGTGGACATTCTTGCCTTTTGCCTGGGTTTATATCATGAATGGATGTTGGATCTAGTCAAAACTTTCTTCACATCAATTGATAAAATCACATATAAATTTTTATTTGTCCTTTTATTGATCTAGTGTATTATGTTAATTGATTTGCCTGTGTTGAATCATTCTTGTATCCCTGGGATAAATCTCCTTTAACTGTGATGTATGAGCTTTGATAAGATGTTGAATTTGGCCAGCTATGATTTTGTTGAGTGTTTTTACATAAAAAAAAGTTCAACAGGTTCCCTTCTCCCCACTCTGACAAGACCCAGAGTTGCCACCCACGAACTGCTCCTCCAGCTCCTGAATGGCCATGATCCCAGAGGCACACAAACCAATCTCAGAAACCAGTGGCTTTTGGCAGAAATACCTCTGGACTTTATTACTAAAATTTCAGAAATCCAAAATCATGATGGTCTTCATTATCAGCAATAGAAAACAAATTATCTAATAATGCTTTTTCAGTAGGCCTGATTGTTAGGAGGAAATTCCAAATAATAATGGTGGGTCTTCTGTCAAAAACTTGAATGTAATCAAAGTAGAGAGCAAAGTAGAAATCATCTGCCACACAGGCAGGGTGAGGGTTGGGATGGAGGGTACACTGGGGCTCTTGGTGGTGGAACATGTGCACTGGTGAAGAGATGGGTGTTTAATCATTTTATGACCGAGACTTAAACCTGAAAGCTTTGTAGCTGTTCTCATGGTGATTCAAGAAAAAAAAAGTTCAACAGGTGGATTGTTCTAACATTTTATTTTGTAGTAATATCTATCTGGTTTGGGTAATCTTGTAATGGCCTCATAGAAACTGTTAGAATAAATTCCTGTCTCAATATTTTTGAAGCGCTTGTGGAGTAAAGATAGTAAGTTTTTGAAAGTTTAATAAAATTCACTGATGAAACCATCTGAACCAGGACTTTTGATATTGAAGAAATTCTTAATTACTGCTTCAAATTCATTGCTGTTATTCTGAATAACAGCAATACAAATACAAAGTGAATTTGTACAATACAAATTCACAATACAAATTTGTACAATACAAATTCACAGTACAAAGTTTTACAATACAAAGTGAAATCATGAGACCACTCTCTTAAAAAAACAGCTCATGAAAAAAAATCTTTGTGCAATAATAATTTTTTTTTCTGTACAAGAAGCCATGAGAATAAAGTTCAATCCAGCCCAATGCAATTTCATTGCATTTCTGATATGGGTAAATGGTGTGACATTTGCAGTATCCCTTGGCTAAACATCTCATTTTATTTTCCAAGAGTAACCTGGTAACATTTTAGGTATTACACCATATTTGGATAACTATGAAAAGATTTTAATTTGCTTTCTACATATAAGGTTCTACTTGACTCTTATTAATTCAAGTCATCTCTGTGACTCTATATCCTTCCAAGTAAAACATCTAATTTTAAATTAGCAAGAATAGGATTTTACTTAATTTGATTAAAGTACCTCTCCACAACATACTGGAGGCAAAATAATGAAAACAGTAATTAAATTGTATGAAATGCTAAATGATAAAAGTTATGGAAAAGAGCTGAGGAATAGGTTTGCAAATTTAAATAGGTCTAACTGAGAAATTTCCGTTAAAAATAACTTAATGATGAAGTTAATTCTGAGACTTTCTAGAAAGAAAGGCAATAGTTGATGTTCAGCTCTGAAAAACCCAAAATGTTATCTCCTCTCTCACTTCTTTTTCTTTTGGCTATGATCAAGTGTATTATCCAATATATTATGTCCTCATCAGATTGGATTCTTTAAGTTGAAAGGGGTATATGCCTCTTGAGGTTTGGCTAAACTATGAACAATTCAGAAAAACAGTTTATATGCTTATCTACTATAATATATTGGTTATTGCATCACTATAAACACAAGTTTAAATGTGAATGAGATCGGTTGGCCGTATACCAATTCAAAAATTAATCTCAAACTTAAGACGACATAGGGACTTCCCGAGAAAAGAGTAATAAAATTTCCAACATTTTCCAATAAGCTTGCCAACTTACTATTGGACTTGATTCCTGTATTCTATTTTTATAAGACTTTATTTTTAAAGCAATTTTAGACTTAGAGTAATATTCAGAAGAAGATTTCCCATATACCTTGTGTCCTCATATATGCAAAACCTGACACATTAACATCATTAATTGATAAAGTATATTTTTCTCTACTAGGGATTAACCTACAATGACATAACCACTATAATCCAGAGACAGTATTGTAAATTCTAAGAACTTGGTAAAGGATATAACAATATGTGTCCATCCATCATTATAATTACATCCAGAATATTTTCATTGCCTTAAAAATTCCTATGTTCTGCTTTTTTATCTATATTCCACTCCACAACTGGCAACCAATGATATTTTTCTTCTTTCTATAGATTTGCCTTTTCCAGACTATCATATAGTTGGATCAACTAGTACATAACCTTTTCCAGATTGACTTCTTCACTTATTATTACATGTTAAACTGTCCTTGATATTTTTGACAACCTGATAGTTATTTTTTGAGTGATGGGTAATATTTTATTGTATGGATATAAAACTGTTTTTTAATCCATTCACCTACTGAAGGGCATGTTTGATTGTTATCATGCTTTAGAAATTACACATGACATCACTACAAATGTTTGTGTGCATATTTTTATGTGATGATAACTTCTATCTCCATTGAGTAAGTGCCAAGGAGCATGATTGATAGGCGTTTGGTAAAAGCATGTTTAGTTTTGTACCGAAGGAAAACTTTTCTTTCTAAAGTAGCTGTCACATTTTGAATCCTCATCAGCTTCAAATAAGAGTTCCTTTTTGTTCCCATCTCCTTATCAAACTTGGCATTATCTGTGTTTCATATTTAGTCTGATAACTATGTAGTAGTATCTCATTTATTTTGACATAATATGTGGACAATTTTTATGCATATCTGCCATCTGTATATTTTATTTGGTGAAGGGTATGCTAAGGTCTTTGGGACATTTTTATTTGGGTAATTGGAGTTTTTAGTTTGTTTTCTTACTGTTGAGTTTAGAAACATCTTTCTATATTTTAGATAATAATTATTTATCTAGTGTAACTTTTGCAAAAAAATTTAAAGTGAAACTCAGTGGAGAGATATCTCCATTGAGTTTGACTTTAAATTTTCTTGACATTGTCTTTCTCAGAGTATATATTTTTATTTTATTTGGCCCACCTTAGAATTACTGTCTCAGAAATTATTCTTTTGGTACTGTATCTGAGAACCATTCCCATATGCAAGACCATTTAGGTTTTCCCTTAGATGTTATCACTCTTGTTTTACAGTGGCACATTTTCACTTAGTGATCTATTTTTAGTTATTTCATGTATGTAAGATATGTGGTCAGTGAGATGGTACAGTGGGTAAGGTGACTGCCTTGCACACAACTCATCTGGGTTTGATCCCTGGCACCACATTTGCTTTCCTGTGATCCATCAAGACTGATCCCTTCTTCTGTCAATGCTTGCTGTGTGCAGAGATATATGATGTCAGAGATCTAACCCAGGCTTTCTGCATGCAAATTATACATTCCATCCTATTGGACTCTCTTGCCCATTGCACTGTCTGTAGCACTGTTCTCCTGTTGTTCATCAATTTGCTCAAGTTGGCACCAGTAACATCTGTGACATTATGAGTCTTGTTGTTACTGTTTTTGGCATATAGAATATGCCTCTGGGAGCTTGCCAGGCTCTGCTGTATGGGCAGGATACTATCAGTAGCTTGCCAGGCTCTCTGGAGGAACAGAGGAATCAAACCCGGGTCAGTCCCGTGCAAGGCAAACACCGTACCTGCTTTGCTATCACTCTAGCCCATCTTGCCCATTAGCTGATTTTATTACATCTCAGTACCACAGTCTTATTTACTTTAGCCTTATAGTCAATATTAAAGTCCTCAAACACTGGCTGGTTTCAATATCTTGTTTAGTTTCAATATCTGAGTCTTCTGCTTATTCACATGCATTTTAGAATCAATTTGCTAATAAATTTCTAGGATTTTTATTGTGATTTAACTGAATCTACAGATGAATTCAGGAAGAACTGACAAAATCTTGCCAAAACTTGATTTTCCTATGTTTTAACAAATTCTTTTCATTTAGTTCTTTAATTTTGTTCACAAGAGTTTGTAGTTTCTCTTATATTGATTTTCTGTACATTCAGCTATATTTATAACTATTTCAATTATTTGGTGCTAATGTGAATGTATATCATTAAATTTCAAACCCTCTTGTTCATGCCAGCATATAAGGAAGCAATTGATTTATGTTCATTAATTATTATAAAATCTTACTATAAATAATTAGTTCCAAAAAATATTTTGTCAGTTCTTTCTGATTTTCAATACAGATCATGTTATTTGTCAACAAAAGACTGTTTTGTTTCTTCTTTTCCAATATGCACACTTTTTTCTTTTGTATTAGTAAGAAGTTTCCTTAAATGGTAAAAGAAGTAGTAACAAGGTAAATCTAGGTATTGTACTCTATTTAGTACAAAAGCCTTGAGTCTACACTATTAATAACAATGTTAATAAAGGTGCTTATAGTTTATTTTTCAAATCTAGAATGTTTTCCTTTGTATAGAGAGCTTTTAAATCATAGTTGTTTGATTCTATCACATATTGGGAGGATTATACAATTTTTCTTTCTTAATCTGCTGTTATAATATTTTTCATTAAGTTGGACTGATTTTTGAATGTTGGACTAGCCTGCAGACCTCAAATAAATCCAACTTAATTTTTGTGTACAACTCTTTTTTATACATTGTTTAATTTGAAAAAATTTCAAAAAATTGGTGTACTTAAAAATTTATGAAATATATCTTGTTGGTGATTTTATATGTTTATGGAAAGGGCATTTGCCTTGCACGTGGCCAACATGGCCAACCAGAGTTCGATTCCTCCACCCCTCTTGGAGAGCCTGGCAAGCTACTGAGAGTATCTCGCCCACAAGGCAAAGCCTGGCAAGCTACCCGTGATGCATTCTATATGCCAAATACAGTAACAAGTCTCACAATGTTACTGGGCCCACTGGAGCAAATCGATGAACAATGGGAGGACAGGGATAGGACAATGACAGTGACAGTGATGGAAAAGCATAGCCTGAAGTTTTCTTGTTTTGTATTTCAACAAAAGGTAATATTTGCCTGTATCATACAGTGAGTTGCCATCATTTTATATATTTAAGAATGTAGATGATGAGTAAAATAAGTCAGAGGAAGAGGAACAGACATAGAATGGTCACACTCATTTGCAAGATAGAAAGAAACACAGGAGAATAATATCCAAGATAATAAGAATGGAAGACAGAAGTCCTTAGTAGAAATCTTGCTACAATGTGGGGAGGGGGTTTGAGTCAGGCAAGGAACGACTATGACAAGGATAGTGGGAAATGATCACTCTGGACTAGAACTGGGTGCTGAAAGGACATCAAGTTATAGGGATGATACCCTCTTAGTAAGAGCATTGCAAACGACAGTGTCTAGAAGGCAAAAATAAAAAGTGTCTGCCATAAAGACAGGCTGGGGGTGGGGAGTTAACTGAGGACATTGTTGGATGAAATGAACACTGGCAAAGAGATGGGTAGTAGAAAGAACATTGTACTGAAATTATAGACTGAAACTCTATCATGAACAACTTTGTAACATAGTGATTTAATAAATATTTTTAAAAGGTAATGTAGAGAAATATTCATTCACTTACTCTTTGATAAAATTAAGCAGTGAACCCATTAGGGTATGGTGCTTTCTGTTTCCAAAGGTTGTTGACAATTGATTCAGTTTCTTTGAGGAGGAATTACTTAATGGTCATATTCAGTGACATTTGAAAGACATCCCAAGTAGTGTTTGGGGAACCATGTGGTACCAAAGATGGAACAGAAATAGATTGCATGGAAGAGGGATAAGACTAATATTCCTTAGATTCAATTATCATTGTTCCCTATTTTTCCTAGATTTAAATCTGTTACCTTTGCACTACTCCTAATTATCTCCAGTTTTTCTCTCCTATTATATCAATAATTGCACTTTTAGTTCCTTACTATGTTTCATTTCTGTTTTTAAATTATTGGTACCCTAATTTCTTGTGTTATAGTATTAAATTCACCATTTAAATTTTTAAATAACAAAGAGAATCAACGTACAGTGGATGAACTGTGTAGAGGGCTGACTGCTAAGCAGTTTGTGATGCTACTTCTGCTGCAGAATAAGGATTAAATATTTGAGCCTGGGAAAGCTACCCCCACTTACTGAGAGTAGCAGGAGCAGGGGTTACCATTTCAATGAATGATACTGAAAAAGAGAAATCACCCCTCAGAGAAAGGAGAGCAGGGCATAAAATTACAAAAGTCAAAGGTAGAAAAAGTTTTAAGATGGGAATTTTTAACATCAAACAAGTTTTGTTGATCATCAAAAAAACAAATGCTAAGAGATCAAGAAAGATAAGTACAGAGGAGAACTTGGAAAATCAACTTAGAGGGAGGAGTGTTAGTGACAGCCAAATTGAGTGGGCTGAGTGACTAATGAAAATCTAAATGCAAGGGTGGACTAACCTTAGAAAATTTGAGTCATAAAGACTGGAAGAAGTCAAGTAGAATCTATAAAAGATTGGCAAAGGTCAAGACAAGAGTTTTCTCCTTCTTGTTCATTTGATAAAACTGAAGGAAGAAGAGGATAAGGATTTCAGAGAGAATGGGCTGATGTGACAGAAATAAAAAGGCATCCAAGAATAGAAAAAAACTATATGTTGGGAAGAACTATAGTTTCTCCCCAGACTGCTAAGAAAAACATATCAAACTGTGTTCAGAAACAGCAGTCTCTCACTAGGTCTATTTTTTATACTTCAGTTTTCTTTAAACTTGTGCATTGGCCTTTAATTGCCTTATGATCAAGAAGATCCTTGTATGTTTTTCAGAGAAAAAAAATTCTATCAAGTTTTACAGCATAGGGGCTGGAGCAATAGCACAGCGGGTAGGGCGTTTGCACGCAGCTGACCTGAGTTCGATTCCCAGCATCCTATATGGTCCCCTGAGTACCGCCAGGAGTAATTCCTGAGTGCAGAGCCAGGAATAACCCCTGTGCATTGCCAGGTGTGACCCCAAAAAAAAGCAAAAAAAAAAAGATTTACAGCAGAAATATTTAGAAATACATTAAGGCAATTTATCAAGTCAAATATCATAATGACTTTAATTTAAATACACATAATACATTGTGGTCCTTTTAATCTTCCTTCCATTGGGGTAAGCATTTTTTCTAATCTGAAGCTATGTTTCTAATAACTTGAAAAAACATAAGACTTACTAAAAGAAATTTTAACCAGTTTCAACATGTTCATATTTTCAAAGAACTGATTTCCTAAGCATCTTGATTATTAATGTATTAGAGACAAAAACTTGGCAACTATTGATTCCTTACCTACTATCTTCCACTAGAATTTGTGTACTAAATAAATAGTCTTTGTGCTCATCATCTCTGTGTCTTCATATAACTAGAAGATGTGGTCTGTGTTTAATGCCTTTTTTCTATACTGTGAATGAAATTTAAGTTTAAGAAAATTTGTTTCAATTGTCCTATAGTCTTTAATATCAGCATTCTAGTCTGTAAGTAAAGCTGCATCAATTTATTTAGAATGGATGCAAAAATTAACAGCGCACAAAATTACTTTTCAGAAGTTTATACTTGTTTGATTAACTATGTCTGTTTTTAGTTAGGAGATAAAAAAAATGGTATGCTCTCTCATTCTAAAATTATAAGTTCTTCACTTAGGTACAAACCTAAAATCATATGGGAAAAAAACACTAAGAAGAATAAATTGCTGTGGGGACCAGAGAGATAGCACAGTAGATAGGGCTCTGGTCTTGCAAGCAGTGAACCCTAGTCTAATAATTAGCAACACATGTGGTTCCCTAAGCACCTCCAGGAATGATCCCTGAAAACAAATCCAGTAGTAAGCCTTGAACATTGCCCCAGGAAGAAAAGGAGGGAGGGAGGAAGAATGGGAGGCAGGGAAGGAAAGTATTATAAACTTAGTAGTATAAAAGATTAACATACAGAAAATTTTGATGCTATTGTTTCATTAATATATATATGAATAAATGGAAGTGTTTAAACTGTTAAAACAGATATATCACTCAAACATTCAGAATCCTTCAACAAAACTTAGAATTTACTTAGAGAAATTCTGGAGTTGTATACTTACTTTGCAGAAATTAGTTTTCCTTAGGTTTTTTTATACAAACATTTCCCCCACAGATAATCAGAATATTCAGCAAATAGTGCTCCAAAGAAAGATGAAGTAATTTTCATGTAATAGTCTTCTTTTGGCTTTTGGGAACCTCTACTCACATGCTCAGTTTTTCATAGTTTTTCTTTCAGCTGCCTCTCTCACAAAGTTATACTGATATATAATTGACAAATAAGAAGTTTTTCTTCATATCCACTCCATTTATTATATGTACCACATGCATTCAATCACAAATACATACATACACACATATTTATTAGCATGGTAAGATCATAAATGTTTTACACCTGATTTCAGATATACTCAAAGATTTTTACATTCTCCCTTATCTGACACTGGTCATACCTCAAATCTATTTTCTTAAACAAAATTCTAGTGTTTTTCTCATACTTATCTAGCATCTAAGCCTAGCCAGGGATCTAATAAGGCTTAACTTTTACTATACACTAGTGTCCTCTTGTCAAAAAACAGACATGTCACTCCACTTTATGTGTGAGAAAATGAATTTCTAAAAAGTGTTACTCTTAGTATATGCCTAGCTTATGCTCAGCTGTATAGTAAATTGGAAACAAACCAAGACTAGAGCTCTCTTAATTATATTTTCCACAAAATAAAAATAATTAACTCAAAACATATATAGCATATTTTGATTTTATGTATTATATGTACATATATATTGTGATATACACACATATATATATTCTCCAAGAAATGGAATTTTCCATAGGATTATAAATATTCCTTCTAAATTAATAAATTTATAATACATATATAAAGGATATATTTGATCCACTGGGAACATCTACCATTAGTTGAAACTTATAACCTGTCAGTCTACTTAGTACTTGGCAAAAACTTCAGAGAAGGTTGAAACTTCTCAAAGATGTGTAAGCCGTACACTACCAGGTATTTGTGATGATAAGAAAAGATTCCTTTTGGATTATGGATAAAAGTGAGATTAAAACTTCTGTTCTATAATGGAAAATTTGGCTATGAATCACACAAACTATTTTAGGACGTAGGTTACAAAAATGACACATAAACTAAACAGATGTCTAACAACTTTTAAGCAGTTAATAGTGGGATAAAAGCAATTGACCATATAATTAGGTACTCAAATCCTTATAGTTATGAGAAAAAAAGACAAAATAAAATACTTAGTTTAAATAGACAATCCCTATGGATTAAAGAAACTGAAATAACATATTTTAGCTATAAAAAGAGGGATTAGAAAAGAAATCCAAATATATGTAAAGTTATTATATAAAAATTTAAATTCACTTTCACATTTAGAATAAAAACAGAAGGAATCTCACATTTTATTTAAAAGCTATCATGTGGTCATAACTGCTTTATTTTATTTAACCTTCATTGAATATTTATATAAAGTGAGTGGTACTATATCATTTTCCAGCTAAAGAAACTGTGATTCGAGGAAATTGTATAATTTTTCAGGATCCTTAAATGTTGAGTCTTGGTAAAGATGATTTTATAAACCCGTATCTTTCTTATTCCCAGTTTTTATTATGCCCTAATGCCTTCAAAAATAAGGTAAAGGTAAAAGGTAAAGGCCCTCCCGTTGATCGTCGATTTGCTCGAGCGGGCCCAGTAACGTCTCCATTGGAGACTTTGTTGTTACTGTGTCTGGCATATCGAATACTCTCGGTAGCTTGCCGGGCTCTCCGAGAGGGGCGGAGGAATCGAACTCGGGTCGGCCATGTTGGCTGCTTGTAAGGCGAACGCCCTACCCGCTGTGCTATCGCTCCAGCCCTATCATAAAAACATATTTTCTAAAGATAAAGAAATATATATGGAGAAGTATAATAGTTGAGGTTCTAGCCTTGCATGCAGCTGACCATAGCTCAATCCATATCACTGAATGGTCCTCTGAGCAATGGGAGGGATTATTCTTAAGTACAGAGTCAGGAATAGTCCCTGAGTACTGCAGGTATGGCTTAAAAATAAACAAATAGCAATAACAACAATATAATTTTCTGTTTTTTGACTGAAAAACATAAATGTTAGACTAAAGATATTTAAAATAATAATAATAAATAAATAAAACAGTGAATGGGCCCAGAAGAATAGCACGGGAGTTAAGGAGTTTGCTTTGTACTTGACTGACCCAGATTCTATCTCCAACACCACATATAATTCCCCAGACACTAATAGGACCTCTGACTACAAAGCGTAGAATCTGGACAGGTACAGGCAGATTTGGTCCAAACATCACCAACACCAAAAACAATCCAATTAACATAATTATAAGGAATGCAAGTGGCAGGTGGGACACTGGGAACATTGATGATAGAGAATGGGCATGGGTGGAAGGATGGATACTTGAACATTGTGTGATTGAAACATAATCACGAAAATGCAAAAGTCTGTAACTATCTCATGGTGATTCATTAAAATAAAAAATTTTTTAAAAATTATAAAATGTTAAAAACAGTCCTTTGAAAATATTCAACTGTCCCTAAATATTGTGCGATGTGCTTTTAACAAAGACCAAAATGCAACTTGATACGTGTATAGCTGGGGGGTGCAAAGTGGGGCCCTGGCCTATATTATATATCACATAATTTGCTTGTAACTGCATTCTTGAAATTGTGAATACATCAGATTGAATTTCATGGATACATTCATTGCAAATACATTGATTTACATTTTAAATACTTTTGAGGTCCTATATTTTCAATAGATCTAAATAAATAGATAGAATCTATTCTACTATGTGATTCAAGGAAATCTCCTTACTTGTCCAGTGTAGAATCCAGATAGAATCCCAGCAGCGACCAAAAGCTTCCACAAGCAAAGCCCAGTATGTGGGATCCAGGACTAAACCTCCATGTCAGATGGTGGCAGAGGTGCTGGCTGTCCCTTCCCCACCCCCCCACCCCCTCGTTGGACTAGCTGTCACACTCACAGTGTGCCTCCAGGCAACATATTAGTGCACCAACACTTCTGGTCC
This sequence comes from Sorex fumeus, assembly GCF_029834395.1. Lineage (NCBI taxonomy): Eukaryota > Metazoa > Chordata > Mammalia > Eulipotyphla > Soricidae > Sorex > Sorex fumeus. The sequence goes on along the minus strand of NW_026606066.1, from coordinate 35,433,563 downwards.
AAAGACGCCCAATTGAATCTCAAAATGTATTTGTGCCTTACAGAAATGTCTCTGGAACCCAACCATCTACAATCTAGGACTCCAGAAGCGAGTGGCCACGGCACTCAAGATATTCAAAATGAGCAATGGTCAATAAATGATCTAGCATTTGCCTCTGGCAGGCAGGCTTGAATGGTGGTTGGATAATTCAAGCAAAATATAATGCCCAAAAGCAGAAAGAGAGTATTGGGGAAATTGCCTGCCATGGAGGCAGGGTGAGGACTGTGATGGAGTGGGGAGGATATACTGGGGACACTGGTGGTGGAAAGTGTGCACTGGTGGAAGGATGGGTGTTTGATCATTGTATGGCTGAATCTCGAACATGAAAGCTTTGCAACTGTATCTCACAGTGATTCAATTTAAAAAAGAAAAGAAAGAAAAAGTAATGTAGAGTTCATGCCCAATCCAATCAGCTCAATCAATGGCTGAGTAAATAGCAGTACTCCTACATTAATAAATAAATAATACATTAATAAATAAATAAATAATCATATTCCCCAAGACAATGCCTTTATTGACTTCTGTGGGTAAAAATGGCACTGGGAAAAGAAAGCAAAATGCCTCATCTAAATTACTTGATTAGAGTGAGTCAGAATGGAAGTCTCTATTGTCTAGTTTTCTTTTACTCACCATCATATGACTCAATATGGCATCATTCTCAAAAGCATAAAATTCCAAATGAAGGGCTGTAGAGGGCAGGTTTGGGGTCTACATTCAAGAAATCTGTTTGTTCTCGAAGGTAGTCTCTCATACATATTCTTAGAGGTATATTTCAATCGTATATTAAATAACATTTAGATTTGAAGCAAATTGTGACTAAGGTATTATTAATATTAGTATAGTACTGGGATTTTCTAAGATGAATCAGTCAGATAGTATCCAAAACATTTATGTAGATAGTCTCTGTGCATTTCAACATATAATAGTAAGACTGTTACATATCAATATAAGAAAAAGATTGAAGTTATTTATCTCATCAAATATTTTCATTTCATTGAGAAAATAATAATATAATAACCTATTCATTCATTGTTCATTTTAAACAAGAAAATTTCAACCCTACATCACCATTTTGAAGACCATAAGCACAGTATAAGCCATTATCAAGCCTTGAGAAGTAAGGTTAGCTGAATCAAGTCCTGATAATTCAATTATTCTTTGGCTATTTTTCATTAAGACTTTATGCTTCTTGCTATTTTGTAATACTTCAAACATTTCATTAATGATCCCAGTGTTTTAATCATTGTTGAGTTGGGTTTTAACTTACTTGTTTCACAGTACAGAGACATCTGGATTATTTGCATTTCTGCATAAATTTATGAGAGAAAGCTATTTAAAACCTAAGGCCACTATTAACAAAAGAAAACATTAGACAGAAAACATCTGAAATTTTAATTAATTAACACTATTCTATTCACCAATAACATTTATCTTTAAGTCATGAGAACCAGTATGTATCAATGACAAATATAATCAAGTCAACTAAAGAATAATTTAAAGTCTTCTTGGGACTTTAGAGTCCCATCAAAACCATTCAGGAGCAAGAGAGATAGAACAGCCTTGCAAGGGGCTGACCCAGGTTTGACCCTGTCATCCCATATGGTCACCTGAGCCAAGAGTAACCTCTGAACACTGCCGAATGTGCCCACCCCACCCCTAAAACAAATCCATACAGATCTAATTAAGTTGGCACATTTTTTAGTAGCTCATGTTATCCATCTTTTCTTTATTTTGAGGAGGAGGTGCTTCCAAGTAATGCTGAGGAAGTCTGGTATTCACTCAATATGATAATTTGTCCAGCTGTGAGGGTTGAATGGTTCAATGCTCAGGTCTAGTGGTTCAAGGCTACTTGAACCACATGGTGTTGTTGGTCACCAGGGCCAGTCCAGTGATGCTGAGAGACTTCCATGATTAAGTCTAATGATATTTGGGGTCTGTACATCATCCCAGACCTTTTGTGTGTCAGGCATGCATTCTAGCCTGTTGTGCTACCTCTTCAGACTCTAAGCCTTATTTTCTGATTAAGAAATTAAAAAAAAATGAGTTATGGAGATAGCCTTGCACACATGGGGACTCAGGTTCAATCCCCGCACCACAAGGCTGAGCACTGAAAGAGCGGTAACTAGGCACTCTGGGAAGGGCCCCAAAATTAATGAAAAAACACTATTTTAAAAGTTTTCATATAGTTCTCTTGAAGCTCGAAGTTTTAAAAATCCTAATAGTGACGGTAAGTCATTTAAATTCCCTTTCAATTGTTTTCAAGTTTCAGTAGTCTTTGGAGACATTTCATCCAATTAGTTAAATCACCCAGAAACATAACCAGTAAGTGTGACAACCGATTAACAATTGAGGAAAAAAAGAGAACTTTGTGTTTTTATTTTTGGGCCATACCCAGCTGCAATACTCAAGGCTTACTCCTGGCTCTGCACTCAAGAATCACTGCTAGCAGAACTCAAGGGATCATATGAGGTGCTGAAGATGAAATCTGGATCAGCTATATTCAAGGTAAGTGCCCTAACCAGATGTACCACTGCTCTGGACCAAATTTTCAAAACACCAATGATTTATTGCAATTATCTCTAACATTGTGATACTATAATGCCAAAAATATTCCCATTTACTATTTCACATTCAAAATAATACTTTAAAGGAGATTCACTTGTTATATTTTAGATGTGAGAAGACTGAAGCTGAAAAAGGTTAAGTAACTTGTTTAAAGTCCTTGAACTATTTAGAGGCAGAGTTGGGATTTAGCTAGGTCTTTCTAGTCCAAAAGGTTACAAGTTTATTTGTTTTGTCATAATTCGGTAGATAAAATTTTTTAAAGATCTAGGTGGAAGAGATTGGGGATAAGAAGTGAAAAGCAGAAATACAGCCAGACATTTGTTTCGTATCCAAAATAATGAAATAAATAGTACAAATGATAGAAAATAAGTCATATTTTTAGCAGTATAAAACAAATGTTACAAGTTGAAGATAAAAATAATGTGCTTGCTTCTGACATTACAAATCTATGTAGATCATTTGTGTGAAACACAATCTTACTTTTATAAATATTAAAAATATGAAACATAAATTTCATCAAATAATTTTGAAAGGCTGCTTTAATTGGACTTTGCATTCAAAGAATGTATTAAACTGAAATCATGCAATTTAAGATTAGCTGTGCCATGCAGTTCATGTATAGGGACTACAATGCAAAGCCAGGGACTACAATGTTGCCAGAGCTAAAATAACAACCTTGCCTGAATTTTATGTCTTATTAGTAACTCAGATAAGTAGATGTTAGTGACTAATCATAACCACTTAGCTAGTGATGTTTGTGTCAATTTGGCGCTATTTATAAAATGATGAAGAGCAATAATTGTTTTTCAGGTAGTTATATTGAGCTTATAGTAGATATATTACCAACATTAGTAAGGTAATAATTACTAGGTAAATATTTCCCTTTTATAAGTACATTGTGCTTGCTTTTAAAAGGTTCTAGTATATTGCTTAATACCACTGGCTCCATTATTGAGGCATTACTTCCAGGAACATCATAAATGTTTCATATGAAATTAAGACGAAAGCTATTTTTTCCATTATATCCAAAGTAATGTGTTCTATTCTAAACTCATCACCTTTCCCACTCCTCACCAAATGTGATCAGCTTTCTGAGTTATTTTCTTCTTTTGCCTTCTCCAAAATATTCAGCCAACATTATGACTAAAATGCAAATTTCAACTATTCTACTCAATGAGAAGGATACCTTACTCATTATTACATAACAATGGCATTATTAATTAAAAACCATAAATTCAGTTATATTTGCAAAAAGAAATTTTAAGCTTTTTAATCTTTTGTTATCTTGTTTTGTTCCAGTTTGCATATATTCCTTAAGAAATTAAGACGGTGTAGCGATCACACAATCACGACCATTCTGTTGTTCGTTGATTGCCTCGAGCATGCCCCAGAAACGTCTCCTTCGTCCTAGCCCAGAGAATTTTTTTAAAAGTGCCATATTCAAGGCTCTTTCAGGGTTAGAGGAATGATTGTTACTGGTATTTGACATATTGGGTACACCACGGGGAGTTTGCCAGACTTTGCCATGTGGGCAGATTACATTCAGTAGCCTGCCAGTTTGTCCAAAGTAAGAATGAGATAATAAGATGTTGCGTGGCCATGAATGCAGCCACGCATTTCCGGGAGCTGGGTTTTATAGTCTCTGGGTTTTGGCCATTGATGAGATTACACGGCACCAGGGGGCCAGTTGGTGGGTGTGACCCCTGCCTACTGGAATATGTAGGATCTGGGTGGAGGATGCTCAGCCCCAATCTGAGCAGGCTTGGAGATCTCAGCACCGGGACCCGAATGCCTTTGTTCCTCTGCCGGTACCTTCATGCATGTGGAGAGTGGTCTCAGCATGGTGGTGGCTGGTTCTGAAGGTCTTCGACTGCCGGAGCCCAGGTCGGAGGTGGGGGGTGGAAGGAAACTCAACCCGCTCCCCTCCAAGGGGCCCTGGCAAGGACAGCCAGGCATGGGGGCAGGAGACTCTGCACTGTTCTCTTCTGGTAGCTGGGTTTTATAGTCTCTGGGTAGTGGCCGTTGATGGGATTACACGGCACCAGGGGGCCAGTTGGTGGGTGTGACCCCTGCCTATTGGAATGTGGAGGGTCTGGGTGGAGGATGCTCAGCCCCGATCCGAGCAGGCTTGGAGATCTCAGCCCCAGGACCTGCATGCCTTTGTTCCTCTGCCGGTACCTTCATGCATGTGTAGCAAAGCATCCTATATCAATTTGTTTTATTCCAAAGTTTCAAGTTTTGTTCATATCTATTTTATCATAAGAAATTTGATACAAAAGCTTACAGAATTTTCACTGAAGAGATTTATAGGCTCTAAAACCAATGAGGTCAAATCCAAATTGTAGCTGCTGAACAGAAATAAAAAAGGAAGAAAAATCTTGATGGAAACAGGTTGGAAAATTTCTAAAAAAAAAATATCTAAAAAATGCCTAAGAAAAAAAAATGTCAAACCAACAAATAAAAAGAAGAACTAATACTTGCAAATGAGTTTATTTCTGTATAAAGTATAAGCAGTATACGAATTATGATAAACATGTTAATAAATATCCAGATATCAGAAATACATACAACATAATCCTATATGATTCAGTCAAAACATAATAAAACAGGTAGAATGTTAAAATATGTTGCTATATATAAAAATGTTTGAAAACAATTCACCAGGACCAGGGAAAGTTGTTTCTATTGTTTCCTTGTTTAAAATGTTATGAAAAGGAGTTTTAAGGTACAAGGTACACACTAAAGTGATTATTCTTGCTATCATCAAATTCTACTTACATAGAAACCTTTAATGCAAACTAATCAAATGTAATTTTAGGTTAAGTTGCATAATGAACTGATTTTAATTTTTTACTGCAGATTACTAGCTATCCCCTAATTGATTATTGCTTAGAAAATAGATTGTCTTAGGTGAAATACTAGTAATGTTTATTTCAAAATTCGGAGGAAATGAAAAGATATATTTCCCTCTTTATCTAGGTCCATACATAAAAGGAAAGTGAAGAGCCATTCAGTAGAATAAATCTGCTATTTGATGGTATTGAATTAATTTTGGTGGGCCTTATAGAAGGGGGTTATTGGGACTGCACTTGGCACTGCTTAGTAGCTACTCTTGGCTCTGTGCTATGGGGATCTCTCCTAGAGCTTCTCAGGGGACAAGGTATTGTCAAATATCAAATATTGGTTTCCAAAAGGATGTGCTCAACCTGAATAAAACTTTGAAACCCTGTATGTTCTAAAAAATTTCCAAATTAATTATATATACAGTTTTGCACCATCACATTTTATTGGCCTCTTAAAACCATATTTAAATACCTTAAAGATAGCACAATAATAAAAATGGTCATTAGACTAAACCTATAAGAAGTCCCCAAATCATCATTATACCTTTTATGTATTTGAGGTAACTGTTTGCCTGGACTGCTAAACTCAGAGTATATCTATGCGCAAATAATGAAAAAAAAAACCCTGAAACCATCTACATCTAAAATTTATCCTTGCTGAGATGACTCTAAGAATTTTATTCATCCTGTGTGCTATGCTATAATTGGCACTTGCTAATACTCTTGCAGGTATTTAACATAAAAATTAGCAGTGATACAATGGAGCATATTCATCAGCATTTCTAGATACCTGTATAACTGTGAGTACAAGGATACATCTTGTGAAATAATTAGATTAATTTTAATTAGACTTTACTTTTATCCTCCCAGAATAAGAGTTCCTCCCAGGTTCTCAAAATCCTCTTCTGTAGCCCTTCCTAAGTTTGGTGAGGCACTTTGGCATGAAAACTATGACTAGCCATAGTGGGGAGGACAAATAATTCTCAGGATCCAACCCTGAATTCTATGCTTGCCACATATGTACTTACTTTATTTTTTAGTGTTATCTCCCAGGCTTTCCAGATTCTATTACAGAGAGTTGGCTCTTTGTAAAAAGAACTCAAATCTGGTACAAAAGGAAGGATCTCATCACCTAATTTTTCTTCTTCCAACTCACATCAAAATTTATTTACTCTATAATCTATTTCTTTAGAGCATTTCTAGGTGACAGAAAATCAACAACCAGTACCATAAAGAAAGAGTGCTACTATATATCAGTGACTTGTTACTGATCCTGCCACAGAGATTTCCAGTTGGCGAAGTCAATGTTGATTTCCTGGAGGGATGGATATTTGATTGGAAGCCACAAGAATAAGACTGCTGTCTATAGGGGCAGGAGGAGTACAGTATAGGTACAAATCAATTACAGTCTAGTCTACTACAATTCAAATATCAACTGTTAGCCTTAAAACCAATGTTGTAAGGGTGTAGGTGTTGGAGAGATAGTACAGTGAGTAAGACGCTTGCATATCATGTGACCAATCCCAGTTCTGTGCATGGTACTACATGGTTCTCTGAGCACTGTCAGGAGTTATTCTCCTGAGTGAAGACCCAGAAGTAAGCCCTGAGCACTTCAGAATGTGGGTCAACAACCAAACAACTTGTTTTAATAAATGTACATAGATACTCAAATTTATGAATAAATTATAAGGTCATTTGTTACATATAAGGTTATGTATTAAACTTAAAATGAAACAGTAGCACTGTAGCACTGTCCTCCCATTGTTCATCTATTTGCTCAAGCAGGCACCGTAACTTGTCCATTGTTATATTTTTTGTTACTCTTTTTGGGATATCAAATACACACTGGGGAGCTTGCCAGGCTCTGCCATGCGGGAAAGTGAAATAGTAGGTGGAATTAATTTTCTGTTTGATTGTGTGATAATTTTTTCTTATTTGCTGAAACTTTAGTATTAATAAGTCTGAAGTCCTATAATCTAATAAATTATCAAAGAAAAGAAAAATGTATACAATTGGCTATCTAAGATAAATTCACAGTGAAATAAAAAGAAGCATATCTGAGACAGAGCAAATAAATATGCTTTTAAGAAATAAAGATGTCACTTCGACTATACATTTTTGCCTCTCTGGGATATATTCCCAGGAGTGGTATTGCTGGGTCAAATGGGAGCTCAATTTCTAATTTTTTGAGAATCGTCCATACTGTTTTCCAGAAGGGCTGAACCAGTGGACATTCCCACCAACAGTGAAGGAGTGTCCCTTTCTCGCCACATCCACGCCAGCATCGGTTGCTTTTGTTCTTTTGAATGTGGGCCAGTCTCTGAGGTGTGAGATGGTATCTCATTGTGGTTTTGATCTGCATCTCCCTGATGATTAATGATGTAGAGCATTTTCTCATGTGCTTTTTTGCCATTCGGATTTCTTCTTTGAGAAAGTTTCTGTTCATTTCATTGCCCCATTTTTGGATGGGGTTGGATGTTTTCTTCTTGTGGAGTTTAACCAGTATTTTGTATATCCTGGATATCAACCCCTTGTCAGATGTGTATTCGGTGAATATCCTTTCCCATTCTGTAGACTGTCTTTGTATTTTGGTCACTGTTTCTTTGGAGGTGCAGAAGCTTCTTAGTTTAAGATAGTCCCATTTATCTATCTCTGTTTTCACTTGCTCGGCCAGTGGCGTGGCATCTTTGAAGATACCATTAGCTTCAGTGTCATGGAGGGTTTTGCCAACTTTATCTTCAATGTACCTTATGGTTTCTGGTCTGATGTTGAGGTCTTTAATCCATTTTGATCTTACTTTTGTACATGGTGTTAGGCAGAGTTCTGAGCCTATTTTTTTGCATGTAGCCGTCCAGTGATGCCAACACAATTTATTAAAGAGGCTTTCCTTACTCCACTTCACATTACTTGCACCTTTATCAAAGATTAGATGAGCATATGATTGAGGAGAGATGTCAGTGTATTCAACCCTGTTCCATTGGTCTGCAGTTCTGCCTTTGTTCCAGTACCATGCTGTTTTAATTATTACTGCTTTGTAGTACAGTTTGAAGTCCTCTTTACAATAGCCAGAAACTGGAAGAAACCTGAATGCCCAAGAACAGATGACTGGTTAAAGAAACTTTGGTACATCTACACAATGGAGTACTATGTAGCTCTTAGAAAAGATGAAGTCATGAAATTTACATACAAGTGGTACAATATGGAAAGTATCATGCTAAGCGAAATGAGTCAGAAAGAGAGGGATAGACATAGAAAGATTGCATTCATCTGGGGGATATAAAGTAACAAAGTATGAGATTAATACCCAAGAATAGCTGAGATCAGCACCAGGAGGATTACTCCATAACTTAGAGGCCAGCTGGGTATCCTAGAGGAAAGGGCTGTTCAGATAGAGAAGGGAGCACCAAATAAAGGATGTTTGGAGGATCCTCCCAGGAGGGGAGATGCATGTAGAAAGTAGACTATGGACTGAACATGTTTGCCACTCAATGCCTCTTTTGCAGACCACAACACCCAAAACGAGAGAGAGAACACAGGGGATTGCCCTGCCACAGAGACAGGGGGGATGGGGGGATGGGGGTGGGAGGGATATTATCCATCGTGGTGGAAAATGGGCACTGGTGGAGGGATGGGTATCTGATCATTGTATAATTGAAACCAAAGCACAAAAAATTGTAAATCTACAACTTTAAAAAAAATAAAATAAAATAAAGGGGAAAAAAAAGAAATAAAGAGCCTACTTAAAATTACTTTCATGAAGAAGACGAAATAAAATAGCAGAGGTGTAGTGTACATTGAAATAAACAAAAATTTTATTAGTGTAATAAAAAGTACACTGACATTTGATAAGCAACACAAGTTTAGATTTCACACTATCATTTACCAGTCAGTTTTACCTTGAGCATCTCACCTATCATGAACATATTCATCCCACAGAGTTGTGAAATTGATATATTACAAGTGAAATATATATAATGCAAACTGTAAAGCTACCAAAAATAAGGCACATTACAATTAAACTCTCAGAATATGTCTTTCTGTTTATCTGATTATTTAAGTCGTTTAAGTTATAGCTAGAGAGCTGGAGGTATTCTGTATCTTTTATTCTGTAAATGTTCTTAAAATATATATTTAATATTTTCTTATACTTTAACCATGCATATAAACATGACAATGGGAGTTAGCTTGACTTCCGACAATGGCTTGAAATATATAAAACTGAACAATGAAAATATCTTTGGTCATCTCCAAGATCTTAAGCAAAATTTTTGCCTTAATTGTCACTGTCACTGTCACTGTCCTCCATTTGTTCATCAAATTGTCTAAGTAATGCAATAATTCTGGGCTCTCATCAAGTAAAATCACGTGTGGTAGAATGCAAAACTAACCAGTTTAGCTCAATCAGACATAGCATTTTATCTTAATAAAATGTGATGGTTAGTGGGTCTCTGGCTTTATTTCTCAAAAACCTTTCACTCACTGGAGACAACTAGACAGTGCTGGGGATCCATGAAGGGAGAGTAAATTTATGAAGGGAGTGTAATCCTTAGAGTGCTTTGAAAATCAAAACCAGCCTGAGTCTTTCCTGTCTGATCTTACATCTTCTCACATATTGAAAAGTTATTTGTACTGGAAGGTACCTACGGTAAATGTGCAAATTTCTGGTATTCTCTTTTGTAAGCCTTATAAGCAAATTCTCTTCCAAAAATAGAAAAAAATAATAAAGCAATACAGTTAACTACAATTTAATACAACTATTTTTTCCTTTTTTAATGTCCACTTCTCTCTCAATTAAATTCAGCTTTAATACAATTATTTAGCCACCTGTTTGATAAAAGATTCATAGACTATGGAGAAAATGAATCACTTGAAAAGAGAAACTGAAAGGAAATTCAGGTTATGAGAAAATATATGAGCTGTGCATGAGAAAAGTTCATGAACCTTATAGCAAATTAAAAGCTTTATAGGAAATCAGAGGGTACAAATACTCAATAAAAAATTATAAAATGTAAAGTTGCACTAGTCAATTACCCATTATATGATTAAGTCTGTTTAAAAGTCTTTCACAAAACAAGGGTAGAGAGTGAACAAAGCTTTAATACTTATTTGCCTTCCTCATGAAAGTAATTTTAAGCATGCTCCTCACTACATATTATTGCTAACACACATCATATTTCTCACTTGATTCCAGCAACACATCAGTTATTAGGAATTGCCATGATCTGATATTCATGGAGTTAGGAAAAAAAAAGACTCAGAGAGTTACTGCCATGACATGATTTGGTGCTAGGTCATGTCACATCCATTGGTTCAAAACTCAGGACACTTGGCTGACACTACAGGTAAAAAAAAGAAAAGAAAAGAAACCTTGCTTCAAAGTATTCCCAAGGAAAATCAGTTAGGAAGCTGCTGTGGGATTTAGAATAAAGTAATGTATCCTAAACTGTACAACAAAATATAGGATAATAAAATTTTCGAGACACTTGACCAATAATAAACTCAACAGACATGACAAGACATGACATTGATAGATTGAGGGCAGAGAAAGAAGAGTCAGACATAATTCTAAAGTTGTGCAAGTCAGCAATTAAAAAAGGGAGGAAACCACTAATAGTAGTTTTGTGGTCAAGAGAGAAAAATGTAGGAAATGTGGCTCCAGTGGTCGAGTTTAGGCCTTGCATAGAGCATAGGCTTTAACCCTGCATTGGATTCCAGGAAATCCATCCTCTGAACAGCACCTCTTGTGGCCCTGAGGAGCACCAAGCACTGCCAGTATGAGCACTATCAGGCTGACCACCATCAAGGATGGTCCCCACAATAGAAAGAGTAAATACTTATAGACTGTATTATACATTTTAGTTAGATGTAGACTTTTTTTCAGATGATGGGAGAAAGTATTTGTCTTTTATTCAAGAACTACGTTAACAAGTATTAGGAACCTATACAAATGAGAATATAGTTTTAAAGGAGTTAATATTCAAATTAACTTACTTTTAAAAATACCCTCTGACTTGAAAGGACAATTCTGGCCATTTGAACCATGCTGTAATTTCAATGCTTTTATTCATGATACTTTCAAATAATATTATGAGGTTTGAAATATATAGGCTAGAAAGAATCTGCTCTCTTCTGGCTACGCCTCAACTGCCTTCACACCCAACCTCCAGTATGCCAAAAGGCCTAGATCTACATCTCCTGAACTGCGTAACCAAATAAACAGTGACGTAATAACCCCTCACCAAATTTAATACTGCTCAGTTATACTTCCTGCCACTGAATGAAGACCAACAGGAAAGGAAAAGAGAAATTCCCGACCTAATGCCTTAGAGACTTCCAGGGGAGCAAACTGCAAAGATTCACCTCAGAACAGTGCGGCGGCGGCCCTCCTGTTGTTCGTCAATTTGCTCGAGCGGGCCCAGTAATGTCTCCATTGGAGATTTTGTTGTTACTGTGTCTGGCATATCGAATACGTCACGGGGAGCTTGCCAGGCTCTGCCCTGCGGGCGAGATACTCTCGGTAGCTTGCCGGGCTCTCCGAGAGGGGCAGACAGTGGTAACAGCAAAATCAATGGGAAGTAGAAGTCTTACTAAGTTCAAGGAATGAAAATAATAATAAAACAACAATAACAAAAACAATAACAAAACAAAAACAATAATGTACTGTTTTCAGTAGGCTCAACTAGCACCAAAAGCTCTGAAAAGTCACTGAGAATGACTTTAGTGACACCATTGAAATGATATATAATGAGTTCATAAAAAAGGAGGCTCAAAGGTAGTCAGCAAAATGAAAGAAATTATGTCAACCTAAGTGAAAATTTACAAATAGAAATTGTGTAAGATTGGGGCCAGAGTGATAGATAGTACAGCAGGTAGGGCGTTTTCCTTGCATGAGGCCAACCTGGGTTCGATCTTTGGCATCCCATATGGTCCCCTGAGCAACACCAGGAGTGATTCCTGAGTAAAAAGCCAGGAGTAACACCTGAGCATTGCTGGGTGTGACCCAAAAAGCCAAGAAAGAAAAAGAAAGAGAAAGGAAGGAAGGAAGGAAGGAAGGAAGGAAGGAAGGAAGGAAGGAAGGAAGGAAGGGAAAGAAAGAAAGAAAGAAAGAAAGAAAGAAAGAAAGAAAGAAAGAAAGAAAGAAAGAAAGGAAGGAAGAAAGGAAGAAAGAAGAAAGAAAGAAGGGGGAGGGGGGAGAGAGTATGGTAGGTAATGTCTAAAAAAAACTTTTTTTTAACTAAAAAACAAAAAAGATCCTCAATAGGAGCTCAGAGCAGCAGAATAACAGCAGCTGAGGAAAAGATCAAGAAATGCCAATATGAGATGAAGGCAGCCTCCAGAAAACAAAAAAAAAATTAGAAAAAAAATCATAAAAGAAATGAGCAGCATACCAGAGAGCTGCAAGATGAGTTCGGAGGAATAGTCTAAGAATCACAGGAGTCCTTGAAGAACATGAGGTGAATATGATGAGGGACCAGTAGTTATAGAAATCATAGATAAGAATTTCCCCGAGTTGAGGAGTAGAGGGAACCAAATAGAAAAGGTTCAAAGGTTCTACATAAAAATAGACTCAAATAGGAGAACTGTAAGATACCCTGAGCTCAGAATGACCAAACATAAAGACGGATACAGAATATTGAAAAAGTAAGATCAAAAAAAGACTTGGAAATTAATCAGCTTATATTGATAACAGTGTGCCAAAGAGAAAATCAGGAATCAAAAGATTCCTAGAATTGAGTTTAAGATATAAAATAGTGGGTAAGACACTTGCTTTGCAAGTGGCCCACCTGAGTTTCCCCTGTACTCCATACGGTCCCCCAAGCACTATCAGGAGTTATTGCTGAGTGCTGAGCCATCAGTAAGCCTGAGTACCACTAGGTGTGAGTTAAGAACCATAACAAAACAAAACAAAAATTCATGAAATGAAACAAGAATGAAGAAAAAATTTACTAGAACATAAAGAATACAGAAAAAGTGATGTTGAAGTAAATTTATAGGAATACAAGCATTCATTAAGAAGCATAAAAAGAGGCCAAGAAAGTAATCAAATAGTGCAGCTTAAGGAAAAGACCAACCAAGGGGAACCAATACAGAAGTAAGGAAATAATAGAACAAAGCAAATGCCAATCAAATTAAAACAAACAGCAGACAAAAATTAGTCCAAAAATCAATGAAACCAGCTAGCTCTTTGAAAGAATGAACAAGATTGGCAAACCATTAGCAAGATTCGAATCACAAATCACGACCATCCTGTTATTCGTCGATTGCCTCGAGCAGGCCCCAGTAATGTCTCCTTCATCCTATCCCTGAGATTATATTCAAGGCTCTTTAGGAGAATGAGACCCATCATTGTTACTGGTATTTGGCATATTGGGTACACCACGGGGAGTTTGCCAGACTCTGCCGTGTGGGCAGGATACATTCAGTAGATTCAGTAAGGGAAAAAAGCGAAGATTCTAATAAACCAAATCAAAAATAAAAGGTTGCTAAATAGATATCATTGCAATTCAAAAGATCATTAGGAACTACTATGAAAATATTTGTTCCACAAATTTAGAAACATGAAAGAGACTAATAAATTTTAGAACTTTCATACATTTAAATTTTGAATCAAAAGTAAATGGAGTACCTGAGCAGACCAAAAAACATCAAGAAAATTAAAATTGTAACAAAATATTTTCCCAAAAGCAAAAGTACACGCGCAGAAGGATGTACTAGAGATCTTCCAAAAATTTAAAGATAATGTATTTCCAATCCTTTTCATATTCTTAGAGAAAGTCAAAGAAACAGGAATCTCCCCCAAAAAATCCTGAGTCAGACATTACCCATATGACAAGACAGACAAATTCAATACATGGGCCCGTATCCCTGATAACTACATATACAAAGATTCTAAGCGAAATATTTGTAAACCAAAGCCTACCATACATTAAAACCAAAGCCAACAATACATACACCATGACCAAACATGACCAAATAGTGTTTATCCCAGAAATGGAATGATGGTTTAAAATACACAAATTAATCAATATAACACACTATTTCAATATAAGGTAAAGGTAAAGGCCCTCCCGTTGTTCATCGATTTGCTCGAGCGGGCCCAGTAATGTCTCCATTGGAGACTTTGTTGTTACTGTGTTTGGCATATCGAATACGTCACGGGTAGCTTGCCAGGCCCTGCCGTGTGGGCGAGATACACTCAGTAGCTTGCCAGGATCTCCGAGAGGGGCGGAGGAATCAAACTCGGGTCGGCCATGTTGGCTGCGTGCAAGGCAAACACCCTACTGCTGTACTATAGCTCCAGCCCAAACTATATTATTTAATTAGAACAGTCTCGGTCACGGTCCTCCCTTTGTTCATCAATTTGCTCGAGTGGGCCCTGTAACATCTCCATCGTGAGACTTCTTGTTACTGTGTTTGGCATATCAAATACGTCACAGGGAGCTTGCCAGGCTCTGCCGTGTGGGCAAGATACTCTCGGTAGCTTGCCAGGCTCTCCGAGAGGGGCGGAGGAATCGAACTCGGGTCAGCCATGTTGGCTGCGTGCAAGGCAAATGCCCTACCGCTGTGCTATCGCTCTAGCCCATTTCAAGAAAAGTAAAAATCATGTGATCATACCAGGGAATGCAGAAAGACTATTTAATAATATCCAACACCCATTCATGATAAAAACTGTCAGTAAAATGGGGATGGAAGGAACTTTCTAATGTAAAGTCATTTCCCATGAACCCACTGCTAATTTCATACTTAACAGAGAAAAACTGATATTTCCTCTACTATCAGGTACACAATTCAATACAATATTCAAAACCCTCATCATAACAGACAGAAAAGAAAAAGATAGTAGAATTCAAATTATCACCATTTGCTGATAGCATTACTCTTTACTTAGAACTCTACTCTAAGATATAGTCCTAAATATTAAACTTCAGGGTTATAACAACTGTGCAGAAGGTAGTCCTCCCCGCCCCCCAACTCCCATGGGGACAGTGCAGAAAGAGCCAGAGAGGGGCACTGAGTCAGAGACAATGTTGGAGGTCTCTGTCACGGGCTGGGCCTGGAATCCTGTGGCCTTTGGCACTGGTTGCCCCCACCCCTGCTCTGTGATGTGTCCTATCTCCTGTCTAGCTACACGGGTCAGCTGCTTCCCATTCATGAGTCCTGATATTCACCCCCACTTCTGCTCACTCCCTTTGGGATGGCTTCTAGGGGCAGAGTGCCATGGTTCAGTTGGGAAGAACAAGGAGAGTTTCGCCTACAGACAGCTGGGAGGGGCGGGCCCGCAGAAGATGACGTGGGTCCTGATACCTGACATTTGAGGGGGCGTTACTGTGTCTGAGCATCTGTTTTGTTGTACTGCTAAACCAGTAATCCCATCCCCTGGGTGAAGCTCAAGCTGAAGCATGAGAAAGGAAGAGGAAGTAGGACAGTGGGGAGGCGGGGAGCAGGGAGCATGCCTCACAAAGGCCCTCTCTTCCCCAGAGGAACCATGATGGGTTTTGTTTTTGAGCAGAGAACCAATTCAACAAAAGAGTGTGAAGACTCTAAAAAGAATTATAAATCACTGCAAAAATAAATAAAACAGCAAAGAAATGAAAACACATGTCCTATTCGTGGATTGGAGGCATTAATAGTGTCAAAATAATCCTACCCAAAGCACTATACAGATTCAATGCAGTTCCTATAAAAATAACCATCACATTTTTTAGCAACAGAGACAATTCTGCAGAAGTTTATGTGGACTAATAGAATCTTCAAGTAGCTAAAATAATCCTAGAGGGAGAAATAATTTCCTTTTTCCACCTTTAAATTATATCATAGTAATCAAAATAGTGTGGTACTGATAAAAGGACAGTCTTTCAGACCAATGAAATATAATTGAGAGTCTAGAAACAAATTCTCGGGTATATGGTCAGGTAATCTTTTACAAAGGAGTTAAGAGTATAAGTTAAAACAAACTAAATAAATAAATAAAAGCCTTTTCAACAAATTGTTCTGGGAAAACTGGTCAGTTATGTCTTAAAAATTAACTCAGACCCCTATCTCACACAGTGCACAACTGTGTGAGATAGAGGTCTGAGTTAAATTGGAGATGGATTAAAGACCTCAATATCAGACTTGAAATTATAAACAATGTCAAGAAAAAATATAGTCAGACACTTCATGGCTTGAATCTAGACAAATCTTTAATGATTCCATACCAAAGACTAGGAAATTGCAAGCAAAATGGACAAACTATATCAAGTTAAGAAGCTTCTGCACTGGAAAAAATTATATATTTATATATATAATTATATATATATGATATATATATAACTAGGATGAAGAGGCAACCACAGATTAGGAGGAAATATTGACCCTGCACTCATTCTACAATGGTCCAAATTACAAAATATATAAAGCACTTATAAAACCTAAATCTAAAAAATCACCCTTATCAAAAAATGGGAAGAGGAGATAAACAGATGAACAAAAATTCAAAATATATAGAGAGCAAATTGATATAAGAAAAATATTCTCTTCATCACTTAGCATCAATTAAATGCAAATTAAAACAATAATGAGATATTGCCTCATATGATTGAGACTGCCATAATTCACAAAGAACAAAAAAAACAGTGATGGCAGGGAAGTGGGGGGAAACGGGACCCTTATCCACTGTTTTTAGAAAAGTTGACTTGTTCAGCCACTTTGGAGGACAGTGTAAACACTTCTCAAAAATCAAAACAAAAACAAAAACAAAAACCCTACGAATTGGACTTCCATATGATCCAGAAACCCATTTATGGCAGCTATCCCAAGGTCCCAAGAGCTCTAGTCAGAAAAGATATTTGCTCTCTCATGTTCACTGCAGAAACATTATTCACAGTAACTAAAATCTGTAAAAAGTCCAAGTGCTCAAGAACAGATGACAGGGATGAAGAAACTATGACACATACATACAAGGAGATAGCACTTGCCCATAAGAAAAAATGAAATTATGTAATTTTTCCATTGCACACATAGAAATTCAGGGTATCATTTTGAGTAAAGTGAACCACAAGGGAGATATAGAATGATCGCTCTCATATGTGGGATGTAATGAAGCATACAAAAGGAATAACAAATGGTCAAAAGCTGCAGATTCTGAGAATTGGTCTCACTGTGGCAGGAAGATGAGAAGCAATTGAGTAGGGGGCGCTGAGTGGAGGGATGATGGTGGAGGGAAGCATACCCCCCTGGTGGAGGGTGTGGTGAAGGAGCATTGTATTCATGAGCCTATCAATCAAAATATTGTAAATCATAGTGACTAAAATAAAACTTACAAAAATAATAGTAAAATAAAAAATAAACTTGACATTTAAAATTTGAAGTATAGGCTGTTATTCAAATAAAAGCAGTTATTTTACTAAAGAAAATGTAGAGATATTTCAGAGTCTTATAATACTTAGAGATTTAAAGTTTTTTTTCCCAATGGTTACATTATATCAAAAGTTGACATTTCTAAAAACCAGAGCTTTATCTTTGGCTCATAGTTGTTCCAGCTGACTGGCTTTTTGGCTACACATACTAAATAGTGATTGGAAAATAAACCAATCAATTGTACAAAACTTGAGTCTCTAAAGCCCTCATATGTCACTTATCTTTAAATCATTCAGCATGGTTTGGCATTCAATACATCACAAAAATGCTAAAGGAAGAAGTAAGCTTTTCTGACAATTCCTTGAAAATTAATACCACTTAGTTATTGATCTTTCAAACTTAGACCTTCCTTTGTTTTTTAGTCATTAATACTGTCATTAAAATTAATGCTAAACAACCACAAAATAAATCACATTCACAAAATAAACTAAATAGATCACAAATAATCACAAAAGATATGGTAAACAATGAACAAGTACTGTGGAGCAGGCTGAATTACAACCACACTTCTAAAAAGAGGAAAAAACCTTAGAATTAAATAAAATTGTATAGGCTATGGACGAATTTCAATTTTCACTTGAATCAAAGACTTGATTTTAAGTCTCTGGATGGTAACAGGTATCTCTAGATCAGGGCTTGTTTGTGTCTGAGTTCTTCCTTATAAGTACCAAGAAATTCTTCAGTGTTATTCCTGGGAGTTCCTCTTTTGGTTCCCACAGCAATTTGACTGTATCTTTATTTTGTGAACTAGAGGGATCTCCTCTTTAACTTTGTTGAGCCTGCAAATATACCACCATTAGAAATTCCTGGAAGCCCTCTGTTTTGAACAATTCCACTTAAGGCTATCAATATTTGCAACCATCAAGCCTTTGCGAATTATAAATCCAGATCCTCAAATCACATTTATTCATCTAATTTAGTTTCGGCATATTAAAGAAAAAGCCTCATTTAGAAAACAATGTCACTAGCATCCTTCTTCATGGAGAAGGTCTGACTTCTTTCTTCAGTCTGGGGCAGAATAGCACTGTCAATTGGAAATCCCATTTCTTTCTACTGACTAGATTTACTCTAAAGACTGAAAGGAGATAATGTGATATTTAATCTATACGTCTCATATTATCTAACCTCTGAATTCTTTGCCATTTGAGAAAATGTACCCCAAGCCCATCTGTGTAATAAGAGTTTCACATTGTATTTCTGTTCTCACTTTCTAGATCTACAGCCAGCTCTGAAATCCTTCCAAACTCCTGGTACTTACCCAAATCTTCACTTAGCTCCAAACCTCTTACACTTCACTCATATTTAATAGGTATCAGGTCCATTATATTTAATGTAACTATATTTTAAATGGAAAAGAACACAAGCCACAAACTTCAATTTTCAGAAGTCCTGGTCTAGGCTGATATTTTACTGGAAGATTATGTCCAACTTAACTTTAAAGGTTTAGAGAAAAGAAAAACTTTAAAGGTTTAGAGAAAAGAAAAATTTGGATAGTTTGCTAAAACTCTTGTAGGAAATGGGAAATATTTACTCCAGAAAATAATAAAAAAGAATTCTTCTCGGTGCAGATATCCTCACTTTTTGGACATGCGCATTGTGCGATTTTGCTTTTACAGAAAATTTGCATTAGTACCTGTTTTCACTACCCAAAAGAAATTTTAAAAAAAATTTTATCATTGGCAGGAAAGGTTCTGATCTTTATGATAAAAGGAGAAAGTAAAAATTGCCTTCGTGTTTTTCACAGTAGCACCCATACCCACTGAGCAACAAGTAGGGCCAGTGGCACTGCCATGCTCCTGTTTAGTGATGTCTATGCATTGTTTTCATATCATTTCCATTTCTGCTCTACCTACATGTTAGTATTATTTTAGGGTTATGATATTTGATATGACTGCAGGCTAGTTGAGCGTAGAAGCTGGGAATGCTAAACATTTTTAAAATAAATTAATTGTAGTTGCTTCTTTAAGGGCTAGAGCAATAGCACAGCTGGTAGGGCCTTTGCCTTGCAAGTGGCCAACATGGCCAACCCGAGTTCGATTCCTCCGCCCCTCTCGGAGAGCCCGGCAAGCTACCGAGAGTATCTCGCCCACATGGCAAAGCCTGGCAAGCTCCCCGTGACGTATTTGATATGCCAAACACAGTAACAATTGTCACAATGGAGACCTTACTGAGCCCGCTCGAGCAAATCGATGAACAACGGGAGGACAGTGACAGCGACAGTGCTTCTTTAAATCATATCAGCTTAGGAAAGGTGTCATGGGACCCCTCTACTTTTGGGAAGTAGGGGGAAACCTGCATTTATAGAGGTGAATAAGTTAACATTTGATAAAGAGACCACATGGGAATTTACTTGCAAGTCAAATGGGACATTAATATGGTTTGGCACAAAAGTTGTAGTTTACAATCTCTAAAATGATCGGATCTGAGGCTGGAGCGATAGTTTAGCAGGTAGGAAGTTTGCCTTGCATGCAGCCAACCCTGGGTTCGATCCCCAGTATCCCAAATGGTCCCGCAAGGATCGTCAGGAGTAATTCCTGAGTGTGAAGCCAGGAGTAACCCCTCTACATCTCCAGGTGTGATCCAAAAAACTAAAAAAAATAAAATAAATAATTAAATGATCACATCTGGAATTGAAATGGTAATTATGAATTCTTCTGCAAGATACATGAACAGAGTGAGATTCAGGTACTTGGATTGATATGTATATATTTATATACATATGAACATATATATCAATTTATTATACATATAATAAAGTTGTGTGGTTAGATTATGTATTAAAATTCCTTTTGTAATTTTATATTTCTAATATGTCATCAAATATAGTGTTCTAATAATTTTGCTTAAAGACAAGTAATGTTTAAGTGAATCAATAATACAATTTAATAAATTGCAGTGTCATTGACATTTATTTCTATGGGAAATGAGTGCTCTGTGGTCACATCTCTGAATAGCACTACAAAAATCAAATCAGTTAACTGCAAATTATACATAGGGAACATTCATGGTGGAGAATGGGCACTGATGGAGGGATGGGTACTCGAACATTGTTTCACTGACATGCAATCATGAAAGTTTGTAAGTTTGTAACTGTATCTCATAGTGATCCATTAAAATAAATAAATAAATGTTAAAAATAAAAAAAGAATAAAATCACATAGCATATAATACAAAAATAAATAGCTCAGCTTCGGAGTCTCAGAAAATTTATCATATATAGGCCTTTAAAAAAATTTGAAGATGCAGAAGGAAAGCAGTTTGCTACAATGTCACTAACATCAGTAGTTCCCCCAAAACAAATTTTTAAAAGATGAATATCCCTGTTCCCACATTTCAGGTTTCCACTGTGTTTTTACTGCCATCTAAATCTTCAGTCATTGGTAGAAGCAAACATATCATTTCTGTCCTCTTCACCTCTTCACTCTCAACTATTTATTTTGGGGGGGGAGGTCACACCTGGCAATGCACAGGGGTTACTCCTGGCTCTTCACTCAGGAGTTACTCCTGGTGGTGCTCAGGGGACCATATGGGATGCTGGAAATCGAACCTGGGTTGGCCGCGTGCAAGGCAAACTCCCTACCCGCTGTGCTATCTCCCCAGCCCCTCAACTATTCTTTTAAGGTATGATATATTCAATTCAATTTATACCAGAGAGTGATATATTTGTAGCAAGTTATGCAATAAATTCCATATGGCCACTGCTTAGAACTCTAGGCCATTTGTTAGACAGGAACAAATGGAACAGTTGGTTGCCCCTAGAATTCACCAGTCATGACCTTCCTTATCACTGTGTTTGGACCAGCGTAGATGCACTAGCAAATAAGCAAACTGAATTTAAATGTTAAAAACACTGTACAGAATTTAAAGCAAAACTAAAATTTTATTTATAAAAAATAAAAAACCTATAACACTGCTTTTGAGGAAGAGATGAAACAATTACCTAGAAAAGATCTTGTGGTACTTAAAAGGACTTCAGTTTCTTTTATATGTTTTATTTTACTCGATATAGAGTATTCAGATAATATTTGAAACATAAATAGGACATCTTTTGTCCTATTTCCCATTTGTAAAATATAAACACAATGTAAAATATTTGTAAAATATAAACACAATGTATTTCTAAGTCTAAGATGAAACCATTCTTTAAAATACTATTTTCTGTTCACTATTTCTGTAAAAAAAAAAGTGTTATCTTAAAGTAAATGAAGTCAAATTCATTTAACAATAATAATAACAGGGCAATCTTATATGAATTAGAAATATTTGTTAATTATGTTTCTAAACTGAAAAAAAATTAAAATCCTTTGCTTCATTTATTGACAATAAAAAAGAATTTTCCGAAATTTGAATTTTAACAGTAGTGACAAGTGATTCCAAAAGTACTCAGTTGCTTTTTTGCATAATCTCAATAAATTGAAAATGTTTGTTCAATCTACAAGAAACAATCTTGTTTACTGTACAAAATTTAAAGCAAAACTAAAATTTTATTTATAAAAAATTAAAAACCTATAACACTGCTTTTGAGGAAGAGATGAAACAATTACCTAGAAAAGATCTTGTGGTACTTAAAAGGACTTTAGTTTCTTTTATATGTTTTATTTTACTAGATATAGAGTAAGTAAGTAAAGGCCCTCCCGTTGATCATCGATTTGCTCGAGCGGGCCCAGTAACGTCTCCATTGGAGACTTTGTTGTTACTGTGTGTGGCATATCGAATACTCTCGGTAGCTTGCCGGGCTCTCCGAGAGGGGCGGAGGAATCGAACTCGGGTTGGCCATGTTGGCCACTTGTAAGGCGAACGCCCTACCGCTGTGCTATCGCTCCAGCAGATATCGCTTCTCGGCCTTTTGGCTAAGATCAAGTGTAGTGTAGATATAGAGTATTCAGATAATATTTGAAACATAAAATATTATTGTATAAGGCAGAAATATTTGGTTCAGATGAGATTGTGAATATTCTTTCTTTCCCATTCAAGCTTAACTAAAATAGCATATGCAAGGTTTGTATTCCAGAACACATCAGCTAACATTTGTCACAAATTGCTGTTTTAAGATGTATTAACATTAATTCTTCCAATTTTGACAACAATCCTGTGAAGTAGGAAAGATGAAAACTGTAATTCATATTTTATAAATGAAAAAATGACAAAGCTTGGAGATTCTGACCCTTACCCAAGATTATGGCCAATAAATATCAGAATCAAGTACCAGTATTTGGGTTGGTTCGTATGTTATTTTTTTAGTGACTTGTTTTGTGTTCATAAGAATTTTCTTATTTCCCCAATAGTCACAATACTAGATCTTTGTGCAAACACTACATGAGCTCTGGGGGTTTTGTTGCAAATAATCCATCATTTATGCAAATGTCTCTGATTGCAGTATAAATTGTTACTAAATTTAACCAAAGGCACATCAGACCTGCATAACTATTTAAGCTCCCAAAACGGGAGTGAAGATGCAAGGAGATGACTTGACTAAAATGCAGTTTTTGTATCAAGTTCTATTCAATAATGATCGTGACCAGGGAGAAAGATGGAGTTAGAAAGGAAATAGCAAAATACTAGCTAATGACTAGAACATGAAGTAAGAAAAAAAGATTTCAATAGAAAAAAATAATTTGATTCAAAGGATTATCTGAATATTATTTCTAACCGAGAAAACTAAGAGGTTCAGATTTATTTAAAGCTTGGGTTTCTATTTAATAGAGTACTGAATGTCTAGTCACATATAGAGCTGTCTCTAAGTAATGAAGATTTTTGGGTTGACATGCTGCCAAGATGCACCACAACTAAAACAAGAATAAGAATTAAGTCTAAAATAAAATAATAGTTATCTGAGTTAAAATAAGAATTATCTGAATTTTCACCTCACACCATGCATCAAAAAGAGTAAGTGTTGGGGTGGATGCAGGGAGAAAGGGAACCTTGTTCACTGATGGTGTAAATGTCAACTAGCCCAGCCTTTCTGGAAAATAATATGGAAATTCCTCAAAACACTAAGAATTGAGCTCCCATTTGATCCAGCAATTCCATTCTTTGGAATATACCCCAAGCCCCCACCCCCAAAATAAAACAACAGAGAAAATATATTTGTACCACTATGTTCCTTGCATCTCTACACACAATAGCCAAAATCTGTAAATGTCCAAGAGTATAAAGAAACTATGGTACATATACACATTGGAATATTACTTGACCATGAAAAAGATAAAATTGATCAATTATCTGTTATGTGAAAAGTATCACGCTAAGCAAAGTCAGCCAGAGGGAGAGAGATTGATGCAGAATGATCAATCTCTCATATATGGGATATAAAGAAATAAAATGGTGGGGTAACATGCCCAAAGGCATTGGAAACAATGAACATGAGAAGTGGTATTCCGTAAGAAGCATGCCACTTGAGGGGCTGGGGATTGGAGTGGAAATATATGAGGGGGCGTTACTACACCAATAATGGAGGGAAGTATTAAACTGGGAGAAGGAGGGTGATTTCAAATGTAATAAAATATTATGTATGAAACCCTATTAGCAATAGTCCTGTAAACCACAGTGCTAAGAGTTATTTTTTAAAAAAATTTTTTCATAGAGTCAGACTTGGGGATGGGAAGGAAACAGTGAGGGCACTTGTAGAGGAAAGTGGACACTGGTGAAGGCATAGGTGTTGGAACATAGTATTCCTGAAACCAATTCATTACTTCGTAATTCACAGTGACTAAATTAAATTTTAAAAAGATATATCATCTGAGTTCTTTCTGTGGAATCTGTCATTTTCGTGAAGTACACTCAGCAAATATCACTTATTCATTGTCTTTAAGTATATAGTACATGCATCTTATTCAATCAAATGTCGGTAAATAAACATGTATAAATGAGATAAAAAATATTTGAAAATTATTTTGTAATGATAAAGAAATTTAGTGATAGATCATCAAATTCTGATTCATGATTTCAGCAAGAGTATATTTAATTTTCATTAGCTGAATAGTTCCCACAAGTGATGCTGGTGTGGGCCTTCTTTTCCTTATCTGTAAATAGCAAAGGCTCAGTCTCTGTCAGAGTTATGTATTTAAGCTCAATGCTCAATATTTCATTAGAATATTATATTCTATTATAATTAAATCTTATTATATATTAGAACTTAATACGTATTATTCTATGTGTTTCAATTTAGGAGCAATCTTTAATTCAAAGACTAGTTTACCCTGGCATTCTTAAAATGTATCATTTTATCTGATCTTCACTTATATATATATATTATGTTCCCACTATCAAACTCTT
Organism: Sorex fumeus; assembly: GCF_029834395.1. NCBI lineage: Eukaryota > Metazoa > Chordata > Mammalia > Eulipotyphla > Soricidae > Sorex > Sorex fumeus. Next base: position 35,408,442 of record NW_026606066.1, on the reverse strand, counting down.
TTTGCCCATACTTATTGCTTTTACTTGCAGTCATCTCAGCAACAACTCTAGCTTGGTTACAAATTTATGTCATGACTTTTACTGTCTTTTATTTCTAGAAGCAGTAGTTAAATATCAGATTAAAATCATCCCTCTTGAATAAATAAATGTTTGTGCAGAGAAAATCATAGTCCTTTATCCGGAATAATAATGCAGCCTCTCTTTTTACAGGAAATTGAAAATAAAACCTCAACAAATGGATGCAACCATTCAGAATGACTCTCAAGTGGGCAGTGCTGAAAATTGATCTAGTTACTTGTCGATTGCATTATTCAGAGATGACATAAGCAGCAAAGCTAAAGTCAATACTGACTATTCTGGTGCATTGTCTACCCCATGACAACTTTTTATAAATTAAAAAAAATACTCTGAAAATATATAACTTTCTCCGGGCTGAAATTTGAGCTTCGATTCCTAATTAAACACCTTATACCAACCTCATTAATAGGCATAAAAACAGATTATGATAACACATATATATGGCAGCAAATACTAACAAAACATTTTGTAGCATATCATCATCAAAATGTCATTTTAGTTGAAAGCAGACTGTTGTCTGAGACACTTCCTTTATTCATTTTTGATTTGTTATGATCCACTTTAGGAAGTGCCTTGTTAGATTTTTGCTAGCTGAATTGAATTTAAATATGTTGACAATGATATACTCTCTACATTCTTCAAACAATTCTATTCTCCTCCATCAGTGTGAAATACATCATATTTCTTTACCTGGGGGGTTATGTTCATTGAGAATCACAAGTGATGCTGGTGTGGGTCTTCTTTTCCTTATCTGTAAATAACAAAGGCCCAGTCTCTGTCAGTGAGCATCAAACATAGCTCCATTTTACTTTCACGTTTCATCACTATCCTATGCTCATCTTTTCCTTAAAAACTGAAAGCATGTTTCTGAGGCACACATAGCTGGATTTCATTTGTTTTATTTTGAATCAGTAAAATTGTGAGATAGTGTTACTCTTCTGTGAGTGATAACAAAAAGCTACCTATCCACAGAAAAGAATGGTTCGACATACCAACTGATTCCACCGAAAATTTGTAAGTAAGGAAGTTATCATGATGACTTTATTTAGTTTTTATCATTTGAAAGAGTCTTTTTAATTATTCTCCTGAGAATCATTAGTAATATATTATTATATTATATCATAATATTAATGATTCTTTCAAGATGTGCCAGCCTTAATTCTAAACTGGGTAGTAGAAACATAAGAAACTAAAAATTATAGCAATACAAATTTAGTTTCACTAACTAACTTATTTTCTATCATAACATTAAGAACAAACCAACAAGTAAAGAAAGAACAAGGATTTTATGAAAAAAATGTAATTTTAAAACCTATAGTATCTGTGTTTCAGAATTTCCAAAGCATATTATGATTACAATCTCTAAAATGCTGTTTATTTCTTAAATATGAAGCTAAGTTTCCAAAAGAAATATAAGTAGAATAGAGGATAAAATTTCAAGTTTCAAGGTTGAAATCACAGTTCAAGTTTGAATTAATCTGGCCTGAGTTTCAGATGGTCTCTAATCTACCATCTCTTAGACAATTATGACTCTCAGATTCAATAATTATTCAAGCATTCTTAATAATTTGGTTGATGACCCCATAAATTTCTTTGGTTTTGCATTACAATTGTAGTTCTACCAAAAATGATCTCTTAAGTGTAATCCATGTATCAACCAAGAGTCTAAGTAAATTAGAATATGCAATGGATAGAGATGTAAACTAATTGAGAGAGAGAGAGAGAGAGAGAGAGAGAGAGAGGAAGGGACAGAAGTGACTATAATAGACGTAGGAAAAAGCCCATGAAGTAATAAAAAGCTTTTCTTAATCTCTGAAAAATATTTATAAATATATATAGACATACCATTCATATTTATCATTAATTACTTAGAACTATACTTACTGCTTTGGATACACAATGAAAAGTAATAAAACATTCAGACTACAATCTGAAATTATTCCAAGATTTGATGTTCTTATTATGAAATCGATTTTTTATTTTATAAATAATCAAAATAAAATGAAGCTTATTTAAGGATTATTTCAAGTTTCCCTAAATGTAAATCTGATATTATAAGCAAAAGCAAGCATTTTGATATACAAGTATGAATCACAAATAACATAACAATATTTTCATTACCAGTGCTAATTTTGTATCAAATGAAGTACTGTGTTTTAGACAATAGTTCCCCTAATGCAACTCATAAAAAATGCGTAGAAATAAAGCAACTTATACCTCACTTACATATCCTAGGAAGTCACAGTTAGGCAAATTCAAAGGATAAGGATGATTTCAATTAGTAATAAGCATCTATGTCTGAATTTCCTTAACACAGGAAAAATGTCATCCAATTCTGCTTACCTGTTCTGCTGCTTCGGGTGCAATCTGACTCTGGAATAGAGGTACAGCAAATTGTATCTTTTTGGGACTGTTGGGCTCCATGATAATGATAAGAATTAGTCTGAGATGTGCAAGTCTCAGGAAGACTAACCCCAAGTGGTGACGGGAATGTATTTCCTCAGCCACACTCCACCCAGCCACACAGAGTGCTTTGTAATAAATAGCTGTAATTCCAGAGCAAGCAAATGAAGATGCTGAGGTCTGAGTTCCCTTCTTCAACATCCACAGTGATGCCTGAATTGCCTGTTTCCCCACCAATCTCTTGGAACTTCTCAGCACAATAGAGAAAAGAACAATAAGCTAATTGTGTGCCTTTTTACTAATACACATGCCAAGTATTCACTCAGCAGCTAATTGAAAATGCAATGCTAGACTTGAAGGACCTACTGCCCTGGGATTTGAAAGAAAAGCTCTCTCCACTGTACATTACTAACCGACTGCTCAAAAGTGCAATGTAAGCTCCCTTCGAGTATTGCAGGGATGGTCCATTCATTATTGATGAACATAAAGCAGGAAGTTTTTAGAGTTGGGGGCAGGGTTGGAATATGGAGTCATTTCATTTCTTTCACAGCAACTTATAAGTGAGAAGACACCTTCGTTATTTCAACATACAGTCACCAAATAGATGAATGGCCATGGAACATAAACCACAACCAATAGCATGTTTATGTTGCAAAAATAATGGGTTTAGTAAGACTGATCATAGCAAGTGAAGCATACACAGCATATTGAGGACTGACTTCTTGATGAATGAGCTGAGCAGATCTTAGTACAAGTTCCATCTTTACTACTGAAAATCCCTCTGGTCTTAAGCAAACTAGAGTGTATGTCTAGGCCACCAAATATTCATCAGAACAATGAGGGGGTTGGACTCAATTACCTTTTATTCTGTTCCAAGGTTCTATAATTGTAGTTCACAGTTTTCATTAAGGAGAAAAGTAATGGACAGTTAAATTTAGCAAACAGCTTGGAAGTCATTGCTATTGCAGTGACCTCTATTTTATTTCCTGGAGAAGCTGGTTATATTCTCTGATTTGGAAGAATACAAAGTGACTAGAAAACATTAATGGAAGGCTAATGTTATCCAATATTGTGGTTTATTGTCAATAGGGGGATATATTTAAACATAAAGTGCCGGGGGCAGGGAAAGCCGAGGAGGGTCAATTTCCACAACGATAGAAGATAATGGTCAGATTGGCTCCTGGAGAAGGCAGAGGAAGACATTGGCTTGATTTTCACATCTGTTAATGTCAAAGGGGAGGTAATACCATAGCCAGATGGCCTTCAGACATTCAGTCTTTTCATTGTACGTGTGAAGGAAGTCTGAAAATGAAGCTGCTTTAATGGGGGATCAAATCAATCCTTGAGTTCTCTATTTGCATATTGAAATATACTTTTATGAATGTTAGATTTTTATTCATTCATTATTATTTCAGGTATTTACAAATGACTTTTTTTAGATTCTGGATTTATTCCAGACTCTCTCTTAATGATGTGAGTTTCAGTTAAGTCTATAGAGAGTAATATGCATTATTCAAATAGCTTTTCCATGCCCACTACAGCGAAAAGTTAATGAAGATGGGCTGTGGAAGCATTTCAGTCAGACAACACAGCTGAACAGCTACAATTTATGTAATGGGTTCATATTTGTAATGAATAATAAGTATACAAAATATAACTTATATTTTGTGTGAACACTTTACAAACTTTGCCAGAAAGAAAATTTGAAGTACTATCATTAATGAATACTTCTCCACCCAGACCCCCCATCTTCCAGTAGGTAGGTGTCACACCCACCAGGTGCCGACAGCACCAGATTGGTCCCATCAACGGCCAAGATGCAGAGACTATAAAACCCAGCTCCTGGAGGAGAACAGCGCAGTCTCCTGCCCCTGTGCCTGGCTGTCCTCACCGGGGCCCCTTGGAGGGGGGAGGGTTGAGTTTCTCTTCCCGCCCCCCCGCCCCGAGAAGAGCCCCAGCAGCTGAGGACCTCCGGAGCCAGCCACGGCCATGCTGGGACCACTCTCCACATGTCCAGACGGGCCTCATGCATGAAAGAACTGGCAGAGGAACCCAGGCATGCGGGTCCCAGGGCTGAGGTCTCCAAGCCTACTCGAATTGGAACTGGGCCTTCTCCACCCAGACCCCCCATCTTCCAGTAAGTAGTTGTCACACTCACCAGCTGCCGACAGCACCAGGTTGGTTCCATCAATGGCCAAGACACAGAGACTATAAAACCCAGCTCCCGGAAGTGCGACATCTTATTATCTTTCCTTTGGAGAACCTGGCAGACTACAAAAAGTATCCTGCCCGCACGGCAGAGTCTGGCAAACTTCCCGTGTCATACTCAATATGCCAAATACCAGTAACAATGATGAGTCTCATCCTCCTAATCCTGAAAGAGCCTTGAAATGGCTCTTTTAAAATCTCAGGGCTAGGTAGAAGGAGACATTACTGGTGCCTGCTTGAGACAATTGACGAACAATAGGATGATCGTGATCGTGATCACTAATGAAATGCTTTTCTCTGAATTTTTCTACAAATTACATTAAAGGAAAGCAATAGCATATTTCTAGTAAAGAATTAATTCAAAATTTTACATAGTATAATGGCTAAAAGGATGAACTTGATAACCTTGACTTCAAACCCTGTCTCAACTACTTAGTCATCTTGGTCAGTAACAGAACTTTCTCATGAAGTTTAGATTAATTAATTCTTTAGAACTCATTAACTGTATGGCTTGCGCATTAAAAATCATATAGCTATTGCTTCTTTTTGAATTAGTTTTTCAAAATGCTTAAGGGCGTATTTTTAATGTGAATTACTAAAAATATCCTAAAATATCCTGAACTACTAAAAATAAAATTGGAGTAATTTTATATCAGTTAGGACAAGAAGTAACAAAATAAAATCCTACATATAAAATCCTAAATAAAAATCAAATGGTTCACTTACCAGTTATTTAGGCTACCTAAACCAGCAATAAAATCATAAAGAGACTATTTGGATTTTAGGCTTCTTCTATAGAAGTTCATTCAAGTGCATTCTTCACCTAAGTATCAATGCTTCTAAGTAGTTTTTGTAGATTTATTCCGACATACATTGACATATACCTGTTTCTCCTGTGGTCACAAGGTAATGAGCTGGGTTCTTTCTACATAGTACAACTGCTTGCATACTATCTTTTAACTACTCAGCATTTCATATCGCCACGATTCACATAGCAAGTATTTTTTTAATATAATACATTCCAAATTATCCAAGGTCTTTTTATGTGACAGAAGAATAGAAATTTTATTTGAGATGTTATTTTCTTAAGAATTACTTTAAGGGCTGATGTGTGTTTGGTGAGGAACATTTGCCATGCAATTGTGAGATCCCGGACGATGCAAGAAAACAAACAATAAAAAAAATTCAAGAATAACTTAATGCTACTTAGATCTGAAATAATATAAAATGTCTAATATGTTTATATGTAGCATAGCAATAGTAAGTAACATAATTTCCCCCTATTAGAAATAATATCTTACTCCTATATATCAAGTATCAGACCTAGTCTAAGTGCTTTACCTGCATTAATTTATATATAAAAACTCTTTGAAGATTGCATTGACATTTTCATCCCTAATTTGAAATGAAGAAACTGAGAATCACAGTATTTAGGTCCCTTGTCTAAGACCAACCAGCTAATGTGTAACAGAACTACATCTCTTAGTACAATGGCTTCTATTATATAGGGGCTAGTAGAAAAGTCTTTGGAAGATACCAGAATCTCTACAGGCCTTAAGTGTACTATCAATCAGTGTTTCATGGTGAAATATCTGAAGATGACATGACATATGAATAAAATGAAATAAATTAACATGATTATATATATTAAAAATAAGACCAGTACGATCTAACATTTCAAATCAGAAATCAATTTAAAACGGAGACTCTAGATTGGGTGTTAGCTGTAGCACTGTCCTCCCATTGTTCATCGATTTGCTCAAGCAGTCCCAGTAATGTCTCCATTGTGAGACTTGTTACTGTGTTTGGCATATCAAATACATCATGGGTAGCTTGCCAGGCTTTGTAGTGAGAGCGAAATATTCTTGGTAGCTTGCCGGGCTCTCCAAGAGGGGTGGAGGAATCGAACTCGGGTCAACCCAGCCGGCTGCGTGCAAGGCAAATGCCCTACCGCTGTGCTACCACGTTAGCTACCCAAAGTAATTTCAAATAAAGGCAATTTTTCTTTTCATTTTCTCTTTTTAAAAAAAAAGTAGTAAAATTTACTGTTACATATTTAAAATGCTTTTTAAATGAGTTATATCTTAGTCTTTCTCCAAGGTAAGCAATATTGAGGGTAAAGAAGGTAAAATATTGCAAAATAAGTCATTAGACATCACCTCATAGCTTGCCAATCTGTGATCTCCTCTACATTCCTTTACATTATCGTATTTTATTAGGAATGCATTAAGAAGAACCATACAATAAGAAGGTGGTTCTTCTTATTGCACATCCTTTTAAAAATATATCCTATCCTCATGACAAGGAAGGTCTTGTCATTTTTCCCTCTTAGTATTTAATTCTGCTTTGTTTAATTTTTTTGTAACAATTTCTAAGTATTCTTTTTGTCATCCCTCCTAATGTTTCCTTTTCCATTTAGCTTGAATCTTAAAAGGCTAGATGATGGTCTTCTAATCATTACTAAGTAACTCCTTTTGGGTTTTCCCCAGAAAACATAAAGGGCTTCTGTATACTGAATTTGACCACAGTGCTCCTTTCAAATTCTATACCTTGCTTTCAATATCTTAATAATAACTTAAAATATACTCAACATTTCCTTATTTTTAAAGAGGACATTACATATAAAATATGTCACTTTTTAATTATACATAATATTTTCATAAAGGGGCTGGAGTGATAGCACAGTGGTAGGGCATTTGCCTTGCATGCAGCCAACATGGCCGACTTGAGTTCGATTCCTCCGCCCCTCTCGGAGAACCCAGCAAGCTACCGAGAGTATCTCGCCCGCACGGCAGAGCCTGGCAAGCTCCCCGTGATGTACTCGATATGCCAAACGCAGTAACAACAAGTCTCATGATGGAGATGTTACTGGGCCCACTTGAGCAAATCGATGAACAATGGGAGAACTGTGACTGTGACTGATTTTCATAAAGAATCAATTTTAGTAATCTTATTTATATGAAAATATCACCTAAAATTCACTGTCACTGTCCATCGCCTTACCCGCTGTGCTATTGCTCCAGCCCACACCTAAAATTATTTCTTGTTATTCTAACTGACCCTAAATGTCTTATAATAATTGTTCCTATATTAATTTTAGCTATTTCTACATAATGATTGCCAACAGTAATTTCTCGTTTTTTAATATATTATAACAAAATACCAAAGACTGTGCTTTATAAAAATTAAGTATTTAGGGAGCGGCAGGGACCTCATGGGAAGGGGGGCTTTGTGGGCCGTCCCCCACGCCCCACCGAGGTCGCCAGCTGCCCCCCACGAGCGGCTCTCCGGCACGGCCACGGCCCCGGAGGCACAAGGACTTAGCACAGAGAACCAGCCGCTTGGAGCAGAAAAGCAAATGGACTTGTGTTAAACCGCACCACCAAGCCTGCCCGGAGGGGAAAGGGCGTTGACCGGCCCGCCCGCTCCTCTCTGGAAAGAAAGATGGCGGCCGCACGGGAGCCTTGTGGAAAGCAGGTTTGAGCCGGGGCTGGCGGGAGCGGCAGGGACCTCATGGGAAGGGGGTCTCTGTGGGCCGTCCCCCACGCCCCACCGAGGTCGCCAGCTGCCCCCCACGAGCGGCTCTCCGGCACGGCCACGACTCCAGGGCACAGAAACCAATCTCTTAACTAGCTAACTTTTAATAGAAATTCTTCCAGGGTCAATAAGTAAAATAGCAGAAATTCAAAAACGCGCGGCCGCTATTGCGGCCGCGCAACATCATTTTATTCTTAAACCAAGTTGTAGAAAGCAAATCATTTCACAACACTGTTTCAGCATGTCTGATTGTGGGAGGTGGGTCGTAAACTCTAAACAATAATTGTGCATCTTCTATCGAAATAATCTATCTAGTCAAAGTAGATAGAGTATTAACTAGAACTCATCTGCCTCACAAGAATTGGGAGGGGTGGGAGGTGGGGGTCTATTGGGGTTCGGGGTTAAAAATGAGTATTGGTAAAGGGAAATGTGTTTGGTATCTACATGACTGAGACCTAAACCCAAAAGCTCTGTAATTTTTCCCACAGTGGTTCAATAAATAAATAAATTATTTAAAAAATTAAGTATTTATTTTTCACATTTATACAGGCTGGAAAGTCAAAGATGATGGCAAACTCAGGGTCTGGTGAAGATCTGCTCCCTAGCAAGTCGTTTTTCAATATAAATTCACTAAGCAGAAATGGCAAAGAGTGTTTCTGAACCCTTTTTTTAAGGCACGAATCCCATTTAAGAAGACTCCTGCCCTATGATCTAATCAACCTACAAAGGCCCCCCATGTCCTAATTAAATACTATGGAGGTTTGAATTTCAACATATGAATTCTGAGAACATAGACATTCAGTCCTTTGCATTTGCCAGACATAGAACGAATGTTTTACACTCAAGAAATAAGAAAAAGGGATAGGAGGAGAGTCAAGAAGTGGAAAAGGAGAAGTGTGGAGAAAAGAAAAGGACAAAGAAAACAATGTTTTTAGTTGTTAATGTCTTTCCCATTTAAATTTCTTGAATGTAGTGACTAGGATGTGTCTCAAGTGGTTTAGTACATGCATTGCATGCATGAGGCCATGTGTTGGATCACCATCACTGTATGTCCTCCCCCAGCACTATAGGATGTACCCCCTATTAAATATTTTTAATTTGATCACTTGATCACTTGACATCTCATTATTCATCGTTTTGCTCAAGCGGGTGCCAGTAACGTCTCCATTTGTCCCTGCCCCATGCTAGTGTAGCCCAATAGCATCTGCTAGCCCAAGGAACACAAAGAGCCTCAAACCAATCATTCAGGGTCTTGACGAAGAAGTTGACCATCTCGTAGATGGGCAGCCACGCTATCTTTTGACATCCCTTGGAATTCAGTTGATAACGGCTCTAGTCCAGCAGTCATCTCCAAATCACTTTATGTGTCTAGCCCATCTGATTTTCAATGCCTTGGCAAATGAGACAGCATTCTTGATTCTTGACCATTGACGGAGGTCGGAACTCCAGATTCTTTTTTTTTTTCCTATTTTTAATTTGTTCTTTTTTTTTTATTAGTGAAATACCACGAGGTACAGTTATAGACTTACAAATTTTTGTGCTTGGGTTTTAGTTATACAATGATCAAGTACCCATCCCTCCACCAGTGCCCATCCTCCACCACCACGGGTCCCAACATCCCTCCCACCCCCCATGCCCCCCATCTTACCAGGCCTCTGTGGCAGGTCATTCCCTTTTGTTCTCTTTCCTTTTGGGTTCTGTGGTTTGCAAGAGAGGCATTGAGTGGCAATCATGTTTGGTCTATAGTCTACTTTCAGCATGCTTCTCCCATCCTAGGAGGATCCTCTCAACACCCTTTATTTGGTGCTCCCTTCTCTATCTGAGCTTCCTTTTCCCCTAGCAAGTGTGGCTGGCCTCCAAGTCATGGAGAAAAATTCCTGGTACTAATCTCGGCCACTCCTGGGTGTTAGTCTCGAATTATGTTACTTTATGTTCCCCAGATGAATGCAATCTTTCTGTGTCTATCCTGCTCTTTCTGACTCATTTCGCTTAACATGATACTTTCCATGTAGTACCACATGTATATAAATTTCATGACTTCATCTTTTCTAACAGCTACATAGTACTCCACTGTGTAAATGTACCAAGGTTTCTTTAACCAGTCATCTGTTCTCGGGCACTCAGGTTTTTTTCCAGATTCTGGCTATTGTAAAGAGTGCTGCAATGAACAAACAAGTGCAGATATCACTTTGACTATACTTTTTTGCTTCTCTGGGATATATTCCCAGGAGTTGTATTACTTGGTCAAATGGGAGCTCAAATTCTAATTTTTGGAGAATCGTCCATACTGTTTTCCAAAAGGGCTGAACCAGTCGGCATTTCCACCAGCAGTGAAGGAGGGTCCCTTTCTCGCCACAACCTTGCCAGCATGGGTTGCTTTTGTTCTTTTGGATGTGGGCCATCCTCTGTGGTGTGAAATGATATCTCATTGTTGTTTTGATCTGCATCTCCCTGATGATTAATGATGTAGAGCATTTTCTCATGTGCCTTTTAGCCATTTGGATGATTCTTTCTCTCACTTGAGTGAAGCGTGATACTCCAAGCATAGCTCTTTCAATTCCTCTTTGGGAGACCGAATAGCCTTCTCTTCCTATTTTCGTAGGTCCCAGGTCTCTGAGGCATATATTAGTGCAGGAAGAACGGTGGAGTCAAAGAGATGTGCCCAGAGCCAGAAGTTCTTTGTTCTCTTAGTTATTTCTTTGATGTTCTTGAAAGCATTATATGCCACTCTCTTCCTCCTGCACAACTCAGGTGCCAGGTCATTCGTCATGTTGACTTTTCAACCTACGTACACAAGCTGTTGCATTCGAGGATGTTCGTTCTCGTTGAGAGCAAATAGAATGTCAGGAATGAGTCCATTTCTTATAAATATTGCCTTTATGAGATTCAGCTGCAGTCTGACCTTTCCGCACTCAAGGTTGAAGTTGGCCAGCATTTGTGCCCATGATTATAGTAAATACAATGGGTTTCATTTTTAATTTAGATTTTTTAATGTATTAATATTTGAATATATATTATATTAGATATTATTCTAACATTTGATTAGCTAAGTGAATATCAATCAAAATCAAGGCAGATATCATTAAGCATACCGACAGATATGTAGGACTATATTAAATGCTGGAAATCCTATTATAAGCGAAAGCAAATACCACATTCTTGTGTCCAGATAGGGGTAGTTGTAATGATTTCCAACCCTGATACAATGAATTTCAACATTCCATGTTCAACTATCCTTTGGTAGAAGTCATATTTGTGTAACACTCCTTCAAACCCTCCTTCAGTGATAGCTAGCTATAAAGCAAATCTATCCAGAATGTGAAGGAAATGACACTATTGAATTTATGTGAAATAAACTTAATCATTTTTACTTTAAATTGTTTGATAAGTTCAAAACTTTATTAGTAATATTATAAATTGATAGGAAACCACTGATGTCTAATCAAGACAAATAGATCTGTCTGGAAAAGCATGGTTCAGTGCTAACTAATTTAACTGAAATGGATAACTGTCTCCCAGTACTCACTTAAATTAAATTTTCCTAAAAGAATCATTAATCATATTGAATCCTTCAAAATGTCTACTAAAATCTTTCATTACTATTTAAAATTATATAACTTTTCAAATTTCTGTAACAAGATATTTTCAGACTAAGCTCACTACATTGCAATCATATAATAAAATCTGAATTCCCACCACATTTAAGTCCGAAAATGAATTTATTATTAATCTAATTCTAATGGGTTAACACCATTTTGTTATTCATTTATGTAGCATCAATCATATTCCTTAAAATTATTTACTAATTATTTTTTAATTAAATGTGTTTTTGTCTTCACTAACTATAACAGTTTTCACTTACTCTAGGATCCCAGATCAATTGATGTAGTGCATACAATGTGTGTTGGATTGAAGAATTTCTGCTATGTGATATAAATATTTGGGGTGAATTTTCTTTTAGCTACGGACGTATTTTATTTAAAAAATATTGTTGTGGATCAATGTGTTGAATTTTTGCTACTTTTTGAGGCAGGTTTGCTAAAGAAAGAAATTTATGAAGGACTTTCAGCACCCCCATATTGGTCAAGAGACTTGAGCAATAAATTTACATCAGAAAGAGAACAATGTCAGAGAATTGGCCTAAAGATTGTTCCAGCTACCCAAGGCAATGTGGTGCTTCATTGGCACCTGTGGGAAAGAAGTTCAGTGTCAGACAAAGGAGGGGTAGGAGCCAGAAGTGTTGCCAGAAGCAACTCTAGTAATGAAGGAGACTTTTAAAATGTTCAACCCTGCAGAGTAATAAAAACATCAGGGGCTAGAGAGAAAGTTCAGCAGGCAGGACATTTGCTCTGTACACTGCTGACTCATCCTTGATAGAGGCATCCCATATTAAAGCCCACCAAAAGTGATCCCTGAGCACAGATCCAGATCCAGAGGTAAGCCCTGACCACAACTGGGTGAGGCACAAAAAAAAAAAATGTTTTCAGAAAAATCTAGCAAAGACATAGGAATCATCGGGAAAAAAACAATGTAGGATCCATACTTTTCTCTGACTTATTCATTCCTCTTTTACTTGTTTTGATATGTTTCACTTTTATTCTTTTCTATACCTTACTTTTAGCCTTTCCCTGATATTTAATTTTAGAATTATGATAACAAATTTGAAGATTGTAATTATTGAGATTTTATAAAATTTACAAAATATTTTCACAAATCTTCCTCATTCACCCTATTCTATGCCATAAACATAAAAAAGATAAAATCCAAAGCTTCAAATAATATGCAGATAAGATAGCAAAACAGAATCCCACATAAGTAAGAAGTTAGAATCAGACCTACTATGATAAATAAGGCGATGGGGAATAGAAATAAAACTGGGTAGGAGGGTGGCAACTGATTGGGCAACAAACATTTTTGTTAGACAACTGAGATTTTGAAAAATTTAAATGACATTTTGCTTCTTCCCCTCCCAGGTCAGTTAACACGCCAGATTTCAAACCCGGGACTTAGCTTTCTCCACGCATGTGCCCCAGGCCTCCTCTAGGACCCTGGGACGCCCAGCATCCCTAAGCCTCTTCCTGTTCATTCCCAATGCAGTGCCGGTCTTCTTCCCCTCCCAGCTGTTACACCCCCCACACACACACCAAGTAACCGTGGGGCGTGGCCTCTTCAGAAGTGGGTGTGGCTTCTGTAGAAGTGGGAGTGGCTCAATTTTGGTCCAGCTGCTGATCACGTAGCCTCAGGTAGTTTAGTCATACCAAGGAATGTAGTGTAACATCTCAGCCCCCATACCTTCACGCCAACATGAAGAAACAACACAAATCCTCACCACATGGGGAGGACGATGAAAAGAGTCCAGAAGCTTCAGTAGATGCTAAAGGACCTCTCTGAGAAAGAATTCATATATGACTTCATGAAGATGTTCAATGAACTCAATGAAACAGTGAGACAGATACCCAGTAACAGGAGAGAAACAATCGAGAAATTAGGGGAAGAAATGAGAGCAGAAATTGGAAAGCTACACACAGAAATGTCACCAATAAAAGATTTCATAGATGAAATAAAAAACTCAGTCTGTGCCCTCAACAGTAGAATGACCACAGCTGAAGACAGAATCAGTGAGCTGGAAGATCAGCTGCACAGAGCCAACAGGCAACAACAAACAATGGCAAGAAACCTCAAAATAGCTCTAGAGCGAATCAGAGTTCTAGGAGATGATTCCAAGAGGAACAACATTAGAATCATTAGAGTACAGAAGGTCAGGGAAACAATCCCAATGAAAAAGCCACAGTCAAACAAAACATTGCTGAAAAATTCCCAGAGCTGGATAATGCAGCCCTTCAGATTCAAGGAGCCCTAAGGGTGGCAGCTAAAAGAGACCCTAACAAAACCACTCCAAGACATATCATAGTTAGAATGAGGGATGCTGCGGACAGAGTCACAATACTGCAAGCAGCAAGGTGAAAGAGGGAAATCACATATAAAGGAGCACTCCTTAGATTCACAGCAAACCTATCAGAGAAAATCCTCCAAGCCCGAAGGCAATGGTGGGATATAGTGAAAAAAAATTCTGAAATGAATGCTTTACCAAGAATACTCTATCTGGCTAAACTCTCACTCAAACTCAAAGGAATGTACATTATTTTCTGGATAAACAGCAGCTCAGGAACTTCATAGACTCAAAACCAAACTTAAAAGAAGGGTTAAAGGGGATACTGTAAGACAAGACAAACCCTAGAGCACAACAGATCCTTACAGAAAGATGACACAAAACCCCATAACAATTATCTCTCTCAATGTCAATGGTCTAAATTCACCAATTAAGAGACACAGAGTGGCAAAATGGATTCAGAGACAGAACCCAACATTCTGCTGCCTATAAGAAACTCATCTGTCAGAGCAAACACAGACTCAAAGTTAAAGGATGGAAAACAATCCTGCAAGCAAACAGCTCCCTCAAAAAAGCTGGGGTGGCCATACTAGTATCCGACAACATAAATTTCTGGTTGAAAAAGATTAGAAGGAACAGCGAAGGCCATTTTCTATTCATTAAGGGATACATACAACAGGAAGAAATCACACTCTTAAATGCATATGCACCTAATATTCAATGTTTTAAATATTTAAAACAACTGCTAATAGATTTTAAGGAGGACATTGTTAGCAACACAATAGTAGCCAGTAGTCAGAGACTTCAACACTGCCTTATCAACTCTGGATAGATCGACAAGAACAAAACTCAGCAAGGAAACATTGGCTCTAAAGGAAGAAATAGAATAGATAGGGCTTATAGACCTATACAGGGCTTTACACCCCAAAAAGAAAGAATACACATTCTTCTCCAGAGCACATGGAACATTTTCCAAAATAGACCATGTGCTAGGGCAAAAAACATACCTCAATAGACTCAGGAAGATAGAAATAGTATCAACAATCTTTTCAGACCACGATTCACTGAGAATAGAAGTGAATTACAAACCAATACGGAGAACCAAATCAAACAACTGGAAATTAAACAACTCAATGGTGAACAACGAGTGGGTCAGAAGGACGTCAAGGACGAAATCAACAGATACCTGAAAACAAATGAGAATGGAGAGGCAAGCTACCAGAACAATGGGATGCAGCTAAATCCGTGTTAAGGGGAAAAGTCATAGCTCTGCAAGCATTTCTCAGGAAGGAAAAAAAGGCCCACATAAACTGTGTAAACACACAAAAGGACTGGCAAAGGGATGGCAGCAGCCTATCTCTCCTGCCGCCCACTTACGGTAGTTTCAGGCCGTTTCCCCACTCCAGGGAGGTCGATGGTGATAGTCAGGCAAAGGAAGGAAACGAGGGTCAGGCTGGTTGGTTTTAGTAGCAATTTATTACATGGAAGAAATGTATGTCATGGAGGCCCCAGGATCTCTCAAGCACATGCTCCCCTGTTCTCTCAGGCATGTGATCCCCCAGAGAACCCTGAAATTTCCCTTATATAGATGACGTGTTCCCCCAGGGAGCCCTAAAATCTCCCTTATATAGATCATGGTACCTTTAAAGGGCGCAATACAGTGATGTCATCAAAAGGAGTTACAAAAAGAACATTGAGGCAGCAAAACATACATTGTTTCTTTAGGTCTGCAGGCCAGTAATCTTGGCCTTCAGAAAGAAGATACAAAACCAATACTGAAACCTTTCACAAGCACTTTCATAAGCTACAAGCACTTGGATTTAGATCCCAAAGACCAGTCTGCTAGAGCTTGGAATCTACATCCCAAAGACAATTATCTGAGCTTTGCATCCCAAAGACTAGCCTGGCTAGCACCTGAGATTACTGAGAGAAAAGGGGAACTGCCTCTTAGAATATACTGAAATTATTTACTGAAGGGAGTTTGAAGGGGAGAAATGTTCAGCCTCATCCAAACTAGTCAGGACACATGGGAAAGCTGCTGCTTCTAGGACAGATTCACGTCTATCAGATCAATGCACCCTAGAAGAGAATTCCCTGGGTGTGTTTCTCCTCTCCTTGTCCGACCAACATATAAGCATACATAATATAAATCATTTTGTATGGACACAGTAAGAAATACTTCAAGCTTATAGAATTGCTCTCCTATGGCCATCTCAATCTCAGACTGTAGTGCTCAGGCCAGATAGTCTTTCCTATTCCTAGCAGGGTCCTAGTCTTGTTGTTACTTTTGGATCATGAGAGCATTTGCCTATGATCAAACTCTTAACCTATAGTTAACAATCTTGGCACCTTGGCCTGGCCCATCTTGATGCCAGAGTAGCACATAACTTACAGGCTTGTCCTGGTTCCATCCAGTCCCTCGTTGGGACCCTGCCCTTGGGATGCTAGGAAGTGAGGGCAACTGAGGCTTAAGTTGAGAAGGCAGATGCCTAGGAGTGAATAATATTCAAAGCCAACTAAATCCTAAGTCATAAAGCATAATATTAATTGTCTTTCTGTATCTATACAAAAAGGAAATTGCATTAAAGCAGACTATTCAAAAGACATAAGGAGAGGAGAAAAGCAACATTAATTTACAGTACAAGTTCAGTGTCCTAAAAGGATCTGACCTTACAAATTGGTTGGGGAAGAGAGCACAAAGAAGTAGTTACAGACAAACGTAGTAATAGGAATGACTCAGGAGCACTATGATGTGTACAACCTGATATACCTAAGCTCCTTGTACTCCAACAATAAACAACTTGTCTTCACAGCTCAGGATCTTAGAGAAGGATCAACAAAAGGAGCCCAAATCAGGCAGAAGAAAAGAGAACATAAAACTTAGAGCAGAAATCAATGACATGGAAACCAAAAAAACAATCCGAAAGATCAATGAAAGCAAGAGCTGGTTCTTCAAGATAATATAGATAAACCACTAGCAAGACTCACAAAGAAAGAGATAGAGAACCCTAATAGACCAAATCAGAATTGAGAAGGGGGATATCACAATAGAAACCAAAGAAATTCAAAAGATTATCAGAGACTACATTGAAAGTCTGTATGCCACGAAACAAGAGAACCTAGAAGAAATGGATAAATTCCTGGATTCCTATAATCTCCCAATACTGAATCAAGAAGAACTAGAGTACCTGAATAGACCTGTTAACATCAAGGAAATTGAAACTGTAATCAAAAGTCTTCCCAAAAACAAAAGCCCAGGTCCAAATGGATTCAAAAGTGAATATTTCCAAACATTTAAAGAGGACCTATTGCAAGTTCTTGTCAAGCTTTTCCAGGAAATTGAAAACACAGAAACTCTCCCAAACAGTTTCTATGAAGCCCAATCTCTCTAATACCAAAAGGAAAGAAAGACACCACAAGAAAAGATCATACACCATGACCAAGTCATCCCAGGGATGCAAGGATGGTTTAACATTCGGAAATCAGTCAACATAATCCATCATATCAACAAAAGAAAAGATGAAAATCATGTGATCATATCAATAGCTGCAGAAAAGCGTTTGACAAGATCCAGCACTTGTTTATGAAGAAAACCCTCGCCAAAATGGGTATAGAGGGGATGTTACTCAATATGGTTAAAGCCATCTACAAATAAGCCTACAGCAAGCATCATCCTCAATGGAGAAAAACTGAGATCCTTCTCTCTAAGACAGGGACAAGACAAGGATGCCCACTCTCTCCACTACTGTTCAATATAGTACTAGAAGTACTTGCAATAGCGGTTAGGCAAGAAAAAGATATTAAGGGCATTCAGGCAGGAAAGGAAGAAAACAAGCTCTCACTATTCGCAGATGATATGATACTATACTTAGAGAATCCTTAAACCTCTACCAAGAAACTCCTAGAAACAATTGACTTGTATAGTAAAGTTGCAGGCTACAAAATCAATACCCAAAAGTCTATGGCTTTCCTATACGCAAACAGTGAGAGAGAAGAAAGCAACATGAAAAAAACAATCCCATTCACAATTGTGCCCCAGAAAATCAAGTACCTAGGAATCAGCTTAACTAAGGAAGTAAAGGACTTGTACAAAGAAAACTACAATGCTACTTCAGGAAATAAAAGAGGACATGAGGAAATGGAAAGATATCCCCTGCTCATGGATCGGGAGAATTAACATTGTCAAAATGGCAATACTTCCCAAAGCATTGTAGAATTCAATGCGATCCCTATAACAATACCCATGACATTCTTCAAGAAAATGTAGTAAACACTCCTGAAGTTCATGTGGAACAATAAGCCCCGACAAATAGCTAAAGCAATTCTTGGGAAAAAGAAATTGGGAGGAATCAACCTCCCTAACTTCAAACTCTACTACAGAGCAGTAATAATTAAAACAGCATGGTACTGGAACAAAGGCAAAGCTGCAGACCAATGGAACAGGGTTGAATATATTAAAAGTTCCCCCAAACATATGATCATCTAATCTTTGATAAGGGAGCAAGAAAAGTGAAGTGGATCAAGGAAAGCCTCTTTAACAAATTGTGCTGGCAAAACTGGACACCTACATACAAAAAACTGGGCTCAGATCTTTGCCTAACACCATGTACAAAAGTAAGATCAAAATGGATTAAAGACCTCAACATCAGACCAGAATCCAGAAGGTACATTGAAGACAAATTTGGCAAAACCCTCCATGACATTGAAGCTAATGGTATCTTCAAAGATGTCACACCACTGGCCAAGCAAGTTAAAGTAGAGATAGGCAAATGGGACTATCTTAAACTAAGAAGTTTCTGCACTTCAAAAGAAAGAGTGACCAAAATATAAAGACAGTCTACCGAATGGGAAAGGATATTCGCCCAATACCCATCCAACAACGGGTTGATATCAAGGATATAAAAAGTACTGGTTGAACTCCACAACAAGAAAGCATCCAACCCCATATAAAAATGGGGCGACAAAATAAACAGAAACTTTCTCAAAGAAGTAATCCAAATGTCAAAAAGGCACATGAAAAAATGCTCTACATCATTAATCATCAGGGAGATGCAGATCAAAACAACAATGAGATATCATCTCACACCACAGAGACTGGCCCACATCCAAAAGAACAAAAGCAACCCATGCTGGCAAGGTTGTGGCGAGAAAGGGACCCTCCTTCACTGCTGGTGGGAATGCCGACTGGTTCAGCCCTATTGGAAAACAGTATGGATAATTCTCAAAAAATTAGAAATTGAACTCCCATTTGACCCAGCAATACCACTCCTGGGAATATATTCCAGAGAAGCAAAAAAGTATAGTCGAAGTGACATCTGCACTTGCTTGTTCATTGCAGCACTCTTTACAATAGCCAGAATCTGAAAAAAACCCAAGTGCCTGAGAACAGAGGACTGGTTAAAGAAACTTTGGTACATTTGCACAATGGAATACTATGTAGCTGTTAGAAAAGATGAAATCATGAAATTTACATACAAGTGGAACTACATGAAAAGTATCATGTTAAGCAAAATGAGTCAGTAAGAGCAGGATAGACACAGAAAGTTTGCATTCATCAGGGGAACATAAAGTAACAAAATAGGAGACTACCTCCCAAGAATAGCTGAGATAAGTACCAGGAGGTTTACTCCATGGCTTTGAGGCCAGCCACTCATGCTGGTGGAAAAGGCAGCTGAGATAGAGAAGGGAGGACCAAATAAAGGGTATTGGGAGGATCTTCCCAGGATGAGAGATGGGTGCTGAAAGTAGTCTATAGACTGAACATGATTGCCACTCAATGCCTCTGTTGCAAACCACAGCACCCAAAGGAGAGAGAGAACAAGGGGGAATGCCCAGCCACAGAGGTTGGGTGGGTTGGGGGGATAGGGGGTGGTAGGAATACTTGGATCAGTGATGGTGGAGGATGGCCACTGGTGGAGGGATGGGTACTCGATCATTATGTAACTGAAACCCAAGCACAAAAATTTGTAATTCTACAACTGTACCTCATGGTGTTTCACTAATAAAAATTTATAAAAAAAATTTAAATGACATTTTAAAACATCAAGATAAAGGCATATAGCTTCTTGTAATAAATATAGTTTGACAATTCTGTATTGTTATATCCAAGATATCATAATCAACTTTAGCGACACAGAACAATGTTCTGTGGAAAGAGCAGTAACTTCCACACAGCAGCAGATTTATCTCCTGTGACATAGTGTGTGAATATCATTCACATGTACAATAGATTAAGTGAACCCCTGATTGCGGGGATGATAGCCATGACAACAGTGTACACCATGTACAGTTTACTGGAGACAAGTAGAACCAATGAAATTGAAATGGAATATTATAATTTGATTTATGTCTTAGAATGGATACAATGGTGTCTCTGTGAAAGACAGATTGAAAGGGATCAGGAACACAGGCTTGAAAATCTGGGGATGTTAGAATAACCTACTTAAGTGATGACAATATCTTAATAAAATTAATAAAAGAGATGGAGAGCACATTTATTTAAAGTAATTGAAAGGTGATAATGGAATAGAGAATTGAAATAACAGTTAATCCAAAAATAATGGTTAATTCAAAATAATTTTTTAAAAATTTTTATTAGTGAGACACCATGAGGTACAGTTGTAGACTTACATTTTTTCATGCTTGGGATAGGAGTTTGGGGGATCATTTAAGAAACAGAGGGAGTGCTGAGACGTGGAGCAAAAATAAATTATGTTTTATTAGATTTTTAACAATGAATATCATCTTAGTCATGTTTTTTAGATTCTTCACGTTACTAAAATATTTATTTTTAAAAATAAGGGTATATGTGTGTGTCATTTCTACAGTACCTAAGAGGATTTAGGTATATAATTTAGCACGAGTGCTTAGCACAGTATTTGATCATGTCAGCATTTTGTGAAGAGGGGTACAACATCTATAATGCACGTACTCTTCTGCAATGCCCCTCACTACTCTTTCACAAATGAGTCTAATTCTCTTTCCACATAAATTTTTCTGATTCAAAGCATTTATATGTAATCAAAAGATGTCGAGGAAGTGATGCTGCCTCAATGGCAAACCATATTTGGGGCATATCATAAAAGATCCTTTTTAAATTTGTACTTTCAATTGAAGTTACAGAGCGTTATAACAATATATGTTTCAGGTAACTGACATTGAACTCATTAATTTTATCACTAACCAGTTCTATCTTTGCCACTCATTTGTTCTCATAGTCTCATCCTCCACAACCCCTTCTCTTGTAGTACCAGATGCTTGGCTTTGTAGTCCAAACCTTTAGTATTTTTCCAGTTAGTTTTTACTAAAACAATATAGACTCCAATTCTCCTATACTATTGTTTTGTGCTTGCAGTGCTACTACCCATGCCCTGCATCAGTGTCAATAATCCTCCATTATCCTGAGGCCATAACCCCACCCTCATGCCTCAGTACAGTCTCAGTTCATTGTTTGCTGGCACTATTGAAAGGTTTGTTTCCAGTGAGGATTATCTATACTCTGTCTTTGTTTCTTTATAGTCCACATATGCTCCATATTTGGCATTTGTCTTTTTCCGTATGATTCACTTCACTTGGTTTATTTATTTATTTATTTATTTATTTTATTATCATTTTTTTTTCACTTCTCTTAGTTTAACCCCTCCAGTTTTGTTCAAGTTGCAAGATAGTCTGTTTTCTTATAACTGGGAAGTATTTCATTGTCTCCATAGAACCATTATTTACCCACTCATATGTTATGAGCACTTGAGTTGTTTATAGGTTTTGACTATTGTAAATAACACTGTGATAAACAGAGAGATGCATATATCTTGTGAATCAATGTTTTAGTGCTCTTGGGGTATATGGCTGAGGGGAAATGACTGGATCATATAGAAATTCTGTTTTAAATCTTTTTTTGCTTTATTGGGGGTCACATTCAGTGATACTCAGGGGTTACTCCTGGCTCTGCACTCAGGAATTACTCCTGGTGGTGCTTGGGAGACCATATGGGATACCGGGGATCGAACCAGGTTGGGCGCATGTAAAACAAATGCCCTACTCACTGTACTATCGCTCCAGCCCTGTAAATCTTTTTACATATCTCTTCACTACCAAAACTTGGGAAGAGGAAAACTAGAATGGTAATACAGTAGGTAGGGCCTTTGCCTTGCATGTGGTCAACCCAGTTCAAGTCCCAGCACCCCACATGGTCACCTGAGCACCACCAGGAGTAATTCCTCAGTGCAGAGCCAGAGTGCAGTGCAGAGCCTGATCATTGCTGGATGTGGCCAAAAAACAATAGTACAAAACAAAACCAAAAACAAAAAAAAAGGGAAAGAATAACTAAAAGGACACTTCCTCAAAGAGAATAAAAAAGATAGCCAGCAAGCATATGAACAAGATTATTAGGGGAATGTAATTACAATGAGAGGGCAAGAGTGATAGTACAGAAGATAGGGCACTTGCCTTCTATATGGCTGACCTGGGATCTATCCCTGACACCACGTATGACCCCCTGAGCACCGTTTGGGTGATCTCAGAGTACAAAATAAGGAATCACCCCTGAACAATAATAACTATGGAGCCAAAACAAAACAAGAGGAAAAAATGACAAGGAGTTATCATCTTTTCCCCAAACCAGAAAAGAACAGAAGTGACCAGTGCTGGAGGAAACGACATTCTCTGTGCATATGGAAAAGATTGTGGTAATTCTGTTTAGTTCTCCTGCAATATTTGCTCACTCGAGACTCCATCTGGGAGTCCTAGAAACTGACCATCACACCATGAAAAAGCTAGAGTCACAGAGAAGACCATGGAAACAGATTTGTAGAAAGCTCCAATTAAGCCTAGCCTTCAACTCATTTTATCACAGCTCCAGAAATATCATTCAAGATGCTTCCACACATTATTCAAGTCATGATTTGAGTCACTCTGAATCTTCTGAGCTGATGACATGAAAATGTAAGAAAAAGCATCCCACTCAACTTTGCCGACACTTTTATACTCCCTCTTTACACAGCTTCTTTTCAAAACACAGGTGGCATATAGTGAGAATCCCAAGTCGCATGGAGATAGCACATGTTAACTCTAGTCAACAATCTCAATGTAAACCAGCTTATGAGTCATCATGATCATCCCATAATATGTGAGGGAAGAGGCCATCAGATGAGTCAAGACTCATAATGTGAGTCACATCCACCTCCAACTGTTGTTTCAATTTATTTCTACCTCCAGTAGAAATAAGCTGTCACTCAACCCTATGTGACTTTTTTACATATTGAATTAGAGTATAAAAATTGATGACTGTTGATATCATTAAGTTTAGAACAAAAATATTAGTCAAAACTGATGTAACTGTTGGCTTTTTAAAAAATTATTTTTATTACAGATGGTCATTTTATATACAAGTTTATAACTCAGAAGAGAGATCTGTGTCAAATTAACATACATAAATGCATGAGTCGTGCCAAATAAACAATGGTACACTTACTCCCAACCCTCTTTAAGCTTTTCCACGAAATTGAAATATCAAAAACACTTCCGAATAGTTTCTACGGAGTGAATATCACACTGATACCAAAAGCAGACAGAGATACCACAAAGAAAGAGAATTACAGGCCGATATCCCTGATGAACACAGATGCAAAGATCCTCAACAAACTACTAGCAAATAGAATCCAACTACAAAACGCTACTTCAGGAAATAAAAGAGGACATGAGGAAATGGAAAGATATCCCCTGCTCATGGGTCGGGAGACTTAACATTGTCAAAATGGCAATACTACCAAAAGCATTGTATAAATTCAATGCAATGCCTATAAGGATACCCATGACATTCTTCAAAGAAATGGAGCAAACACTCCTGAAATTTATATGGAACAATAAGCCCCCACGAATAGCTAAAGCAATTCTTGGGAAAAAGAAAATGGGAGGAATCAACCTCCCTAACTTCAAACTCTACTACAAAGCAGTAATAATTAAACAGCGTGGTACTGGAACAAAAGCAGAACTGCAGACCAATGGAACAGGGTTGAATACACTGACATATCTCCTCAATCATATGATCCTCTAATCTTTGATAAAGGTGCAAGAAATGTGAAGTGGAGTAAGGAAAGCCTCTTTAACAAATTGTGCTGGCATCACTGGACGGCTACATGCAAAAAAATGGGCTCAGAACTCTGCCTAACACCATGTACAAAAGTAAGATCAAAATGGATTAAAGACCTCAACATCAGACCAGACACCATAAGGTACATTGAAGACAAAGTTGGCAAAACCCTCCATGACATTGAGGCTAATGGTACTTTCAAAGATGCCACGCCACTGGCCGAGCAAGTAAAAACAGAGATAGATAAATGGGACTATCTTAAACTAAGAAGCTTCTGCACCTCCAAAGAAACAGTGACCAAAATACAAAGACAGTCTATAGAATGGAAAGGATATTCACCGAATACACATCTGACAAGGGGTTGATATCAAGGATATACAAAGTACTGGTTGAACTCCACAGGAAAAAAACATCCAACCCCATCCAAAAATGGGGCAATGAAATGAAAAGAAACTTTCTCAAAGAAGAAATCCGAATGGCAAAAAAGCACATGAGAAAATGCTCTACATCATTAATCATCAGGGAGATGCAGATCAAAACAACAATGAGATACCATCTCACACCTCAGAGACTGGCCCACATTCAAAAGAACAAAAGCAACTCATGCTGGCGTGGATGTGGTGAGAAAGGGACACTCCTTCACTGTCGGTGGGAATGCCGACTAGTTCAGCCCTTTTGGAAAACAGTATGGATGTTTCTCAAAAAATTAGAAATTGAGCTCCCATTTGACCCAGCGATACCACTCCTGGGAATATACCCCAGAGAGGCAAAAATGTGTAGTCGAAGTGACATCTGCACTTGTTTGTTCATTGCAGCACTCTTTACAATAGCCAGAAACTGGAAGAAACCTGAGTGCCCAAGAACAGATGACTGGTTAAAGAAACTTTGGTACATCTACACAATGGAGTACTATGTAGCTCTTAGAAAAGATGAAGTCATGAAATTTACATACAAGTGGTACAATATGGAAAGTATCATGCTAAGCGAAATGAGTCAGAAAGAGAGGCATAGACATAGAAAGATTGCATTCATCTGGGGGATATAAAGCAACAAAATATGAGATCAATACCTAAGAATAGCTGAGATCAACACCAGGAGGATTACTCCATAGCTTAGAGGCCACCCGGGTATTCTAGGGGAAAGGGCCATTCAGATAGAGAAGGGAGCACCAAATAAAGGGTGTTTGTAGGATCCTCCCAGGAGGGGAAATGCATGTTGAAAGTAGACTATGGACTGAACATGATTGCCACTCAATGCCTCTTTTGCAGACCACAACACCCAAAAGGAGAGAGAGAACAAAGTGGAATGCCCTGCCACAGAGGCAGGGTGGGAGGGGGGGTGGGGGGATATTATCCATGGTGGTGGAAAATGGGCACTGGTGGAGGGATGGGTATTTGATCATTGTGTGAACGAAACCCAAGCACAAAGATTTGTAAATCTACAACTGTACCTCATGGTGCTTCACTAATAAAGAAAAAGAATTTTTAAAATTATTGGGCTAGATGCATAGCACAGCAGGTAGGACGTTTGGCTTGCACACCGCCAACACAGGTTCGATTCCTCCATCCCTCTTGGAGAGCACAGCAAGCTACAGAGAGTATGCCGCCCACATGGCAGAGCCTGGCAAGCTCCCAGTGGTGTATTCGATATGCCAAAAACAGTAACAAGTCTCACAATGGAGATGTTACTGGTGCCCGCTCAAGCAAATAGATGAACAATGAGAAGACAGTGCTACAGCGATACAGTGCTTTTAAAATTCTTAAAAGACGTTAATTTTCATAAATTAAAACATATTTTCACACTCAGTAAAGTCAGAGAAATTAAAATTAAAGATTTCTTCAATCATGTTTTGTTTTTTAATTAAGAATAATCTCTCTTGGGGCTGGAGCAACAGCATAGCAGATAGGGTGTTTGCCTTGAGTGCAGCCAAGCTGGGTTCCATCCTGGGCATCCCATATGGTCTCCTGTGCACCGCCAGGAGTAATTTCTGAGCACAGAGCCAAAAGTATCCCTGAACATCACCAGGTGTGACCCATAAAACAAAAACAAAAGAATAATCATTCTTGGTTGAGATTAAAGCTTTACTAATTTATCTCAACTAATAATGCTAAAGAATCCTTTGCAATATTCACATATTTACCAAGGAGAATAATATTACAGTAAAGATTGCAATTATATAAAAGACCTTCTGATGTAACCACTGATATGTGTAATAGATAACATGGAAGCTATAATAATAATTAAGAAAAAAATCAGGAAAATCTTGGTTTTCTAACAGTTTCCTTGGAAAGGTGATTTTTTTTTCAAGTTTAGCTCCATTCTTTCTTTAAGATTAAAACATCTTCAAATTTATTTGACTTACTACCCACATTTCAGGAAAAATAAGTACTCATTGCTCCCCTGAATATTTGCCTTCTTTAAATGAACAAACAGAAAGTGTCTTCCAATTGTACAGAGCTACTACTGCATCCAACCCTGATTGGTTCCAGCATTCTCTCTTGGGAGAAGGCAGTGATACGTGCCCAGTCTGGAAAACACTGTTACAACTATGAATTACAGAACATGACCTTAATTTTCCTCATAATTAAGTCAGTAGAAATGAATGAATGAATAGAAAAATGAAGAAATAAAAAGAGTTGAATTAACAGGACTCTTTAAACTTTGATGAATTCAAGTCTACTAAGAAGAAAAGTTAAAATGTAAATAGCAATATGTACAATAAAAAAGTGATCAGGCAAGTGTGAAATATATTATGGTGGTATTTGTCCAGCAGAAAAAAAAAACACAAATAAGCAAGTTTTCTTCAGATCTTGCCTAATCTTATTTTTTAAAATACTTTCAAAAATATTTTAAATAAACAAAATATTGATTTTTAAAAGGCAAAACACTAAATGTAGATTTTTTAATTATATATCATCAAATCACACATTATATAGCAATGCCTTCAAGATTTTAGACTCAGAATTTTTCAAAGCAGAGTATTGCAAACACCTAAGGTAAGTCCTTTATAACCTCCTTAGAATAATATCAAGAAAATCTTGTAGTCCCATTGTATTAAACATTGTATAGTTTTCACATTCTATGTTTCAACTCAATTGTTGTATATTATGTTTATCACTATAAAATCTAATTTCTTGGTGAATGTTTTAATAGTCATCTTCTGTTCAATTACTATTACCTATAACTATTACCTATATAAATGTTACTTATATAAATTCAATATGTGTTTACAAATAGAATTTATATAACACTGAGACATATATCAAGTAAAAAATACCTCAATGTATAAACGAAAGATAGCAATGCATGATTTAAATCAATTTTATTATTGCTTCAACTTTCTTTCCTTAATGACCTTTTAATGTAAAATTCTTGCTATGCATACACACATATGAACTATGAATAGAATTCTATAAAGCAGCATAATGACTTATTTGTTTCACCTTTTAAATTTAAATACTTAGAAAATTGCATAAAAGGCAAGATGCATGGAGGAATAAAAGGAACTTGTTTGTATAAGTTAAAAATTAATCAACCCCCTAAGATTGAAAATAGATATTAGTAATAACTGATTTGACACCTACTCACTCTTTTTAAATTAATTTTTAATTTATAAATTTAAATTAAGTCTTTTTGTTTGAATGTTTTTCTACAATAATTATGGTAGTGGGGCAAAATAATATGAATAATATATACATTTTTAAAAAAATTTTCAAGAAATCTATTTCATCAGAGCATTTCTGAATAAGAAAGTCAATTATTTTTTGTGCTCTGTGCCAAAGAGCTACTTTGCCAAAATTTTTTTTCCTTCGGACATATCTCAAAAAACTATTATTTGTTTGTTTGTTTGTTTGGGGACCCACACTCAACAATGCTGAGGGGTTACTCCTGGCTCTGTGCTCCAGAATTAATCCTGGCCACGCTCAAGGAATCATATAAAATGCTGAGGATTGAACCTGGGCAAGTAAGACAAATGCCCTTCCCTGTTGTACTATCTATCCAACCCAAGAAATGATTACTTTAAGTTGACATGAAGAGTAACCATTATGTCTTTTTAAATATGACTAGAAAACTTGACAAATAGCTAGTCCTCTTGATTTTTTTGCTCACCTCCATATTGGTTATACAAGTATTATTTATTCCTTCCTCTATGTTCACTTAATTGTAACTTTTATTTAAACAAAGTAAATTCTTTACAGTTTTATTGCAACTTTTGGCTACAGATTTATACAACCTGTAACTCCCGCTATTCCAGATGTATACAGCCACCTTGCCTCTCCAGCCTCTTTATCGTACTCTGAATAAGGAAATTAATGACGATTTTTTTAGTGTTTCCATGCAAAGTAGACTTAGTCATATTTGCAAATAACTCCCTATCTCCAGTTTAGTTACTTATGGAACATTAAAAGAAAAGAGGGGGGAAGTAAATTACTGATAAGGATGAGTCACTTCTAGTTAAAACAAACCTCTTAGGAAGAACATGAAGCCTTTAATGAGTATCTGAGGACATTTGTATTTTCTTCCTCATGTTGGTTCTTGTAATGACTCTAGTTGTCTCCAACTCAGAATTACTTATTGAACACTTTTCTTTCACAGAAACCTAAAATGGGGATCATCATCGCTATCACCAAGACATCTCTGCTGCTTGTTTGAACTATTATGAATTATTTTTAATGATTTCCTAATCACCCTATTTAAAAATATGTAATTAACATATGACTCATTGTGTTACTTATGTCATATAACATAATGATTTTGGAAGCAAAGAGATCATTCTTAATTTAAAATCATGAAATCTGTAGCTGGGTTATAATGTTCTGAATCTTATTTTTCAGTGCAAATAATGAGTCATGAAGTAAAACGGATAAGACTTGTAATTAAGAAAGCATGATTAAGGAAGTCAATAGGAGAAAAAAAATTAAAACCCTTACTTTCCGTACACATCTCAGTCCACACCCTATAATCACTATTGAAACTTATTCTATCTTGAGTCACCAAAGTCATTTCTCAATGTTGCACCATTTGTATACACGAACACTCTACTTGAAACAAATCTATGCCACCTTTACTACCTGAAAAACACCTGATCCTCTTGGAAGGAAATATCTTTCCATGATCGCTTGCATTTCATAGGGTTTCATGAAAATATTATTTTTCTTCTCTATTAAAGATGAACAATATAATAATGATATTAGTTGATCAATAAAATTGTCTGTATCTGCTACCAGATCAACAAAATGCTGAGCATATCCCTTTCCCCAGTTTTCACTACTCTAACATCATGAGACCATCTTTCAATATCTAGGCTTTTTCCCCTTTAATAGTGGTTTTCATTGATAATAATTTTTCTTTATTTTGCAATGCCAGGAGTCAAATCCAGTCTCACACATGCAAAGTGGGTGTTGTACACTGAGTCACAGCCTGGCAACAGTAGGTTTCAATTGTTCAATCTTCACTGACTTATTTGATATCCATTGTTTCTGTATTCCATTTCATCTTGAATTTTTTCTTGGTGTTATGTTCTTTGGTAAGTTTTTAAAAATTACTTTATAGATAGCAAACCTCTTTATGTTTTGGGTTGTTTTAGTTTCTTTTTTCCTCTAATTTAAAAATGCCAGTACTTATTTTGCCTGTCATCAGAGTAAGTATGACTAGGAAATGAATTCCAAGTTAACATATTTCTTTCAGAATTTTAATAATATTTCTCCTTTGCAATTTGCATACTGTATTGTTGATTTTAATTGTGATAGAACACTTTTATATGTTATCTGATTTTTTTCCTCTTGAGAAACATTTAAAATTTTATCTTTGTACTTGGCATTCTGAAACTACATCAGGTGTGTCTGTGTGGGTAGTGTTTTTCTTTCTAGTCATGCTACTCAGAAACTTTTTGGATCCTTTTAATATTTTTAATGACTCACTTTCTTTTATTTTTTTAAGTTCAATTATCTTTATTCTTTTCTTCCACAGTTACAAAGTTGCTCTTGATTGGGTTTTAGTCACACAATATTCCAATACCCATCCCTTTGCCAGTGTACATTTCCCACCACCAATGTCCCCAGTTTCCCTCCCTCCCTCTGTGACTCATTTTCATTTTGTTAAGTTTCCTTAATTCCTTTCTAGTTTGGGCCTTCTATTTTTATTTATGGTTGATTATCCCTATAAAAGAGAATTGTTGAAATGTATTTCATTATATCAAATAGAAACCATTTATTGTCAGAGAACATAAATTTTGAATATAGAAGCCTATATTGTCCGATTGTTTGGGAAATATGTATGAATATTCTCAATGTGGAAGTTGTTTCACACTAACAACCACCAACTCTGCAAACTCTGGAGAATTCTGTATTAGAACTCCTATTTCAGGTATGCTGCTAAAATCTGTGCTGCTGACAAAAGAATTCATGTCTAACCTTCCTTCTCCCTCTTTGATGTAGATTTGGTTCCTCTCCACTCTGTTTGGTTCCTCTCAGACTCTATTTATCTTCATGTCAGGTCCAACCTTCATACACAGGTCTCCACTAGAGCAGTAACGCTCTTTATAATCTCTGTTATAGTCCTCCAGTCTCTATTCTGGACAAATACAGCCAACTATTTCATACAGAAGACAGATATTGTGGAAAGATAGATAGTGTGGGATTAGAAATCAAACAATTGGCCCAAATTACTACTAATAAGCTTGATAACTGTCCCAAGAGCCCCTGCCATTCTGGTGTTTTCAACACGAGCTCTATGTTCAGGAAATGCTAAAACAATGTACCTCCTTTGCCAACAGAAACATTTTGATTCTAATTCTATATATTATGATTTCTCCAGCAAACTGATTGTCTCTGCTCTTCATTTAAAAAATTCTTTCATTTTTAGTGTACAGGATTCATCATTATATTAATTATATTATGAATCAATCACCTGATCACTTGACATCCTGTTACTCATCGACTTGTTCAAGTAGGTGCCATTAACATCCCTGTTACATGCTAGTCTAGCCTAATGGCATCTGCTCACTCCAGGAACACAAAGAGCCTCAAACCTTTCTTTCAGTAAGTCTGACCATCTTGTAGGTGGGCAGCCATGTGATCTTTTGACATCCCGTGGAATCCAGTTGGTAACAGTTTTAGTCTAGCAGTTATCTCCAAATCGCATTACGTGTCCAGTCCATCTGATTTTCGATGTCTTGGCAAATGAGACAGCATCCCTGATTCTCGATCATCAACGGAAGTCAGAACTCCAGATTCCTCCTCTCGCTTGAGTGAAGCCTGATACTTCAAGCATAGCTCGTTCGATTCCTCTTTGGGAGACCCGAATAGCATTCTCATCCTGTTATAGGGCCCAGGTCCCTAAGGCTTATGTTAATGCAGAAAGGACAGTGAAGTTGAAAAGATGTGCCTGGAGCTACAGGTTCTCCATCCTCTTAGCTATTTCTTCGATGCTCTTGAAGCTGTTCCAAGATGCTCTCTTCCTCCTGTGCAACTCAGGTGCCAGGTTATTCATCACGTTGAGTTCTCAACCTCGGTACACATAACTGCTGCATTTGGAGATGTTTGTACCATTGAAAGAGATGGAACGTCAGAAATGAGTCTGTTTCTCATGAACATTGTCTTCATGAGATTCAGCTGCAGTCAGACCTTTCCACACTCATGATCAAAGTAGGTCAGCATTTGTGCCACTTGGCTCATGTTTGGTGTTATTAGAATG
Source organism: Sorex fumeus (assembly GCF_029834395.1). Lineage (NCBI taxonomy): Eukaryota > Metazoa > Chordata > Mammalia > Eulipotyphla > Soricidae > Sorex > Sorex fumeus. Next base: position 35,376,544 of record NW_026606066.1, on the reverse strand, counting down.
AAGTAATAAGCAAAGCAGAGGTGGTGTAGTTGCCGACCGTCTATCTTCACTCCCATTCCTTCCCATTCCAGTCATTGCATTACTTTCTCGAGGGTGGCACTGAAGAGTTTCAGTGAAATGGTATTGCCCTGCAAACCCCTCTCTTGACGTAGATGATCACTCTCTTGTAGAATGGTGAGATCCTGGTAGTGAATTCGTAAAACAGCTCATGGACGATCCAGATATATTGAGTTTGAATGCCGTTTGGCTAGGGCTTTGATGACCACTTCAGTCTCAACAGAATCAAAGACCTTCTTTAAATCAATGAACATTAGACAGAGAGGCATCTTGAAATCCCAAGAAACCTCAATGAGCTTGGTTATCGTGCGGATATGGTCAATGGTGCTGAATTCTTTTTTGGAACCTGGCCTGCTCACATGGTTGTCCTTCATTTAGTGTTCTGTGAATTCTATTCAGGATGACTCGAGTTGAACAGCTTGTAGACGACAGACAACAGGCAGATCAGGCAATAGTTGCCAATGTCATGCATGTTTCCCTTTTTGTACTGTAGAATGGTCCTGCTGGTTTTCCACTGGGATGGAACCTTGCATTCAGACAGGTAGTGTGTGAAGAACCAAGCCAGTGAAACCAGTGTATTGATGAGTACTGATGGCAGATTCTTCAGGTGTTTGGGTCTGACCTTGTCTGGGCCAGGTGCTGGTTCGTTTCTTTACCAATGAAATGGCGTGTTGGATTTCTGAAGGGAGAATGTTGGGAATGACATATCCATCCTGAAGAATTTGGTATATGGGCAGGTAGACATGGCTATCAAAGAGATCTGAGTAGAAGTCATGGATAATCTTCTCCACTATCCTTCTGGAAGATGTGATAGATCCATCAGGACGTTAGAGGGCAGTCATCTTGGTCTTGTAGTTGGCGAAGGACAGGCGGGAGTTGCAAATGCTTTTCCCAGCTTCTGCCACATCTGCCAGCACTGCTGCTCTTCTCTCTTTGAGATCTTCCTTTATCGCTTCTCTGCACTGCTTTCCAAGCTCAGATGTTAGCTTGTGGTTGCCTGAGGCTTGCGCCCAGCCATGTTGGCGAATGAGCTAGAGAGTTTCTGTAGACAGGTGTCTTTTTGTGGCATTCTCTCTGCAATCCTCACACAATTATGGAGGTGCTGAAGCAGTCAATCGTATTCTTCATCAATGTTGTCAACGATAGCATCTTCCCATGTTGTCACAATAGTGTCAAAGAGCTCCCAGTTGGTGGTAGTTCTGGGAGTTTCGGGACTGCTCGGGCCAAGCCTCACTCACGAGTGAAGCCCCACAGAATTAGGTAAAGAGGAACTTTGTGACCTTGGACTCCAGGCTCAATGGTACCTGGAAACAGAGATCCTCTGCCTGCTTCCACCAATCTCCGGTGACCCAGGAATCACACCCAGAAGACTCACTCTGCCAGAGCCAGATAAAAAACCTCACCAGTCGAGCTCCACTACCTCCACTACCCAGCAGCCTCCGTGCTCCATGCCGCTTTCCAGCAGCCATACAGCACATCATAAGACAGTTAATACCCATTTTTCATTATTACCGCACCATATTTGATGGGATTCAAATATGGTTTGAACCATGGAAACACCTGCAAAGGCAATTAGAGGCCACCCTAAAAGCCTCTATCTCTCTCGGAGAGCCTGGAAAGCTACCGACAGTATCCTGCCCGTATGGCAGAGCTTGGCAAGCTATCCGTGGTGTATTCGATATGCCAAGAACAGTAGATACAATAGGTCTCATTCCCCTGACCCTGAAATAGCTCCCAATACTGCAGCGTTTAGAAGGATGAGCAAGGAGAGGCTGATAAAATCTTGGCCAAACGAGGCTGCCAAAACGAAGAAGGACTAAAATGACTGTCTGTACTTTCAATGTACGTACACAGGCATCAGATGCATCCATCGAGGACCTGATTATGCAAGCATAAAATATCAAGTATGACATCATTGGTCTGATCGAGATGAGAAGACATCAATCACATCATGCCATTTTTGACACTGGAGAAGAACTCTTCCTTGAAACATACGACAAAAGAGGCATTGGTGGTGTTGGTGTACTTGTCAACACGAACTTGGCCAGGAACATTGATTCATTTGAATTGCTAACAACCAGAATCAGATAATTATGCTTGAATAGATGTGGCTCACTGCTGGAAGTTTCTATCTTTGTTATTTACGCACCAACATCAAATTACAATGACGAAGAAATTGAGACGTTCTACTGGAGAAGCTGGAGAAGTTCTATAAAGAAGACCACACCTCCTACAAGATTATTTTGGTGATTTTAATGCCAGGATAGGATTGAGAAGATCAGCTGACGCACTCCACATTGGGACCCATGGCCTAGAATGGAACGAACAGGGTGAGAGACTGTCTTAGTTCATCATGTAAACCAAGACCATCCATTGTAACTCACAGTTCTAGAAGGCCCGAATCTAAACGTTGGACATGGGAGTCTTCCAGTGGACAGTTCCACAACAAAATTGACCACATCATATTCAATCGATGGTTTTGCCTGACCAATGTCGCTGTTGTCCCAAAATTCCAATCGGGATCAGACCACCATCTCCTTCATCCAAAATTCTACTTCACAGAGTGGGGAGAAAGAAATGCAAAGTTTAAGAAGAGAATCAATCATATATTTTAATAATTTTAATAATCAATAATTTTATCATTTCTTAGTATTACAATAGAGTTTCTATAATTCCAATAGCACAGATATGGTGCTAGAGAACAGGTCTTGGTTCAAAGTTGTATGAGTATATTGCACTGTGCTCTAGAATAATTGTTCTCTATTTACATAAGTGATACCCATAAAATAGTAGTTACAAAGCCTCCACTATTCTCATTTTCTGGTCCAGTCATCTGTGAGTAGAGCAACTACCTGAACAAGAATGAAGAAATTGCAAAGCTCAAGGTTCATGGAAGAGGAAATTCTGGCTTTTCTATAAGTATGAAGCACCAATAGAACCTGGCGATAAGTAACAGTTAAGTGTATGAAGCCTGTAAAATTCTAGAATGATGAAAATTTGCTTCACTGAAATTATTCTTGACACTTTTATAGGCCTCAGTTCTCCCATTATCAAAATAGATCAAGGGTACAAAATTACCAAGATTCTTTACCTATTAAATTACTGTATGAACTATGTAATTTATGAACCAATAAATTAGTTATTGGAATTAATAAGTCTTTCCAAGCCACCAATCTCCTCCCATAGGGTTTGCACTCACCATAAAATGAATAATACACAGTAAAATTCAAAGAACTTATTTTTTTTTACTTATAATGTCTCTTTTGACTTTAGAAAAATTCCAAAAATTATTCTTGATTTTCTTTTTCAATAACCAATTTCTGATAAGGCATTAAGTTATAAAGAAGATATTTGTTGATAAGGTCTAAAAGCAGAGAACCTCTCTACTGTCGGTGATATAAATACTGCATATAGAGTCTTGCCTTGGGTGTCCGGTAAGAGCATATGAATTATTAACAAATGTGTAAAACAATATTTATTTTTAAAGATATTTGGGGTTTTATGAAGATAAATGAATGTAAAATTACTTAATTAACTCTATCACAAAAGGTTATTTTTTATTTTGCCTTTTTTTAAAAAATTTTTACCTTTTTGGTTTCTGGCCACACCCAGCAGTACTCAAAACTTACTTCTGATTCTACACTCAGGGATCACACCTGGTAAGCTTGGAGGACCATAATGGGTGCCAAGGATCAAACCCAGGTTGTCCACGTGCAAGGAAAGTGTCCTATCTATTGTACTCTAGCTCTTGTTTTGCTCTTTAATTTTAGATCATAAGAGCTTCTACAATGACCTTTAACTTCTGACTCCAAATAATGATTTTCTAGAGATATAAATGATTGGCTATTGCATTTGCTCTAGTAATAGCACATTTAAGGAGACATACATCGTTAATGTTAGAAATGCAGAGTATAAGAGAGATCTTGGTGATTTGAACCTAAATGAACTAAAGAATGTCCTGTTGGGCTGGAGTGATAGTACAGCATGTAGGGCATTTGCCTTGCACACAACCAACCTGGGTTCGATTCCCAGCATCCCATATAGTCCTCTATGCACTGCCAGGAATAATTCCTGAGTGCAGAGCCAGGAGTAACCCCTGAGCATCGCCGGGTGTGCCTCAAAAAGAAAAAAATAAAATAATGTTCTGTTGAATAAATAATAATATTTAGCACCTTCTTGAATGTGAACACGGAGACACAAAATAGCATTTTTCAAATTAAAACCATTATATTCAATTAATACTTGCAGAATTTTTGTATTTTCTCTTCAATGGTAATTGTGTTAATCAATCCACTGATCCAGAATGGCTAAAGTCTCTCAACTAAGACAACCAAATACACTAATTACACAGGGCAACTGAATTTCTCAAATACTGCTATGAGTTAAATGGCACAATCCCTTAGAAAAACCATATAGTAATATTTACTAAAGCTTTATACACACATCATCTATGTAAGAAACTATTCTCAGATATTAACTAAACTTACCTCACAGAAATACTAGCTTCAGAATAAAATTACAGGGGCAGGAGAGATAGTACAGAAGGAAAGTACCTTGCCTTGCATGTGGCAAACCCAAGGATCAATACCTGACAGTACCTATGGTCCCCTAAGCACTACTGAATCCTGTGTAAAGATTCAGTAGCAACCCTTGAATACTAACAGATGTGACCCCCTAAAACACACATTTATTTAAGAAATTTTAAAGTTTTAATTAAACAACCCCAAACTGGAAAAAAATCAGATATCCATCAGCAGTAAAATAGTGAAAGTTATTTAATGCAATACACCATAGAAATGAAAAAGAAAGTACCACTAATATAATAATATTGTCTGTAGCACTGTCCTCCCGTTGTTCATCGATTTGCTTGAGCAGGCACCAGTAACGTCTCCATTGTGAGACTTGTTGTTACTGTTTTTTTGTTTTTGTTTTTGTTTTGGCATATAGAATACGCCACAGGGAACTTGCCAGGCTCTGCCGTGTGGGCAGGATACTCTCAGTAACTTGCCTGGCTCTCCAAGAGGGATGGAGGAATCGAACCCAGGTCGGCCATGTACAAGGAAAATGCCCTACCCGCTGTGCTATCACTCCAGCGATATAATAATATATAGTAATTATATAATTATAACAGATAATTATATAATAATATGTAACAATAACACTCTCACTATGCATTAAATTAAAAAGTTAAATACAGGAAAGTTGTCAGTATCTGAGTCATTCCATGTAGGCTCAGTTGTGACCGGTGCTCCACCTACCCACATCTGGCTTCTACTGCTGTAGAAATGACCAGGCTTTACAACTCATCTCAGAAATATGCTGCTACATGAATCATCCCCACTCCAAAGATTCTGGAGCCCTAGGCACATATGCACCCACACATGCAACATAAGCAGTAATGTGTTACCTTCAAGCTTCATGAGCTGACAGCCTAGAAGGAGCCCAGAAGTTCCTTATAGGGAGAGTCACAAAGAAGCCCACTAAGCTCAGTGAGTGAAAGGAATAACACAGCAGGCTCAGCTAGCACCAAACAGCTCAGTAAATCTTCAGACAATGACTTTAGAAGCATCATTAGGAGATATATGTTGTACCAAGAAATATAAAGTAATTTGTGCCTGCTAAGAGGGCCGTGTTGGAGAGATGGGTGGGAAACAAGCCACTAGACACTAATAGAGGGAAGGTCACATTGATGGTGAGGCTGGTGTTGGAATATTGGATACCTGAAACAATTGTTTTGTGGACGACTTTGTAAAACACAATGTTTAAATAAAGTTTCATACATTAAAATTTAAAAAGTTAGTCACAGGAAGCTGGAGCAAATTTACATACTTTACTTGGAAAACGAATCTGATCGGGATGTGAGAGACACAGTTATTAGACTACAGTGGAAATACAAGTTTTTTAATCACTTGGAGAAAAAAGGAAATAAAACAAGAGTCATAACAGATCTAAAGCATTTTGCACTGAAGCCAATCTAATAACTAGGACTAGCCCTGAACTTATTAATATTTACTAATTCTATATATAAACATTAGAATGAGTACATGCTATAATCCAGTAAATAAAACAGATTTATAACATTTTTAACTGATTGAGAATGGAAAAAACTGCATGTCTCAGATGAAACCCAGATGGCTTCATGATTTGAGTGGGGTTTCAAAGGCTTGCTAGATAAGAATTAGCACAGTTAACTAGTGGAAAAACACATCAATAATACTTATTCCAATTCACACAGCTGTTTTTCCTGCCCCCAAGAAAGTTAAGTTTCAACAATATGAGCAGCTGGTAGTATACATTTCAAAATAATTAGAGTGAACCAATAAACACAAAATTATGTAACATTTCAGATGTAAATTTGAAAAATAATATAAATATATAATTCACAATTTCAATGTGCTTATGGTACTTAAAATAACCTTCAATTGGTCTTTCAGCTGTATGAGATGTTGAAAACAATGTTAATATTACATAATTGACTTAATTGGAGTGAATAGCAATCAAAATTACCAAAAGAAACTATGTGACAAAAAATGAGATGAATAAATATGAATCAAACCTAAAAATAGTCTTAGACAAAAGGATTTACTGAAGACACCATTTCTACAGTATTTATTTCTATTCTATGGTGAAGAATCATTTTATTTTCTTTCAATAACCAGGAAGCTTGCTGACCACGAAAAAGATAATGTTCAAGACTGTCCCTCTAAATCAAATTTTCTTCATATAAATGCTTAAAGGGTGGATGTGACCTAGCATGCATATGCTATTAAGATATATTTCTATTAGATTTATGATTTTAGATAGAAAAATTTACTTTGGTGTCTTTAAAAAATGTATGCTGCCTAGAAAACATCATAAAACAAAATAGAACTAGTTTTGTTGGCTGAGATGATATTAGACATTTTTTTCTAACATATTGTTCTTTCCTGGACAAATATTGGGAAAGAAGAAACATGTAAACATAAGATTTACCTGTGGATAAAAAATTGCATTTGTGCATGTCTTCCCTAAATAATTGCTCAATGACCTCCTTGCAAGTTCTAAATGTCAACTAATTTGAAGATGCAGTAAAGGGAAATGAAAACTGGAACAAATTTCAGAGACAAGGCATAGCAGATGAGAACAGGATTCTTATCAAAGGAATTTTCAAGTATCAAGTTTTCATCACACTGAAAAGGGTCAGCTGTGAAACTGTGGGATGTGTTATCGCATACTTGGCATTTCCTGTGAGTCACACCTTTCCTCTAAGCATCTTAGAATATTTTATAAACTCGAGACCTCAATAACATCTGCATTATTTCCGTTGTTTTATAAGTGGATTAAAATGTCATCAAGAGCTGGTATACTTGGCAGTACTCACCTAGGGTAAGATTGATTTTTATATTTAATTTCTCCCCATGACAGCCCTCAGTAGGACCTGAGACCACCTCAACTTCCACTTTAACACATTCTATAATGTGAACTATGTCTGTAACTTAAAAAATATTTATTCGTATATATGTATATATACATATATATGTATATATACAAGGAAGTATATATGTATATGCAAGTACATGTGTATATACATATGCAATGTATACACACACCCATGCAGATAAATGTTAACTATCCATACAGATGGGCATATCTGTGCAGAAAGGATTCTGAGTATCCAGAGAAGTGGCAATGAACTCATAATAGACAGAGAAGTCAGAGCCTGGTTCCTGACCTTGAATATTTGCCTTTGTTTACATAGCTGAGAACAGAACAGAACGGGATGTCTGTAGGTAATAAATAAAGAGGTGGAATGCTTGGGACTGATTTTTTCTTTCTTCTCTTTTTTTTCAAACTTCTCTGTTAGTTGTGATGTTACTGTTGTCTCTTAATTTTTGTTCAATGATTCTTAAACTTTTCCTGTTTTGTGGGTCCCTGTTTCCCAGTATTTTTTTTTTTATCATATCAACAGACCAAAATTCTCAGTACTTCCAAACAGGATAATAACAATTGTTTTTATATCCGACAGATGGCGCTGAGTTTGCCTTATACATTTAAACATCTTTTGCTAGGGAGTATTCTGGGAGGGGTTCCCTGGAAGCTAGACTTTGTGGAAACCACAGTTAAGATCTTCCATGAACAAAGAGTGAGAACAGAACTGCCCTTGATAAACAATCTGAAAAGACATGAAAGTTATTCCAGAATGTTCATGAAAATGTACTTGATTCTGATGAAAATGTTTATTGCATTCCTTTAAGTAAAATTACCATTATGCTCTCACTAAAACACAGAAAAATTGGCTCAGCTACAAGGAACATACTGGAAGGCTTAGCTATCTCTTCGTCCCCAGCTGATCCCCCCCCCCCAAAAAAAAAAACCCTACAAAATTATAAAGCCTCTAAGTTACTTTATTTCGATTTTTTTTTCATTGCCCTTGACTCATTCTCCAATACACACAGTCTTAAGGATTGATCTCTGGAGCTTAATCACATCAAAAGAAATAAGATGATTTTTTTGAATAAATATTTGGCAACTTTTTTTGGAACAGACTTAAAACATAAGCATAAATGAAATATTTTCTGGGTCCCTGAAGGGATACCCCAAAGAGACAGTCCTCACACTGTCTCTGACAATGAGTTTTGATAGCAAACTGTTTTTGCATGTTAGATGAGAAATGCTGCATTTATTAAGATGCCTGGTCAATGGAACTGGTAGGTTTAAACGAATCTGCAGAAGGAAATTACAAGAGTAGAATGTTATGAATTGCAGTTTTCGGTTTATTGTGAACTGTTTCTCACACAAGCAATTCCAAGAAATATGTGTTTGGAAAAAATATGCAGGGATTTGTTTTTATTTTGCCTTTAATCAGTGATTATAATTCTCCTAAGCTGCATTGAGAATGCCAAGGAGTTTCTAATCAGATTCTGGAAAGCCCAAAATACACTGTTCAGAGTTAAATACACTTTGACTTTCTGTAAGAACCCTATTTTCTACATGCTAAGCCTCTGACTCTGATCTTCAGACAAAAATCTAACCAGACAAAAAGGCCTAAGATAGGGGGCGAAAGGGAATAGAAGATTCTTGCACTCATGCAGCTGGACCCCTCATGCTTAAGGACAACAGGAGGCTGTATTTTCACAACTCTAGGGTACAGAGGAAGTGTCAGGCAAGTCACTTTCCTCTCTGATCTCAATTTACTCTTTTTAAATGAGAGGGTTGAACTACATGATTGTTAAGCCCGTACGCTCTGATTCTAGCACCATATAAAGTTGACTTCAAAGTTGGGAAACAGTTGCAGCAACTGAAATAGACCTAAGGCTATAAACACTATGTTATCCAAAGCGAAATAAAGATGACAGACTACATACTTTAAAATAAACTCACTGTGGTTTCAAGTTCTCAATTCCAACCTTGAGTTTTATGAGTATTGATTTGCTAAGAAAAGAAAGCCTGCCCCACCACCTTGCTTAAGTACTTTTCTCGATTTGCTTTTCTATTCACTTTAAATAAGACTATTAAAATTTGTACAGGCCTAGTACTTATGACTTCCGGTTTCAATGTCATTCTTATTCTCAGCAAAAGGATCTATTCCATGTGCCTGATCACAGGTTTAATTTTAAACACATAAAACTTTAGGCTTGACATTTATTAAGCATTTATTTTAAAACCCTATCTTGCTTTGTCTAAAAAGAAAATTTCTTAAATGTGGTATAATTCACACATTAACACCTAGTGTCATTAAAAAAAATGGAAAAGGCAAATTTTGAGGGGACCAAGACCCAAGACAAGTCATTTTAAGTATCTGACTAATTTTTATTATTTATTTTTCCTCCATCCCTCTCAGAGAGCCCAGCAAGCTATTGAGAGTATCCTGCTCACACGGCAGAGCCTGGCAAGCTACCCGTGGTGTAGTCAATATGCTAAAAACAATAACAACAGGTCTCACAATTGAGATGTTACTGGTGCCCACTCAAGCAAATTGATTAACAGAATGACAGTGCTACAGTGCTATTTGTCCTCATGGTACTCGATAGAACAATTTTTCTGCTCTGAAAACTAGGAAATTGGGTTTCAGGAATAGTATATTTTACAATAGTAATGTGTAGGATAACACTGCTTTGTCTTTTCTCTCTTGCCACAGGAGTTTAGGTATATCAGGTTACACCCATCACAGTGCTCCCGAGTCACTCCTATTCCTTCCTTTATCTGTAACCACTTCTCTATGCTCTCTTCCCCAACCAGTTAATCAGCTTTTCCCCTTAACCAGAATCTGTTAATTTGTAAGGTCAGATCCTTCTAGGTCACTGAAATTGTATTGTAAGTTAATATTGCCTTTCTCCTCTTCTTACGTCTTTTGAATAGCTTGCTTTAAAGCAATACCTTTTTTGTATAGATACAGGAAGACCATTAATATTATACTTTGTAACTTAGGATTTAATTGGCTTTGAATATTATTCACTCCTGGGCATCTGCTTTATCTACTCAAGCCTCAGTTGCCCTTGGTTCCAAACACTCTAGAAGCAGGATCCAGACGAGGTACTGAATGGACCCAGGGCAAACGAAGAGCTACCCTAGCATCGAAATGGGCCAGGCCAAAGTGCCACAATTCTTAACTATAAGTTAAGAGCTTGATCATAGGCAAATGCTGTCATGATCCAAAAGTAACGATGAGACTAGGACCCTGCTAGGGATAGGAAAGACTATTTGGCCTGAGCACTCTGTAGTCTGAGATTGAGATGGCCCTAGGAGAGCAATTCTATAAGTTTAAGGTATTTCTTACTGTATCCACACAAAATGATTTCTATTATGAATGCTTATATATTTGTAGGACAAGGAGAGAAGAAACACACCAATGGGATTCCGCTCTAGGGTGGGTCGTCCTGCTGAGAGAGTATCTGTCCTAGAAGCAGCTTTCCTGGAGGGAAAGCATTCTACCCCTATTGATTGTGACCACACCTATGTGTAATTGTTACCCCAACCCCTCATGGTTTTGGGATTTAACTAGACTGTAAGAGTGGGCTGGGGGGAGGGGGGAAAGAGTGGGCTGGGGGATCAGAATCTAGGCTCCAGGGCAGAGGAGAAAGGGAATCGGGATCAGTATCCAGATTCCAGAGTCAGAAGGAGGATGAAGGGGGGATCGAGAAGGGAAATGAAGTAGCATGGGGGAGGAAGAAGCAGAAGGAGGCAGAGGAGAGAGACAGGAGTGGATGGAGAGAGGATTGAAATAACTGCAACTGACATCAACCAACCTGGCTCTCGTTCTTTCCTTCGCCTGCCTATCGCCATCAACCTCCCCAGGGTTGGGGAGCCGGTGTGAGACTACCGAACGTGAGCAGTGGGAGAGATAGACCACCGCTGCTGCTGTCTTTTTGAGTTTACACAGTAATGGATTAGAAACTAGTTCTCATGATCTCAAAAGCTGAGATGGAAATTTCTGCATACCACGTGGGATTCTAGCTTATCTTCCTTTCTTAGTAATGCTTTTCTCATCTCAGAAAGATAGAGGCAGTAGAAGAGGAGGAATAAGGGAGGAAGTGAGAGAAGTGCCTCTCAATTACTCAAGACATTGCTTCCCAATCTTTTTTCTTAGGATCCCTTTTCAACTTTGCTTCCTTCCTATAGCTCCTCTGCCCTACCAGTATGCTCTCTTGTCTCAATTCAGGGAACACCCTTTTAAGTGATCTTCACTTACAACCCTCTTAGAACACCCTAGGGACTCCAGAGAGACATTATGGTCACTGGTTGGGAAATGTTACTCTAAACCAGACAAATTCCTGAAATATAATATATTCAGCCTCGCTTCATCCTATTCTTCTCTAGAACAATCTTTCTCTTATCTCCACTTACTGAAAACCTATTTATTCTATAAGGTCCATTACCAAATCACTTGCCTTCTATGAGGCTGTTTGAGCTTCAATTTTTCCCAATTACTGAGTAAAGAATTTTTACTGAGATTGTTTCTACTTTGCAGAGTCATAAAATAATACTGTAGGGTAAAGGAGATGATGGAAAAAACTGAAGCACATGTGAGACTTGAGTTTTACTTCAGCAACACATGAGCTGTTTCCCAGCACTGGGGTATATAAAACTTAAAGCCCTGAAGCACTTCTGGGTATAGCCCTGGAGGGACATGAAAATTGTCAGCCAATGCATAGAATCTTCCAGCATAGTAAACCAGGAGTGGCCTTAAACTCCCTGAGCATAGCTTGGGAGACCTCATCCAGAAAACAAGATAAAATGATTATTTGACACTTCACTAATGATAAAACATAAGGACAAAATAAATGTTATTCTTTCTTAGTGTTAAAGATAAATTTCACCAGGTCCATATTTTTATTTCTTTTATATTATATTTGGCTTTCTAGTCCAGTCTAAATATTGGAAAAATGAAGTTTCATCCAGTAAAGAAATAGAATATCTTAATTTTTTTCAGTATCAAGCTTTCCCCACTAGAAGAACCAGCACAAAGAATGAAAAGAGGCTTCAAAGCTTCCTAGATTTGCCACTTGTCCCGCTGTGTAAGCCACAACATTGCCCTCTCCAAGTTCAGTCCAGGGAGAGAAGGTCTAGAAGAAAGGGGTAGGGCTACCTAGCTGTTAGGAAGTCATCTAGCCTCAGTGACTCTGTACTGAAGGTGCATTGCTGATTCTCCCTGTCAGACACCTGACTTCAGTCTCTCAATATCTCCAACAATGTTTCCTTCTTTTCTCCCAGTAGTACTGCTGAACTTCCAGAAACTCAACACTTCTTCATGTGTTTTCATCCATAAATCTGCTCTTTGGTAAGAAATTTTTTAACACGACTAAATTTTAGCCTGGAAGTGGAACAAGTCTCATCTTGTCTCTGTGAATTAATTCACTGGAAACCCCTACCATCTCCTTTTGTTTATCCTTATATCTCTTGGCTTTATATTTCCCTGAATTAAGACAAAGATCATTTCTTTTCATCTTCAGGACACACATCAAAATACTCTCCATGAAGCCTGTTCAGTGACTTGAGGTGAAGGAAATGCATCCTTGTATTTGCCATGAGGAGAGAGCAGACAATACCACACAAAGCTCACACAAAGTAAGCTTTCTTCTTGCAGCTTGAGTACACGACCAAGCTAACCATCTAGTTATCCTTTAATATAACATACACAGGTCATTAAACACTCCATTTGAATATAAGAGATATTAGCTAGAGGAAGCAGTCTGTTCCTTGAAATCTATTTGTTCCTTGTTTAGGCTTCTAGTTTAACAATCTGTTGCCTATGGGCTTAAGATGTCTCTTTAGTGACTGTGAAAGTTGTAAGTCATCAACAAAGGTCTTCTGAAGCTTTAGGGTTAAATAGCTACCTTAATTCTCTCTTGTGTACAACAGACTCACTTTTCCTCTCTTCCTAAGCTGGTTTTTGTTTTTTATGCACATAGAGAAAATTGCTAGCCTATGGCCTCTCCTACAGAACAACAGAAACTATCTAGTTGGAATCCCAGTTTACATTTCTTACAGAAGGAACTAGTCTGGTAGGCCTTTATTTCTGATCCAGCTACATATGTTCAACAGAGCCCATTCTTCAGGATGAGGAAATTCTCAAAGAAAGAAAGCCATCAGCTGAGCAGATAATTCTCAACAATGTCAGAAACATATGTTTTGTCTGGCATAAGTAAGGTAAAGGTAAAGGCCCTCCCGTTGATCGTCGATTTGCTCGAGCGGGCCCAGTAACGTCTCCATTGGAGACTTTGTTGTTACTGTGTCTGGCATATCCAATACTCTTGGTAGCTTGCCAGGCTCTCCGAGAGGGGCGGAGGAATCGAACTCGGGTCGGCCATGTTGGCCGCTTGTAAGGCGAACGCCCTACCCGCTGTGCTATCACTCCATAAGTAAATATTTAGTATATTTTTTTCCCTTTCAAGACAGTTATTCAGCTCCAAGTGTTAGGTATTTTAGACATAGGAACTCGCTCTCCACCATTTCTCTTTTATTACTAACCAAAATTTTATTCAAATACTTTCCTTTGTCAACCCTGGGTATCTTAAGATATTATGCTAGTAGTGTGCCAACTAGATAAAATCCTAATTATTTAACATAATAGCTCTCCTTGGTGAATGATCTATTCCAGTATCATGTTCATGATATGAAATTTTGGAAAGTATTGGGGGGGGGGTGTTTAAAGGAGAAAAAGGTGTTCACCTACTTGAAAAATTATCTTTTTTACTTCCAGAGATGTACAGAGAAAAGTACACTGTAACGGGACTTGATACAATTATTTTTGTGGCCACAAACTAGAGTAAATTATTAAGAATAAACTTAACCTGTACATGATAGAGAAAATAAAATAAAACAGAATCCCTGGAGACAGTTGATTTAGTAGTTGAAACCCAATTACATGTAAATTTCTAGTTTTATTAGACAATAAATCCTCTTTAGTTAACAATTAACAATTTGGTTTCCAAAATCAGGTACCTAAAATTAATTTTGGTGAGTTTTGAGTTTAGATTTCAAGATCCAGGTATGAGATAAAGGGGAGAAAAAAAGCTTTGGTTTTGTTCATTGATCCCGTGATCTTTTCTTAATGTTAGAAAAAAATTAAAAAGGTCCAAAAAGACTGAGAAGATCACTTGATAAAATCCTTCAAATACAGCTGTTGGAGATTAGAGGATGGTAGTTTTCTAGTCAAAAGGTAAGAAACCAAAAGTAATGAAACCTTGTTTAAGTGTGGTGTATTTGACTGCTTGGACTACAATACCATAGATTGGGTGGCTGAAGAACAGAAGTTTATTTCTCACAGTCATGAAACTGAGAGTCCAAGATCAAAGTGTTAATGGGTCAATGGTTTAGTTTCCTCATGAGAGCCTTCATCCTGTCTGCTTTCATCTTCTGAGAGATATAGAGAGGGAGAGAGGAAGAGAGAGTGAGAACGAGAAAGAGGGAGAGATGGAGAGAGAGAGAGAGCTCTTTAAGTGTCTCTTCTTCTAATGACACTAATCCGAACAATCCTACGGAATTCTATCAAGAATCTGTTCTTAAGGCCTCCTTTAATATTTTTTTTTTACTCCAAGGATCCCCACATTATGAGTTAGAAATTGAACATATAAATTTGGAATATATAATTTGGCCCAAGACAGGCAATAAGAGCCCTGAGGTGAGTAGAATAAGTAAGTAAGTTTCCAGGGAGATTTCTACCCTGCCTTCTCCTCAAACAGAAAGAGTATGATAGGTTGAGTAATAAACTAAATGGCAGGAAATTCCAAACTAGCTCAGATCTATGGGTCCAAGAAACTTTCCCTTACTTGAACCTGCAATTCTAATTAGAATTAGATGTTAAGATTGTTCCATGCCAAACTGGTTTGAGGCCATAAATCTTCCAAGGTGCTAAGATATGTTTATCCTGAATATTTCTATGTTAACACCTTGAATGTAGTCCCTTCTTCACCACATGCAGAAATTTCTACATTTTCTACATAGCTGCTATGTATAGTAGAGAGAGTGCCCTAAAGAAAACGTTGAATGGAAATCAGAAAATATAAGAGGATTTGAACAAGAATTGAAATTGAGGTGGTCTCTAGTCAAGAATGTAAGTTGGTCTACTGCCTCCAGATACAGTGACTGCTACAGCAGTAGTCGATTTTCTACTATACTAACATGCCATGCTCTATTCAAATAATAAAACACAATATGTGGGTGTAGTACTGGTATTCAGTAAATTTTTTAAAATTCTGTATTCTATGAAAGTACTCATGCCTACAGAACTTACCCTTTTATGAAAACTATCTTGAAAATTGGATAAGATAGAGAAAACTGACATTTGAGAGAAGGGATTAAATAATCATGATGTCCGAGAAATGGAAATAAACAATATGAACCCTATTATTTCTTCTATAATTTCTGGTCTTCAGCACAAGGAATGTAAACCCAAATATTCTGGCAATTAAAATAAACTTCAAATTCAAAGATCAGTGATGAGAAAAACGGAAGACACTAGAATTACTAAGGAAGATTACTAGAGAGGAGGAAGTGATAGGCAGAGAATGAGCACTGCAAGTCTACAGAATTTTTGTTGGAATTCCAATCTTTGAGAGGAAGTTGAAATTTAATTTGGCTAGATTAAAAATTCAGTTTCTAGAAGATAGTTAATAGTTGTAAACTAAACTATACGTAAAGTTTAACTAAACCTGCCACTCATTGGAGAAATGTTTTCAAACAAACGACACATTTTTATTAAAGTAAAAATTAGAAGGTTCAGGGTTAATAGAGAGAAAATAATACTATGTAGACCCCTGCATACAATATTTAGAGCAATCCTTGAAAATATCTAACACCGCTGCAAGTATGTTACCCTACTAGAGAATTATCTAACAATCTTTAAAAGAATACCACAAAACCTAGCCTCAATAATATAACATAACAATATCCAACATCAAGCAGAATGATAGTCATGTGAAGAAGAAAACTAAATTTCAAAATCGAGATAAATTATTTTATAGAAATATTACCCATGAATGACAGACATGACAAAATTCACAGTCAAAAACATCAAAATAGCTATTATAAACATTACAATTATATCCTTTGACTTAAAGAAAACAGAACACAAGGAAAGGATTAAAGATGTGAAAAAGGGAATTCTAGATTTGAAAATACAGATAACATAGGCCGGACCAGAGAGATAGAGCAGATAAGGCACTTGCCTTGCCTGCAGCACCCCATAAAGTCCTGGGGTACCACCAGGAGTGATACCTGAGTCAGGAAAAAGCCTTAAGCACAGCCAGCTGTTGCACCCCACATCCCACCCTCCCTATAAAAAGAAAAGAAAAGAACAAGAGAAATGAAGGGGAAGGGAGAGGGCAAAAAGCAAATCAAAGTATCTTATTTGATACTACAAGAGAAAAATAAGGAATAAAAAGAACCATAAACTTGATGGCAAAGAAATAGACAATATCCTAAGTGAAAGAAGCATATATTGGATATATTGAAGATCAGACCTTGATGACTTGAGAAACAAACTAGAAACATAAAACACTTGCTTGCCACACATGGCATTTTCCTCAAAAATGTAAACAGAATATTAGTGGTTGTCTTCCATCTTTGGGGAGCACAAAAGATTGTCCCAAATTCTTTTCAACTTATGTGTGTATTTCTTATCATAGAAAAACAGGTGGAAACCAAAAAAAAAAAGAAGAAGAAAGGGAAGATATTCAACTTAAGCAATTTCCACAAACTTTTTCAAATATTTTTGTTTAGCTGTAGCCCTAATTTCCATCTGCACAAATGATAGAAACTTCTATTAGATTAGTTACTTTAATGGAAATTTTGAAATTCACAAAGATTATTCCCTCTTTTCTTGTTGTTTTCTTTTAACAAGAAGTCTTTCTTTGTCCACATTTTACATGACTGTAGAGTTGAACATGAGAAAATGAATTAAGATCATTTTATTTTATCTGTACCATGTCCACTTTTTGAGGGACCCTAAAATAGGATGATTTTAGGTGTGGTCTTATAATGGAAATTAGTTTTCTTTACTTTTCGGTAAAAAAGATTACTCTGGTAATCTAGAGTGCCAGAGTAAAGCACTCTTGGATTACCAGACCAAGAACAGCAGTCTCTTTAGTTTAAAGAATCAGTTCTGCACTGGAAGCCTGAAGTGAAGAATCACAAGCTTTGTCTATTATCTTCTAATTGAATTAAGAAAAATACAAAGAAAGCAAATATAAGTTAATATAAGGAAATACCAGGTTGGAGAGATAATGTGGAGGTTAAGACACTTATATGTGACTAACCCTAGTTCAATTCCCAGAACCATTATATGGCCATTGGGCACCAACAAGAGGAACCTTGGAGGACAGAAGTAGGAATAAGTCTTGAGTATCAGCAGGTGTAGTCCAAATATCACCACCCTCCTCCAAGAATATAAAAAATAATATCATTTCTGAGTAAATCATAAACAAAGATACAAGAAACAGTGATTCTATATTGACTCAAATACTACAAAATTGTACTAATCAAATGACAACTAAAATATCACAAGCTACTATCACTCAACATTAGGTCTTAATGATTTGATCACTTGAAATTGTTTCTTCATTTACTTATAAGTAAATGACTGAGTTCAGAAAAGGTGACTATTCAAATAGTAGAAAGCCATTTGTGTAGAACTTGAATAGAAATTCTAACTCACTGGATTGAATTCCCTATTTGTCTCTACTAAGCTTGGGAAATACAAACAAAGGACACTCATGCATATTTTTAGGTTTCCATAAACAAGAATGACAGAAAAAAAGATGACCTGTTCATGTTTTTCCATTTCACCCTGTGAACATTTCACTCTGGAAATTATCACTAGGGCTAAGGTCTTTAGGCTCACCATAATTAGATTGTTCTACAAGGAATGTAGCTCAATGGGCACTTAGTTACAGTTGACAATGCAAATGCATGTTGTGCAGGGAAAGATACACTTCACAGAGGTTCTGAGTCAATCCCAAATACGTACCCGCTGCAAAACCAGCTTCCAATTTCCATATGAAAATAAAGGTAAAGCAGTTCAGACATATTCGAATATCAATTCACCCCCTTTAACAAAATCATTGAATCAAATAAAAAGATACATATAGGATAATCTTCTATGACTATTCAAATCGTATTCGGCCAATATTTTCTATTTCTCTTAACCACATTTGATAAGGTATTTGTTTCCTGCTTTGTTTCCCACAACCCACAAATTGTTCTTCGTGAGGCAGTTGACATTGTTCTCTCCTTGTTCAAGAATTTGTGGTTAGAAATATTTTATTAATTTTACAATAACACTAACTTTAATATGACAAATACTTGTACAATCACAAAGAAGAGTATTATTGTCCACATCTTTCAGCTACATACATCTGCTCTGAAACATTAAATGTTACTCTGGCCAATTTACTTTAAGAAAGTTTATACACAGAAAATAGATTTTTTGGATAAAAGAAAGCAGAGTATAGAGGTGGAAGATAGTTCAACAACGCATATGCTTTGCACACAGATATGATCCTTAGCATCACAAGGTCCCTGAACACCAAGAGTGATCTGTCCTCCAGCAATAAATTAGGAGTAACCCCCAGGCACACCCAGCTGTGTGGCCCAGAAAAAAAAAATTAAAAAGATGGGTGTAAAAAAATACCTTATAAGAAAAAATTTTATTTGCAATCTGAAAGATTATTTGAAGTTTTTAAAAATTTGATAAATTCTTTAAATAATTTTTCTCAAATTTCAATAATGTTAGAGATACAAACCCGACCTTGAAGATACAAACATGAAACTTTAACATACTGGAGGACCACAGAAGTAGCACAGTGGGAAAGCCATTTGTCTTGTATGCGGCCCTCCCAGGTTTGAGTCCAGGCAAAAAACACTGCTGGGTGTGGTTCAAAAACAAACAAAAATTTAAATCCACATGGTTGGCAATCTGCTGCTATCATTTGCTGGTAGTCCAACAAAAGTTAAAAGCCAGAGTATCTCTATTGAAATAGGCCTCTGATTTGGAGATATGAGGCCGAACTTACATCATTATGACTAGGTTTCAAGAACAAACATCCCAAGAGAACAAGATGGCATTAGTTATGTCCTAACCCTGATATAGTAGTTCATCATTTTATTACATTCCACTGTTCAAAGCAGTCATAAATGTCCAACTGGTTGCCAGGGGAAGAAACAAACTCCAGTTCTTGATGATCAGTATCACTATTTTTAGAATTTGTGGATCAGGAGATACTATTGAACCCATTTTTGGAAGACAAGATCTGCTATACCAAGTAAAAAAGTATTACAAGAGGGAACTAATATTCGGGAGTATATCTTTTTTTCTGTAATGTTATAATGTGATGGATAATTTTATAATAGATCTCTTGTTCAACTGAATATAAAATTTGTCTAGATTATAGATCCAAGAAACTTTGAAATAAAATCAATTAATTTTGGATATATTAACCAAGATAACCTCTTGGCCTTTTTTTCTAACAAGAAAAAGTATTCAATATTTTCTATCTAGTTAAATTCTATTTAACAAATAGTTCTTGAGTCCAGAAACATAGCTCAGTAGTGTAGCATTTGCATTGCATATGTGAAGTTCTGGGTTTATTCCCCAGTACTACAAGTGCATAAGTGCATGCACACGTGTGTACATGCACAAACATTCTTGAATATATGCTACATACCGTGTACTGTATTAAATATGCTACTACAAGTTAGGAATGTTCCTCTTCTATGAAATATAGTGTATATACTAAATAATTTTAACATTGTAAATAAATAAAAATATTATGGTATGTACTATATTCAATTGATACCCACAAAAGAATGAAGTTAAACACCTACCTTACATCATAAAAGTTAAAAACTCAATATTTAATTTTATCAAATATAAAAGTTAAAACTCGGGCTGGATCAAAAGTACAGAAGGTAGGGCATTTTTCTTGCATGCAGCCAACCTGGGTTTAATTCCCAGCATCCCATATGGTCCCCTGAGCACAGCGAGGGGTAATTCCTAAGTGCAGAGCAAGGAGTAACCCCTGTGCATCGCCGGGTGTGACCAAAAAAGCAAAATATAAGAAATAAATAAATAAAAGTTAAAACTTAATATTTGTAAAGATCAAAATATTTCAAAAATTCTTTGAAAACTTAAAAGCTAAAACTCTTAGGGAAAGTCCTCCTATATGTTAGTAAAAGTACAAGAAAGAAAATAAATAATAGACCAATTGGACTTCATTAAAATTTCAGACTTGCAATTTGTGCAGACCATGAAAAAAGTGAAAACATAGCATAGAGAACAGAAATAAATTTTTGAAAATCACATAAATGACAAAGGAGTCCTGTTTAGAAAATAAGAACTCTTACAAGTTAATAACACAAAGACAAAAAACTCAGTATTTTGGAGGGAGCTCCTGAAGCAGTAGGGAGTCTGGTTCTTATCTCTGAGCTGGAGGTCACCAGGTCCATTATGACATTTTTTCCTGGCTACCACGAGGGACATTGTAGTAAAAGAGATCCAACACAAAATTTTAAGAATAAAAGGCATGCATTTCAATCATTTTAACTATCTTCCAGATACCAAACAACTCAAATTTTATATGGTCAACAGATCTGAAGAGATATTACTCCTAGAAAATAAGCAAACAGTAAACCAGTACATAAAAACATCTTTAAAATCATCCAGGGAAGATGCCCTACCAAGGTCATGAATTGCCCCCCCACGAGCAGCTCTACAGCATGGCCATGGCTCCAGAGGCACAAGGACTTAATCCAGAACCCGGCAGCTTGCAGCAGAAAAGTGAATGGACTATGCATTAAACTATGGTGCCATGCCTCTCTGGGAGAGAAAGGATGTCTGTCCCTTCCGCTTCCCCCCATCCCCCCCGGCAGCAAGGTGGCCGCCACCTCAGAGTTTATTGGAAAACCAGGTATGAGTGGGCGGTGATGGGGCAACTGCAGCCTCATGGGATGGAGGGCGGTACCAGCTCATCCTTCACGCCCTACCGAGGTCACAAGTTGCCCCCCACGAGTGACTCTCCATCATGGCCATAGCACCAGGCGCACAGAAACCAATCTCGTAATTATCTGGCTCTTGGCAGAAATCCATCCAAACTTAATTAGTGAAATATCAGAAATCCAAAATTGTGAGGCAGCTATAGCAGCCATGTGACATCATATGGTTCTCATAACCAGCTATAGAAAACAAATTATTTCACAATGCCTTTTCAGCAGTTCTGATTGTTGGGGGAAAATTCTAAACAATAATGGTGCATCTTTTGTTGAAATAATGAATGTAATAAAAGTAGAGACAGAAAAAAAATCATCCAAGGAAGTGCCCCTCAAATCCACAACAAGACACTATCACACACCTATTAAAATGGCTATATTTAAAACTACAATTAAAAATTTTTCCAAGTAGAAAAGTTAGAACCCTCATACATGGATGTTAAGGATGTAAATTAACTCATATAATATTTATCCTTTAGTGACTTATGAACCAGTCACTTTGGAGAACAATCTCGTAGCTCTTCAAGTGTTAAACATGTTGCTACCATCTGGCCCAGAAAATCTACTTCTGAATAATTATCTCAGACAAACAGAAGTTATATTCATATGAAATATTGACTCTGAAATTCAGCTGCATCATTAATAATAGACAAAAAGTCAAAACAATTCATACTCAAATGTTCATAAAATGATGAATAGATTAATAAATTATGTTCAAACAATGGAGTATCATTCAGCAATAAAAAAGGAGCAGTGATATGAGCTAAAACCTATGTAAATATTAAAGATGTTGCATTAAGTGAAAGAACTCAGTCACATAAGCTTGTACGTCCTGATAGCATTTGTCCAGAATAAAAAGAACTATAGAGATTGAAGCATGGCTGTATAATCAGGACTTGCAAGACTGAGGTTTGAAGATACCTAAAGCAATTCTTTTGGGTTTGAACTTGAAACAAAGTTACCATTAAAAGACTTTAAGTAAATTGAATAAAGATAGCACAGGATCATTTTTGCATTTAGAACAATCAAACAATAAGTAGGAATAGAAACTAATGACAAACTTCATTAGTAGGAAGGCCTGGGTGAGAAAAAGTGCCTTCACTCGTGCAACAAAGTTAAAACCAAAATACTACAGGAGAAATTGTTGGATATCAGTTACTGTAGTTCTTAAGACTTGCTGTAAGCAATCTGTCTGGCAAAATGGGTAATGTATGCTAAGTAGAATTAGAATTTAGTAAGACTTTCAAACAGTTACTTCAACAAGGACCAAATATAAAGAGGAGTGATAGCACAGCGGTAGGGCATTTGCCTTGCACGCAGCCAACATGGCCGGCCCGAGTTCGATTCCTCCGCCCCTCTTGGAGAGCCTGGCAAGCTACCGAGAGTATCTCGCCCGCACGGCAGAGCCTGGCAAGCTCCCCGTGACGTATTCGATATGCCAGACACAGTAACAACAAAGTCCCCAATGGAGACGTTACTGGGCCCGCTCGAGCAATCAAAAATAGCTAATGTTTCAAATTACATTATCTTTGCTGATAATATTTTCTTGAAGGAGAAAGAAATGTTTAAAAATGTATTTTTTCTTTTGAATGTTGCGTCACATCTAGCAGTGCTCAAGGCTTGCTCCTGGTTTTGTACTCAGGGAACACTCCTGGTGGGCTCATGGGCCATGTGAGGTGCAGGGATAGAGTTGATTGTGTGCAAGATACTTTATAGTGTACTCTCTCTCTCCCTGGACCCCCTACAATGTATTTTTATATGGTCAGAATTTGTAAAAGTGGGCTTGAGTATGCAAACTATTCAGTCATTACTTTTTAAACAAAAAGAATAAAATTATACTTTAGTAATTATATAACCATACTAGGACTTCTTATGGATATTATAAAATTCTTTATATAGCTCAGTATCATCATTAATGAAAAGTCCTTAATTTTAAAAGAAATAGCTACAATTTTTGCCTTAATAACCACACACAAATAGGGTGTCTGGGAAAAAGCACCTGTTGAATATATTTTTTGATTTCGTAACAGAATATTTGGACGGTGTGTAATTGTTTTTTATTTTAAGAATAAACCAGGAAGCTGGCAGAGCCTATCATTTCTTAGAACTGGCTCTTCTTTTTACAATGCCAAAAGGTCATGAAATCCTGCTCTCCACACTTCCTGATTCTTAATATAAACCATGTATTAGTAATGGTTAAGTATCAACTTATTAAGCACCTTTAGCAGTCTTTGTGACTCATAGTTGTAAATTCTACCCTTCAGAGAGAAGATGCTGATTGTTTGATCTTTATGCCTTCAAAACTGTTGTTAAAATTATTTCCAGGTTCTATCAGTTGAATATATGTTAATTTTGGGGTTATATGTCTTTCAGAACCATATCATTTGCAAAACACTTGATTGTTACAAAGCAATTAAAAGTCCAGCTTTCTGAATGGTAGAAAGTAAATAAGTGCAATGCAGTCAGGCAGGTGAAAGTACATTTTATTTGCAATATTTCTATGTTGACTTACTTTTAACTTTTCAATTTTCTTCAACCCATATCTCAGTTAAAAAGATTTGGAAAGACTTTGCTGTCTTTAGTTCATATTTTGGAAGATATTTACCCAAATATAAAATCGTAAAACTGAAGAAAACAAGCCCATAAATGGAGGATAACATTAGTTTGTGCTTTCTCCTCTGCCACAAGGAACTTAGGTTTATTAGGTTACACCACCCATTACACTGCTCCCGAGGCACTCCCATTCCTCTGTTTATCTTTAACTTCTCTTCTGTGCTCTCTTCCCCTTTCTGTTAATCACACATATCCCCAAATCAGACTCTGTGACTTATAAGATTAGATTCTTTTAAGGATTCTGAATTTTGTATTTGTAAATGAGATATAGTATTTTTCTTTCCCTTACGTCCTTTGCATTGTTTACTTTAGAGCAATGTCCTCTTTGTACAGACACAGAAACTGATAATGTTATGATTTTGTAACCTGGGAATTAATTTACTCCAAATAATATTTACTCCTGGGAATCTGTCATATTTACTTGACTTACTTCTCAATTACCCTTACATCCTAGTACCTACAAAGCAGGGCATCGAAACAGGACAGGCTAGTACCTACAAAGCAGGGCATCGAAACAGGACAGGACAAGTTAGGAGCACGATCATGCACAAATTCTGTCACGACCCAAAGAGAAATGACTGGACAAGGACCCTGAGGGGATTAGGAAAGACTAAACTGGCCTGCGGACTATAGTCTGTGATCTCTAGCAAGATGCTCCCAGGAGAGCCAGCCTATAAGCTTAATGTATCTCTTACTGCATCCACACAAAATGACTGATATTATTAAGAAATAGAATTAATATGAATATTTAAATGGTTATTGACTAAGGAAAGGAGTAACTCACCCCTAGATGGTATTTCGCCCTCAGGTGGATCATCTTGCTGGATGCGGTTTGGTCCTAGAAGAAGCTTCTCCTGAGAGAAGCACTTTACATCTGTTGATCGTATAACCACACCAAAGTGTGATTGCTACCCCAACCCCTCATGATTTGGGGAAATAACTAAGGCTGTAAGACTGGGTGAGGAGAAGGAGGAATAGAGGGGAGAGAGGAATACTGGAGGAGGAACATGGGAATAGGTGGGAATGGGAGGAGGCAGAGAGAGACAAGATTGGAATAAACTCTAACTGATCACCAACCAGCCTGGCAGCCCTGTTTCCTCTTTCATGCATCTGTTGGCAGCAGATGCAGGCCCAAGTGGGGAAGTGGCTCATGGCCACCAAATGCGCGTGGCTGGGAGAGACCCCACGCCACACATTTATTTATTGAACACACACACGAAGATGTACAAAACTAAATATATACAAACATATGTGCACATATACAATATATATTCTGAGATATGCATTTGCCTCACTGAGAAACACTAGCTTGAGAGGGCTTTGAAAATTGAATTCAGTAGTTCATTGATTCATTTCTAAGAAGAAAAATAAAGATTATGTTAAAGGAAAGTCATTGTTGAGCACATTCATAATTTTTTTTAAAAAGTACTGTTAAGCGCTACAAATACAAAGTATTGTTAAGGCAAGAATTCCAGCAGCAAAAGTCCTCAATCCTTAAATAACTGATCATTGTTGGTATTTCAGAGACCTTACCCAATGCAGAGGACAGAGAAGAGAAAAGTGAAGAAATAGGAGATGCTTTTGGCATGTGCTCCCAGGAAGACTCTACGAACTTCTGGCAAGACTGGAGTAGATCTGCACCCTGGTATAGGCTAAGTGGGAGTATTAACTTATCTTGGGTGGGAAATGGGAACAGAGACCTGTGGGACAGGTACATCTACTTGGTCTGGCCTTCTGTTACCTCTCGGGGATGGATGTGAGGAAGCACGAAATGCAGCCGGTTGCTTCCTGTCGCCAGAAAGGCCATATATCCTGTCTTCTACACGTTGAGGTGGAGGCGGGGGCAGAATACAGGGTGGTCTTTGACTCCGGAGATGTTGTTATCTTATCAGTCATCATTTGGTCTCGAGCAAACCTTATAGTTGTAATCATGTGACTTAAACCATAATAACTAAATCTAAAGAATCAATGGCAATGGATTAATTCATCTCTGGCAATTATTCTAATTTATCATTTACTGTGGTACCAAGAAGTGATCATCCATGTCAAGAGAGGGGTTTGGCAGAGAGATACCATTTCACCGGAACTCTTCAGTGCCACCCTCGAGAATGTTATGCGACGACTGGAATGGGAAGGAATGGGAGTGAAGATAGATGGTCGGCAACTACACCACCTCTGCTTTGCTGATGACATCGTTCTAATAACACCAAACATTAGCCAAGCAGCACAAATGCTGGCCGACTTCGACCACGAGTGTGGAAATGTCAGACTACAGCTGAATCTCACGAAGACAAAGTTTATGAGAAACAGTCTCATTCCTGACGTTCCATTCGCTCTCAATGGAATGGCCATCTCCGAATGCAACAGTTCTGTGTACCTAGGTTGAGAAATCAACATGACAAATTACCTGACACTTGAGTTGCACAGGAGGAAGAGAGCGGCTTGGAACACCTTCAAGAGCATCAAAGAAATAGCTAAGAGGATGAAGAATCCTCTGACTCTGGGCACATTTCCTCGATACCATTGTTCTTCCTGCATTAACATATGCCTCAGAGACCTGGGCCCTATGAAAACAGGATGAGAACGCTATTCGGGTCTCCCAAAGAGGAATTCAAGAGCTATGTTTGGAGTATCATGCTTCACTCAAATGAGAGAATCTGGAGTTCCGACCTCCGTTGACAGTCAAGAATCAGGGAAACTGTCTCGTTTGCCAAGGTGTCGAAAATCAGATGGGCTGGACACATAATGAGATTTGGAGATGACCGCTAGACTAGTGCAGTTACGGACTGGATTCCACTGAACGTCAAAAGATCGCGTGGCCACCCACCTACGAGAGGTTCAGACTTCTTTGTCAAAACCCTGAACGACACAATTGTGCCCCAGAAAATCAAGTACCTAGGAATCAGCTTAACTAAGGAAGTAAAGGACCTGTACAAAGAAAACTACAAAATGCTACTTCAGGAAATAAAAGAAGATACGAGGAAATGGAAAGATAGCCCCTGCACCTGGGTCAGGAGAATTAACATTGTTAAAATGGCAATACTTCCCAAAGCACTGTATAAATTCAATGCAATCCCTATAAGGATACCC
Organism: Sorex fumeus; assembly: GCF_029834395.1. Lineage (NCBI taxonomy): Eukaryota > Metazoa > Chordata > Mammalia > Eulipotyphla > Soricidae > Sorex > Sorex fumeus. Next base: position 35,349,322 of record NW_026606066.1, on the reverse strand, counting down.
ATGATGTTCTTCAAAGAAATGGAGCAAACAATCCTGAAATTCATGTGGAACAATAAGCCCCCACGAATAGCTAAAGCAATTCTTGGGAAAAAGAAAATGGGAGGAATCAACCTCCCGAACTTCAAACTCTACTACAAAGCAGTAATAATTAAAACAGCATGGTACTGGAACAAAGGCAGAGCTGCAGACCAATGGAACAGGGTTGAATATACTGACATCTCCCCTCAATCATATGATCATCTAATCTTTGATAAAGGAGCAAGAAATGTGAAGTGGAGTAAGGAAAGTCTCGTTAACAAATTGTGCTGGCAAAACTTGATGGCTACATGCAAAAAATGGGCTCAGAACTCTGCCTAAGACCATGTACAAAAGTTAGATCAAAATGGATTAAAAACCTCAACATCAGACCGGAATTCATAAGGTACATTGAAGACAAAGTTGGCAAAACCCTCCATGACATTGAAGCTAATGGTATCTTCAAAGATGTCACGCCACTGGCCGAGCAAGTGAAAACAGAGATGTACTGGTTGAACTCCACAAGAAGAAAACATCCAATCCCATAAAAAAAAAAATGGGGCAATGAAATGAACAGAAATTTTCTCAAAGAAGAAATCCGAATAGCAAAAAGGGACATGGAAAATGCTCTACATCATTAACCATCAGGGAGATGCAGATCAAAACCACAATGAGATACCATCTCACACTTCTGACACTGGCACACATCCAAAAGAACAAAAGCAACCGATGCTGGTGCGGATGTGGCGAGAAAGGGATCCTCCTTCACTGCTAGTGGGAATGCCAACCGGTTCAGCCCTTTTGGAAAACAGCTCAGATAGAGAAGGGAGCACCAAATAAAGGGTGTTTGGAGGATCCTCCCAGGATGGGAGATTCATGTTGAAAGTAGACTATGGACCGAACCGGATTGCCACTCAATGCCTCTTTTGCAGACCACAACAACCAAAAGGAGAGAGAGAACAAAAGGGAATACCCTGCCACAGAGGCAGGGTGGGATGGGCGGGATGGGGGTGGAAGGGATACTGGGATCCATGGTGGTGGAAAATGGGCACTGGTGGAGGGATGGGTATTTGGTCATTGCATAATCGAAACCCAAGCACAAAAATTTGTAAGTCTACAACTGCACCTCATGGTGTTTCACTAATAAAAATTAAAAAAAAAACCTGAACCATCAGTTTGTGGCTCTTCGTGTTCCTAGAACAAGCAGATACCATTGGGCTACACTAGTTCATGACAGGGACGAATGGAGACGTTACTGGCACCCGCTCGAGCAAATCGATGAGTAACAGGATGTCAATTGATCAAGTGGTACCAATATATTCTTAGAAATAGTAGAGAACTTAAAATCACAACAGATATATCTAAGATTGAACTTTCCTAAATTGAAGCGTGATAGGACAAATGACACCGTTTAGGTAAGGACTTTCTTAACATAGAATGCAGCAAGTATATTTTCATTCATATTTGATTCAGATAATCTGTAACAGTATTTTACCTTGATATTTAAGTACATTACTACATATTTGTATTTGTATCTTTTCTATCATTATTCTCATTATTATTATTTCTTGCTAACATTAACCAAACTTTATATTCTAAGAAGTATGCTAGACATCCCTATGGTACTATGTTATTGATCTCTGCTAATAACCAACGACTGTGTGCTATGTGCTTTTAGACTGTTTTCCACTAGCCTGGTTCTTTCAGTTTACAATCTTCCACTCCCTTTTTTTAATTTTAAATTTTATTGAATCACCTTGGGGTAGCTACAAGCTTTCATGTTTGGGTTACAATCACACAATGATCAAACACCCGTCCCTCCACCAGTGGATAATCCCCACCACGAATATCCCCGGTATACCTCCTTACCCCCCTTTCCCACCCTCCCTCTGCCTCCATGGCAGACAATATTCCCCATAATCTCTCTACTTTTGGGCATTATGGTTTGCAATACGGACACTGAGAGGTTATCATGTTTGCTCCTTTATCTACTTTCAGCACACATCTCCCATCTCAACCCGTTCCTCAAGCCATCATTTTCTTAGTGATCTCTTCTCTATTCCAGCTGCCTTCTCTCCTTTACTCATGAAGCAGGCTTCCAGCTATGTCAAAGCCATCTACTACAAGCCCACAGCAAGTATCATTCTCAATGGGGAAAAACTAAAAGGTAAAATGGCCCCTTGCTGCTATTCTTGTAACAGGCACACAGGCTTGATCATTTAACATTTCCATAAGGGCTTAAATGATTCCTCTAGGGCTTCCCTCCCAAATGCTTTGCGTTTCCCTTCTCAGTTTTAAGCTTTGGTTTGCAAAGAAAATTCTCCAGAACGGGACCTCTAAAATATCCTGAAGATACAAAGCCTTTTTTCAATTAAGCTCTCTCCTTGAAAGTTTTAGTAAAATAACTTGCTAATCTAAATTCTTGCTACTAATCTGAACATCTGTGATGGTACAATAGCAGCATCAATTTCATCCAAGAACTTCATAAACAGATATTTAAACCTACTCAATCAGAATATTTGTCTCTACAAAATCATAGGTATTTTGGTTTCTAAAAGTATGAAAGGTTGCAAATCATTGCTCTAGGTCAGAGGTCCCCAAACTTATCTGGACTACTGTCCATTTTCAGAAAAAAAAATTTTTTTTACTAAACTCCGCACTTGGAAATATACTTTAAGAGAACCAGTTCCAACCCCACACCCAATGGCACCCTAGGCTATCATCTTCATGTTGCTCTAGATGGGTCCCATGAGAACTTCTTTCGGGCACCATGATTTACCTGGCAGGTGTATATGATTTCAGGCATACACTGTTCCAACACCTCCCACCACCAGGGTCAGCATCGTCCTCTGATGCCTCAAAGTCCCCTCCGAACGCTCACCCTGTCTCCTTAGCAAACTGATTTTAATAAAAACAAAACTAGAGCTTATAATGCAGGAGTGACAATGGTGAGTCTGTATTCATCCAAGATTCCCAGGTTCTTCAATATTTTCAAGAATGATGCTGACACTGAGTTGGAAAGTAGTAAAGTTTATTGGAAAGTAGAAAAGAAAAGGAATTCCCCAAGTGGGAAGGAACTTAGTACAGAACTAAATTATGGTTCTTTTTGTGGGTTTTTTTTATAAGAAAACAGGGACTCTGTGTTACAGAGAAAGTTGGAATGTTAAAGATAAGGGTTTTCCTGTAGATTTTTAATTTTTATTAGTGAAACGCCATGAGGTACAGTTGTAGACTTACAAATTTTTGTGTTTGGGTTTCAGTTATACAATTATCAAGTACCCATCCCTCCACCAGTACCCATTCTCCACCACCACTGATCCCAGTATCCCTCCCACCCCCCATCCCACCCTGCCTCTGTGGCAGAGCATTCCCTTTTGTTCTCTCTCTCCTTTTGGGTGCTGTGGTTTGCAAAAGAGGCACTGAGTGGCAATCCTGTAGACTCTTTTAATTGAAAATTGGGCTCTTAGCATTTCTTATCAATTGGCACTTATTACTGAAGATTCAGGATCTAACAGACCCATGTCTGGTCCTTTGCCTTAGGTATTTCCAATTATCTTAGCCTTCAGGTGAACCTAAAATCTGGGGTAAAATTTTATTTTGGACAGTTGTTAACTCCCTGCTTATAAGAAAGAGCCCAGGAATTCACAGGAAGTCAAAAATGTATGATAGGGAAGTCAAAAACAATGGGACTGCTCACAGCAGCTGACAAGGTAAATTGAGGCTCCAATCACTTTAACCACACACATTCCACCAAATCCATTCTGGATAATCCTGGCTAATACTCTTTTTTTGTTGCTATTGAGTGATAAGTGCTGGTGCTCAAGGGACAATATGGGGGACAGGGATTGAACACAGGGTGTTTGTACAAGGCACTCACCCTACTTGCTGTACTCTCTCTCCAGCCCCTCAGCTAATACTCTTGACTACTAATCCTATGCCATTTACTTGCCAGTTTGATTTTATTTAAACCACATTTCCTGCTTCATGCGATATTTGCCTGTTTTGCTTTTGTTTGGGGGCCATATCCAGGGATGCCAGAGCTCAAGGATCACTCCTAGCATGGCTCTGGTGACCATACTGCACACTGGGGGACCAAATTCTGGTCAACTAAATGCAAGACAACTACCCAACTTCAACTGTATTATCTTTGCAGCCCTATCGGTTTCATTTTCTTCTGCTAAACTTAACCAGAAACAAAAAAGGTGCCTTTGCTACACCATCTAGCTTAGACTCATTCATTTCTATATAGCAGTTAGCATGGTAGTAAAGATGTAAAAAAGAAAAATAGTTAAAATATTCATGGCTGTATTACTATTATCTATCAATTACCATTACTATATTTACAGTTAAGCTTCATATAACTACTTACATATTAACATCATATACTACAATTCAAAGTGAACAGTAAGAGGCATTAATTTACGTATATAATTGTTATTAGATTCAACTAGCAAAACTGCTTTTCTTTGGGGGCCATATGCAAACAAAACAGTTTCACCAAAGAGTATTAAATATTTTAAGGTCTGTCAATCAAAGTTTAAACATATATTTTTTTATTGCTTTTTGGATCACACTGGCAATGCTCAGGAATTATTTCTGGCTCTGTGCTCAGGAATTAATCCTGGCCGTGCTGGGGCACCATATAGGTGCCAGAGACTGAACTCAAGATGGCTGCATGCAAGGGAAAGTCCTACCCACTGTATTGTCACTCCTGCCCTAAACATATATTTTAAAGGTTTTACTTGGAATCAGATGATAATCATCAGAAACAGAACTGGATGTGCTTTCCTTCAGAGTGGTCTAATCTCAACTCCATTTTTGAAAATATCATAAAAACCCCCTCATAAAAAGAAAATATTTATCTTTTAGGTTTTATGTTCCAATTCTACTGAACTCAATTTGCTACTCATCAAATCTAGTCCAAGTTCTTCAAAATGGAGTTCATGAGAAGAAATCACTAAAAACACATTAGGCAAAATAAATACTTTATTGCTTTAATTACTCTTTTAGAAATCAGCCCTTGTGTGATAATTCAAGCATTTACAACCTTTTGGATATTCTTTCAAAGAATATTACTAACATTTCAGTCACTTTTGATTAAAATTTCACACAAAGAAATTTAATAGGAATTGAAAATTATGAATGCTAAAAGAATAATTCCAAAAACATTTGCTTGTTACTTCATGCATTTATTTAACACATATAAAACCAAATAGGAAACTACCTTCCTTCTTTTTCTATAAAATGTTACTTGTTGATACTAGATTAAAACCATCTCTTATGAATAAAATAAATTTAAATTACTTCCATTTTGTAAAAACTAAACCAATTTATGCAGTTCTATCTAATCAAGTCACAAGCTCCACTATTTTGGTAAAGGTCAACTATGTAGTCTGAAAGAGAGAAGGAAGAAACATTTCCTTATTATAAAGAAATCTGGAAAATGCAAAAAGTACATAGTGTTTAAACACAAGGCACATTTCCAAAAGAAAAATACTATATAAGCTATAATAAAATTATATTTAGCTTGAGAAAAGTAACTTACAGTGTAAGAACATGAAGTAGTTACAGATAACATCATATAATTTTATCCTACTGCTATTAGTAACCTCCTCAAGAATTAAGAGCAATTTTTACAACAGAACAATTTTCTTCTTGGAAGTGACACTAATTAACAGCAGTGGAAAGAAAATCATTGGTTGTTTCAGGCTCTCAAAAATGTATGAGTTATTGCACAGTAAATACCTCATAGAGGTCAGTGTTTTAAGAAGCTAGTATGAAAAAAAAGATATTTAAGTTGTTAAGTTTGGAAGTTTTCAAGTTTTAAAATTAATTCTACAGAGGAAATCAATTGGAAAATATAGATATACAAATAAATATTAGGTTTCTCAAATAGCTACAGTTTTGAAAATGTAGAAGTGAGAAAGATGCCCATTTTTATATATTTTAAAAAAGATACACATATAATAAACATAGTACACTGTATACAGTATCCCAGCTCAGCAGCAAATATCTTCTGAAGCACAAATACCTCCACCAGTGTATAACATTGTAATTTCCATTATCACAGAGCTAATAGTATCCAGGCCAACCTTAAAAACGGAAGAGAAGTACACATTAAAATCATTCAAATATCACTATTGAAAAGTATTATTCCCTTTTCCCCAACCAAGTATTATTACTATGTTTCATAAAATGGAAATGACACTATGAGATAAAGTTTAATTGACTTAAACATTTAAAATAACTCCTTTTAAGTTACGATGATGATTGGATATCAACCTGTTTTTTAAAATAAATTCTTTGTAAAGGGATACCGAACATTAAGAAAGTAAGAATCTGTGATTAACTCTTAAAATCTTAGTCCATAAATTATATAACTGAAATACCATTATAATCAATGCCTTCAAAATGACTCAGGCTTGATTTCTCCGACTCTACCAGCATTTATTTATAATACACGTTAAAAAAAAGATAGAACATAATAATCCCTTTGAAGGTAGGATTTTATTGGACTTGCTTAGATTTCAAATGGAGTAGATGAGATTTTCAATACATATAATATGTTCTAGAATTAAATAAAATAGCTACAGAAATGTATCTGTTACTGAGAAAGAAAAGCATTAAAAAGAACTGATTTACATTTAACAAAGAAATTCAGAAATCGTGGTCTGCAGGAGGATGGGAATTGAGGCACATCACGTGAGCCCAAAGCTGAGCCATTCAGCCTCCTTCTACTCACTCGCTCAGGTATCCGCCCCCCCAGCGGCAGCACCCCTTCCTGGAGCCGTGCATCTAACTAGATCCCCTGAGAACAGCTGGTTTCATCCTGTGGACTAGCATCTGGGCTGGCTGGGGGCGTGGCCACCACTTTGGGGGAGGTGGCTTCCTCAAAGTGGGCGTGGCCTTCTCTGGGGCGGGCAGACGCTCACACTGCCACAGTTATTTTTCCAATCCCAGCACTCTGGACATTCATACCAGCCTTTATCACCTAATTCTATAGAAAAAATCCTGACCACCTCAACTACAATACAACAATAATCCACTGGTCTACTCCAATTCTAGCAAAAGACCAGTACACAAAGAAGCTGTACAAGCCCAATATTAAAGAGTACCTCCTCCAAAGCTTCATTAGATGCCAGTCATAAGCCAAAGAATAATGCCTGAGAAAGTCAGACTCTAGAAAGGGAGAAGGGTAACCACCATCGACCAACCTTATCCAGAATCCTTTCCCACCATAAGAGGGAACAGTACTAGTGAATTGCAGGGTTTTACCACAACCAAAACAACATGAAGAAACAGAACAAATCTCCACTACAAGGAGAAGATGAAGAAAAGAGCCCGATGGGGGTATGGTGCCACCAGCAGGTCAATCTGTACCTGTGAGCCGAGTGCATCAGGAGCCTGATGGCGCCTTCAGACTTCCAGATACCCCAAAATTGCTGCTGTGCCTATGGCCAGACCCCAAAACTTGGGGCAAAGTTTAGCAAGAAAGTCAACGGCCAAAAGTTAGGTATGTGGGAGACACACACAAAAAACACCTCCAGCTCAGCTATATAATTGGAAGCATGTCCTCTATGGTTCCTGATCGAACTGCTGACGGCCATGATCCCGTAGGCTCACGTCTAGAAACCCAACGGCTTTTGGCAGAAATGTGTCCAGTCCCTGCAGTGGGTTGCAGGGGCTGGGCCACCCCAGGTGGGAATAGGTTTCGTGCCTTGGCCTGCTCCCCCAATGGACAGTCAGGTTTGGGCCCACAGTGAGGAGACACGTGAGGCCTCACAGGATGGGGTTGTAGCCGGCCCTTTCCTCCCCATCCCAACAAGGCCCCTAGTTGCTGCCCACAAACTGGCTCCAGAACAAGCTGCTTAATGGCCATGACCCCAGAGACTCAAAAACAAATCTTGAAATCCAAAGGCTTTTGGCTGAAATGCGTCCAGATCCCACAGTAGGTTACTGTTGCTGGGCCACCCCAGGGGGGAAAGGGTGCTGTCCTCCACCTGCTCCCCCTTGGTAGCTAGGTGGCCGCCATCTGCCAGAGGTCACTGGACAGTCAGGTTTGGGCCCATAGTGACTAGACGCGCGGGCCCTCATGAGATGGGTGTGGAGCCAGCCCTTTCCCTCTCACCCCAACGATACCCCGGATTGCAGTGCATGAATGGCCTCTCTGGCTCCTGATCAAGCCATTTAATGGCCAGGATCCCAGAGACTCAGAAACAAATCTTGAAACCCAGCGGCTTTGGCAGAAATACGTCCAGTCCCTGCAGTAGGTTACCAGTGCTGGGCCACCCGAGGTGGGAATAGGTTTTGTGCCTTGGCCTGTTCTCCCTGGCAGCCCGGTAGACACCATCCTCCAGAGGCCACTGGTCAGTCAGGTTTGGGCTTGCAGTGACGAGACACGCGGGGACTCATGGGATGGGAGTAGAGCCGGCCCCTTCCTCTTTGTCCCAACAAGACTCCGGGTCACAGTGCACAAACGGCCTCTCTGGCTCCTGATCAAGCTGCTTAACAGACATGATCCTAGAGACTCAGAAACATATCTCGAAACCCAGCGGCTTTTGGCAGAAATGCGTCCGTACCCTGCAGTAGGTTACTGTCGTCAGGCCACTCCAGAGGGGAAAGGGTGCAATTCCTCCACCTGCTCCCACTTGGCGGCTCAGTGGCTGGCATCCCCCAGAGGCCATTTAACAGTCAGGTTTGGACCCTCACTGATGAGACAGGTGGGGCCTCACGGGATTGGGGTGGAGCTAGCCCTTTCCTCCCCATCCCAACGAGGCTCTGAGTTGCCACCCACTAAAGGCTTTCTGACTCCTGATCAAGCTGCTTAACGGCCATGATCCAAGAGACTTGAACAAATCTCGAAACCCAGCAGGTTATGGCAGAAACCCTTCCATATTTAATTGTTAAAATTTAGGAATTTCAAAATCTCGTGGCCACTACTGCAGCCACGTGACATCATGTTATTCATAACCAGCAATAGAAAACAAATTGTCTACTGTTGCCTGTTCAGAAGATCTAAGTGTTGGGGTAAAATCCCAAATAATATAGTGAGTCTGGTGTCAAAATATTGAATGTAATCAAAGTAGAGAGAGAGAGTAATGTGGAAATCATCTGCCCCACAGGTAGGGAGGGGGTGTGGGATGGGGGTATACTGGGTTTTGGGGGGTGGAGAATGGGCACTGGTGAAGGTATGGTTGTTTCATTGTATGACTGAGACTTAAACCCGAAAGATTTGTAACTGCTCTCATGGTGAAACAATAAATAAAATTACAAAAAATGAAAAGAAAAAAAAAGCAAGGTGGAGTTCATTCCCAATTCAATCAGCTAATCATCGTGGCTGAATAAATAGCAGTACTGCTACATAAAAAAAAAAAAAAGAAAAAAGAAAAGAGTCCTGAATCCTCAACTGGGGTTATTCAGAAATATGCTCTCTCCGATAAAGAATTCCGAGACAAATGCAGAGGATGTTCAAGGATCTACTCAAAGAATCAATGGGGGAGATATCCAGAAAACTAAAGGAAGAAATGAAAGAAACAGTAGAAAAGATATTTGAGAAAATACAGTAAGAAATGAAAGCTGAAATAAAAAAGCTACAAAAAGAAGTGTCACAAATAAAGGATTTGGTAGATGAAATTAAAAACTCAGTAGGTGCCCTTAGCAGTAGGATGAACAGAGCTGAAGACAGGATCAGTGAGCTTGAAGATGAGCAACAGAAATCACAAAGGGAACAACAAGCAATGGAAAAAGACCTCAAAATAGCTCTAAGGAGAATCAGAGACCTAGGGGATGACGCCAAGAGGAACAACATCAGAATCATCGGAGTACCAGAAGGACAGGGAGGCAACCCCAATGAAAAAGCTACAGTCCAAGAAATCATTGCTGAAAAGTTCCCAGAGTTAAAGAATGCAGACATCCAGATCCAAGGAGCCAGAAAGGTGTCAGCTAAAAGAGACCCTAATAAAAACACTCCAAGGCATATCATAGTCAGAACGATGGATGCTGTGGACAGAGACACAATACTACAAGCAGCAAGGTCAAAGAAGAAATCACATACAAATGAGCATCCCTTAAATTTACAGCGGATCTATCAGAGGAAAGCTCCAAGCCCGAAGGCAATGATGGGATATAGTGAAAAAACTCAATGAAATGAATGCTTAGCCAAGAAAACTTTATCCAGCTAAACTCTCAAACTTGATGGAACTATACACCATTTTGTAAATAAACAACAACTCAGGAACTTCATAGACTCAAAACCAAATCTAAAAGAAGGATTAAAGGGGCTCCTGTAAGAGAAGAAGAAAAAAAAGTTATAAACAGAACCAACCCCTACAGAAAGATGGCACAAAACCCCATGACAATAATCTCTCTCAATGTCAATGGTCAAAATGCACCAATCAAGAAACACAGAGTAGCGAAATGGATCCAGAAACTGAAACCAACATTCTGCTGTCCATAAGAAACTCATCTGAACAATCAGAGCAAGCACAGACTCAAAGTTAAAGGATGGAAAACAATCCTGCAAGCAAACAGCTCCCTCAAAAAAGCTGGGGTGGCCATACTAGTATCCCACAACTTATGTTTCAGGTTGAAAAAGATTAGAAGGGACAGCCAAGGCCACTTTCTATTCATCAAAGGATATGTACAACAGGAAGAAATCACACTCTTAAATGTATACGCACCTAATAAGGGATCAGCTAAATACTTAAAACAACTGTTAACAGATTTTAAGGAGGACATTGCTAGCAAAACAATAGTAGTTGGAGACGTCATCATCGCTTTATCACCTCTGGATAGGTCAACAAGAACAAAACTCAACAAGGAAAAACATTGGCTTTGAAGGAATAACTAGAAGAGAGAGGGCTAATAGACCTATACACGGCTTTACACCCCCAAAAAGAAAGAATACACATTATTCTCCAGTGCACATGGAACATTCTCCAAAATAGACCACGTGCTAGGCCACAAAAAATACCTCAATAGAGTCAGGAAGATAGAAGTAGTATCAACAATCTTTTCAGAATACGAAGCGTTGAAGATAGAAGCGAATCATACAAAGACATCGAAAAACAAATCAAACACCTGGAAATTAAACAACTCAATGTTGAACAATAAGTGGGACAGGAGGGAAGTCAAAGATGAAATCAAAAGATACCTGGAAACAAACAAGAATGAAGACACGAACCTATGGAACGCAGCTAAAGCCGTGGTAAGGGAAAATTTATAGTGTTGCAAGCATTCCTAAGGAGAGAAGAAAGGGCCTACGTAGATAACCTATCCACAGAGCTCAATATCTTAGAAAAAGACCAACAAAAGGAACCCAAAATTGGTCGAATAAAGAAATAATAAAACTTAGAGCAGAAATTAATGACACGGAAACCAAAGAAACAATCCAAAAGGTCAATGAAACCAAGAGCTGGTTCTTTGAGAAAATAAATAAGATTGATAAACCACTAGCAAGATTCACAAAGAAAGAGAGAAAACCCTAATTTTTTTCGCAATGAAAAAGGGAACATTACAACAGAAACCAATGAGATCCAAAAGATCATCAGAGACTAATTTAAGAGTCTGTATGCCACGAAACAAGAGAACCTAGAATAAATGGATTAATTCCTGGATTCCTATAATCTCCCAAGATTGAACCAGGAAGACTTGGGATACCTGAGTAGACCCATTTATATCAAGGAAATTGATGCGGTAATCAAATGTCTTCCCAAAAACAAAAGTCCAGGCCCAGACGGATTCACTTGTGAATTCTTCCAAACATTCAAAGAAAACCTTTTGCCAATTCTCCTCAAGCTTTTCCAGGAAACTGAAAAAAAACAGGAACTCTCCCACTCTCCCAAACAGCTTGTCTGAGGCACATATCTCCCTAATAGCGATAGCACAGCGGGTAGGGCATTCGCCTTACACGCGGCCAACATGGCCGACCCGAGTTCGATTCCTCCGCCCCTCTCGGAGAGCCCGGCAAGCTACCAAGAGTATTCGATATGCCAGACACAGTAACAACAAAGTCTCCAATGGAGACGTTACTGGGCCCGCTCGAGCAAATCGACGATCAACGGGAGGGCCTTTACCTTTACCTTTACCTTACCTAAAGCAAAGAAAGACACCACAAAAAAGAAAACTATAGGCCAATATCCCTGATGAATACAGATGCAAAGATCCTCAACAAAATATTAGCAAATACAACCCAACAACTCATCAAAAAGATTATACACCACAACCACGTGAGATTCATCCTGGGGATGCAAGGATGGTTTAACATTCGGAAATCAACATTATCCATCAGATCACTAAAAGTAAAGATAAAAACCATATGATCATATCAATAGACCCATGGCAAGCATTATCCTCAATGAGGAAAAACTAAGGGCCTTTCCTCTAAGATCAGGGACAAGACAATGATGCCTACTATCACCACTTCTGTTTAACATAGTACTGAAAGTACTTGCAATAGCGATTAGGCAAGAAAAAGACATTAAAGGTATCCAAATAGAAAAGGAAGAAATTAAGCTCTCACTATTCACAGATGATAAGATACTATATCTCGAGAATTCTAAATCCTCTACCAAGAAATTCCTATAAACAATAGTCTTGTAAAGTCTCAGGCTATAAAATAAACGGCCAAAAATCTATGGCCTTCCTATATGCAAATAGTGAGAGAGGAAAGCGACATAAAAAAAATAATGCCTTTCACAATTGTGCCCCAGAAAATCAAGTACCCCGGAATCAGCCTAACTAAAGAGATAAAGGATCTGTACAATGAAAACTACAAAACACTACTCTAGGAAATAAAAGAGGACATGAGGAAATGGAAACATCCCCTGCTCATGAATAGGAAGAATCAACATCATCAAAATGGCAATACTCCCAAAAGCATTATACAGATTCAAAGCGATCACTATAAGGACACACATAAAATTCTTCAAAGAAATGCATCAAGCACTCCTGAAATTCATACGGAACAACAAAAGCCACGAATAGCTAAAGCAATTCTTGGGAAAAAGACGTGGGGAGGCATTACCCTCCCCAACCTCAAACTCTACTACAAAGCGGTAATAATTAAAACAGCATGGTACTGGAACAAAGCCAAAGCACAGACCAATGGAACAGAGTGGAATATCCCTACATACAACCCCAAATGTATGAACATCTAATCTTTGACAAGGGAGCAAGAAATGTGAAGTGGAACAAGGAAAGCCTCTTCAACAAATGGTGCTGGCATAACTGGACAACCACATTAAAAAAAAATTGGCTTAGACCTCGACCTAATACCATGCACAAAAGTCAGATCAAAATGGATTAAAGATCTCAACATCAGGCCAAAATCCATAAGATACATGAAGACAAGGTCGGCAAAACCCTCCACAATATTGAGGCTAATGGTATCTTCAAAGACGACACTCCACTGACCAACCAAGTGGAAATAGAGATAAACAAATGGGACTATCTTAAATTAAGAAGCTTCTGCACCTCAAAAGATACAATAACCAGAATACAAAGACAATCCACAGAATGGGAAAGGATATTTACCCAATACCCATCTGATAAAGGGTTGATATCAAGGATATACAAAGCACTGGTTGAACACTACAAGAAGAAAACATCTAATCCCATCAAAAAATGGGGTGATGAAATGAACAGAAACTTTCCCAACGAAGAAATACAAATGGCTAAAAGGCACATGAGAAAATGCTCTACATCATTAATCATCAGGGAGATGTAGATTAAAATAACAAAGACTGACCCACATTTAAAAGAACAAAAGCAACCAGTGTTGGTGTGGATGTGGCGAGAATGGGACTCCCCTTCACTGCTGGTGGGAATGCCGACTGGTTCAGTCCTTTTGGAAAACAGTATGGACAATTCTCAAAAAATTGGAAACTGAGCTCCCAGTTGACACAGCAATACCTCCTTGGAATATATTCCAGACAGGCAAAAAAGCACAGTCGAAATGACTTCTGCACCTCTATGTTCATTGCTGCACTATTCACAATAGCCAAAATCTGGAAAAAACCTGAGTGCCTGAGAACAGATAACTGGTTAAAGAAACTTTGGTGTATCTACACAATGGAGTACTATGCAGCTGTAAGAAAAGATAAAGTCATGAAATTTACATACAAGTGGTACTACATGGAAAGTATCATGCTAAGTAAAATGAGTCAGAAAGAGAAGGACACACATAGAAATATTTCATTCATCTGGGAAACATAAAGCAACAAAATAGTAGACTAACACCCAAGAATAGCCAAGATAAGTACCAGGAGGTTCACTTCATGGCTTGGAGGCCAGCCGTACATACTAGGGGAAAAGGCAGCTCAGATAGAGAAGGGAGCACCAAATAAAGGGTGTTGGGAGGTTCTTCCCAGGATGGGAGATGCATGCTGAAAGTATACTATAGACCAAACATGATTGCCACTCAATGCCTCTTTTGCAAACCACAGCACTCAAAAGGAGAGAGAACAAAAGGGAATGCCCTGCCACAGGGGTAGGGTGCAACGGGGTGGTGGTGGGGGGAGGGATTCCGGGAGCATTGGAGGTGGATAATGGGCACTGGTGGAGGGATGGGTACTCAATCATTGTATAACTGAACCCCAAGCACAAAAATCTGTAAGTCTACAACTATACCTCATGGTGTTTCACTAATAAAAAAATTACAAAATTTAAAAAATTTAAAAAAAGAAATTCAGAAGAATTACCTATTAATTCCATTTAATGACTATCTGGCTTAGAAGTGGATGCTTTACTTGAAGATACTGCTGCCAACAGTCCACTTACAATTTCCCGTCTAATTTCCCCAACAATGGACTCTTTAATCTAGAAAAACAAAAGGGAAAATAAGGATTAATAAATATTTTCCATTTTTTTTTATCTTCAGAAAAAAGTAGCTTTAAATTCCTACAATTGGTTAAACCATAAGGCAAAGTACAACCTCCATGAACTAGAGGTAGTGGGAATTGTGGGTATATATCCTTCAACTCAGGTAAGTCTGTGAATTCTGGTCTAATACAAGTCAGATAACTACATTTAAAAAATGTCACAGTGAGAATATTTGAAAATTTTCTCTTACATATTTTAAAATGTATAACAAATGACTTGCAGTGGAAGTGATAATTATATGCTTTTAACTAAAATTTACATTTCTACAGTGATCAGTAGAATGCTGAATAGTGTTCTCTTCTTTCCTTTCTATTTGGTGTTTGGGCTAGGACTGGTTGTGTTCAGGGCTTACTTCCAAGTTTGTGCTTGGAGATTACACTTAGAGGGCCTGAGAGGACACAGGAGGTGCTGGGGATAGAACCTGGTTGGTTGTGTGCGTTGCAAGTGCCTTTCCAGCTGTGCTAAGGCTTGGGTCCTCTAGTATTATAATTTGTTTGTTTGGGGCAGGGAGGCACACACCCAGTGGTGCTCAATTCCTAGCCGTGTTGGGGTGGGGGGAACCACATGTGTTGCTGGGATAAAATCTGGGTCAGCTGCATGTGCCTTACCCACTGCACTATCTCTCCAGCCCCATGTTCTCTTAAACTCACTACTGGCAAAATAGTATCCAGGTATAGTTCCTTTTAATACCAAATGAGTCAAAGGATTCAAAGAAGTTATATATTGTTATAACCACCATCAATGGAAAGATTTTTCCATTTGCAATAGACATTTGCAATGTCTATGAAACTTGTATACACATTTCTTTTTATTTTTGGAATAAGCAAACAGACTCCTGGGCAACAGAAATTCCGTCAAGATCTTCTTCTCCAGATGCCTAAACTCATGCTAGTCACACCATTTTCTCTCTAATGGCATAACTTCACCTCCAAACAGCCCTCTGAGATGGCTTGAAATGTGTATTTCCTGAAATAAACTGATAATGCCTTCCCAAATTAGCACTCGAGACACTCTCAAACAGCTTTTAAAAATTCTACATTTCCACAGTTTCCTGTCAGCCTAATCTATTTCCTAAAATGGTCTTAAGTACATCCTGAACACATCTCAGTTTAAGTCTTCCCAAAAAAGGTTATGTATTAATATGCTGTGCAAAATTGGTACAAAGTACATAAACACATAAATATAAGTACTTGTAGAAACAAATGCTCCTTAGCTATTCCTCTGCAGTGAAATAGGTAGTATGTGGTAACAGCAAAAGAAGATTCTTGTTTTGCTTCTTGTTTATTTCTAAACCTTAAATATAAAAATTTTTTAAAGTTAAATATAAAAATCAGGTTTGTTTTTGTTTTTTGGACAACACCTGGAATGTTCATGGGTTACTCCTGGCTCTGCACTCAGGAATCACTCCTGGTGGGCTCAGGGGACCACACTGGATGCCAGGGATCACACCAAAGTCAGCTATATACAAGACATACAAGAAAAGCACCTCAATCCACAGTACTATCTCTCCAGCTCCATAAAAATCAGAATTTCTTAGTCACAGAATATAAAGGCAAATAAATTCTGCTGAATCAGAACTACTGATTCAGCAGAATTTATTTGCAAAAGAAGATGATTTATTTACAAAAGAAAAGTAGATTTTTAAATCTCTTCATCCTTTGTTTAATTTTTTGCTAGGCTCAGGCCTAATCCTGGTTCTACACGGGGTAGAATCCTGGCTTAATCCTGGGGTGCCAGGGCTTGAACTGGGTCAGCCGTGTGCAAGGCACGCACTTTATTCATTGTACTATATCTCTCTCTGGTACCTGTTTTCACGCTTTTTTAAATTAATTAGCCAAAAAACTAATGCTTACAAACCAAAAATGTGTTGTGAACATTTTGAAGGGTAAAGAGATAGTGCTAAAGCATGTCAAAGATCTTTTACCAGCAAGGCTGTAGTACAAACAGGTACAAAATAAACGTATTGTAAAACTAAAGAGAAAAAAATACATTAGTCACAACAGAATAAACGAAAATATGGGAGACTAGTATGTGTGAGAAGAGGAAAAATAATCTCAGAATAGCATTTTAAAATAGTAGGTCACAAAACGTAAGGCTAGTTTCAAATTCACGTGAGCACAGGAAACATCAGTTACAGCTTTTGGATGAGAAACAAAACATGGAGACTAATTGACAAGGAGGCTTACCAGGAAGGGAAGAAAATGAGAAAAAGACAAAAGAGGCTAAATTTAAAGCCCTGGCTGTGAGTTCCTTTAAGAGGACTGGATCTATGGGGAGAGAGAGATAATACAGCACACAGGGTGCTTCCATTAACAAGGCTGATACGATTTTGATTTCTGGAAATCCATATGGTTCCCCAAGCCCACAGGAAACAAGTCCTGAGTGCATAGCCAGGAGTAATCTCTGAGCATCACCAAGAATGGCCCAAAAAAACAAAATCCACCCCACCCCCCAAAAAAAGAAAAGAAAGAGAAAGGACTGGATATCATTGATTGCAAATCCTGACATCAGTGCTTAATAAATTTGAAATAAATGTATCAGTGAAGCTAGAGGAATGGTAAGGTAGGATATAAAAAGCACGGTCATGGTCATCCTCCCGTTGTTCATCGATTTGCTCGAGCGGGCCCAGTAACGTCCCCATTGGAGACTTTTGTTGTTGTTGTTGTTGTTGTTACTGTGTTTGGCATATCGAATACATCACGGGTAGCTTGCCAGGCTCTGCCGTGCGGGCGAGATACTCTCGGTACCTTGCCGGGCTCTCCAAGAGGGGCGGAGGAATCGAACTCGGGTCGGCCATGTTGGCTGCGTGCAAGGCAAACGCCCTACCGCTGTGCTATCGCTCAGGAAATAAAAATTTTTAAAGAGAAACATGTCAAAAAAAGCACTAAAATGATTAACATGTTTTTGTTAATTTATTAAAGAAATAGTGGCAAAATATTTCCAAATTTATACCCCCCTTACACACACACACACACACACACACCAAAATGCATTAAAATTATCCACTTGAAAAATAACAAAATAAGTTATAATTAAGATTTCAGTCAAGTATGTTATTTACCAAAATACATGTTCAAAGCATTTCAGATAGTAGTGAAGATAGTACAAGTCTTGATCTTAACCTAGGGATTTTATTTAAAACAAAAAAAACCCTTTCTGAAAACAAAAGAATATAAAGGAACTGATGTCCATCATCATCTGACTTCCTCCACTATATGCAACCATGAGGCTGCTTTGAAAAGCGCCATGTCTATCTACTAGTCCCCCCTTGCTTTAGGGACATCCCGATGTATGGCATCATCATAGTGAGCAACTGCCAGCCAGTCCTGAGCAAACCAGTTTACTCCAATGTGCTCAGTGACACTACAGTCACCATGATGCCATTCCAAAAGTTGATGCTGGAAACATACCCATTATCCCCCAAAATAAGATAGCCTCTCATTCAAAAAAGAAACTTTCATGTTTACTTTCAAAGTTTAATTCTGTTGAAATTGTGTTCATGGGTATGCACATGTTCATTCCATTAAGGAATATTTTTATTTATTTTTAAAAATGTTAACTATAAACAGTTTCAAACAACTAATTACACATATCACAGACCACCAAGAAAAATTCCAAGAGCCTGTATTTTTCCCAATTACAATATATACAATCTGCACAGAAAAAGAGGTATCTTTAATCTGGCAAGGTTTTAGTTACTGAATGAGTTTATTAAACATCTGTCTGAAAGAACTTGCTCTTGCCTTCTAAAGAATTCTAGTGTATTAACACATTATAAATAATGAAAGCATTCTTTTGAAAAACTTTATACGTGATGAAATGATGGAAACAAATGCTTCATAGATATTCCTATTTTCATACTTCTATGAGTACAATAAGTAAACTTCCCCAACAAGTGTTGGCCGAACACACATCATCTTCACCTGAAAACGTCTAACCCAAGATTATATTGTCATCCTGAGTAGTGGCTTTGTTAATAGAGGCTAGGGTTCTGGAATGTACTAAGGATAGAATCTAATTTTCTTGATAGCTAACACAATGAGCTTTAAAAAAAAAGTGCTGTGTGTTAAATAAAAAAGGACTATGAATTTTGATGTGAATGGAAGCAAGACTATTTGAATTTTAAATATTTCATAAATTTTAACAATCACTGTAATTAAGGAGTTAAGATATTAACACTTAAAAGAAAATTTGCAACTGATATGCTGGCCCAGCTAATGGAAAATCACTGAGTGGCCCCCTGAGTACATGACTTGAACTTTGTCTCTTCACTAGAGTTAAAACTTGTACAGCGTAATTATCTATTTATATATGTTTCCAAAGTACTTCAGAATGACTTATTTCTTAAGTACAGCAATAATCTTCATAGGCCTTGGTGGATGTATGAATTTTGCTTAGGTGAAAATCCCTCCTTTGTAGATAGTAAATAAAGAATGTTTAAGGGCAAGTTCCTCCAACTGATAACAAATTCTGAAAAATTCTTCTAACATTTGATTTGTATGACAATTTAAATATCTTCAAATTTAAATCTTTAATATTGAATTGGTGGTTGTTATAAATAATCATATAATCTCTAGGATTAACAAAGCATAACAGGAACAATGACTTCCATACCCTACTTTCTACCAGCCAAAATATTAATGTCTAGTGTAGAAATGTTTTATTCCTAGAAAATTTCAGATTGGGCAGAAAAGTCAATTAACAACTTTGAAAATGAGAACTCAAATATTCATTAAGGAAATCTTTGTACCAGATAAACATAACAAGTTTATCTGAGTTTTCAAGGAAAACCATAAAACTACAGAAAGTGAAAAGAAGAAAAGTCTGATATGGGGGATGGGTGGAGTGGGTGTACATACTTCTTTAGGTTAAATACAGCAAGGAAACAAAACATGTAATTTCACTCAAAACTGGCCTTTGATAAGTAAGAAAGGAGTATAATCACAGTCAATGCACACAATGAATGCAGGTTGATTAACTTGTTTTTTCAGTTATAGGTTTGATAAACTTTATCTAAGCCATATAAACTTAAAAAAATAATTACACCTAAAGGACAAATACATGCACAGAATTGGAAAAATCAAACTGGTCTACACCAAGATTTGGCCAGTACAACTGTGATGTGAGAGTGCTGGGGTGAGGGAGAGGACGTTGGGGAAATGGTGAAACCATCCAGGCACTCTAGGGATAGGAGTAGTGTAGTAACACAGCACTTATGAAGTACTGCACCACTCTAGCACTGTAGCACTGTCCTCCCGCTGTTCACCGATTTGCTCAGGCAGGCACCAGTAACGTCTCACAACAAATTGTGAGACTTCTTGTTACTGTTTTTGGCATATCGAATATGTTACGGGTAGCCTGCCAGGCTTTGCCGTGTGGCCGAGATACTCTCGATAGCTTGCCAGTCTCTCCGAGAGGGGCAGAAGAATCTAACCTGGATCAGCTGTGTGCAAGGCAAATGCCCTACCCACTGTGCTATCGCTCCAGTCCACTGTACCACTGTACTATTGTAAAACAAATGTATTGGAGGCTGAAGCGATAGGACAACCGATAGGGTGTTTGCCTTGCACGAGGCCAGCTGAGGTTCGATTCAAAGCATCCCATATGGTCCCCTGAGCACTGCCAGGAGTAATCCCAGAGTGCAGAGTCAGAAGTAACTGCTGTGCATCACTAGGTGTGACCCAAAAAGCAAAAAATAAAATAAAAATAAAATAAATATATTAAATTTAAAAAAACTAAATATCAAATTGGCAATTCATGTCCTAAGTATGTTTTGAATATGTAAAACTGTTTCCCTATGATTAAATATTAGGAAACAACTTAATTTGAATGTATTCTGCATTTTCTTATGTGCAATTTTAGCCACATGAAAACAGTAGGTGAAAACAGATTAACTGCATTCAGCAGAAGCTATGAACATGGTACCCCCACAAAACACACACATTCATTATCTACCAGTTATCTCAGTAGACTATTTGTCTCCAAGACAAAGGTATGCAAAAATTACTCTGTGGACTGGCATGCATGACAGGTTCCTATCCAAGGATATAAAAAACAGTTGAAGAACTCTACTTTCTGTAGCACTGCTGTCAGATTACAGCTCACTCTTCCTGACTAGTCCACAGTAACTCATGAACTGCAATCTTTCCAAAGTTGAATTTCCAATACCACAAGCAAATGTCAAGTGTTTTAAACAAGGTAAAGGGTCTTAGTTATTAAAGACATGCATTAATCATTTTTTGAAAATATATGAAACTATTTCTATTTAATTTGTCACTGGAAAAGTTTTGAGTGTTATGCTTTTAATCACATTTTTCATACATTTCCCAGTGGTTTTTACTACAGAGCACAGTAATTTTTAGAAACAGACATTACACTGTAGCAATATTAACTTTACTTTTCATATGTTTGGTGACATTTAGTAGACATGAACTAATCTCTGGACCCGGAGGATCAGTTATACTTTAAGGGAAGATTCTGGTCTGCTGCCACCATTCTTGACCTACAGCCACTAGAAGTCTGTTCTGTGTTTATTACAGATTAATTCTAAAGATTCATGCATAGGTTTACATTACCTAATTTACCAAAAACACCTGGATTAAACTCTGGGAACCACTAACCACAATTTCTACTTGGACCTTTACCACTTCCAAATTCTTAGATCTTAATGAAATATTTTTTTGTATTAAAACTATATTCTGAGATAGTTTTGTTTACCATCTTATAAGACTTAAACATAAAATGCTATGTCCTGTGTGTACATATATTGCACACACACGCACACTTATTTAGTCTTTACAGAGAAGATGCTCATAAAAACTTTTTTTAAAATGATTGTTTTTTCTTAATCTATAATGGTTCTTTGATTAAATAAAAACTTATTTAAAAATTCTTAATGGAAAGAATACAGAAAAATATTCAACATAGTTCATTTTTTTCCCTATCACTACTGCAATTTACATCAAAAGATAGTGTTGAGTTCAAAACTTTTACAAGATTTGGTATCTCAGTTGGAAGAAAACAGTAACTAACTGTGGTTCTTCATAAGAATTTCCTTTGAAGTTTCTTAAAAAACGTCAGGAGACAGTACAGAGCTTAAGGTGCTTGGGAAGTAAACTGTCAACCCTCCTAGTGTGATTTCTGTCACTGCATGGTCCCCTGACATCATGAGTGATTCCTGAGCAGAGTTTGGAGTAGCTCCTGGGCATCAATGTGTGTGGTCCAGCAGCGCCCATCCCACCCTCCCTACTCAATGTGGGGGACTCTTTTTCCAAAAGAAGAATTACTGGGGCCTGAGTGGTAGTACAGTGGGTGACTTGCTTGTCTCGCACACCTGTGTTTGATATCTAGCACTGCATGTGATTCCCTAAGCCCTGCTGCGAGTTATCACTGAGCACAGAACCAAAGTAAGCCCTGAACACAGCCAGGTGTAGCCACAAAATGAAACAAAAAAAGAATTTTGGGGGCCAGAGAGAGTACAGTGGGCAAACAAAGCCTTGCACTGGGGTGACTCAAGTTCTATCTTCTATCCCAAGCACCGTCAGGAGTGGTTCCTGAGTATAGAGCCAGGAGTAACACCTGAGTATTGCCAGTTGTAGCCTCAACACGACAACAAATAAACTTTGTAAATCATGGTTCTTTGATTAAAATAAAAAATCATTTAAAAAAATTTTTCTTAATGGGGGCTGGAGCGATAGCACAGCGGTAGGGTGTTTGCCTTGCACGCAGCCAACATGGCCGACCCGAGTTCGATTCCTCCGCCCCTCTCGGAGAGCCCGGCAAGCTACTGAGAATATTCGATATGCCAGACACAGTAGCAACAAAGTCTCCAATGGAGACGTTACTGGGCCTGCTCGAGGAAATCGATGAACAATGGGAGGACCGTGACCCTGACCATTTCTTAATGGAAAGAATGCAAAAAAAATTCAACATAGTTCATTTTTTTCCTATGATTACCGCATTTTATACTGAAAGATAGTGTTGAGTTCAGAAAATGGGGAAAAAACATAAAATTTAACCTAGAAATTTTCTTTGAAAAATATATAAACATTATTTCTCATTATCTGATCTTTCAAAACAGCTACTTCATCGATTTTCTCAAATAACCTAGACCTTTACTACTAAGCATCCTAAATTTTACAGTCATTTGGTAACTTTTAGTATGGTTAACCACTTCAGTTTACACAATGCTCACATCCAAGATAAAATCCTGTACTTTTCTTTAAATAACTCCTATAATTTCCACATTTCAAGATATCTAAATTACTTTCCCTCATTTCACAAATATGGAAACAAGCTTAAGAGAGTTATTACCTGTTATTGAACTTTACATTATAGAAAGTAATAATTATTTCACACTGGAGAATGAAGTTTGCAGAAATGTCATTACAAATCTATATCAGTAGATAGGAACTAAACTAGAATTTGATTTAAACTCTCTTAAAATCACTGAATGTAATGAGTTTAAAAAAATCCAACAACCTCCTCTAATGCATGAATCCTATAAAGTACAGATTTGACTCACCTCCCGTATGACTTGTTGCAACTCATCTTGTTCCACATTTTTATGCATTTCTTCAGCAGCAGCTGGCATTAATGGGATCTTCCCATACTCTTCGTCCCCTTCAGATTTCTGTCCTCCAGTCTCTGAGGCTTCTTCAGCTGCTCCAGCTTCCTCAGAGCTTTCCACATCTGGCGGAGTCTGTACAGAGCCTGTTCTAGAAGGAGCAGTTGGTGTGAGGGCTACTGATGCCCGGAATACCTTCTTCCTCGGTCCCAGGTGGGTCTTGGGTTTGAGAGGTGAGTCACCAGAAGGTATTCCAGTTCTTCTGTTAGCACGAGAAGGACCAGAACAGACAGAGGACGACTCTGATGTAGCCTGGGAGAAAACAGATTCTGAGCTCTCTCCAGGAGGAATTTCAAATCCCATTTCTCCAAGTCCCAAGCCCAATTCAGACTTCAAATATGACTGTTCTCGCATCAATTCAGTGACCTAGAGATTTAAAAAAAAAAAAGGAATCTTTTCTCTCTTGAAATTAAGACCAGTAAATCAAAGGGTTAAAATCCTAGCTATTATTATTGCACAACTAAGTTAACATGTAGTAAGATTATTCTAATATATTCATTTAGTAACTATTCAGTTTTATTCCCAAACCAACAAAGAATATTTAAATTCTCAGTGAGATCAAGTCATAAAACTTTATATAGTTGTTACCACAGGGGGATCCAAATGAGTTGTAAGAAAATCTACTGAAAAATTAAATACCTATTCATATTGATTTTGCCTCAAATAAACCAACTTGCCTAAATTACAATAAAAATCACACTTTTGTTTCAAAAAGTCATTTTATAAGTTCACGTAATAAAGGACCTGGATATGACTGTGAGATAATATTTCCAAATGTCTAATTTTCACTTCTTATTACGCATTATTTCTTTTAGGACAGAGAGATAAATCATACTGCCATAATGTAGCTGGCTGTCTTCATTATGTAAGACTTTCATTAATGTCTAAATTACTTTTTTTCAATTCAACTTAGTGAATTCTGTATTTTAAAATGTTTTTTCATCTCCACTACAAAATTTGTATTTATGAAAATGTTTTCTTATAGTATGGTTTTGTTTTCTGTGGCTTCATTTATCCAGTCAGTCATGGCATAAAAATATAAAGTACAACAAGGTATTCTGAGAGACCACAGTCACATAATTTTTATAGTATATATTGTTCTAACTGTGCTACTTTAGTAGCTACTATAATTTATTATTATACCTAATTTATAAATTAAACTTTAACAGGTGTGTTATACAGGAAAGAAACTGTACATAAGTGTCCTGGAATATATCATTCACTGATAATCAGAGACCACTGTGTATTATTCCCTTCCCCAGTAACTTAAAAGGAGAGAGGCTTACTGGTTCCAATACATTCAAAGGAGAAGGGCATGACAAGTTATCTGCGCTTCTACTGCCACACATCCCCTGAAAAAGAACAACATTTACAATATACATACATAGATGTGTGTGCATGTATACATATGTATATATAAACACATATATGTATATATGTACATACATACTTATCAAGTTATTTATTAAAATGAATAGGCCAATTGCTACCTGAATCATTAACTGACAAAAATAATTTTAAATCTTTTTATACCTATAGACTGACCAGAGTTCGATTCCTCCGCCCCTCTCGGAGAGCCCGGCAAGCTACCGGGAGTATCTTGCCTGCACGGCAAAACCTGGCAAGCTACCCGTAACATATTCGATATGCCAAACACAGTAACATGTCTCACAATGTTACTGGGCCCGCTCGAACAAATCGATGAACAATGAGAGGACAGTGACAGTGACAGTCAAAAACCAATCCATCGCAAACCACTAGTGTGTGTCACAAAGGTCCTCTCAACTGTCATGGGATCCTAAAAAATTGATGACTAGGATACACAGAAGATAAGTCTGACTCTCAACTGTCAACAAAACTCATTTCTTAAGAGGAATACAAATACTCAGAGGGGTGGGTACCAGAATGTGAATGTTGATATTCAGATGGTATTGAGGATCGAGAGAGAGTTGGAAGTCTACAAGGCAAGTGCTTTAATCCCTGTTCTTTCTCTCTCTCTCTCCAACCCAAGGAATCAAAACCTTTCATGGAAAAAATATTCAGAAATGATACAGAATTTCCTTAGTCTATCCTACATACATATGTGTTCATATGTATTCTACTTCATATGTGTGCATATACAAATGGGAATACATTCACTAATTTATGTTGAAAAAGGTTAAATATATTGTTCAAATATCAGATAAAAGTTCAATATTTCAGTTTTTAAAATTTCTTAAAAAAATTATCAGCTCTATTCCTGGCCCTATTTGGTACCCTAAGCACTGTGCTGAGGAGGGCTTCCTCAGCACAGAGCCAGAAATAAGTCCTGTGCATTGCCAAATGTGACCCCAAAACAACAAAACAAAAAGTATTTTACAGGGGACAAATTCAGCAGTGCTCATGAGCACCTGGGACCATACGAAGCAATGCTACACCTTCGAAGGTGAACACAATGGTTTGGTACCCAAGGACACAATAAAGCCACACCCAGCAGTGCTCAGAGAACCATGAACAGCCATGAATTCATGGCTCTGAACATGCTAGGTATGTATTCTACCATTTGAGATATCTCCCAGCTACTCTTTGATACGTTAAAAAATATACAATTACAAAAACTGGCATAATAAGATACACCTTGAAGTTCAAATTTCATGAAAAGGGACACTATAAGTATAAAAGTCCATAATGAGAAATAGTACTTCTTTTTCATTTTCTTGATTATATATACTTTGTCTTTTCAAAAGATCCCACTGAACATTTAAAAAACAAAATTCAGCAATATTGAAAACAAAAGAAAAGTTTAAAGGGAAGTTATTTATTCAGAGATAAAAGGGGAGAAAAAAGTGAATAAAAATTTATTTATGTTCTTTGCAGTTACATTCTGTGAAATGCAGTGACATATCCCTATTAGTTTCGTTAACCCATTATCATTTTTCTTTTGAACCCCCTAAAAACTTTTATGTGGCTCTTCAGTAAAAATCATGATTCGTGCCAAGGATGTGGCTCCAGTGGCAGAGCACAAGCTGTGCATTTGTGAAGCCCGGGGCTCAATCCCCATCATTAGAGGCCTGCTGCATCTCAGGAGTGGCCCCAAGGACCCTGAGCACCACTGCAAGTGGTCTCCATGACAATATAAAGAACTGCAAAAATTTTCAATTTATTTATAAATATTCTAAACATCACCTTATGGAGTCCGTTAACATGGTAAGTGTTTAACATCCTGCACGTCTTGCTTGCCATTAGAGTAAGTTTTTAAAATTAAAGCCCGTATTCTAAATTATGTGGAGCACTAGAAATAAATCAGTGACAACAACTGACAGCCCCAGTGAAGCATACCAGGAGTGCCGAGGACTGGAAAGGAGAAGGAGTGCGCACACGCAGCTGCTCTTCCAGCCCCAACAGGCGCTCCTCCAGTTGCAGTTCCAGCTCCTGAAGTTCCATTCGGACTGAATTTCTCAAACTTTGGAGCTGATCAACTTCATACCTAGGTGTGGGGCAACTCAATGTTTGAAACAAAATTCTTATCTGGGCTCTCTTGACATTAAAGTTATCGAAATGTAGCAAAATCCCAAGTTGTGTAAATTAGCCCAAGAGCAAGCTACAGTAGGTGAAACCACGGGGATAATCGGTCTTTCTTCTTTGACTCACTCTCACAAATATACCACACACTAAAAAACAGATTTCAACCACTATTTTATTTAATACAATATAGATAAAGTTTACTCAGAAAAGCACTCATTACGATAGAAGTTCATATATGTAAGTTCACACACACACACACACACACACACACAAATACACACATTGTTGTTGTTTGTTTTGTTTTGGGGGCACAATGGCAGTGTTCAGGGCTTACCCCTGGCTCTGAGCTCAGTGATCACTCCTGGTAGGGCTTGGAAGACCGTATGTACGTACTACAAGGGATCAAACCTGCATGCAAGGCTAGCTCCTTATCCACGAGGCTTTTTCTCCAGCACTCGCCCCTGCCACACACACACTTTTTTCATAGTTAAGGAACAGTAGAAACAAATCGTTACACAGATACAGGCTATATAGCAATAGAAATAAAACCTAGTTTAAAGGAAAGCCGGTGATGCGTTTAAGATGGAAGATAGATGAAAACAAAATGAACTTTTACCTTTCCTCCTCAGTCATATGATGATAAACCATGGTTTGCTGACGCAGCATTGCCAATTCTAAATCCATCATTTGTGTTCTAAACAAATTTAGGCTTCGCCTCATTACCTGAAGCTCCTGAAAAGTATTCTAAAATACAATAAAATAAAATTATACTTCTAAATCACAGACATATTCTTGTAATCTGAGGATTTAAATAGTAACTTACTTCATAAAGAGGTAGAACAGATGATTTCTGAGTACTATATGAAGCAGCAGCAAGGTCAGCTCCTCTCATCATAGGATACTTCAAAATAACAAAAGTACAATTGAAAAATAATGTTCAAGTGACTATTTCCCAAACTATGCTACTAAAAATGAGGGTTGGGTACCACATTCTATTTGTTTTTGAGAGAAAAAATCAATTTATAATGCTAAAAGAAACCAAAGAAATCACTCCTTAGTGTTACTCCTTCTTCCTATTTGTTCCAAGTATAAAACAACAACAACAGCAACATGCAGATAGTGATCAACTCAAAGCAGAAAAAACAAAAGGCAAACTAAAACATGTAGAAATAAATAGCAAATATCCTGAGACTATAGACTTAATGACTTAAATGAAGAAAATAGCAAATAATCATTAGACTCATTTTTAAATCTTTACTATATGTAGGCAATGAAGAAAAAAAGGATAACAGATATCCCACACTTTAATTCTTTTTTCACAGTGTAAGAAATAAAGTTAAAGAATATTATTAAAATATTGAGAGGCAGGTGGAAAAAGCTATGATGAAAACAAACAAAAATCCAGATTGGGTGAGCAAGTGTTCCCAACAGAAGTGACACCTTAGTTGACCTTCAACACTAAATTTTGGTCAGGCAAAGAAATGAGACTGAAAGTTAAAAAAAAAAAAACAAGCAACATTTGTAAAAACAGCTTGGAATGCACAACTGTTTAGAGGCCCCACATGCAGTCCAAAAGAACGAAACACACAGAAAGAAACATAAGACTAGAAACATGCAGAGGGATGATTATGAAAACATACCATGTATTGGTGTGGGGTGAAATGAGGGCGGGAAAATTAAGTCGCTGCTTTACTGATGTGAAAGAAGACGACATCTAGAGAAGAACTAAACGTAAAGCAAAGGAAAAGAACAGAGAAGGAAGAGGGATTTGGGGAGGGGAGCATGGGAGGAAGGGAAGTAGAGTAGGAAGTTGAGGGATGGAGAAAAGGAAGAGACAGAAGCAATTACAGGGTATTATTCCCAGGTAGAGGGCTCTGGGAATTCCACCTTCCAAGTAATCAAGGCAAAAAGGTTGAATATCTAAGTCACAGAAGCACATTTTATAAGGAGGAAGACAGACCACATTCTAGTTAAATCAAAAATCATTAAAAGTTGTATCAGTAAAATATGTATTTTTTACCATACAACTTGAAAAGACACAACTTTGATTTTTCACTTTCAAAGTGAATTTCATCAAGTCAGAGATTTACTATATGTGAATCATGCCGCTTGACTCCTAACTGAACATTTTGATGACTATACTACATTATTATTTTCTCAACTGTCTAAATGTAAGAAGTTCTGGGAGAAATTTGGAAAGAAACTATTCAATTTGAAAATCAAATTTAAGAATGGCTTGCTAACTTTCATTATTTGGGAGGGGGAAATTTCCAATAATCTTTCTAGTAATATTTAGTAATTTAGTAAAATTTCTAAAAAATTTTAGAGTGTTGACTCTGAAAGTAACGAAACATAAAGACTGTTTTCTATTTAAATTTACACTTTACCTGATTTCTTTTCCTGTTCTGGGGTAGTTCCAGACTTTGAACACAGTGTAAGCAGACTAATTCTGTGCCAGGAGACCAGCGTCAGAGTCAGCAGATGAAGGGGAAAGCTTTGTCAGAGGGCTACATGAGTGGAATCAGGAAAATATGGTGCCACAGAAGCCATAGGGAGGAAAACTTACAAAAGAGGTAGTAAACACTGTCAAATAGCAGAGAAAAGGAAAGAGCACATTAAGATGGTAATTAATAAAGAAACAACTTGGCTAAGATCAGAACAAAGGAGGTGAAACTAAAGGAAGGCTATTCAATGGGGTATTTCTTCCTAGAAGGGAGGGAGATTATGAGCAGAGAAATTAATTTTGTTTGGAATAAGTTACAATCAATATTCCCCTTAACAGGGAGGACAGACAGAAAGAAGTTCTAGGCATATACAAAGAAGCTGGCGTGATTCGTGTCTGTCTGACAGGTCTCTTTATCAGTAAATCAAAGAGGTACTCAAATTATTAAAAAAAAAAAAAAGAAGAAGAAAGAAATAAAAAAGAAAAATGCTTTTCTCATACCTGGGAAAGATTCTGCAATGAGTTTCTAATGTCATGCAATACTCTTCGTAACTGCATTTCGATGGCAGAAGGAGGGTTCACGGGGCAATTTCGGAAGGGAGCATGTCGATGTGAGTAAGGGCACCCAAAAGGAGAGAAAGCATTACAGGTGGCGCCTGATATGTTGGGAACACTGTGAGTGCTCAGAGTTCTCATGTGCTCACAGAGGGGCCTTTCCTGCCACTCAGAGTGGAGCGAGTGCAGGGAGCAGGTGGACTGAGACACAGGCGCTGGAGTATACAGTGAGCAGGTCGGAGTCCTTCGATGATGGCATTCCTCCATCTGATTGGCCTCACTCTGAGACGTTTCATCTTTCCTCACAGACGATGGAGAGATGAAAATAGTGGATTTTACTAGAGACTGACTGTCATGTTCTGTCATCTCTTGTTCTAACTGTTGTTCCTCTTCAGGGGTGTACTTATAGGTGAAAGAAGGCGGGCTACATCTCGTCTCCTTTCCAGGAGATAACCGAACATTGACAGAAGATACAACCCTTACTGGACTCAGTAAGGTGGTTGGTAAAGACTGAGACCTTCTTAGAGGATATCCAGCCTTTGATAAGTACCTCTGTTTTAACAAATCTTTTGATTTCATAAGACTACGCCCTATTCTCTGATTAGATAGACCGCAAACCTTCATTTGAGCTCTTTGCAATGCTGTATTAACTTTGTCCACGGAAGAAGTCCCAGTGCTATTTTCAGAGCCCCTTTCACTGCATTCAATAGAAGCCAATGATGTAAAAATATGATGTGTGCTATACTGAGCAAATTCACATACGCTGCTTTTATCGTCACTTGCTTCCCTCAGCAGTTCCTCAGACTGTGTTGGAGATAAACCCTCTTTTGTTTCAGTAACTTCAGTAACTTGATCCCCTGCACTACAGGTGGACTGTTTATTTCCTGTACTCTCAACAGTTTCGCACTGGGAGACATCCTGGCTTTGTGACCTTCTTTTGTCAGCAATTTTTGCTGCTTTCTCTCTTCCTTTCTGAAGAGGGCTAAGAGACTCCTCCTCAGACTCATTAAAATAAGGCTGGTCTTGGACTGTTGGTGTGACGAGGTCTTCACCAAATGATGTAACTGTTGTCTCACTGTCACAACTATCAGCACTACTCCCCATGGCTTGCAAGGACTCATGAACCTGAGGAAGAAAGACAAGTTAAGATATGGAGAATTCAAATTATCAAGTAAGAATCATTAACAAAATACCAAACTTTATTTAAACACTTCTTTACTCTTGTGGTCTCCCACCTTTGTTTATGCCCTGGTCCTGTTCAAAACTGCCCCTAATGGGAATCATTCCACTTTGTCACAAAGTGGAAAATAGGTTTTCCAAAACATATACTGCTTTCCTTACAACTTTTATCAACACCCTTATCTTCCTTTTTAACAAGAGTCATAGGCAGACAAAAAATTCCACTACTTTCTTCCCTAATAACAAACTTTTTCTTTCTCCCCAACACTGCCATTCTGAAATAGTGTCCTCTTGGTCAAAACTAATTCCCCCAATCTGCACTTCTTATCACATCCTCTCAGGATTAGGGCCTGTATGCTTCCAGTTCTATCTCAAATATTCCGACATTCTCCTCTTTATTGGGGCATTTGCCTTGCACACAGCTGCCCTGGGTTCAATTCCTCCGTCCCTCTCTGAGAGCCTGGTGAGCTACCGAGAGTATCCCGCCCAACTGCAGGGCAAAGCCTGACAAGCTCCAATGGTCTATTCAATATGCCAAAAACAGTAACAAGTCTCACAATGGAGATGTTACTGGTTCCTGCTTAAGTAAGTCCATGAACAACAGGAGGACAGTGGTACAAATTCTCCTTTTAGACAAACAATAACCCCTAACATCTCCATATTAAAAAAAAAAATTGTCATTCTATGACAATGTGACAACACATCTGTATTTGAAAACAGGTGTTTTTCTGCCTTCTCATTTACCCTCTTCCCTGATAGCTATAGGTTTTCATTGGAAAGTCTGTCTCTTCTATCTCCTATTTTTTCTGTGTACAGGATTTGTCTTTTTGAGTTTCCTAGAAACTTCTTTTGCCTTAAATTTACTTTAACAGCTCTTTTGCGAGGGTGATCTTTTCTTCTAATTTTCCTTAAAATTTGCTTATGTGTTTCTTTAAAATTTTTCACGAACATTCTATATAATCCAGACATACACTACCTCTTAAGGATAAAGATGTACTCATGTCCTCAGTAATTTGCCAATCTGGCATTAAAGTCATATAAATTCAGCAAGCTGTAACTCCAAGTTAAATGCTAACTATTAAACAAAAATTACTATAAAATACTAAAACAAAAGGACTGTAAAAATAAGGAAAATGAGACAATAGGTTATTAATTAACTTGTTTAGTGAGGGTCCACAAATGAAGGAAAAGATTGGCTGTACTTAAAAGAGAGAGGTGAGAAATTAGTGGTATCTAAAATTTGTAGGCAAATATCTAGATAACACTGCGTTCATTCAGGAATTTTTGTTCTTCCTATCATTTGAAAATTTAAGTTTACCCAGATTTAGCCTTGAAATATACAAGTATTGGAAAACAATCTAGATATAAAATGTATCAAAATGTTTATTACAGTAGGAAATTTTACCTGGAGGTGATTGAGGGAGAGGCAGTCTGTTGAATCTTCTGCAAAACCACTGCTGTCAGAATGCTGACTTGCAGTACGTAACAGATGATCTACAAAAAAAGAAATGTAGTTTTATAAAACTACTAAGTATGACTTCAGTGTGAGCAGTATTATTACAGAAATGATTCCCAACAAATACATGATATACAACAATGATTCCTTCTTAACAAAAACAGGCATCACTTATATAAAATATGGTTTCAAAACAGAGTAACCTGAATTTGAACAAAAACACTGAATCACATATCACTAGAAAATCTGCGTTTAGTTGCTAATTAGGCTCTAGTCATAATGCATTTGGGTAAGTCCAATTAATGTCTTAGACAATGAGCTAAACTTAAATGTGGCTCATAAAAATTAAAGTTCTAAAGTAAAATGATTTCCATTATGAAAATGTTAAGATATTTAGTAGATAAATAAAAAATTTAAATGCAGAGCATAGAAACTTCTACTATCTTCTAAATAAGAATACTATAAAGGCCAAAGTATTAAGTAATTTGTATCAAGGCTACTTAAGTTCTCAATTTTTGAACATAATGCAAATATTTCTTAGGTATAAAACAATTATTACATAAAAACTACATGAAATTCAAACAGGTTCAACTAACAAAATCAATGTATAAAAATTCTGTATTTCTCTTACCCTAAACTTTTGATTCCTAGTTTATATAACTGAACCTTTACAAATAAAATGTCAATTCAGGGGCCTGAAAGACAATACAGCAAGTAGAGCACTGGCCTTGTACACGGCCAACTCAAGTTTGGTTCCTGGCATAACCAAATGGTCTCTCATCCCATGTGATCCCTGAACACAGAGCCAGGAGTAAGCCGTGAGCACAATGAGGTGTGGTCCCAAAGCAAACAAACAAAAAGCCAACTCAGACAAGTAGGATAACACACATATCTGTGGCACAAGTACCAAGAGGGATGAGACTGTAACTGTCACATTCACTAAGAGAGAAGACCCATGAAAAGTCAGTCTGCAGAACATCAAAAGCAAAAGGTTAGAGTGTGCTTACCACTTCCACATTCATTTAAGACTGCAATGATAGACAAATGCTGTTATTATGTCTGAAACCAAAAGCATTTAAAATTTGCCTGAATTTAAAACATCTCACTGAAGCCTCAAGTTAAAAGTATCGTAGAATGAAATTAGCTTTTCATTTTTTCTTTGCTTTTCTGGGAGGAGGTTACACCTGGTGATGCTCAGGGGTTACTCCTGGTTCTGCACTCAGAAACATTCCAGGTGGTGCTCGGAGGACCATATGGGATGCCGAAGACTGAACACAGTCGGCCACAGGCCTCCCCAATGTACTATCACCAGTCCAAATGAAATTATTTTTTAATTAAAAGTTTAGAATAATTCTGAAATTATTCTAGAAGTTTTAAGCTTAAAGAAATGTATAGTGAAATATGAGGAACTGATGTATGTTCCTTATAAGCTCCTGAAAGCAGAGGACCTTAATTACTTTTCTTTGTATTCCATTAACTAGAAGAAGCTAACAATTAAAACATGTTTGCCGAATGAATCAAGTTTAACTATCTCCTTAGGACAACAAAATTAAGTGCTCACTTAAAGGATTAAGAAACTGCCCTTATGGTTGGGCAAAGGGCAGTTCTATTGTCAGAGTACAGAAAAGCCAAAGTGAGGAGTTTCACTCAAATTCTCTCTATTAAGAACAGCGGTACAGTATGTGCAGTGGGTAAATCTTTCAGTGGTTAAATTCACACAAGTTAAATTAGAGCAAACTGCAGGCTGCATGTGCTTAGGGCAGGGGTCCTTAAACAGTAAACAGAGGGGGATGGCTTCAAGTTTTTGCTTTATCACTATAAGCAATGATTTCACCTCCCAAACTGAATACTCCTTTCTTGTAGGAACACTAGGGAATATAAATGGACACACTCTCTTTGAATGATAAACCACAATTCAGTTTTATAGTAAGACATTTCAATCTCACAAAAATATAATTTGTATACATAAAAATATGGAACTAAAAATATTACATCTCAATTATAGCAGAAGAGTTATTATTTCTAATTGTGTCCTCTCACCTCCCCAAAAAGCCCAAAATACTAAGAAGTGAACAATAAGTGAGAGCTAAGAAAATCTGAAAGTTTTTTGTCCTACCATTAAAAATAGGGGGGAGAGGTATTTCTTTATATATATATATTGTTAGACTAAATAAAATACTGTTTGTTTTCTGTGCATAGAAAAATGTTGAAATAGGATCAACAGGAGATACTGAGTGTTACTTTGTAACAAGACACCTACCTTCTCTGGTTTCAGCAAGTAAATCCCAAATTAAATACTATACTAAAGTGTTGGGTTGGAGCCATAGCACAGCAGGTATAGCATCTGCCTTGCAGGAGGCAGACCCAGGTTCCTTTCTTCCGCCCCTCTGGGAGAGCCCTGCAAGCTACTAAGAGTATCTTGTCCGCAAGGCAAAGGCTGGCAAGCTACCTTAGCATATTCAATATGCCAAAAACAGTAACAAGTCTCAGAATTTGTTGTGAGACATTACTGGTGCCCGCTGGAGCAAATCGATGAACAATGGGAGGACAGTGACAGTGTCTAAAGTGTTAAGTATTTTCAAACACGTGATGCAGGTGTGTCAGAAGCCATTAACCATCAACATGCTTGCCTCACATACATTATGTATACTTTTACTAAATTTAAGAAAGGAATATAATCCAAGTGATTCTAATCCTATAATTATAATTACATATCACATTATCAAAATGTCTAAATATTGAAGGTATTTCAGAAATAACTAAAATATTGTTATTCTCCTCTCATGCACACAAGTTAGTAATTTTTTTTCAAAAAGCAATTCATAAAAATGTTAATATCTTTACTCATGCCCTATAGAAACAACAAAATTTGTATAAACAAATATGGATATAGAAAAAAGTAAGAAATCTAAATGTGAATACCCATCACTTACAGATCTAAAAGCATGTTGCTTTTATGCCTCTTTGAAACAGGGCAAGCTGCTTTTTCAAAATCTCCTGTATCTGTCTATCTACAGAAACAGTCCTAAATGCCTATTAACTCTACCTTATAGTTCAGAAATATAAGCATGTATTTATAGACTTACAAGTGGGATGAAGTTAAATAGAAAAGTTCATTTTATGTCTAATGAAAGATGTAATGGCCTATTAGGAGGAGATCTTAATAGTTTCTAAGTTCTATACTGCAATAAAGGAGGAACTACATGTAAGTTATTTCATATGAAATCAAGATCAGAAAATAAAATACAATCTTTTTATTCTAAAAGCGTATCTATGAAGATTTAAAAAAAAGCTGTGTGGTTCAGAATGTGCAAAATTTTAAAAATAAATAGTCCTATTGTTAGTTTGAAATACTTCCTAACTACATCTCAAATGCTTTGTGAAATTAAGAAAGACCTGACATGTTTTTTTTCATTGCAAGTTAAAAATGAAAGGAATAGATTCAAGGGTTCTTAGTCAATTAATAATTCAAGAGTAGGATACTATCTACAACCACTCACCTTTGATCTATAGTTTGAATTTAACTATATAACTATTACTAAGGAATTTGTGATTTCTTGCATATTTGTGTTATATCTAGAAATCCTTCTTTTTTTTTTTTTTTGCTTTTTGGGTCACACCCAGCCAATGCTCAGGGGTTACTCCTGGCTCTGCACTCAGTAATCACTCCTGGCGGTGCTTGGGGGACCATATGGGATGCTGGGAATCGAACCCGGGTCGACCGCATGCAAGGCAAACACCCTACCCACTGAGCTATTGCTCCAGCCCTTAGGAATCCTATCTGAATAATGAAAACTCAGAGGTGGATAATAACAATGGTAAATTTCAATCATAATAATTAAAAAGGAGCCCTTTGCTACTCTTCCTAGGGCTTCTTATATAGGCCTTATGTCTTATTAAAAAAAAAATAGAGTATACAGAATTGTTTGAGAAAGTCATTAGAGAATAATCAACTATTACTTTATATAGTATTATATAAAAATACACATACTTCTTTATACATACTTCTTTATCTAATATTGTTTTCAAGAAAATCCAAACATCAAATAACCAGCCACAGAGAAGCCTGCTTACCCATGTTATCATTCTTCTCTTTACACTAGGTACTATAAATACTGACAGTCTATATTCCTTTTCAAAACCAGCTGAAAATACTTTGACAGTATTTTGCTTGGGATGAGAGGATTCATAGTTCACTTACCTCTCTTTGATTTGTTAAGACCTAGCTGGTAATTGGCTGGAACATGAGGAACTTCTCCCTCTGTACTTTGAACCTAAAGAAGAATTTTAAGTAGTTAAGCTAAAAGAATCAATAGCAAAGAACAATACCTCTTGACAAGCATCTACCAAACACATCTAAAAGTCTATACCAAAGCTTGATGGGGAAATGGTGAAAGAGAAATTCTCATTCACTGCTGACTGCAATCTCTGGCTCAGTCCCATGGAAAGTAGTAACTATGAGATTTACAAAATTTCAGACTCTTCCTTTGCCACATCTTGCCCCCAATATTCTTTTTTTGTCTTGTGGCCATGCCTGGTCCTTACTCTAGTCCTGGCAGGCTCGGGGTGATCCCTGAGTGATTCAAGACCATATGGGAAACCGTGATCCAACCAGGTAAGCCTTGTGCCAGGCAAACACAGTGTTATCTCTCCAGCCCCTACCCTGTTCTAAAATCCAACTCTACAAGATTAAACTTTTTGGTGGGGATGTTATTAATCTCCAACATTTATCATTTAAGTAATGATTGGTATTTAAAGTAACATCCTGGTAAAATAGTCAAAGGAATACTAAGCACATCAAAAAGCAAGCAAATTTTAGGTAGATCTCTAGCAATGACTTTATTCAAGAATAAGAAAAGCTCAGAGATAAGGAAGTGGAATAACCAACCTGAAAAAGCTCAGGTATAACACATGTTATTCAAGCTGAAAAAACTGACCTGATTTGTGATAGCTTTGTTCTACCTAGTTCCATGAATCTAAGTTTAAGCATCTTTTGAAAACTAAAAGCACATGGGCCGGAGTCATAGTCCAATGGGTAGGTGTTTGCCTTGCATGTGGCCTACCTGGGCATCCCACATAGTCCCTCCAGCACCGCCAGGAGTAAGAGTAATTCCTGAGTGCAGAGTCAGGAGTAATCACAGAGTACTGCTGGGTGTGACCCAAAAAGCAGGGGGGGAAGAAACCAAAAGCAAACTGGCCATTTAAAACCATCACCTATAAATCACGTGTAAAATAATTTTACTATTCTTTATTACTACTGAAAAATTGTAATATATTCTTTACAACAGGAAAAACATGTTGAACAGGAAAACCATTGTTTTGTGTATAAGGAAACAAAATGCATTTTCTTTTTATATTCAACAAAAGATCTATTATTAGTTCTATTGAGCCATAGTTTGTTTCAAAGTATTTGTTTTCAGAAAAATACCAAAGAGATTTAAAAAAAAAAGAAAGAAAGAAATTGAAATCTAAATGTCTCTTCAATTATATTCTACAAATCTCAGTTTTGGCACAGTATTATGATAAGCAAATCAGTAGCAGCATGTTTTAAAATACAGAATTATATATTTTATTCTTAAAATTAATAAAATCTGTTACAAAATGGCAAAATTTTAATGACTGCATCCTCAACATCTTCAAGATACATGGCAAAATAAAACAAAATCATTACAAACTGCAATAAATGGAAAGAAAAGGACACTTACAAAAAAAAAATGTTGACATCACTAAAACTACTAAACTCAAGATCCATCTTCCTACTTACTCAGCAAAATGATCAATCATCTGTTGAAAACTGAAACAGATCTGCCAGTGATAATGGTTGAATTTCTTAGCTTATTATATTTTATTCTTACAAGTGGAAGGAAGGTGATCAAATTTAAGAACCGGAGTACAGCAGAAAATTATAAAACAAATACAAGACTAAGATTTTTATGGTATGATTTCCTTATTCAGGATCTATTTAAATTCCCATTAGAACCCTGGTCATTTACTACAAGTTTTCATAAATTAACAATAAATATTAACAACTGAATGGTAATGCTAACTATCCTGTTTTGTCTAATCAGGCTAAATTTGAAACTTTTCATAACAAAAATGAGTTTAAAATAACTCTATTATACCTAATTAGTAAAACTGCTCGTTCTAGTGTTTGAAAAGTTCAAGTTTTATAAAAATATCCTTAAAGTAAATCTATACATTTGGATTATTTCAGTTAAGAAGTGTTAATAAGGACTATACATTTTTAAATAATCTGCTACAGAACAAACACCTACATC
The DNA here is from genome assembly GCF_029834395.1 of Sorex fumeus. Taxonomy (NCBI): domain Eukaryota; kingdom Metazoa; phylum Chordata; class Mammalia; order Eulipotyphla; family Soricidae; genus Sorex; species Sorex fumeus. The sequence goes on along the minus strand of NW_026606066.1, from coordinate 35,310,386 downwards.
ATTTTTAAACCAATTTCAACATTTACTCTAACTAAAATACATCATCTATATGCAATACAATAGCATTGTATCCTACAGAGCAGCAATAAGTGGAATGGTTTCAATGTTAATGTGTGTTAATGTTCTCTGCAGTTTAAACACATAGGTATTTTTTACAAAAGAAAAATCAAAATGAGATCTTTCTTTTAGTATGTTTCAAAGTAGTAATATAAAGCTATATATGTATCAAGTGACTTGTACTCTTGTTCAATGTATGACCCTATCAACCAGTCTGACTTTTAACAATTATAGTCAATTTGGCAGTGTAGTCAAAATTAGGTTTGGATCAGAAATGTGGCTCATGGTAGAGCACTTGCCTTGTACATATGAAGTCCTGAGTTCAATTCCTACCAAAACCCAGAGCAAGCCCTAAACACCAAGTCAATAACAATGCGCAAGCACAGCTGGATTAAAAAAAAAAAGTCAAAACAACAAATAAAAAGAGGCTTGTATAAAAACCTCATTACAAGTCTTATTCATGCAACTTACTAGTCTAAAGGCATTAGATAACTATCTGCATTATCTGTAATAATCCATTTTCTAAACTGCAGGTTCAAGATTCAAAGTACTACCTCTCAGGTCTTTAGGAAGAGATAAAATGTGATTTTAAGTATCTGAAAATAGTACAGTGATATTTATTGTACATTTTTTCCACCGCCATCCTAAACTCCCTTTACTAACATCACCGACTATGTTGAAATTCCCTTGTCCCTCTCCCGCAATGAGGCACTTTAACAAAAAATACATAAAGTCCTCAGAAAGACTGGATAGGTATGGAGAGTCCTTATTCTAAAGGGAGAAAACTGAAAACGAATTCCAAGATCATTTTCTGTGCTAGTTTATGATCCTGTCAATATAATTACAAATTTTCAGTGTTAGAAAAACTCAAATTTAAATTCTCTCCCTTTCTCACACACATATACAGATGGCTTATTTTTAATGTCAAGTAATTTTCTTTAAAGGTGAACTTAAAAGACCTTTCAATTAATACCAAATAACAAAACAGTAGTTAACTGGGTCTGTGCCTAGTGACATCAGAGTTCATATTCTACTATAGACAAAATATCTGCTAACTTCAAAAAGTATATAATTAAATTTGAAAGGTTAAAGTAACCACTAAACTGTGAAATATTTGGGATTATTTTCACTCCGGTCAATAAATATAAAATAATCCTGGAACTTAATAGCTAAAAAGCACAAGTTATGTTAGCTGTATCAACAACCATTATGAAAATAGGATTAGAAAGTTACTCAAAAGATCAGTAGTTTTAAAAAATAAGGTACACATCAATATCTGTAACAGAGTATAAACTCTGAATGAGAAGACATAGAACAGACTATATACACAGAAGTTCTTTGAGTATTAAGTATGCAAAATATTTTCCCAAACCAAAGAGATTGGTAACTGCTTACTTATGGAAACACATTTTGATCTAAAGTGAATCATTCATACAACCAATCTATGAATCCAGAGATTTACCACAACATACATATTCAAAATAAAACTTTAAAGAAACTTAAAATCATCCAGGTAAGTCATGAAGAATTAGAAAACTCAAGTACAGGGTTTTTTTCAACACTTAGAACCATTCAAATAACCTACACTTTTATAAAACAAACTTTAAAAACAATTGAGATATATGGTTTAGTGTTCATAATTTATGCTTTCAGCATACAATGCTACCGCACCACATCCATCACCCAAGTGTCAACGTCCCTCAACCACTGCTCCTAGACCCCTTAAACTTTAAACTAAAAAGATTTGTTGGTCTTAGAAATAAAAAGACATCACACACACACATACACACACAGATATACACACACACACACACACACACACACACACATATACATACACATAAAGGGGATAATCACTCTTATTTTCCAAGATCTAGAACACTTCTGTCATTTGATTAGCTCTCAATTTACTTCAATGTTCTCCCACCATGCTCTTGATAACTGTCAAATCTTACCTCCTGCCTCAGAGAGATTGAGCAGCATCATCCACAAAGTCACCTCTGCAACACTTTCCCTGACTAGTTACCCAAAGCAGCTGGCAAACAGTTCACCTATTTAAGAACTGGCTCACTGAGTGTGTGAACACAATCGTATTTATTTGCTGTTTTTACAGGAAGGTCCCAGCAGGAATAAAACCTCAAGGGAGAGGAGTCCAAAGAGAAAGAGCAACAATCTAAAAGTTTGCTCCAATAAGATTGTTCTCTTCATATGTCAGTATGATTCAAATCATGCTTGGGCAAAGAGGAAATTAAAGAAACACACGATTTCCCTTCTTTATCCATTGTTCCACATGTTCTCTTTCAAGTTCCCAAAAGAATAAAAACACCATACAAATATGGTTTATATCCATATTTTAAGTATATCTGAAGAATAAGCATTTACTATACTTAAAATGCCTTAGATTTACTGAATCTTTGGCTGGCTATATAATCCTTTTAAAAACAAAAAGCTTCTACTATTCTTCAACCACCTAATAAACAAGTAATTTTGCAGTTGGGGGAAAAAAAGTTCACTTCAATGCTTCAGTACCACATTACTTTCTTTAATACTGACTTTTGCCGGCAGAGGGAGCAAAAGAAAAAAAAAGAAATAGTTTTATTATTAAAGGTTATCAAGATGCCAGAGGATTTCTATACAGCACTGTATAAATGTATAAAGATGTTTTGGGTGTGGTATCAACATTTTTGCTTACAGTTCAAGAATTCTAGCAATTAAAAGCAGCATGTAAAAATATAAAGTATCAAATAAGTAAACTATAATCAGAGAGGCCCCTCAAAGGTCTGGAGTGCATGATTTTCATTTGGGACCCCCAAGTTCAATCCTGACACCACAAGGTAAGTCTTCCTTCGAGTTCTGAGCCAGGATTAGCCTCTCTCCCACTCCAGCACTGGCCTGTGTTGCCCAAAAATAAGAATAAGGAAACTGGGGGCCAGAGAGATAAAGTACAGGGGATAGGTGCTTGACTTATATGTGGCCAACTGGGGTTCAATCCATACTGTCCCTTGAGCACCAAGTCAGGAGTAAGCCCTGAGCACATCTGGCTGTGCATGCATACCTTTCTCCCTCTCCAAAAAGAAAAACTGACTGTTGTATGTTAGTGGAATTAGAGAGAGACCATAATGAAAGGCAAGGACCTATACCTTAATTATGAAAAATAGGAAATATTTAGACCAAAACAAAGTTAAAAAAATGAAACAGTGAAACAAAACAAAATAAGTTTAGTGATCATCAAAATATTTTGATTCATTATGATATAAATTATACTAAAAATTAAACATAAAGAAAAATTAAGCTTAAAAAGGATACAAAATCCTTCAAAAGACTGCTTTTGCTCTACTTTTACCCACCTTTTAAAATTAAAAATTTTAAGTCATACTATCAATCAAACTTTGCAATAAACTAAAAACATTTATTCACTGATATAATTAAAAATATAAAAAAAACTGTTTTCCAATTCCCTACAATAATGGCATGTGAATCTGAAACTACTGCAAAATACTATACTGTAACAAACTTAAAAAAAAATGCCCATTATATCATTTATAGCTACAACTCTTTAGTAATACTACAAAGAGGTAACACAGCAATGCAGGAGTAGAGCTAGAATATTAAATCTATTTGATTTCAGAGTCTGTGTTTTTAAGTATTAAGTAATATTATTCTGAATTTGAATATGCTCTCTCAGGGTTTTCTCAGAGCATCAAAACCCTACCATGACAATGAAAGGTGGGTAAAGTTTAAGTACTAGCCATAGACAGAATTTACAGGAGCTGATAAACTGACATAGATACCTGGCATCACACAGTCCTGTGATCACTTTTTAGTTTATGAAGTACAAAACAAAAAAATCTTGACAGGTCAATACCACCATGACCTTTCCTAATACAAATGTATTAGTTGCTTTTCTTTTTCATAAACACTTTTAGCAACATTTTCCCAACTCATTATTTATAACAGTGGTCAGAAATGTTTTTACCTACCTCTTCCATTTCAAAGGAGTCCTTCTGCTGTGCCATTATATTTCTTATGGATGGGATCGCCAGTGGTACACAAGGTTCTTTTTCAAGAGTGGATACATTTTTCAACTCACTGCTATTTCCTAGCTCAGGGTGGCTGGATATGCTGAAAACTCTACCTATATCGGATTCTATAATACCAGATTCCTCCCCCAGTTTATTTTCATGACTTTGAGTGTCTTTATTTTGTTCACTTTCCATTTCTTGATTTAAATGACTATTTGTTTCATCAAAAACTCTATCAATGTCAGCACTCTCCATCACAGATGCTGAACTTCCTGATACTTCTTCGGTAACTGTAGCCAACATAGGAGATGAATCTTTCTTCTTCATAATTTTTTGAGCCTTTGGATCACTTTTATTGCCACTCTCTTCAATCACTGACACATTCGGAATCTTTCCTTTATCAATTGTTGGGGAAGGACTACTAGCATCTCCTTTCTCTGCTTTATCAACACATAAATTTAGTTTTGATAGTGTTTTCATTAAACGATTTGCAGTGTTACTTCGGGTTAAAGGTGGAGGAGACTCTGTCTCCTTAGTAGAGGCCACTGAGGACACACTTCCAATTCTCTGCAAAGGAGTCCCAGAGACTTGGGAATATAAAGAAGAGAAAGCATTGGCCACAGTAGTAAGCACTTCAATTTGACGAAAACGACCTAACAAAAAAAAAAAGTATGTGTATTTATGCATAAACATATTTAACCATTATTATAAAATAATATATAAACACATTTATTTGACCATTACTATTAAGAATAATAATAAAATTCTGAAATCAGATATTTTCCTTATATCTGAAATCAGATATTTCCTTATATCTAACTTAAAACTTTTCTCCAGAAGAGAAGATTTTTCACTCTAATCAAGAGACTTTACATATTTAAAAAAAAAAAAAACCGAAAGGACAAAGCATAGTGATCATACTGAATAAAAAAAGCACAAGCGACTGATCTGTGAGTTTAGGTCTTAGATTCTAAAGACTTTTCCAAAGACTCCTAGGTAGAGGTATTATTCTAATAAAGTATACATAAGTGCGTGTGTGTGTGTGTGTATGCATATATATATATATTTATAACCTAATTGAGAGGGGTTGAGGGTTATATACATGGATCTCTTAAAACTAATGATCCCATTTTAAAACTTCTGTTCAATAGTAAGAAATAACTAAAGATATAAAATGAGGCACAGTATTCATCTATTTTGGATTTATAGAAAAGCACCAAAATTGAATGATTTCATTTAATCCTAACAATCCTTTTCTTCTTGAGCAAGAGCAAGCTGAAAAAGCACAAGGTTCTACAAGTGCACAATGATCAATGATAACACTTAAAGCCAAGAACTGTGGAGGAAAAAATGTATACAACTTCTACAGAGTAAAAAATTCAGAATAAATGCTTTTGTATTAGTCTCAACAGTTAAATTTCCAATACTAGTTCTAGAAATTAAAGTGAGACCATGTTGATTTAGTTATTATTATAAAAATAATATGCTAATATTAAACACTCTTACTTGTTAAAGCGTAATTTGGATTTTCTACTTCCATCCGTTGCATTTGAGCACTTAAAAATACTTTAATATCTATCCCTCTGGCAAATGATGATGAATTAAAAAATCTGGAAGGAATTTTAGAAGCAATATCTGGTTCATCTCGTCCAAATCCAAGATTATAAAGAATTTCTTCAGGATCTTCCTCATAAAGTTCCAACAATTCTGAAACACTACAACAAAAAGGGAGGGAAAAAAATCAAGACATAGAATCTTTATAGTGCCTTATCTCAACATAAACTCATATTCTTACTTTCCTGTGATAAAATCTTTTTTTTCTTGAACTTAGTCCTATTCTAAATTCCTCCCTACATGGGGAGTTCCTTATTCTTTCTCTTACACTTTCCAATAAACTTTCTACTTTTTTCTGTATCTTCAGCATCTTTATACATTATAAAAATGTGATACACAATCCTTAAAAAAAAGAATCCACTTCCCTCAATCTGTGTATATTGGGTAAAGAATTAACTCCTAAGAACATACTCAATAAAATTTCTCACTCCTCACCTCATTTTTTTTGTCATTTTAAGAGACTCCCAAAGAAGTACTCAATAAACAAATTAAAGAAGAAAATACACTAGGAAGTTGTAAGAACTTTGGTACTAAGGCGTATTCTGTAGAACCTGAACTTTTCTGTTCTCTTTGACTAACCTAGAAGAAGGAAAAAAGGTATAACCAAACTATTCTCAGTCAAGTGACAGAGGAGCTTACTTTTTACTAGATCCTTTCTAAACTCCACTCAAGAAGTATGAGTGAGGTAAGCATGTCAGACAAAGGCAAAATCTTGCTCTAATAATATTGAGAATTAAACATTCACTACCCTCCCTTATACAAGCGATAATCCTTGCTTCCTAAGACAAACTGAGAAAAATGAGAATGCTAGAGATGGAACATGGATAAAGATAAATGTTGACTGTTTCAGAGAATGTGATCAGATCCAACATAACAATTTGGATCATAATTTAAATTGGATCCATAGGTACAAGCATTTGCTTATTTTAATAAAGATCTTAATGTTAAAATAAATCTATTGTTAAATATCAAGCTTTAAACTAAAAATGTTTATTTCTATGTCACAGTAACTCTAAAAGAATAGAGAATTTTAAAAGCAAAATTGACTACCATGAAGTTACTTTTTCAAGTTGTTGACAGTGTTCAAAATACTCATTAATGTACTCCAACAACATTATAAAATATTTGTTACTTCCCATCTTATTCTCTTTTTAACAAGCTTCATGAAACAGGATTCCTCTGACTTTATACAACCAAGTCAAATCCAAGACTGAAAAAGTGACCTGAGTAGATCAACCAAAACACAAAGTAATTGCACCATAATTTCAAAATAAGTTACCTCGAGACTGTCCCACTACTTTTCCCAGATCCAGTGGAATTCATACTTCTCCCTTTCTGATGAAACTGTAATCTTCTTTCTTTGGCCAAAATATTACTGCTGTAAAGAAAATTGGTTTATATAGAATCGTATCGTCATGTATGTACATTTTTTAAAAAGAAGAGAACAAACAGAGCTACGTACCAGTTTTCAATTCGAACATCAGATTCATGGAGTTGGTTGGCTACAAGTAAGAAGAATAAATGCAGATCACAACTGTTAGTAGGACAGTAATCACTATGATACAATCATTAAGAAGAAAATTAGTCACAGTATTCTATAGCTAATTGCTTAATATGCTACGCTCTAATCTTGGCTCATTAAATCTGCATAGTTAAAAGTAATGCTCTACATACAAATCGATAGGAACAAAACCAATTGGTTTTGGAGAGTGTTTTTCTTTGTGTGCAAGATTTAACTAGTTACTCCACCCAAGTAGTTGAAATTAAAAAAAAACAAAAAAATCCAATTAAATGTTTCCAACTTCTTAAAAATATGCAGTAGGAAGTTAGGCACATCATAAGTAATATATACAGTTTTATTATTAAATTTAAAAGCTGCTCTAAAAATTTTTTAAAGTGAAACATAATTTTGGCATTACTCAAGTATAAAAATAATTTAAGCATCACTTTCTTTTTTCATAAATGTATTCTGAAAATTTCTACTCATTATAAACTTTCTCTTTAAAATTGCCTTTCAATTTTATCCTGAGTTAACAAGTTCTAGATCAATATTGCCAATGCTGTTATTGTTTATATTTTACTAGAGTTAATCTTTCAGACAAAAAACATTTATTTCAGCCTACCAGATTGTTTTACTTATAATCTAATATATTGTACTCAACAGATTTTTGACTCAAAGAAAATATTAACAAATTGATAATTTTCAGTGAAACAATGTAATAGTTCTGCTTCCTACAAGATTCCATTTTAGGTTCTGATTAGCAAAAGACTATTTAATGTGAATGAACAGACTTTAATAATGTTAATATAAATGAACAAGTACAGAGCAGTTTAAACATGCTATATCATGAGGGACGTTATATTTCTCAAAACCAAGAGAAAATATAAGTTCAAGAATAAAAAATAGATCAATGATGAATTTGGGTGTTTATGATGCCTTAACGTAAGTTCATCAGTTTTAACTCATGACATACTCTAGTTAACTATTGATAATGGAAGAGGCTTCGCATATACAACTGCAGACAAAATATGTGAAATCTCTATATTTTTCCTCCAACTTTTCTGTGGCCCCAAATCTGTTATTAAAAAAGTCTAAAACAATTCAGTGTTATGAAACTACTAAGGCAGATACCAAAAGTGCTATTTATACTAATTGAGGTGCATTTATTTGTTTATTTGTTTTTGCTTTTTGGGTCACATCCAGCGATACACAGGGGTTACTCCTGGCTTTGCTCTCAGGAATCACTCACTCCTGGCAGTGCTCAGGGAACCACATGGGATGCTGGGAATCGAACCCACGTCAGGCACGTGCAAGGCAAACGCCCTACCTACTGTGCTATGGCTCCAGCCCCGGTGCATTTAAAAAATTACCTGACATCCTGAACTTAGTGATTGGGTAGCAATAAATTTAAACTCTTTACAAACTTTATTTCAGAAAAGCTCACATGAACAGAAATAATATGAACTATTATAAACACAACACTATTATGAACTATTATAAACTATTATAAACACTCTATTCTAGAGTTTTCAACATTATTAAGTTCTAAGTAATCTGTCATAAAAATTTAAACAACAAAAGATCAATGATCTAATCAGTGGATAAACTGCCCTATAATCTCAAGACTTAATATTTAAAATACCGATTAAATACTGCTTGTTTTTATATTGCATAAAGCTTTCTAGATCCATATTAAAAGATTATATAACTATGAAAACTTAAACAGCACAATATATTCTTAGAATGCTAATGCAATAATAATGAAATACACCGCAGCATAATATCTAATTAAATTCCAGTAACTTTGCTATTTTGTCTTAGTCTTATGAGAATCTAGTAAAAGAGGAAGAAGGAAAAAGACAGAAAACACTTAAATGCAAAGAGAAAGATAAGTTGCAGCTGTGAGTCTGCCATAAGGCTACCTCACACTAAAAATAAGCTTCAATTTAGTTTTCTCGTGTATAAATATTTAAGCTTCCTTCCTTCTGCAGGACAATTCTTCCCGCAGCTTTATCACCACTGTTTGCCCTCAAACAGTTCCTTTAAGCAATTCAGTCTAACACAGACATAGGAACATTTCACAATGGTTTTTCAGAGCAATTCCTACATATATCCAATAGGCTATCTAACTAGATCATTAACATATGAAAGGTTCTCCAAAAAGTGTGGAGCCATTCTCCGAGACCTTTAAAATTTAGCTCTGAGGACCTTATAACCTGAAACTACTCCACATATTGATTTTTTAACTGTGTAACTTCATAAAAATGCTGCTATTTAAAACAAAACATACCTTCAGCACCCAATAATAAATCATCTTCAAAGCTTCCTCCATTTCTCAGAAGTACACCTGAAAGAAACATTCAAGATTCATCTTGTAAGTGTTCTGTTCTTCCTGATTCCCCATATAAAATCACTGCTTTCGTGGAAACAATTTGACCAAACAAAATGCTTTTTACAGTATTGAAGAAATCTTTTTTATCAGTATGTTATTCTGATTATTTAATTTTAAGAAGTATATGCTTTTATTTTGATACGAAAGGAAAAAAAAAGCATCCATGGTTTGGAACCAGCTAAAAGTGTTAGGAATCAACCTACAGGCTCTTTCATACTTCCTCTGCCTCTGAAAATATTATTTTACAAAACATCCCTTTAACAGAATTTCACGGAAAACAGAACCCTGGAGCAGTGGTGATTACTTCTACCCCCTCCTATTATGTGAGGCACACAAACGAGATTTTCCAGATACAGCAAATATTTTTTTATATGCCTTGCCTCTACCTGCACATTCTTGTTGTACTTTGAACTTTAGAATTCTGTCTCGCACAGGTGGCAAAACTTCAGGTGTGGCGATTTCAGTGAATGTAAGCAGAGAAATGCCACACGAAACTTGACCTAGTTTGCTCAATGTATATATGCCTTATGTATACATATTTCTAGAAATCAGTCCTTATAATATCTGATCGGTTGATAGAAACAAATGTCCCATTGGAAAAGGTTTGCTGATTCACTGAAACTTAGCCCTGTTTATGAGGTTCTTCTTTTTAGCTTCCAGCTCAGAACAGCGCATTTTATAAATATGAAAATCTCTTTATACTTAAACACATACACATTTATTTTTAAGGGCCGTCATAAAGGACAGACTTAGAAAGCCAACTTTCTCTTACCCTTGAGAGTACTACCGCTTTGCTCATCCAGCGAGGCTCCCAAAGGCGTACTGAAACCACACAAACATATATACTTTAGTCGTGAAAAGCTGTCTGGAGCATTGTCACTTCACAGCCTTCCATTTAAAGAGTTGCAGCTCAGCAAGCTTCTAATCATAGTTTAACTCTTCTCCCAAAACACACAAGGAATGCAAGTGGATTACATAAGTGGTATCCTACTAACTAAGCAAATACCTATCGTCCAAGCAGTCCACCAGGAATGACAGAATCACAATTCTGCTCTCCAGCAAACAGGACCAAGAATGGCAATAGAAAATGATTCTTTCTACGCACACATATCAACGATGAAAGTGGCATTAAGGAACTGCTCCCTTCAATCCCTTCCCTGAAAAGAGTGAATAAAATTACACTAATCTTTATCTTGATGAACTTTCAGTCAGTGTCTAATACAAATAAGGCTCAAAAATTAAACCTGACTTGTAAAACCTATCACTAGCATTCCAAAGTACCACTTAAGTGCCTCTGAATCCTAACTACAGCACTTCTTATATGTAAATGAAAAGCCTGAGATTTTATTCTTTTAAAACGAAAATATATATCCTACTCTATCTTTTAAACTGAAAATATATCTCCTACTCTGTAAGAATTTTACTTAAAAAATCAGTTCTAGAACCAATTAAAGAATCAACCCTTGATAAAATTCTTTTTTTGACGCTTCCCACATATAATATTTTAAAATATAAAATATAAAACTTTTTTTCATTTTTTCCTAAGTGTACTACAATGTCTTACTTCAAAAATTCTATTTTTTGATACAAACATTTTGTTATTAAAAAAATTGCTGAATATTGCTTAAGTATTCAAATTGTCTACAAGTAAATATAGGAATGAATGGGAATTCTCCAAAAATTAGTATTTTTGAAGTTCAGAACAATCATGAGTAATTACCCGTAGAGATGTTAATAAAACCACTAACCTAAATTTCTGTAAAAACTCTAATTCTTTGAAGAAAAAATTTTTTTCTTCCTTGGTGGCTATCTTTTTAGGATAAAACACCGTATTAGCAATGCATTATTCCTTTCACATATGTCTCTGTGTACTAACAAAAAAATAAAAATAACAAAGTAGAATGGAACTGGTACACGCCATTAAAAACAAGTTTCTCATAACAGGTCTCTTACAAATTCTATCAAAACTACCTCTTCTTAAAATGCTAACTCATATTTGTTTTCTATTTAGAAAAAAATAAAACACCTCATTATCAAAACTAAAACTCCCTTTGAGAAAAGACAACAGGGTATTTTTTTTTCAGGATATTGACAGCTATAAGAAAACAAAGAATATTTTAGAACTTATGAGGTCAGAAGCACTGTATCAGATCATTTGCACAAAATAAAGGAAAATAATAGATACCCAAATCTGGAAGTAACCTAAATTGTTACACAAAATACAGATGTATCAATCCTGGCAGTCAAATATGTGATACTACCGTCAACATTCAAGACTATTTGTTCTAGCATTCCCTGGTACTAATGAATAGCCCTTTGTGCAGCATAGGTCCAAGTGCAGGGAAAAGGGAGGAAACTTATGAAGGAAGGAGCAACAGAGCACAGACTACGCCTACATGAACCAAGATTAGCAACCAAGAATTTTTATGTATGTGTCTCTGGAAAACGCTAACATTCATTTACCTCTTAAACTTGTCTTAAACGTGGACAGAAGCAAAAAAATCCTTTCCTTAATTTGTTTTACATAATCTTCACTCTTATACATCATAAAACATGTGCGTCTCCATTCTCTTGAACATCTTTTAATTCATCAACACACACACTTGGATTTAGACAATAATATACTACAAATCTGCTCTGAATGCTAGAACTTTCTGAGGATTCTAAGAGTAAGCAAATATTCTACTTAATACTACGTTTAAATCAAGAGCAAGACAACATTTTAAAAGACCTAGATAGAGCAGAAGAGAGAGTTCAATGAACTGAGCATATTCTTTGCCAACAGGAGGTCTAAGTTTGATACCCAGCTCCACCTTGGGCCACCTACCTACCAAGCAGGCCATCCCTCACCACCCCAACCCCTCCACCCCCGCCCCAAAGCACAAAGCAGGGTGTAGTACTCCTCAGCATTAATGGGCGTGGCTCCCTACCATCTCCCTACACCCCAAAATGAAGACCTGGGTAAAAGTAACAAAATCCTCTTCAGACCCATTTCTAAAAGAAAACATAAAAGACAACTGATTTCACATAAGCTCTCCAGAAGGTTCTAAATATGCTTATTTAAAATTTCCATTAATCAGAGATAGTAGTTAAGATAGGGTGCTTGCCTTTCATGAGGCCAATCCAGGCTTGATCCCTGGCACCCCACATGGTCCCTCCCAAATCTACCAGAAGTGATTCCCGAAGCACAGAGCCAGGAGTAAGTCCCGAGAACTGTCCAGTGACACCCAGAAACCAAAATAAAATAAAACAGCCATTAACCTTTACACCTATTTTGGTGCCTAATAGTTAAAGAAGTTGCACACCATCGTAATTTTATTTTTGGATAAACCATTGTAATTTCTAAAACTTGGTTCTTGGTGGAATCACCCAAGAACAAAGACCATCGTTTCCTAATTAGAAAAAGCAGCAATTAATTGCATTAACTAAAGGGTTAATCTGGGGTTCAAGGACTTCTCAAGTGTAACCTTTTCGACTTCTTAGAGGCAAGTTCTACACGTTTTGTCAAGTCTTAGAAGTCTTTCTGACTGCTCCCCACCTCCAAAAGGTTAAGGGCTGTGTAGTGAAGCATGTTCAGTAAAGTTCATTAAAACAGGACATCAAGAGAGGTGACCAACATTTTGTTTTTAAAGGAGGCAATATAAACTAGCATATATTGAGAATCATCGTCACCTGCTCCCTATAAAAAAGAAAAGAATTCTGAACCCTGAGCAGTGATCATATAATTAAGAAAAGCCTAAAATGAGAAGGAAAAAAAAATGTGCAGAAGCACCCTAACAAAAGTTAAAAAGCAACGTTCTCCGTAGAAATTTTTTCAAAGAACCTTTTACTGTATTAAGATCTAATTGTAATATGATTCACTGCCTCTGTATTTTGTCAAACATTTTTGTAACAGTTGCCAAAGGAGGTAATTAATCAAATTTATGTAGTCTGAATACCTCTAAAGTTCTATTCCCGTCAGTGAATTCCAGTGCCATCTGACAAATAAAAGTCCCGAGAAGTAAACTACAGGGACAGAGTTAGCTACTTTCAACAGTTCTCCAATTAAAGGCACAGGCATGAAACTAAAAGTCCGTTAGTAAAAGTAATTCAACTGCTCTAAAGCCCATCGGAGAGGAAAATGATCAGACACCAGACGCACAGCTGTTAAAACCCAAAGCAAAATCGAGTTATTCTGACAGATGGGCAAAACCTTCGGAACGAAAACAAGGCACGCGTCCTAACAGGGCACGATTCTGCTCCAGGCTCGGACCCTCGGGTGCCAGCATCCTGCAGCTGATCTGGAGTCCTCGCAACTGTCAAGTCACCAGGGTCCCCAAATAACCGGTGGTCACTACTTGCACTGCGAATCGCTGCAAGAAGGACGCTAGGCACCCACCGGGATTCACTTTCCGGTCTCGGGCTTCCAACCGCGGGGGACCCCGGGGGCACCGCGGCCCGGGACACTCTGCTCCAGCGTCCCCCCTCTGCGTGGCTGTCCCACCGGCCCCCAGCGAGGGGACTCACCGGCAGTCCTTGAGCCATGTGGCGATCTTCTCGTTGGGCACGTTTCCTGCGGGGCAAAGGCAAGGGGGACAGGGCGTCAGCGAGCCTGGGGAGCGCTGCTGTTGGGTGCGCCCGGGCTCCGCCGGGGAGAAGATCCCACTGGGGGCCCAGGACAGCCCGTGCGGCAGGTCCGGGTGTTCCTCGGCCGGGAGCCGAGGTGGCACCGGAGCGCCCAGGCTGGCGCTGCCAAGCAAGCGCGCAATTCAAAGGTCGGAAGCGCCCCCTCGGCCCGGGGCCCGGCCGGAGCGCGCGCGCGGCGCGTGCCCAGGTCCGCGCGCGCCGCTGCCCAGCCCGCCCGTCGCGGACCCCCGGGCGCGCCGACCTGGGTCGGCGGCCGCCGGCAGCTTGGCGTCGGGGAGGTCCTCGCGGTCGTCGCCGGCGTCGTCGTCGTCGTCGTCGTCCTCGTCCTGCGTCGTCGCTTCAGTGGACAGGTCCTCGGCCTCCGACGCCTGCCAGGAGCCGCGGCTCTGGGCCCAGGCCTTCCTCCGGCGACTCGCCACTTGCCACTCCAGTTCCTCCTCCGCCTCCGCCGAGGTCGACAGGGGCCGGTCCATGGCCACGCCGGGGACTCCGCTGCCCGCAGCCCCAAGCCTGCGCGAGACGCGGCGGCCGCGGCGGCGGCGAGCGGGGAGCGGGGACCCCCACCCCTGCGGTCAGCGCCCGGCCGGGCTGGGGGCCCCGGGCAGCGGGAGCCGGCGCGGGCGCGCGAGGAGGAGGAGGAGAAGGAGGAGGACAGGGAGGAGGAGGAGGGGACGGGAGAGGGAGGGAGGGAAGACAGGGGAGGGAGGGGGCGGGGGTCTGAGCCTCACATGTAGCCGGCCGGGCGCAGCGCGGGAGCGCTAGTGGCCCGAGCTCGAGCGGCCGCGAGACGAGCGCCCCCCGCCTCCGCCCACCCCGCCCTCCCCGCCTCCCCCCGACGCGCCCGAGCCCCGGCCCGCAGCCCTGCGTCTGCGCGCCGCTCCCGGGGCCAGCGGACACGCCCCCTTCCGGCCGGGGCCGCGGGGCGGGGCCAGGCGGGGCGGGGCCAGGCGGGGCGGGGCCAGGCGGGGCGGGGCGGGGCGCGCTGACCCCGCCTCCCGCCGGAGCGCCTGGACTGGACCGGGTTTGTTTGCTTGTTCCTTAGTGCCGTGGTCTTCCTCTCCGCGTCTCCCCCACTCAGAAATTAGAAACCGAGCGCCAGGGCTGAGACTCACTCGAGTGCGCTCCCCGGCTTCCCGACGGGTGGGTGGGCGGCTTGGGCTGACTTTCCGAAGCTGGGAGCGGGTCTTCCTGCAAGTGGGAGGGTTAGCGTCCCAAAGGACGGTGGACAGAAAGATGCGGAAAGAGAGATGGTGATTGCTTGTCCAAAAAGAAAAGGAAAAAAAACCTGAAGATGAAATTCTTGCAGGGATCTTAGTGCTTAAGGAAGTTATTTATTGCGGCTGTGTTTTCTATGCAAATGAATTTGGGGGAAACGGACTTAATCTGACTTCTAAATTTAAGTTGGATATATTGGCATAGGAAAATCCAGAAAGAAGTAGCTGAGAAAGTGTAGAAATATTTGGCTTGGATTTGGGTATTACAAGATGCTCCAAAAAAGCAGATGATCAGGGTTCAGAACTATTTTAAAATTGAAGTTGAGCTTCCTCTTGTTAGGTTTTAAAAGTCTCATCAGCAGAAAGAGGATCATCTCCTATTCGGACTCTAACATTTACCAATAGCTGCAAAGTCATAGCTTAATCCTGTTTTTTTCCTAGCTGTTGAAATAATATTCTGGGTCATAGATGCTGTAAATTGTAAACGGAGCTAGAACAGAAACACCAAATCTTTGTTGGCTTAACATTTTACTCTGAATCTTAAAGAAATTTCATCCTTCTGGAATCCTATGGCAAAATGTAGCTGTTTAATGGTCCTAAAAATGTAGGCCAGTGTCTAACTCCCTGTTGGAAAGGCCAGCTAGAAGGACTAAGACACTGATCTCATGGAGAACAAATCTTCACAGTTCAGCAGGGCCCTGCCACATCCCTTCCTAACAATCTGCTCTTCCCAGATGCAATTCTATCCTTTCTAGGTTCTGTTGCTGTCTCCCTATATCTTGCCACTCATTCTTGTTTTTTTCCATCCAGTGCTTTTATGATCTCCACGATCTAACTGAACCAGTACTTTTCCTAGAACACACTATCCCATCATCTTTTCTGGTTATATCTTTCCCATAATTTCAGATAACTCAGCTTAAATAATATTTTATTTAGGTATTGAATTGTTTAGTAAATGATATAAGTGGTATCTGGATATATTTCTCATCCCAGCCCAGACTGTAAATTGTGAATAGCAAAGAATAATTCCAAGGGTAGAGAGATAGTACAGGGGTTATGGTGCTTGCCTTGTACACAGGGACCAAATTTAGAGTCTTCGAGTCAGGCATTGCATCCAGTGTTCCCAAGAGCTACCAAGAGTGACTCTTGAGAACAATAAAGGAGCATTTATTAATATTATTTTCCTACAGACCCTATTTCCCTTTACTTTCTTTCCTTTTCTTTTCCTTTCTTTTCTTTCTTTTTTTCTTTCCACCCTGCCTCCCTCCCTCCCTCCCTTCCTATCATCCTTTCTTCCTTCTTTCTTTCCTTCCTTCTTTGTTTTGGTTTTTTTTGTTTGGGGCCACACCCTGTGATGCTCAGTGGTAACTCCTGGCACTGCACTAAGGAGTTACTCCTGGCGATGCTTGAGGGACCATCTAGGATGCTGGGGATAGAACCCAGGTCAGCTGAGTGCAGGGCAAGTGCTCTACCCACTATCTTACCTCTCCAGCCCCATTACAGTACCAATCCTATAAAAAACAAGAGTTTTCTTGAAGCAAATTTCCTGTTGTTTAGGTTCTTTGTATTGCTTAGTCAAAATATTTGCTTCGAATCTCTTTAAGGTCTTTTATATTTTATTTAAGTTGCTGTTTAGATTCACTTAAACATTTTTTGAGAAAGGAAATAATGAACTATATTTTATATTTAAAAGTTTAAAACTATCAAACTATCAGAGTCAAAAATAAAAAAAATACCAAACTGGAAGAACAAAATATAGAGGGGAGAGGGAATAACAGCAATAACATTAGAATAGAGTATAGCAACTGTTAAATCTATAATAGCATAGTCATATGATTTCTTTTACATTATCATTTTTAATGCACAGACTTGAGAGTAAAGAACTAGAGAGGGAAATTCTTGAATGCCATACTCTACATAAGAAGAAAACCTAGCTGTTTGGTTCTTAAAGAATTTTTTCCCTAAACAAAGCAAATTCACATTGCACAATAATGTCTGATTCACTGATACAAATTAGAAAAATAAATTTATGTTAGGTGTAGATAATTCTGTACTGCATAATACAAACTTTAGGGTCTTTGATTTCAAAATGAAATTTGAGTTCTTTTCCTATATTCTAAACTTTCTGTTGCATGACTAAGTTAATTTTTCTGAACTTCCTCTTCTTCATCTATGAGGTCTTAATTACCTTCTGAAAGTGATATCAGAATCAAATGGTATAAAGTAGGTGCTCATAAAAGTTATTGAGATTCTTATATATTACTGAAGATAAAAATAAGTTAATTTCATATGAGATATTTTCTATTATTACTGTTATGCTATATTCTTATACTGCAAGTATTATCGACATGTCATGCTGTTGTTTTACTGATATAAATTCAGTTTTTACAGTTAGGCTTGACAACCTACTGTACTTAACTGAGCTATTTTAAGAGTAAGGTTTATATCAAAAGTGAAACATTTTGAATTACTTCAGTTATTGTTTTGCTTTTACAGACTTCAACACATGCCTCAAAATTGCAAAACAGGATTTACTGTTGGATAAACTAAGGTATTTGGGGTTCGTTTCTGATATTATTTCTTCCCTAAAATCTTGACAGTGAAAAAATTATTTCATGTGTCAAAAATTATAATTCATAATCTGATAAGATGGCAGAATTTCCATTTATAAATTTTAACCTTATTAAGATAAAAGAGAGCTGGGAGTATAAGAACAGTTGAATTCCACATGAAATAAGCAGAACTATATTTCAATTGAATTCGCTATTCCAGTAAAATTACCTAGGGAAAGAATTCTACATAAAATAAGTTTAGACTACATTGCATGTTACATATCCTGGCCTCTTCCAATTGCAATGGATGTTATATGCCTAAGTCATCAAGATTTACAAGTGTGTGTGTGTGTGTGTGTGTGTGCATGTATGTGTATGTGTGTATATACAATTAAACTTTGTATTCTATTGATTTGGGGGCATACTCTTTTTTTACATCAATAGCAACCATTAAAATATGTCTAATAAATCATCTACTCTTAGTATTCTGGCATTGTGTTTATTTGAAATAATAAAATTGCATATTTAAGGTCTGAAATTTTAATTTATTATTGGTAAAGTTTCCCCATAACAATTAAAGGATTATCAAATTAGTTATTATCCTCATAGAAAGCATTAATACAGCATGAACCTTCTGTTCAATTTCTTTGAATTCCCCTTTACACAACAGGTGAAGAAGCAGGTGTTAATACCTCTATAACTTTATTTTATAATCTGTAAGTTACCAGTTTGTATATGTTCTGGGCTTTTTTCATATTGGAGACTTGTCATTTTATCACTTATTTTGTCATACTCAGATTACAATTTTCCACACAATACTAAATTTTCCATCTCCCTGGTATACCCTTTTAGACTGTTTTATTTTCAGTGCCTCAGTTCTTTGTGTTTCTGAGCAACAGGTAAGAATGGCCCATCTATTCCTCAGTAATAGAGTAAAACAAGATTATGTCATAGAATAAGGTTTTCAGTTTATGAAACAACTCAATGAATGAAGGTTTTAAATTCTTTTACCTGGACACTAGTCTTATAGGAAAGTTGATACATTTTTAATTCATCTGTGAATCTTTAATGTTCAAGAGTATAATTTTTTATTTCTTTTTGTATAATCCTAACATGGTGTTTTTAAAGATCTCTACATTTATTTAAGTCATAAAAGTTTTTAAAAGTCCCGTCTATCATAGTAAATGCTCACTGTATGCCATTTGATGCTAAATATTTTTCTAATATTCACTCAGACAACAGGAGGATATCATTATTACCTTTCCCAATTATGAAGTTCATACTGTCATCACTGTGTGACATTCTCATTCCATCCTAACTTAGGATTCATTTTCAGTTTTACGTATATAATTGCTTCCTGTTTAGACGTGTTTAGAATTTTTAAATCATGAATCATTTCACTATTCACATATCTGGAATAAGTATTTACTTATAAATATCCCTTTCCACATTATATGAGTATCAGAAAAAAGATTGGTGAATAGATGAACCCTCTATCAATTATATATTTTTCTTTTAAAAACGTTAAATGGTACAAACTCATAAACAACACACACACACACAAAATGTCCTTTTTAAAAATAATTCTAGTGTGTTCCTGAACCTGAATAAATACAAACTCCACTGGCCTCTCCCACTACATTTCCCTTCTCTAATCTCCCTTCTGCAGCTCCTTCATACCCATCTCAGAACAAACACAATCTGCATTCATAGCAGGACCCTTTACAAGTTGAATGGAGTTATTTTGGGTGAGTCATTGAAAACACAGTACAAAACCTTTTCTCACTCACTAGAAATGCGTTTTTAAAATAAAGCCAAAGTGAACAAGGCTTGGCAAGTTTGAGAGTAGACAAAATGAGGAGAGAGCCGGGTTTCTGCCAGACTCAGGATTCTTATAAACCAATTTTGTCTATTTCTTTACGTTATATCACCATTTTCCCTTACAATCACAAGTCAAGTTTATGAGATTGGACAGGTAAGACATCAAAATAAGAAAAACATGGACACTCCATTTCAATTTTAGCACAATGATGTAAACTATCAAATTTTAGCAACATTTAAATCCCATTTAGTACTCAAAGATACAGAAGCTGTAAGGATATATGTGTGTATATGACAATTGAATTTGAGCGTGAATTCAGTATATAGTCATTTTTTAAGATTGTTTTAGTATGTAGTCATTTAAAAATTGCCTTTAAGGTAACTGAAATTTCATATCTTAAATACTAAAATATTAAGGAAAGTAGAGCAAATTGAAAATAATAATCCACTTTCTAAGAAATGAAATTAATAAAATTCTATATAATGACTTGATAAATTGTGGGTATTTAATATTTTGGGCATCCAAGATTTATAAATCAGTGTACATTTATCTACCCACAAAATATATTACTCACCTTTTATCCTGGACTAAACTTTATAGCAGAAATACAAGGGATTATTCTTCTACAACCTGCCACAAATTATTTGAAGCTTATACCTCAGGAGAGGAGAGAACTTAGTATCATCATGGAGACTTTCTTAAACAAATAATGGAAACTCAGAACTCTTGCTACAGAATTTGATAGTCCTTAAAATCATCTTTAACAAGGGTTGACAGAGCGTTTTACTCTGTGCTAAGTAAGACAGCCAATATGGTGCCCTTCAGTTATATTATTGGCCTCTACACAAAGGGGCTATCCCCAAGCAGTGGGTCAATTCAACACTGTTTCAAGTAATTATACAAGTATTCTCCTTGAGCTCCCTGCAAATCAGATTTTTCACAAGACAGGGTGACAATTGTTGCTTAAAGGGAATGAAAACTGTGCTTGAAAGTTAATCTGACTATGGAAGCACCAGGGTCATAATAAACAAACACATATTTCCTGCTGTAGTTAAGAGAATGGCAAAGAACTCTGGTTTCCCACATTTGAAGGGATTTTCTTCCTTTTTTTAATGGTTAAGCAATTGTTCTCAAGTTATAAAATAAGTACTTATACAGCCTTCAAATCTTATCTCTCTGATCTAAGAATGATTTTATCTTATTGGGTTGTATTTAAATATAATCTACATATGGCCAAGAGTTGATTAAATATGTTCTCAGATAAATCCCAAACTATGAACTTTCCCACAATCTTGTTTTAAAACATACAAGAAAGGTGAAAGACACCTCCATTAGAATTTCTTTGGGGCAAGAAAATTTATAACAGCTCTATATACTATATCTGGCATGAATTACATAAGTACTCATTAAACGGCTTAAAGTTGTATCTATTAACAGACTATTATTAAATAAAATAGCTACAGGGAAAAGGTTAGCACTCAGTTTATTTTGCTTAATTTTTAAAAATCACCTGAGCTCCTGTCCTTCCAGTTTTTTCCTAAAAATCAAATCAGCTCAAATTGGCACTTTCAACCCTTCAAATGCTGTAATTATAATATTGCTGATGTCTAGTTTAGAGAAGTACTATGAAGACTATTTATTTCAGTAGACCCAAGGAAGCAATAGTGTTAAAAAAAATAGATACTTTTGATTGAGCACTTGCTTTGTGCCAAACACAGTATTTAAGATTCCAGTTACAGCTTATTTAATACAACAGTCCTCTTATTCTCACTGTATGGATAGGAAAACAAAGCTTCAGAGGTTAGGTTTTTAACCATGCTGCACACCATTAAGTAGTAGAACAGAACCAGAACTAAGCCTACACTCTTAAATAAGATATGTGATTGGACCATAGTAGTCCAGGTTCACTGTTATAGAAATATTAACAGGTACTCTCATCAGACTGGAGGAACTTTTCAATAATAACTAATAGCAATTTTGGCCCAAAAGTGGAAGGAATTTTAAGGATGTGATTACCAAGTATGACTCTGTAATTTTCCAAGGAAGAAAAACTTCAAGTAGATTATCGCTTTAGTGACAAAATTAATTAGAACAAGATGTCAACTTATCAAGGAAACTGTTGAAACATTTTTTTATTTTATAAGATCTCCTGAAATACTCAGAAAATGAGGAATTAAAACATATTTTTTATATATAGGTTTATCAATACTCCTAGCTGAAATCGCATAGCTCCACCTTTTTATATTTCTTTAGAAGAATCAACATTAAAGATAGAATTTTTGCTAACTTGGATACGTTGTTCAACTTGTGTTTCAGTTCTTCTAGGATTCCATTCCATACTTAATATAAGAGTTTGACTATAATGTCACTGACATAGTTACTTTCTTGTAGTAAAAGGATTTATCAATGCAAACTATGTTCATGATCAAAATAGTTTAGAATTTTTACCTTCCAATCTAAATTCTAGTTTTCTATTCAAGCTTGAGGTGTCCAGCAGAGGTTTTCAGATTTTACCTAGTAAGTCTTAAAAACTCTAGCTTGAGAGAAACAATAGTCAAGAAGTTTTTGTAAAGAATAAAAATTCAAACACTATTGTGACTAATCTCTATATTACATGTAAGTATTTTACATATTAATATTTACCCTTGATTTTAAGATTTATCATTAACTGGATATCTTGATAATATTCAGTGTTTTCTAAATCACGTGATTTCTGTAATGGCATCTGCCAATATTTATTCTCAATATTAACAAATAAAATGAGGTGTAACATGTCTAATAAAAATATTCTCTGAAGCTGTTCATATATAACTCTGCATGGAGGATAATAGAACAACAACAACAAAAATACTTTTTACAGTATTTGTTCCCATAAACACTGAAGTGACCATAACATTAAAAGATATTTAAAATGTGTCCTGGGATATAATAATTGATAATTGACTGTCATTATACCAATTACCATAAAACTGAGAACCAAATGTTGTATTAACATGGAAACTGGTTAGGTCCTCATGGTATGCACATAAAATGTTACTAATAGTTTTTATGAGCCTTTGTCCTTGTTCTCTTTGCCTTGGTACTTTTTTCCTTATATTATTTTCCATTTCTTCTTTTTAAAAAATTATATTCTGTTAACTTTAAATTCCTTTTAGAAGCATAACACGGGACTAGCAAAACAACAATTTGGAAACAGTTATATATGTTATTTATATGTTATATATATAATATATGTTATATATTTAACTGTAAAGTTAAATATCACTGTCACTGTCACTGTCCTCCCGTTGTTCATTGATTTGCTCAAGTGGGCCCAGTAGCATCTCCATTGTGACACATTTTACTGTGTTTGGCATATCGAATATGTCACAGGTAGCTTTCCAGGCTTTGCCATGCAGGCAAGATACTCTCAGTAGCTTGCCGGGCTCTCCAAGAGGGATGGAGGAATCGAACCCAACTTGGCCGGACCGGCCGCGCACAAGGTAAACACCCTACCACTGTGCTATCACTCCAGCCCTAAAGTTAAATATATTCATAAAGAAATATTGGGGAAGAAAAATAATTATTAAAATGGAACTGGGGTATTCTTTTCAAACTTTTTGAATTTTATGATTACTATTTAGGAAGAAAAGATTTTGAACTTTAAAACCTCTAGTTAGTTATTTTAGAGGTGGATGAATCAGAAGTGTAAATAAGACCCCATGCAATGTAGCACTGTAGCACTGTAGCACTGTCTTCCCGTTGTGGATATATATTGGAATCATTCAGTGCAATCTAGAATTAAGAAAATTGGTTATTTGACTGTAGTTGGTTTGGGAGTAAAAAGAACAAGAGAGAAAAGTAACAAGTGAACTAATCATTGATCTATTGAATATTGCATAAAATGTGCAGTGATATAAGTCTTATTGACTTCCTGAAAAGTTGATTAAAATTAGGGGTAAGAATTTACTTCTTTATTTGGTATTTATAATACTTAGTATAACAGTATAACAGTTATACTGTTATTGATTATCTTCATAGTAATTGATGAAAGGAAGTATTAGGATGTTTTTAGTTATGGAGGGGTGAATAGTAACAAAATTTAATTTCACAGCACAGAGACAAGAAGATGGAACAGTTAGATACATGTTTGAAAAAATTAGATAATTGAAATGGTATGACCTTTAGAAAAGGAAAAAAATCATTTTATAAGATAATTTTTTCCCTCTTAGATGGAATGGAGATGAATAGTATTAAGTATTCAAGAGACATAATTTAAAAGAGTTTCATACATAGTCTGAAGCAATAGCACAGCGGGTAGGGTGTTCGCCTTACACGCGGCCAACATGGCCGACCGGAGTTCGATTCCTCCGCCCCTCTCGGAGAGCCTGGCAAGCTACCGAGAATATTCAATATGCCAGACACAGTAACAACAAAGTCTCCAATGGAGACGTTACTGGGCCCGCTCGAGCAAATCGACGATCAACGGGAGGGCCTTTACCTTTACCTTTACCTCATACATAGTCTGTAAACTAGGCCAGACTACCACTAAAGTGATAGAATCTGAGCTGTTTGATGATCTTAGTAGGGTAAAAGTAGGGGGTACATTCACAAGAGCTATGAATAATTGTTTATTTTGGAAATATTTACCCTTTTAAGTAATTTTGGTTTTTTTGGGGGGGAGTGGAAGGTCACACAGGCAGTGCTCAGTATATTCCCCTGGCTCTGCTCTCTGGGATCACTTCTGCTAGGGCACAAGGGACCATAAGGGATGCTGGGATCAAATCCAGGTCAGCAGCATGCAAGGCAAATGGCCTACCCACTGTACTATCATTCCAGCCCCTCCCTTTTGGATTTAAAAATATACATTTAATTTTTAAAAAAATTAAATAATAAATTTAAAAATATAAGTAAATTTTAAAATTTTCTTATAATAACATACCTAAGAGATAGTTCTCTATTCTATTATTGTCCCCCTTTTCATAAGATAAATAAGACAAAATGTAGTCAAACTATTTTCCTAAGGGCACTCAGCTAGTGGATAGGCCAGGAACTGAGTTTCAGAAATCTGACTATAGAGTTCATTCTTTTTAAATACTTCATAATTCTATGGCAGTGATATGACTGAACAGGCTTAAGTATGTAGGTATTTAATATCAAAAGGCAAATTTTCAGATGTATTCAGGAGAGGTGTTTAGAAGTTGACTCATGGAATTTCGAGAGATCTAGAAAACTGAGGTAATAGTTGATGAGATTAACCCATAGAATGTAAAATAGATGGAAAAGTTAGAAAAAGAAGACAGGAAATAGCAAGGAGAAGGATGTTCTATTTCCTTAAAGTTTTAGCTACCTTATAAAGTCAGTTACTTAGAAAGAAGTATGGACAGTTGAATGGAGTAGAATCTCATTTTAAGACACTATGCATTTGAAGTATATTTATGACAGGTAAGAAGTTGATGGAATGACTAGGTAGCACTGGGGTGTGGCACTAGTAGTATGTCACTGAAGACCAAAGGAATTAAAGGCCTATGTCCCAGAAGAGGTCATGGAATTATGAGTCTAGAGTGTTGGGTGGGGCATCTCTATTAATATTGAAGTCACATATGAATCACTCATGATGAGACAGAAAATGGGGTGGAGACAGAAAATGGCTACAGACACCAATGAATTGCAATGTAAATATGATGAAGGAAAGATGGCATAAGATGAGAGACAGGGCTGACAAAATGGGCAGACTGTAGTCATTGGAGTCATGTAAGCATTCTTTTCTTATCACCATTTGCTTCCATCATTGTGGTGGGGAAGTCGAAAGTTCCATTCAACAAAAATGCCTAACCTGGCAACGTTCCTGAACAGCTTTTTTAAAGGGGTGGAGCTTTCTATATTATTAAAGCTTAAAATTACCTCAGAGATCCAACACATTAGCAAAGTAAATATTCACACAGATTAGTTTATCTAGCCTATTTAAAGACATTATCACTTAAGTATAACTAGGGCCCAGTGAATATAGAGAAGTTTTAAAAAGTGGGAGAGTGGAAGGAGGAAGGTACGTAGCAAATTGAGGTAAAGTTTGGCCATTGGTAATATGAACACTAAATAAAGGAGAAAAGAGCTGGTAACCATTAACAAGGAAAATTGCCAATAGGTTTCCTAGGAAGCTTGTGAAAAAAATGTGACAATGAGTCATATTCTGCTTAGTTGAATACTCAATCAAATCAATTTAGTTGTTCAAGAAATAGTCAAATGTGCTTTCTCAATTCTAATAAAACTTAAGAGCTTCAGAAATAAGATATATATATATATTTTTACAGAAAATAAATCCTATCCCTGAGATAGAAGGTGAATTCATTACATATGATTATAGAACTGTCTATAATACTAGAGAAAATTTGTTTCAGTGATTAAAAGTTCCAGAGTTTCCTTGGCCTTAGTCATTCAGAGTCATTGGCATAGCTTAAAAGACTGAGCACAGGCATTATATGTGGGAGCCTGGGATTTATCTCCAGTACTACATGGTTCCCCCAGAGCACATTCAGGAGAAATCCCTGAGTACCACGCAGGAAGTAGCCCATGAGCCCACTAAATTTGACCAAAAAAAAAAAATAGGGAAAAAACAATAATTCAACAAAGTCAGTTTGGTATCTCCTGAGTTATAAGTACAAATTAGAGTGATGTGCCTCATTTAAATATATGATTTCGATTCTTTTTTTTTTTTTTGCTTTTTGGGTCACACCCAGCAATGCACAGGGGTCACTCCTGGCTCTGCACTCAGGAATTACCCCTGCCGGTGCTCAGGGGACCATATGGGATGCTGGGAATCGAAGCCGGGTTGGCTGCGTGCAAGGCAAATGCCCTACCCACTGTGCTATCACTCCAGCCCCTGATTTTGATTCTTAATGTCCCCATAGTATGAAGTAACCTATGACAAAAGATGAATAATGGAAAAAATTGTTATATGTATTACTTTGTGGCCCTAGAAGCACTAAGAGTTGGCATTTTCCATCTTTTTAAAGGCTTAGCACAGTCCCAAATCACTTGATTCACTTCAGTTTTCTATCATACCTTCCATAAACATAGCCACAGTGATTCTAGTACGTATGTTTTATGCAATTGGCCTTCCATAGTCAGAGGGGAAATGGCTTACACTAATAGGTAAGGACTTTTTAATACATGATATGTGTGTATGTGTAAGGGTATGTGCAGGTCTGAAATATGTGTATATGGGTACATATGAGTATAAATATGAGCTCACATTTAGACTTATGAGTAATCCAGAGTTATTATATGAAGAAACCTCTGCTCTTTTCCCCACGCCCACCCTCAAGGCATATCTAACTGCAAAATGCAGAGCACTGAAAGTCGGTTTTATAAAGACTGCCAGAATTGGGAAATTAAAAGGAGATTATCAAGAATTTTATGATCAAATTGTTATCTGCCATATCAAACTATTCAAAGTTAAGATGTATTCTTGCTGGAGACGTATCTCAGTAGCAAAGAACATGCCTTGCGTGCATGAGTCCTGCATCCAATTCCCGGCACTAAAATTATTTTAAAATTATTTTATGTTCTTTAGTAAGTCACCCATCATTCTTTTTCTCCTTTCTTCCCTAATTACAATTACAATCTTTTATGTCATATATAATGCAGCTATCTTTCCAAGCCTGGATTCTAATTAATAAAATCTGTTCATTTTGGAATACTGTCAATTGCCATTATTTAACTCAAACCTTTTGCCAGTCTTCCTGTGCATGTCCTTCAATAAGCATAGCTTTCACAGTATTTATCCAGAAAAGCCAGAAGGAAACTAAGAAGGAAAAATTTTACTCCAGATAAATATAACTATTAGGTTTTAGAGAAAACCAAAGGTCTGGTGATGTAAGCCTCCACCGAGAATTTAAGAAAATTTTTAAATTATGTATTTATATTTTATTTATTTACAAGTCTAACACTAATAATATGGATTCAATTAGGTCATTGGTCTGTTCATCTTCCGAAGTCATTTTCCCCCCGTAGCACCTTATTGACAACAGCACAAAATGTCCTTACAAAATGTCCTGCTATTGCATACAACGTTTTAAATTTATGAAGTAATGTAGCATGTTTAAAAGTGCCACATAAAATATTCTACTATCAGTACTTTAATACCAAAGAGCAAGTCTTTTGAATATTCAGAACTTACTGCCAACTTTCTAGCAGTAAAGTACTGCTTTTGCTATATATATATATATATATATATATATATATATATATACTGCCACTACATATACCTTAAATAAATATTCTCTGTTGCCTTAAAAATGCTTCAACAAAACCTCATTTTAGCAATTCAACCTTACTTCCCACTGACAAACACTTCTCTCCATTTAGATCTATCTCACAAGATTTTAACCCCTCAGTCCCTGTTGTTACCTTATCTCAGAAATGCTATCTCCTTTCATCTCTACTGTTTCTTGAACATCTCTCTTACAGTAAACTCCTCTAATATCTTTTAGTCCCTATGGTTATCGTCAGTATGACAGTTTAGAATCTATTATTCGGTTTCTGTTAACTAGATTAATGCTTACACTTTTTCCATAGTCTCCACCACCATTGCATTCATTAGAAAATTTGTTGCATTCATTGCATTCATTAGGAAAATTCTCTACTAGTGATTACTTGTTATTCGAGTTTATACAATTCAAAATTACAGAAACGCCAAATCAGAAACCAAAGTACATGACCAGAGGGGAGAAAAATCAAATAAGGATTTACTTAAAGACAACACTATTCTTACTAGAGACTTCCCCTGCTTCTTTATGGAGTGCCATTGCTTTGCATCACTCATGATAGTTACCTCTAGTGACTTTAATCTAGAGTTAAAGCTGCATGAAACTCCCTCTTCTTGGGGAATAGGGAAAAGGGTTTAGGGACATACCCACTGCTGCTCAGGATTTACTCCTTACTCTGTACTCAGAAATAATTCCTGGTAGTGCAGGAAATCATAAGTGGTACTGGGGATGTCCCAGAGTAAGCCACAGACAAGGCAATATCCATAACCCTGATTCTCTTTCCAAGACCCCTCTTTTTCTAATTCCTTCTGATATATAGTATCATGGAGTTATTAAAAATTGAGTCATTTTGTGCAAATTTGACACAACCAAATTTTCAAAAAGTAAAATAGAAGCATTTGAAGCAGTTTTCATTAAAGAGAGTGCAATATGTAAAGGGCAAATTGAGGGATTCTGTCACATTGGTCCTTTCACAACTCACCAGCAATTTTTTGTGGCATTTTGGAGGGATTCTAGAGGCACATTGTAGAAATAGCAGAAACCTTGGCCTTGGCTCTGTTGTCCTTTCTCTGTTTAGGTTTGAACAAGTCTCTTTCTTCAGCTTTGGAAACAATGAACTTGTTCATCAGAGGCAATTCATATAATCCCAAAAACCTCACAATAGAAGCGGCACTCAAAACAAATGAAGAAAATATTTATGCCTACACAGTTTTGGTTTTCTTTTGTTGAGTTTTGTTCCTTTAGATACACTTAAGAAAAAGATTAGTTATCCAGAGTTGATTAAGATTTAGATAATATATTTTTGTTTATTGAGATTCCAGTTTGTATGTCCTTTTTATTACCTGTAAATTTCATTTTTGAGACTGCTACTTTGAAGTAGAAATTTTTTAAAAAATAAAAGGAAACCAAAGTTTGTGTCCAATTTTTACAGTCTCTATCCTGTTGTGGGGGTTTGTTTTATTTTGTTTTGGGGGTCACACTCAACGTTACTGTGGGATTACTCCTAGCTTTTCACTCAGGGTCTACTGCAGGCAGGGCTCAGAGTACCATATGGATTTCCAGGGATTGACCTTGGGTCAGCCATATTCAAGGCAAAGACCCTACCCGTTGTACTATTGCTCCAGCCCTTAATCTTCTTGTAGCCTTTCAAAGAAGCAAGTGATGTAACATACTGTTCCTACATGGAAAAAATATGCTACAAATATCATTCAGATATTTGCTTTAGAGGGTATTCATTTACAGTATTTGTGTGAAAAAATACAAAATACAATGTTAGACTAATATTAAAAATAGTGAGACATTTTATCTGATGCCCTTTTTATAGAGCACTGGTTCAATAGTAAAAGGGAAAAAAACATCAGCTGAAAGACAAAGACAGTAATTTCCACTCAATTCTGTGAATCCTATTCAATAAATTATTGTATCTTCTAACTGCAGAGTACTTGGATGAAACCACAATTGTCTCTCTATGTATTTTTAGAAATTCTGGTTTCCCCATCAGATAATCTTGACTTAGTTATCAGTGTCAAAACATTTTTGCTATCAATTTGGCTTGGACAGAATAACTTCACACTATTAATCTTTTGGCACTATTTTTTATTTTACAAAACATAACATGAAAAATAACCTAAGCAAAAACTAACAAAAATAAGTAGGTTTAGTGAGCATATATATATGTATAATGTATATATACACATATATTTATATAGTCTTGAAAATATTAATTATTTCAAATACATAAAACTTGGCAGATAAAAGCAGCATAACTACTGAAAATAAAATTTTCTTCCATAGTGCCCTTATTACAAAAAGGCTATTTTGTGATTACATTTAAAATTATTCAATTCATGCATATGTTATTCAGAGAGGCCTTGTTTTTGCTTTGCAGAAGCAGTGACAGCAGGGATTAAACCCAGAGATTCCTGTATGGACTGTGAGTGCACTGAGCTACATCCCTGGCTCCTGTGATCCTTTTGTACACTGAGATATGCTTGCCCTGGGTAGGAATTAAGCACTAAGGTTTTAGTTCTGATACTCTCAAACTGTGAGAAACTTCATAACATAAGCATCTTGACTTTAGTACTCTTAAGTGTTTTAAAATTATTTCCTTTCTTAGGCTAAAATACACTTTACACTTTTATAGGCCTACTCATATTTTCCCTGTAAATCTTTTAAAAATTCTTCATTCTTACTAAATTTTATATTGGTAGGACTTACCTATTTCACATAAACTTTAAAATGTATTAATACACAATTATTCATAATATGAATTCTTTAAATTAATGTAATTCTGAAAGGATTTAATTTTGGGGAAACAAATATCAACCTATCATTGGTTTACAATTTTGTGAATTTTAAGGAGACTAGCTTTATTTATCTGTGTGCATAGGTGTGTGTATACGTGTCATCACCTACTTATACACACATCTACCCACCTCCCCCTCCACACACACAAGAGATCTCTCTGATAATAAAAAGGAGAAAGAGTAAAGAAACAGCAAATGGCCAAAGTCGTTTCAGCTGAATAGTACAACTGAGCTATGTGTGAGGGCAAGAGTGCCACAAAGGGTTCTTGGGACACTGGAGGAGCTATAGTTGATCAATTAAAGCACTTGTCTTACACATAGCCTTCTCTGGTTTGATTGCCACCAGCCAGTACTGTCCCCCAAGCCTTCCAAGAGTGACCCCTCAGCACAGAACAAGGAGTAAGCCCTGAGCACCACTGGGTGTGACAACCCCCCTCCCACAAAGAAATAAGTTCTTCTAACTACAGTAACAATAAAACTTTTTAAGATAAGTAAATAAAATAAACTTTTTAAGAAATAAATACAAAAAATAAATTTCAATATAGTTAACATGTGAATGAGATTTGAAATGAATTGAAGTTTAACTTTTCTTTCTCCCTGGAGAAGTTATGAGGGATTCCTACTAATATTTTCATTCCCTTCTCCTACAAAACTGTCAATGCGCTTTAAGAACACTTTTTAAAAATATTAAATATGACATGAATGAACAGTGATTTTAACCTGGTAAAGTCTTAAAGAGATGAATGGTACAGAAATAAAATAAGAAAAAAAAGAAGAAACACATTTATAGGGTACTTAGCAATTGAGGTTTTATGTCTATAACAACGTTTAGTTTTTTCCTTCTAAGAAGACAGCTAGAAAGCTATCCAAACCACTGAAGTATAAGCAGAAGTAGAAACTCAAAAAGTAGAATATAATGTTTTACCTTAGCACTCTGCAGTTCTACCACATTGATCAGTCCTCTAGGAAAGAACAGCTAGCACCAACTGAAAGGAGGATATCAAGATCAAGTAAGGTTTTCTTTTAAACTGCGTTTGGACCTTGAATACAGAAGTGTAACACTATTTTTATTTGGCTTGTTGAAGCTTTCAGTTACCAAAAAAAAATGCAATGCTCAGAAGATACGGAATAAGTTTTTAAACACTCAAGAGATATAGAAAAAATAGAAATAGTAAGAAACAGAGTCCCACAGGAAATAGAGTAAGACTTAAAAAAGACACTTGAATTTTACTCACATGTGTTTCTTTAGAAAGATGTTGAGGTTTATTAACTTTATCTTTTTTACAATTTCTACTTAATTTTTTTTTTAAATATTTCCTTCCCTCTGTGGTGGTGGTATTTTGTGTTGCTATGATGCCCCGTGGTCATGTACCTTTCTTGTAGAACTTGCACACAGTTGGATATTGTGGACCAGAGAGTATCTACTTCCTTTAGCACTAAGGATTCCACTGACAAGGTTGCCAGGATTGCACTCAGCATGGGGGGGGGGAGGGGTGGTACCAGGTATCAAACTCAAGGCCTCACGCTTGCAAGGTAGATACTCTACCACTGAGCCTTCCTCAGGCACTGAAAGTTACCCAGTTTTAAATCTTAATGTAACTTAAAACCAAAATCAAAATACTCTGATAAGAAATGTGCTTTCATTTTAAAATAACAGTCTCTAATTTTACTACTTATTTCTGTTTTATTTATCAACATAAATTCTTGATGTTATGCTCAAAATAAATTTCCCTCTAATTTCTAGAAATAATAAATGCCTTTGGTTTTTACAATTTTTTCAGAGTGAAATAATTTAGGAGTAGAAAGGCAAAGAAAAGACAATAATTTGAAGTTGCTTATGCCTTCCAGGAAATCTATCTTTAGTTTACTTATAATTTAACTAGTGAGAAACTAGTAAAATTATGATGAAATTATGATAAAATTATAATATATCTTGTGTATAGAGGTTATGTCTAAAGAAAGCCAGATATTTGTGCTCAAATGTAAACTTCCTAATAGGAATGATGTCTCAAAGTAAGACTAACTCTGCTTTAGTTCATATTTTTGTAACAGTAAGATTTCGTAACTGTTTCTATGAAGGGCTAGAAAGCTAAGCACAAAGCTAAGTTGAAAAGTTGATAGAAATAAAATTTCTTGCTAAACTAGATTACAGAATATTAGTTACACTTTAGCAGAGACTTCTTTCAGAGACTTCTTCAGACTTGAGCTCATGCTAGTTATATATCAGTCAATAAAAATTCACTTAGTTATTTTATCGTCAAACAGCGTATTTAGATATCATGGTTGACATTTTTATATTGAAAAATAAAATATCAACAGTACATACTCTGAAATTTTCTTCTTCATTATGTAGAGTTCTCACAGAAAATATATGTTTATAATGCCTTATGTACCATTTACTAATTTGGACTTCCTAAAGTGAACAGTTTCAAGTTATTTACTTAAATGTAATTCTTAGGACAAATTGCTGTAGAACAAGACCAAGATTTGGTTTTTTTTTTGTAATTAGTAAATAGTAAATTACTATTTACAAATAGTAAATTTTTAGACTATGTGAGTATGAAATAAAAAAAAATAAATATTTTGGTTTCTACCCGAATTCCTGGACAAGCTCCTAAATCACTGGTAAATCCCTAATAGATCAGAGCACTAGGAACATTGGGACAGGAGAGATAGTACAGTGGGGAAGGTGCTTTCCTTCCATGTGGCCTACCCAAGTTCCATATCTGGCACCCTATGTGTAGGTACCTCAAGCCTCACCAGGAGTGATCCCTGAGTGCAGAGCCATGGGTAAGCCCTAAGGCAGAGCCAGGAGCTCTGTTGAGTATAGCCATCCCCATTCCTCCCACCCCCAAAGTAAAAGAGCACAAGAGCATCTTTTTATTTTCCTTCCATTGAAGAAATTCTGGGTGGTCTCCTCTTTGGAGACCTGAGTGAACACCAGAAAGACAAAGTCATGATTAGAAGAGTAAATGGTTTTGCTCCCACCATACCCAGCTCAGCCCCAATCCCCTACACAGGAGCAAGGATCTGGAGATAGATTTCAATAGTTGACCAGGCCTATGGAGGGAAATTTCCATAAAATCCTAAAATATGATGTTTAGGTAGTGTTTCCAGGTTAGTGTATGTATTTCACTTAGAGGGAGAGTGATGCACTCCAGCTCCAAGATCTCCTGACCTTGAGAGTCTCCCAGATCTTCCTCTATGTAACTTTTTACCTACCTTGTATCACTGTGTCACTGTCATCCTGTTGTTCATCTATTTCCTCCTTCGTCCCAGCCTTTTTTTTTAGAAAGTGCCACATAGGAGGCTCTTTCAGGGTCAGGGGAATGAGACCCATCATTGTTGCAGGGTTTTGGCATATCAAATATGCCACGGGGAGTTTGCCAGACTCTGCCATGCATGCAGGATACTCTCAGCCTGCCAGGTTCTCCAAGAGTAAGAACTAGATAATAAGATGTCTTCGCGGCCGTGTCCTTCCAGGAGCTGGGTTTTATAGTCTCTAGGTCTTGGCTGTTGATGGGATCACGCAGGGGTAGTTAGTGGGTGTAACACCTACCTACTGGAAGATGGGGGATCTACCTATTAGATCAATAGGTAATATGTCCTTTACAATCTCCTTTAATAAAGTGGTATAAATTAGTAATTACTTCCCTGAGTTCTGTGAGTTGCTCCAGCAAATTAACTAAAGAAGGAAGTTTCTGGAATGTCCACTCTATAGCCAGTGGCTCAGAAGCACAGGGGATGATATCTTAAAAAGAGGGAGAAGGTTGTCCTATAGCACAGAACTTTGTCCTATACAAAGTTCTACAAAGTACTGTAGAACTTTGGTCTTGTTCTACAGTAATTTGTCTCTCCCCTTATCTGTGGGATATCATCCTGTGTGGAGTTACTGTTGATATTTTATTTTGCAATATAAATAAATTTATATAAATATAAATGCTTTACAACAAGAGCTGATGTCACCTTCACATAGACAATTAGTGGAAATACTAAACCTTATCTCATATATTTAAATATATTTTGATGTGAGTAATTTTTAGTTTTAAAATTTTGATTTTCATAATAAATTAACTTTAACTGAGCAAAGAAGTCACACTCCAGTGGCTAAGAATTCTTAGGTTCACATTTAAACTTTCCTGCTTCAAAGGCAACAATTGCCTCACAGTTTTAGAATAATCTAAAGCTTTCAGAACCTCAAAATAATTTTAATTTATATGAATTATATGAACATTCAAATGCTTATGGATATTATCATACTTTACTGACTTAATTTTTTATGATTTTATTACATAATCTAAGGAAAGATTTCTTGTTAAACAGGTGCATGTTATATAATTTGCTTTTTTAAAAAGAATACTTATAAGGGAGACCAGTGATTTTAAAAGATAAGGGAACTAACAATTCCAGTAATGTTATCACTCATTTGAGTTAGGATCAAACACAAGGCAAGTTTGTGCTAATCAGATGTTTTTCTGACCTATATAAAATGATTCACCCTCCTACTTCCAGTTACTAGAAAAAAATAAAATATTACTAAATTACTAAATTATTTTTTTTCTCTTGAGGATGTTCTTGCTTAATTCTCAAGTCTGACATAATCTAGTGATTAATTCTGTACAAGTACTTATTTCATAAATATTTCATTTTTTAGATAAGATTTGTAAGGACAGAGCTCTATCTTACAGTACCTCTTGTGATCTTAACCCAGTATCTGATACTTCATCACATTTTATTATTTACACTGAATTAAACACGAGTGCATGAAACTTCACTGTCACTGATATTAATATTGTTAAGACATATGGCACATGGTTTCTCGACACGGTGACATCACAGGGGTTCTGCATAGACAACGTTGTGTTGCACAGTAAGTGCTGTGCTGAACTTATCCTAAGATGCCAAACTAACATATATTTTAATTACTTCTAAGTAAGTGTTTTTTTATAATAAACCTGCATAATTGAAAATTACTGTTACCGTAAAATAATCATTCATTAAGAGTGGAGTTTAAAAAAACTTTCCTTTAAACTATACAGCCCATTTGTAAGATTTTTAGTACAAATTATGTTATAATATACTACCAGGAGAACTGTTAAATTAAGGTGCTAAAACTATTGTTTTATTTTCAGGGTCCACATAATGTGGTTCTCCTGTAACTGCACTCAGGCACCCCTCCCAGCAATGCTCAAAATATAGTAGTTCTTGACTCATCCCTTTGGCCCCTATAACTAAAGTTTCCTCTGCACAAGAAGTCATGAAGATTCTTTTAAGTTAGAAACAAAGAAATCTGAGTATACAATTCTAATGTACGTAAGTTTCCTTAGGAAAGAATGCCTGGAAGTGGGAAATAGGGGATTTGTCTCTTCATGATGGGGTAATTTTCTATATAAATTATATTACCTATATCCATGTCAACCTCCCTAGGTCTAACATCATATCTAACAATATATTGACATATGCCTTAAAATAAATAAATGTTGACCTGTTCACCCAGGTTGCTGATTATCTGGGGCCATACATACACATCATTATATACAATAATCTGTGTAGCTTCTTTATTTTTTTGTATCTTTATGGCCCATAAAAAAGAACTGCATCAACGTCATCCTTTTTTTAATATACCATGGTTTACAAAGTTGTTAATAATACACTTGTCATGAATATTCAAAGTTCCAACACCAATCCTACCTCCAGAGTCACCTTCCCTCCACCATTGTCCCCATTTTCCCAACCACCCACCAACTCTGCCCCTTTTGCAGGTACAAAATAATTATGTTATACTATTTGTTACTACTAAATCACTAATGGACTTGTCCAAAAAGGAGTTCAGTGAAAGAAAATTTGAGAAAATTGTTATATCTCACCATGGGGTAATCGAGTCCTGTCTGAGGGTTTACTAAGCTGGTTGTTGCTGAGCCTTCTATGTTACTTGTGGTTTTATTTTTTTTAATTTTTATTGAGTTTATTTAAATACTATGTTACTTTTCCATCTAATTTTGTTTGTTCCTACTGTCAATATTGTGGATTTTGAAAGTGTTGCAAGGCTGTATACGTGGTCATGTACTCCAGAAACTTCAGGATCCATAGAACTGTGGCAATGAATTTATATGGCAGCAGCTCTGAAATGTGGGCAAGACTGCCAGGGATTCTGGAGGTATGGAGGTAAGGAGTGGTGCCCCCATTCTGAGAAAACCCCAGCGTTCTCAGCCTGAAAACTGGTGTACCTGGAATTTTCATCAATTTGGTGTCTCTGCAGAGATTGGTCATGAGGTAGTGGAGCTGAGTCATTGGCATGGCAGTTTCTGTGGGGTGTGGGTTGGGTGTGTCAGCTAGAGCTTTGGTAGGTAGGGACTCAGCCTACCCCCTCCCAAGGTTTTCAGCTAGGAGACTGATGTACCCATGAATTTCAGTGACTTGACTTGCATTTCTTCACAGATTTAGTTGTATATCTGTTAAGCTGGGCCAATGGATGAGTTTATAAGGTGGCGGTGTGGGATGTGGGTCAACTTTATCTTCACAAAGACCTGTGTTTAAGATGCTTTTAGATGGGGGCCAGTGTGATAATACAGTGCGTAGGGCACTTGCCTTGAACAAAGCAACTTGGGTTTAATCCCTGGCACCCCATAAGAACCACCAAGCCTGCCAGGAGTGAAGATTCTTTTAGATTCTGGATCCTGGGTCAGAGAGATAAGATAGCAAGTAGGGTATTTGCCTTGAATGCAGCTGACCCAGATTTGATCCCTGGCACCACATTTAGAACCCCACCAGGAATGAGCCCTGAGCACAGAAACAGGAATAAGCCATGAACCCCCAGGTAGAGAAGGAAAGGAGAAGAGAGGAGAGGGGTGGAAGGGGTGGGAGAAGATGAGGGGAAGAGGAAGGAAGCGACTCTTTTCTATATGCTGACCCAGCCCACAATCTAATTCCTACCCATACCTCAAAACTCAGTTTAGCTGTTAATGTGTATAAAAGTCACTATCAAGGGCTGGATACGGTACAGCGGGTAGGGTGTTTGTGGTCAACTGGGGTTTGATCCCTGGCAACCCACATGGTCCCCTGAGCACCATCAGAAATAATTCCTAAATTCAGAACCAGGAGTAACCCCTAGCGTTTCGAAGTGTGGCACCAAAACTAAACAAAAAGCCACTATCAGAGCCCTTCTAAAGAGAATAAAACGTTATTTTCCCAGTGTTCTGGGAATATCTAGGCAGAATTGTTTATTTACTTCTTTAATTTTCTAGCTTTAAAAGTATTAGCACTAAAAACAGGAAGTGGGGGGAGGACAGGACCAGCGCGTCCATTTTCCTGTCTCTCACAATGCAAAATAAAAGAGGCAGTGAGGAGAGCAAAGATTTTTGCAGTAGTTCAGGCTATTGGGCTTAGTAGTCATGCTACTTTAGGCTAGTCTAAAGTTCTTGTACATATGTTATCTTTTACTATTCTTTAAATAAGAGCATTTATTAGTCAAAATATTAGGTTGACAGTGATACTTAAGGAAAATAAAGTATAGATTAAAGTAACTTATCCATAGCTAGCTAGCTAATGAGAACATAGCTATGATTTGAACCTGAAGGGTTTGACTCCAGAGCATTCATTATTGCATTTCACTTTGCTTTAAGACTTGGACAAGGAGGTGCAAAGAATTTGGTTTCTAATTTTATCTACTGGGTAACATAGGAATATTATATTTGAAGAACTTAACTTTGAAGATTTTTCAGCTTTTGGAAAGTCTCACAAGGCAATGATTTTTAATTTATAATAAGTTTGAAGTACGTTGTATAAATTCAAAACGAACTTTTAAGGATAGTCTTTTAAAATATGACTTTAATGTATGATTCCAAATTGAGAGAAATATAAAATAACTAGAATAATTAAAATTTTCTGACTTTAACACGTCTCTCTCATATGCCTTATACATAACATGTTAAATTTGCTTCCCTCTAGTCTCAGCTTGATATTAAAAATGTTGATCAAGATAGTTCTTCCCTAGGCTTCCAAAGTAACTTGTTGTGATCTTGAGTCTCCTAACTCACTCATTCAAATAGAACGTGGAATCTATCTCTTTTCTTCCTTTATTTTTTGTCAATGTGTTTATTTTAAAAACCTATTTCCATAGTTGTTGGTTATTTCTTCTATTTAGAGATAGAAATTGTCTTCTAACAGAGTGGCGTAGATGATGTTTAAAAGTTTATACTGAGGAACCCGAGGTAGAAATCAAAATGTTGGAGAATGTGCTTTGCATGTAGAAATACTGGGAACTATCCCAGGCACTGCATGGTTCTCTGAACACTGCTAGGCATGACCCCTGAGCACTGTACTGAGAGTAGCCTTTTAGCTAGCTGTGTCCCAAAAATAAACCAAAAAAAAAAAAAACAACTATGCTGATAATTAAAACTGTCTTCATATTATAACTCTCAGTTCTAATTCAAAATATTTCTGTTATAATTCAAAATAGTTTTCTTTAATTCAAAATACTACAATTTAAATTTTTTTAAAAGAGACCAAGTGGTTTTAATGGGCTATTTGAAGGGTTTAAACTTTTTTGTGTAGTCACTAGAGAACTGGCAAGTAGGATGCAAAGTGCTTTACAGAGATTCAGTGACAGGTTTCAGAAGAGATTTAGAACAGAGTTAGGAAACAAAGACTACAGCTGATAGAGTGATGTTACAACTGTTGCAATGTTGCAGATACAGGATGTTTCACTTGGGGAGGGGCAGAGAGAATGCAGAGCTATGCTTTTCAAGATACAGTGAAGCAAGAATCTATTTAATGTCTGAAGGGATTTAGGAGCCTAAGGGAATGGGGGCAGGGAAGAACCATAGATTTCTCTCTTTCAAGGCTGGGCTTCCAAGAAGATGGTGTAAATATAGATGGGCAGCAGGTCTGGAAAGTGGTTTAGGGTGCTGAGAGAGAGAAAAAGAGAATGAGTAATTTGAATATAAATGTTTCAAGTAAATGGCAATGCATTCATATCTTATATTTTACAATTAATATTCTAAAATTGCCAAAGTTTTATTCTTAAATTCTATTCCTCTTAAGTGAGTTCTAAATCATAAGAAAGTCATCAGCTTAAAAAATAGAACATCTCATTTAGTCAAAAATTGAGAATGCATTCTGAACATTCAGTAAGAGTTGAGACATACCACATACTTTCTGGAAGTAGACTATTTTTAAAAACTATTCTTCAGGGGACAGGAGTGATTGTACAGCGGGTTGGATGTTTGCCTTTCATGTGGCCAAGCAGGTTCAATCCCTGGAATCCCATATGGTTCTCTGAGCACCACCAGGAATAATTCCTGAATGCAAGTACAGGAATCATCCTGAGCAACACCAATTGTGACCCAAAAAAGAAAAAAAAAACTGTTCTTCAACTATCCCCTTTGACCTAAAAGAACAATTAAAGAACTAAATATATGAATGGATAAGAATGTAACCAATGAGAAATTAATTTTAAACTGTTCCAGAGTGTTCAAACTTAAAGACACAGTTTTGAAACTGTCATAAAATAAAGACAAGAAAACTCAGAGTCAGAGTACAGCAGGGTATACAAGTAGTGTGCTTATGCTGTAGGTGGCTGACCCATTTTGGTTCCATACCACCACATATGGTTCCCGAGCCCCACCAGAAGTGACCCCTCAGTGCAGAGCCAGGAGTAAGCTCTGAGCACAGCTGGTGTGAGGAACCAAAACCCAAAACCAAACAAACATACAGCAACAGCCAAACAAAACAAAACAAAAAACCCTCAAAGATAATGCAGTTTAATATAGAAGAGCAAATTATCTAGTAATAGATCTAGTGTTATAACTAATGATAATGGATGGCAAGATGAGTGAAATTCAAGGTAGAAAGTAACGTCTCTGATAAGAATATGCAAAGAATCAAGGATGGCCTGTGGTGACAAATGCAGTAGAAGATCTAGTAGGTGGAGGCCCTGGAAAAGTTGCTGACAATGTACATTTCCTAGTGGAACATCCAGTGAATGATAGAGAATGTAAACTGTGCTACATTTTATTTTGCTTTTTGGGCCACATCTAGCAATGCTCAGTGGTTACTCCTGGCTCTGCACTCTGGTATTATTCCTGGTGGTGCTTGGGGGACCATATGGGATGCCAGGGATTGAACCGAGGATCGGCCACATGTAAGGAAAAAGCCCTACCCACTGTACTATTGCTCTGGCCCCCTGAAATGTTTTTTAAAATACCTATTTACTTAAAGAAACTGTGCTTTACAATTGGGCTCTTGGTTTTGTTCCACACTCACAAACACAGAATTGATTGGGTTCATAAACGCGGATCCCCCTCCTCTTTATTCTGCAATCTAACAATGTATAAATTGCTTTAATTTTCAGTGCAGCTGGCTATGTTTCATTGTGCCAATCACAATTCAAGAACCTTTACTTGCCAGGTATTGTTGGAACATGAAAAAATAAAATCAAGTGACGCAAGTAGCTTTTCAGTGGCTGTATTGTTTGCCATAGCTATGATTGGATAAAGTCCAGTAATACACTTAGGATAGGTCCAGACAGAAATAAAGCGTAATGTGATTTGAAGGAGACCTCTAGAAAAATCACATGATTTCATAGCTTTAGTTGACCTTAGAAATCAAAACCTCATCTCTCATTTACAGAAGAAAAAAATTAAAGACCAACATAGGTTGAATAGCTGGTCCCAGTTAACCAAACTTGTTATTTAAAAAGTTAGAGGCAGGTTAAGTCTAATTTTTGTTCCTAGTACCCTGCTTTTGATAAGCCATACTGCTTTTGTGTGAAATTACAACCCTCTCAGAGGCCAATAGTTTTAGCCCTGATATGATCTAAAAGTATTTTGTAATAAACCAGTCTCATTACAATATGGAAGTACATTTAGGATTTGGTATTCTGAAATTAACTTTTTTATTTTTCCAAACTGAGTCTTGGTAAGCAAATTTTAACTAAATATTTGATGTCAGATATTTAAAGCAAATTAGTTCAGTTGAGCAACTTCCCAGATTTATCTGCTTGTTTGTTTAGTTTCATAGCTTAGATATTGAAAATGCCCTACTTTCCCTTGAGGACATTAAAATGGTTTTTATGATTAGTAAAATTCATATTTAGAATATATATTTTTGAATAGACAATATTTATAATGAGACTTCTAGATCATATTAACTCATTCATAATCTTGATAGGGAAAGCAAATTAACATTTCTCTTTCTCTTTTGTCTTCTCTATCTCTATCCGTTTTGTATAGAAAAATTTATTAACAACATTGAAAGACTCTGACAGTTTTCTTTTTTACTGTCCTTTCTAAACCATGGCAGTCACAGTGCCATTTTCTGTATGATACTTGCTACTATTCTGACATACTACCATCCTTTTATAATTGCTAGTTACTGACAAATAAAAGAAAACAATAAAGAAAAGGTATTAATTATACACTTAAAGTTTGACCTCCCAGGCCTATTTAATCAGAGGAAAGACCCATGTAAGTTCTATAATACAGGGAGAGAGAAAACAGATTTTAAAAAGAGCTAACTTATTTTTCAGATATGTTTCAGAATCCCTAAAGTTGTCTTTCATTATTTCTTAGGTGGTTGTGTGTTACCTGGTCTGAGAAAACATGCAGAGAAGTATAACTCACCAGGTAGGTTCTGGCTGATAACATGCTGAGAGTCCTGGAAGGCTTTGGGAGGGAAGAAAAGGCTGGGAGGGGCTCAGACTGTGATCCTTTAGGCCAGATTCCAGGGAAGTCAGGTAAGGCCAGGCACAGCTGGCAAGAACCATTGTTCTAGGTAACCAAGGCCCAGCATCCAGGAAGTGAAAAGAGTTGGAAAGGTTCTGGAGAACAGGTGACACTTTGTTCTTCTGTTATGTTGGGCCATGACAGGTCCCTGATCGTTGAATGCTACCAGGAAGAAGTCTGAAGTCTGCCCAGAAATTGCCTTTCATGCAGGCCAAAGGAACCAGGACAATTTACTGCCTTGAGTGTTGCCATTTTATTGATTTAAAATAAAAAATCAGCAAAGGGAAGCTTCCTTAGCTGAACTTGCTAGCTGATAATGGGGAGAATGGGGGTGGGAGGGTTATTGGGATCCATCGTGGTGGGAAATGGGCACTGGTGGAGGGATGCGTATTTGATCATTGTATAATTGAAACCCAAGCACAAAAATTTGTAAATCTACAACTGTACCTCATGGTGTCTCACTAATAAAAAAAAACTCATTAGAATGAATCTGACAGTTACGTGTTTTTATC
Source organism: Sorex fumeus (assembly GCF_029834395.1). NCBI lineage: Eukaryota > Metazoa > Chordata > Mammalia > Eulipotyphla > Soricidae > Sorex > Sorex fumeus. Next base: position 35,267,298 of record NW_026606066.1, on the reverse strand, counting down.
TGCAATGTGGTGTTGCTCCATCCCAGGGCCATCAGACCTACATTCAGTGGTGCTGGAGGTGGGGAGCATGTAGAGCCTGGGCCAAGGATTGAAATTAGGTCCTTATGCACGCACTAACTTCTCCCCTTTTGAGGCATCTTCCGGGGCCTGTTTTGCCATTTTATATCTCATTACTGACTTCCTATTTCAAACTGCACTGAAGTATCTATGTATGCATATATGTATATTTTTTCATACTCAGCATGGGCAATTAAAGATAACAAGATTTATAACTGTGATATATCAAAATATTATTATATGGTAGAAATTATATAATGATAGTAGTTGGCAGTGAGTCCATTATTTTACAGGCTGTGCTATCTTGGGAAAATTACAGAACTTTGTTGATCCTTGATTTCCTCTATGTCATCTCTATGACAGAATAGCTAGTGCTATACAATATAGAAAGTTCAATCAAACCAAACACTAATCCCTGGTCCAAAGTCTCAACTTAAAAAGTTGACTTAAATAACTTCCATTCATGCTTTTTAAGCTCACAAATTCTGAAGACCCAGTTTTTGGCTGTTCTCAATCCAAGTTCTGAAAACAGGATGGTGAGCTAGTGAATTGAGTCCTTGTCCCCAGAAAGCTTACACTCTAGCTCAATTCCCCTGTTTATTTATATATGATAATTACCATTTTATTCTTCACAAAGTAATTAAAATAGTGAGAACATGGTTATAAAATAATGAAATAAACAAGTGATTAATGTGATTATTACCCAGAGTATAGATCACTTAAAGTATTAATAAAATACATTATAATCCATTAGAAATTATGGAAAATCAGGATATAGTAATTAATTTCATAATTTTAAGCTATCTAAGGTGAATGAAAGCAGCATTACACCCAAGTTGGTTACATATGTATATTTCTAATGTCTGCTCAAACTAAGAATTAATTTGCTTTGTCCTAAATACCTCATTGGGTTATCCTATTTCCAATGCTTACTTCTTTGACTTCTCTACATTTCAAGTGCATCAATTTAAACTTCACCTCTTAAAAAAGTTTAAAATGCACAGTAACATATTAAAAGTATTATTTACTGCTCATGGGCTTGATTTTGTTACTTCTCTCCTTTCCATATCACTCTGTATAAAAATGTTTTATAGTTAGTAAATATAATTTGGCCTTTAATAGCTATAGTTCAAATGACTAGAGATTGAACTTCAACTCTCACTATTACCATAGATGCTTAATAGCTTGGTTACATAGTGATGAAGACTTTATTCCATTCTGAAGAGCATGCAAGAAGAGCAGAGTAACTTCAGGGAAGAGAATGTGAAAGCACCAAGAGAAGAGAGAAATGCTAAAGTAGCTGCCATGAGTTGGCCCCTACTGGACTCTGCTTGCAGGAAATAATGCTTCTCATTCCTACAGCACAGAGCAGTGCCCTTGTGAGTGAGCTGAAATTGATCCCTTAGTACATCGATGAGAGAAACTTGACAGCACTCCAGACCTTTCTTGAGAGGTGCTTCAGTCTCTATTTTATAATCTGACATTGTTTGAAGTATTTCAGTTTTCCTTAGCCAACTAGTTACATAGCGCAACCAGTGGTAAATGTATTGCTGACCCTTTTGGAGAATTCACAAGGTTCTACCACTTCTTTAGATAAGGTAATTACTACATGTTTGTAGATAAAGTCTTCTATATCTTTGAAAAATTAAAGGAAATAGTGCTTAGTATATCATAAGATATTTATATACGTAATTATACATTAAAGTTTATGTATATTTAAACAATATATGAGCAACAGTAGTTGGCATACTACACATATATCCACGCATATATGTGTGCACATATAAAAGACACACACACACACACACACACACACACACACACACACACATGCACATACATAATTTGTATGATTCTCTACCCAGGCAAAGGGCCTCAGTTCTAGGCCTTAGGTGTCAGAGAATCTCTCTGTTCATCCTCTGTCTATCTTCTTTGCACAAAGAATTTAGGAACCAAATAGTCGTACCTAGGTAGTTCGTTTCAGACACTCTCTGTTTTCTTTGACTATCTGAAATCCAGAACCCCCTACCATGAGCTGCTTTTTGCCTTTCCCCCCAATCTCTTCCACAGTATGACTTGGTTCAGCTTAAAATCCCAGGACCTAAAGAATATTCAAGTGGTAGCTGTTGTCATGGGTGTGATGTCGTTTAAGGGTAGATGTGACCCATTGCTCTCATTTTGTGCAAGAGGCCTGAAAATGGGGTGAGAAGGGGCTATGGGCTGTGGAGCAGGTTCTTCCAGGGATATTCACTTTTTAAACATGAAACTCCCAATATATTAAATAATTACAAATATAACAATTTACCTGAACTTATATTTTCAAGCTAGGCAGAGAGGATATATTTCAGGGGACAGGGGTTGCTGATGTCTCCCTCAGAATATTTAGGGGTTACTCCTGGTTTTTCATTCAGGAATTACTCATAGTGGTGCTTGGGAATTATGTGGGATGCCAGGGATCAAATCCCAGGTCAGCCATGTGCAACACAAACACCCAACTCACTCTTCTATCACTCTGGCCCCAGGGATACATTATTAAAAACCATGATTTATAATTTGACCTATGATGGGTTTCTATTTGTACTGTACTCTGAAAATCCTGCAAATTATCCAAATCCTACAAATGTAAGGAAGAGGACTGTATCTTTATATTAAGTGAGAACTTCCCCTGGAATTTCTGCTACATAGATTTCTAAAAGAATGGCAAATAAAACTCTCCAAATTTTATTCAGTGTGCCTTGGACTGTGATTTTTTTCCTGCTAACTCCATGTTGCTGTGGATTGCTTTTCTTAACATGTCTCAGCAAAACATTATACAACCTGATTAAACAAAGTCTCATTCCCACACAGCTCCACCTTCCTTACTTGGCAAAGCTTTAATCTGGTAACACCCTTTAAAGACCATCATTTCAGCCACAGCTCAAGGAAATAAGCATTAGAATATAATTCAATGATTTCTTTAAAAGTTGAATTCTATTTCTGACCATGGAACAGGTAAAATCAAAGAAAGAATATTCCTAAAAGAATAACAGTATTTAAAGTTTTCTTTTATGTCTTTTTAACCAAAGCCATATTATTTTAACAAACAGAGCAGAGAAAGGAAAACAAAAAAACAAGTTGAACCCATGAAATCATTGTGATATTTATCTCCCTAATACACTGAAGCCGTAATAATAATAATGTGTCAGTAAATATTATTGATGACAATCCTCCCAATCCTACCATATGCTTCATAGTGTTGACAACCATTCCTGTGGGTATAAGATGGTGTGGAAAATAAAAAATGAGAAATGCTAAACAAGAGAAAATAGTTTTGATATGAGTTATGGACCAGGAAAGAAGATTTTTACCTTAGACAAGTAGATAGGAGTTGACTGTATTTCAGTGTGAGAACATGAGAAAATTCTATAATTGCATTTTAATTATCTTAATTTTCTTTTTAATGTGAAACAATTATTTTGACACTTTCAAGCAGTGCTCAGACTACCCAAGGCCCTCACCTAGTGATCTCAGCTAACCCAGTCAGTCATTCAATATAAGAACCTAATGATCTGGGGCAGCAAGAACCCTGCAGTGCAGTGTTAACCAAGCCAGCCCTGCAGTGTTCAAGGTCATCCAGGTAGCACTGAGGAATTTTCAGTGTTAAGGGGATTATGTGGTGCTGGCTCTAGAGGGGGGTGGGCTACATGTAAGACATACTTTTTAATCCTGTCCTATCTCTCTAGCCCCTTAATTTCCACTGTTACCGTGTTTATACCTCAGGTCACTGGCCAGCTTGCCAGAAGTCCCACTTAGAAATATCTAAACTAATGATTCTTGCTGTGGTTGGCATAATATAAAGAGCAAGTCTTGAGTATATCACAGTAGGAGTGTTATCTGTATGAGTGTCTGGTAATTGAAGATTTAGACCACCCTGGAACATTCCAATGTCAATATTAGGCATGTCATTCTGCCTTTACAGATTCAAGTCATTAAAGATGTGCCAGCTGCTTAGCATCTAAAATAAGATAAAAAAAATCAGCAAGGAAAAAAAATGGAGAAAGATGATTTTCAGGACATTATTCTGAAAGGTGATGAGTTTTTAGAAAAAAAATTAGAGGTAATAACTATAAAATGCACCATTTTTTTAATAGAAATCAGATCTTCAGTTTGGATATTGACTTCATGGAAACACAGCACATACACAATAGCTGATTACCCAACCTTAGCTACAGTGAGTCACTGCATTACACCAGCTATATATGGTATAAATGATGGATTGATTCCATAATATGTATGAGGTACGTCATAGCACTCAAAGTAGACTATTCATAAGCCATCTACATTCCTCAACATCAAAATCCTTGAAATTGTCCTCCCAATGGTATTCACTACATTCTCTATTTGCAGAATACAAGTGTAGTTTTAAATTACTGAGGCCTGACTAACTATACTTAATTACTCAAGCCATGTCAAGTCCCCAGTTAAAGTTTTTAACCACAAATAATGTCCACAAATTATGATTTGGGAAGTATCATGGGCTCTGAGCTTGGTTTGTTAAATTTGTGACATAAGGGGTGCTTTGGAGAGGAGGAAGAATACAGTGTAGGAAAATTATTATTTTTTTTTCACTTTCTGTCTTAGTTTTAAATTTAATTTTGAGACATCTCAACTTAATCTTCTTAGGAATGGTATAATGTGTAATCAATTATGAAAAATATTTTGTAAAAAAGAAACTGGTGAAATTGTGTTGTGTACAGAATTGAGACTTGCATTGGAAGGATAGGGAAAGAGAAATTTTGAGCTGAGCTATAAATTTGCAAACTACTTCACTTGCTATTCCTACTACATGGGACACTATATCTTGGTATATCTACATATAGTTCTCTTTGACCTTCCATTGTCCGCCTACAGATTGGATTGGCTTATTCAAAAAGATAGCTTCTTATCACTTTAAATAAACTAGCATTCCCTTTCTGCATGACACTCTACCCCCTCACTCTTCCCTAATTTTCTTTATAGCACATATCAGCATTTGACATATGTATCCATTAGGGTAACTTTTTCCTCTTTCTAAACATGTTCCTTGTTCATTGCCATCTTCCCAGAATTGTATATACAATACATAGTATATTCTCTGTACATTTTTCTTGGGTAAATAAATGAGCTTCTAGCTTTTTTTTTGTTCAAGATTTATTATTGCAATAGTTATCATAATTTTTTTATCTTAAATATAGTAAATGGCGCATTTGCTTTGGGGAAAGAAGATAACTATATCCAAACACTTGAGCTATTAGACCAAACAAATATAAAATATTCAGAAACAAAAGTGGTACATGAACAACTTATGTAAATAAGAATCAGACTTATATCTGTAATCCCTCAGAACTGGATTTTTTTTCTAAGATAGTCAGTGGCAGGAGGCTGACATTACTGCTAGGAACTCTTCCTAGTTTATGGTATGGTTTAGTACCATATGGGATTTCAACAAATGGTTCTAGAATAACTGAGTATCTGTGTTTAAAAATTAGGATTCTAGATCTCTATACCCCACACCATACATAAATATTAGCCAAAAATGAATCCTGCAACTAAGATTAAAAACTAAAATTATGAAAGTTTTAGAAAAACAACTTAAGAGGAACAAAGAAGAAAACTGACTGGGGGGCCCCACAGCTCCCCGAGAATGCTCCAGGTCCCAAACAGAGCCGATATCACCAGGAGGTCCCAAATGGGGTAGGTGCTGCATCCCACCTTCTCCAGATGGAACCCCGATGACCATGAGCCTGCAAGAGGGCACCAGAACATTCTTTCCAAACTGCACGGCCGCTTATGTGGCCACGCGACATCTCCTTATATACAAAGTGATCAATGGAAAGTAAATCATCCAACGTTTCTCCCTGAAAATTAGACTTAATTCTTTTGCAAACCGCAGCACCCAAAAGGAGAGAGAGAACAGAGGGGAATGCCCTGCCACAGAGGCAGGGTAGGTAGGGGGATAAGGGGTGGGAGGGATACTGGGATCTGTGGTGGTGGGAAATGGGCACTGGTGGAGGGATGGGTATTCGAAATAAATTTTAAAAAAACTTAATAGTAACTCTTTGTGATTTTGGGTTAGGTATATGATTTCTGGACAAAACTTCAAAAGAGTAAGTAATAAAATATTAGGTAATTTTCTCTCAAAATTAGAAAACTAGTACTTAAAAAAATAAAGCATGGAGATATCTACAGAAAGGGAAAATATTTTCAAGTAGCCTATGTATAAAAACATCCAAAATATATAGAGAAGTTTTACAACTTAATAGTATAAAGACAGATAACAGGGTTTTAGATGGGCAAAGGATGTGACTAGACATTTCTCCAAAGAAAATATACAGATGGCCAATAATCTCACTAAGTAATAATCAACAAGTGAGAATGATTAGTCATCAGGGAAAGGCAAATCAAAACCACAATGAGGCATCTCCTCCCACCCACTCGGATGGCTAAAACAAGTGTTGACAATGACACTGGGGAGAAATTGGAATCCACAAATGTTGCTGATGGGGATATGAATTAGTGTAGCTGCTTTGCAAACAGTTTTCAGATTCTCAGAAAGTTGAACATAAAATTACCTGTGACCCAGAAATTCTATAATGAGATAAAAAAAAAAAAACCAAAGATCTGAAAGCTACACAGAATATGTGCACACTGATGTTCATAGTAGTGAGGTATGTGAGGTGCATGGAGAGCCATAAATCCGGGAATAGGACTGGGATGGGAGGGGGTGAACGGAAGGAGGGAGGGAGGGAGGGAGAGAGAGAGAGAGAGAGAGAGAGAGAGAGAGAGAGAGAGAGAGAGAGAGAGAGAGAGAGAGAGAGATTGCATGCTTGTACCTGACTGCCTGGCCATTCTGACCTACTCTCCCTTGATGAAGATGTGCCCAGGAAGATCTTTATGAGTCTGCATGAGCTCCCACACTGCAGAGACTCTGTTCTCCCACCAATCACTCTCAAAAGTCCACAGCTGCAGCAAAGACCCTCTTGATCTGCACAATGTGGGAACTGGTCTCTGGTTGGAGAGCCATGGTTGTCAGATTGAGGCACAGTTATGCTCTTTAGTTCTGTTGTTCTCAAAGACAAGAATTTCAGGAAAAGAAAGTGAAGCAAAGTCATGTTATATATAGGAGATAGGAAAGAGAAGAAACCCATAAAAAAGAGAGAAACTGCACCCCAAGTTGGGATGCGGGCAATCTCCAAATGGAGCCTCTGTCTATGCTTGCTGCTTCCTTTATAAAACTGGTTTTAGGGGTATTTTTCCAAACTGCAATGACTCGTGTAGATAACAATTGTAGCTAGTTCCTTGTCAAAGCAAAATGTTTTATGTTCAAGTGGCCTCTTCAATTCAACTTTATTAGAGTAATTTGTTCCTGCTGAGGCAGTTTGTCTCTCAGGAACCCAGTCTGCCCGGTTAGGTCTGAAGATACACAGTTCCATCAGATCTTTGTTCCTGGAAAATGGTCCAATGATGGGTTTGGAAAATAAGAGCTAAGACTTTGAGCTGGCACTCCCCGTATAAAACTGGGGGCTGGTGGTGTGAACTTTCCAGATAACACTTATTTTTATGACTTAAAAAATTCCTTTGCTATGGGAATCCCTACTACCTATTACAGCAGTATTACGTATATTAGACAAAAATTGAGAACAACCAAAATGCCTATCAACTGATGAATGCATAAATAATGGTGACACATTCCTACAATGGTATATTATTTACTAATTTAAAAAGTGATGAAGTATTGCCACAAAGTACAACATGGATGAACTTTGAAAACAAAGTCGCAGAAATTCACATATTATTTAACTCTACACATGAAAATCCTAGATAAAGGAAATCTATAAATCTAGAAAATTTACTGTTAGTGCTAGGCTCGGGTAGATGGGATAGGAATGGCAACTGACTGCTGATGTGTACAGGGCTTTTATTTTGCTAGGGGGCAGGGTTGACGGTTGGATAAGGTGGTACAGAGAGAAAAATGCAGAAATTCAGGCAAGAGAGGTCCTTAGCAATGAGTTTGGGGAAATAAAACCAAAATAGTATCTAAAAAAATATTAGACCATTTGCCATTCCCAAAGCTAAAAGGTTGATTCCCATTTGGAGATGAGGGAACTAAGGTCACGTTAGGCTGAATGCCAGGGAACTGGAGGCTTGGCAGACTGGAGTGGTTGGGTTCGATTTCTGATATTGCACAGTTCCTCTTCACTAATGGAAGTGAACTGCCCCCACAGCAGTGAGCCAGGAATAGACCCTGGTATCACTGGGCACAGGCCAAAAACAAAAACTAAAAGGGATAAAGAGCTGAATAAAAAGCTCAGTGGATTAGGTGCAGGCTTTGTCTCTGAGAAACCAGTGCTCCACCCCAGGTACCCCCACGTGCTACTGAGAACCTGAGCACTGCCGAATCTGACCCAAAATCATACTATCCCTATATGCCCCCTCCCCAGTTTAATAAGTAGAATTCGCAGTCAGATAACAAAATATCACCATTGGTACACTGACATTTCTACATAATGAATATACAAAGTAGTAGGAATCTCTCTCCTGATGAACAGACACCATACAAAGACAGAAGAATTCTTGGCTGAAATGCTAGTTCTAGGTAAGGGCAGAGTAAGAGACTGGGGTTTAAGAGGTATTCAAAAATAAATTTGCTCAAATGTTCTCTTCAACTTGTTGCTTCAGACCTTGAAATATCTTTTACAGGTTATCCTGTTAACTAAGTCATGAAAAATCATTTCAACAGAAAACAGTATAGTGGAAATGCATAGAAAGTAATTTATTAACACTCATAAGAATTAGCTTATATACTTAGGCATTTAAGTTAGTCCATAAAATATCAAAAATGTTAGTTACAAGTCAAGGAAAATAAAAGAGATTTGATCCTGGAGCACTACACCAAACACTGATATTTAAACTTTTTAAAAAGGTTGTAACATTGTAACATTATATAGTTCACTTGTGTGTGTATAATACACTAAATTGACCTCTAAGCCCTGATTTAGATGTAAAATCTTAGGAATCACGGTATCACAGTATCACGGTCCTCCCGTTGTTCATCGATTTGCTCGAGCGGGCCCAGTAACGTCTCCGCCATGAGACTTGTTGTTACTGTGTTTGGCATATCAAGTACGTCGCGGGGAGCTTGCCAGGCTCTGCTGTGCGGGCGAGATACTCTCGGTAGCTTGCCGGGCTCTCCAAGAGGGGCGGAGGAATCGAACTCGGGTCGGCCATGTTGGCCGCTTGTAAGGCAAACGCCCTACCGCTGTGCTATAGACACAAAATATAGGATTCCACTGAAGACTAATTTTTTGTACTGTGCTCAGGGCTTTCTCCTGGCTCTGTGTTCAGGGATATGGAAGCTCCAGGACCATGCGTACTGAATCTGGGTGGTGTGCATGCAATTCAATTGCATTACATGCTGTACTATCTTTCTAGTCCCAAGACTAGCTCTTTTGCATTATTATAATTTATCATCTTGCCTTTTGCGCTAGTGTATAAATTCCGTGGGCGGCCAGGGGGAGGCCCCGATGGCTCTTCCCTTAGCCACCCTCATTCAGGGTAGGCCCTGGGTCGCTCCTCCAGCCAGGACAGCCCAGGCCATGGGGCAGATGGTGGAGGAAACGAGGGCCAAGTCGGTTGATTGATCAGTTGCCACTTATCCCATTCTTCCCGTGCGCCTGCCCCAGTCTCTCTGAGTCTCCCATTCTAGTCTCATACTGCCCCTCATTCCCATCTCTCCCCTCATTCTGTCTCTCCTGCTCATCTCTCCGTGCTCCTTCTCGCAGCCTGGGCTCTCTCTCTCTCCTTGAGCCTACTCCTGTGTTCTTCTACATTCTTCTCTCTTTTGTTCCCCTTGCTAGTCTCTCTGTACTCAATCATGCTGCCCTGCGCTCTCTCCTTTCTCTCTACAGCTCCACCAGCTCTCTACCTCTCCAACTCCCTTGTCTCTCCAACTCCTAAGCAGTCTGAGCCCACTGCCCCCATTCAGGTAGCTAAATCAACATAAGAAAGCCCTTCCTGAGAGCCCACCATGTTCAAAGGAAACACCACCTAGGATATTCCAAAGCCTTCCTGACTGCCCAAGGGCAAAATACCTCTTAAGGTGTTTTTCTCCTTTCCTCAGTCCAATAGCTCTATCAACACCTTAATACTAGTTATTTTTGTATGGACACAATAAGAGATACATTGAGACTTGTAGGGCAGCTCTCCTGGGAACATCTTGCCACAGACTCAGACTACAGAGCTCAGCCCAGATTAATCATTCCTAACCCTAGCAGGGTCAAAATCTAGTTATTGCTTTTTGGATCATGACAACATTTGTCCATGACCAAGCTCCTAACTTATACTTAAGCATTATGGCACATTGGCCAGTCCCATCTAGATGCCATGGTAGCACATAGCTTACCGATTGCCCTGGTTCCATCCAATCCCTTGTCGGAACTCTGATTTGGGGGAGGCTAGGAAGTAAAGGCAGCTGAGGCTTAGGTGAGAGAACAGAAGCCCAGGAGGAAAATATCACTGAGAGTCATGTTACAAAAGCATAGCATATACTGTCTTCTTGTATCCACACAAAAAAAGGCATTGTTCTGAATAAACTATACAAAGAACTTAAGGAGAAGAGAAAAACTATATTTACAAGCAACAGAGCACAAAGAAAGAAGTTACAAATAAACACAGAGGAACAGAGCACTGTGATGGGAGCAACCCAATAACCCTAAACTACCTGAGGCTATGCAGGAAGGACAAAACAGTGTTATCCTACAAGCTAGTAAATCTATTCTGATCATATAGGCTATGTTTACATTACATTATTCTCTTATTCATTAAATTTCAGTTAAGCAAGTAGTAAAACTGGAATTATAATTTATAATCTTAGTGATAATACACTGAAGTCTTTTGAAGATAGGGTACATCATGATCAGGTATTTTAGAAATATTCTGGAAGCAGCATAAAGAATATGTGGTTCCAAAAATGAAAGTAGGGAGATAGTGTGGGAACCAGTAACCTGATAAAATTATATTAAATATTACATCAAAGTGAAACTATCTGAACTATGATGGATGCTGAAAAAAGCCAGCATAAGGACTTACCTTATCTAAAGCAGTTTTGTGTCATCTGCCACAAATAATTTCTCCATGAAGTCTCTAGCTGGAGAACACCAGGAATGGTACATTTCAAAAAGGAAAATAGATATATTTTAAGTAATTCACTCCTGAACCTGCCCCACTCTGAAGGCCTAAACTCATATCCTTTTTCTTTAGGCTGGCTACCTGTGAGCACTCCTAATGAAAAAGATATCTAAGGTTCTATTTCATGGCATTTGCCATTCTGGGCTCCGCTGTAATTCTCTCATTTCCTAAGATATATACACCAGTCTTTAACCTCACTGCTGGATGTGACTATGCTTTAGGGAAATAAATGAAATGAAAACACATGAGCTACAATTCATGCAAAATGGATAGAAGAGTATAGTTACAAGTGGACGGATGTGAAAGAGAATAATAGGAACTGAGATCAGAGATGGTGGGAAGGACAAATGCAGTATTCACCACATCCACTAGGAAGTGGGCAGGGGCTGGGAGTGGCAGCAAGGGAAACTAAAAATTTATATTTCATTCTATATGTGAATCCTGGCGTGGGGAGAGTATGGGGGCATTCTAACTCAATTATAGTGAGGCAAAACTGTTCCAGCAAACTAGACAACTAAGTCCACCAAGGCACCTGATCTATGAGTAAATGCAAACGCTTTAGGATTTTTTTTTTTTTTTTGCTTTTTGGGTCACACCTTGCAATGCGTAGGGGTTATTCCTGGCTCTCTACTCAGGAATTACTCCTGCTGGTGCTCAGAGGACCAGATGGGATGATTGCAATCAAACCTGGGTCGGTCGCTTGCAAATGCCCTACCCGCTGTGCTGTTGCTCCAGCCCTAGGATATTTTTTGAAAGGCTAATTTAAAAAATTTTCTCATTGGTTATCACTATGCAAAATGATAGTACTCGTCTTTTTCTGAATGTAGGTGACTTTGGATATATATGGAGTGGATTACAGTACTTAAGCTTTTTAAAAAGCTGCTATTGGCAGGACACATACAATGTACAGTTAGGTGAGTGTTAGAACACAACATGATATTGTATAAAATAGAAAATAATATTGGACATTTTTATGGTATTAACCCACTCCCAGAATGCAGGGGTCCCCAGATCCACTGACAGCAATGTTTGTTCTGGCAATGTCAGGGGCCACTAGGGTCACTAGGGCCACACAGTGTGAGTGGGGCCATCTTGGGTCAAGGATCAATCAATTACAAGACTTCATGTATGCCAGGCCTGTACTGTACCACTTCACTACCAACCTATCACCCTTTGTACCACTAAGCTCCTGTAGCCTTGGATATTTTTTATTAATCTCATGACAGTGTTTCAGAAAGGTACAGGTTTTTCTTAATTAAGATACCTGAAATATTAAGGTGTCCAAATTACAATATAGAACTTGGTGTCTTCTCCCTGTAATATCTGCTAAATCAGTGAAATGTATTTTGATAAAAAATAATAGAATACCGTAAGAAATTTTAAGTCTCCTTTCTTTTTGTTTTAATTGCTCTTCAGAGAGGCTTTCCTTGAAAACAAAAAAATTTAGAAGAGAATGGCATTGCTAAAATTATCCTCATGGGTTCATCTTTTGAAAAAAAGATGCCCTTCCTTTCTGAGTATCATAAGCCTCTAGAGACATTACTATATTTATCACATTCCTGTCTCTATTTGTAGCTACCATACGAAGGCTAATTAAAAATTAAATTGCTTTTGGGGGTCAGAGAGATAGTACAGCAGGTTAGTCAATCCACATTTAGTCCCGAGCATTCCATATGGTACCCTTAGCTCACCAGGAGTAATTTCTGAGTGCAGAGCCAGGTGTAATCCCGGAATATGCTGTGTATGACCCAAAAGCTAAATAAATAAATATAAATAATAAAATTAAATAGCTTCTCTCTATATAAAGATCAATTTAATCTGTAGTATGTTATTAATTTTGAAACAATATCTAAATAGGTTATACCATGGAAAATCTGAAAAAAGAGATTTTGTTGTTGTTTTTAGTTAAAAGTTGTGGATGCTTGATTTAAATATTCTCTTAATTTGTATATTCAACCAATAATTACTATTATTGCTATTACTATAAGATAATATTATAATATTGCTTTCTAACACTCAACTTTTACCTAACTTGTACATTTTATATTTAATGAAGATAAGACACACACACACACACCGTCCTCCGTTGTTCATCGATTTGCTCGAGCGGGTTCAGTAACGTCTCCATTTTGAGACTTATTGTTACTGTGTTCGATTTCTCCGGCCCTCTCAGAGAACCCGGCAAGCTACCAAGAGAATCTCGCCTATGTGGTAATGAAGATAATAGCTCTATAAATACTATTACATTATTTTGGCTGATAATTTGGGTATTTTAATTTTACATATACCAGATTTTTCAAATTCCATAAAAAATTTAAATTAATTTGTTCTCGTTGTAATGATGGAGAAATCTAAGCATAGCCCACCAATTGGCCACTGATTCTTTGCTATTTTCTTTTCATGCACAATTATTTCATTTGTTAGTAATTTGCCCAATGGTGTCACTGGAGCAACCTGACCTTCTGCAACCTGACCTTCCATAACCTAACATAGTAAGCAGATATAATTCAAATATTTATTTGTCAATTATGATTTATAAAATATTTAACTTATCACCAAGGCTAGTTCTGGAAGCATATAAGAACATTAGCTTTTATATCTCTTATGTGGAACACTTTGGAATAATTTAGTCAACTTTTCCCATATATCTTGTAAGTGAAAATCACTATCTCAAGGATGTTTAGCAGTATATTTGAACAAATAGAGCAAGACTAGGAAGTATATGAAATGCTTTTGTTTTTAGAAATCAGATTCATAAAATCAAACATTTTATATTAGCTCCTTTTCCTATTCCCAGTCTATTAATTAAACTATCTAATCAAAACTGGGCATTTTATTATACTATTATTGGATCTTTCTGATAGTTTTTAATATTCCCAATACTTCTGTTTTTTGAGGAACTCTCAAGAATCACAATAGAATGTTTAACAACTTAATATTCTCCCCCTTTCCCTTTCCTCAAAGTGGAAGATAAGGAGTTGGTCTATTAGAGAAAAGTTCTAGTTGTTTGTATGTATGAAATAAAGCCATTAAAAAGAAGTATTTATGGCTGGAGCTAAAGTAAATCTTTAGTACATCAAGTAAGGAAATCCTGGTTCAATGCCTCGTGCTGTATATGGTGCCCAGGAGTAAGCTCTGACTACTGTTGAGTGTACCCAAGCCATCCTTCCTCCTAATCACTTGAAATGGATCATAAGAAAAATAAAAGATGTTAGCTTAGAGTTGTTCACTGTTTTGTCTTCAAATATATAGATTCTTCATATAATTAACGTGCCTAATAAAGTTTTGAGTCAACAACCATTTGCAGTATTTCTGGGAGTGGGAGAATTGAGAAAAAATTCCTATCATGTTTCCCTCCCACTGTCTTTTCTTCCAGATAAAGGTCACAGAATTGTTTCAATTTTGCTTTATGATAGATTGGGTTATAGGTTGTTAGAACTAAAAGAGACAGTAATCTAAAGTCTGAGTCATTTTCTTTTATGCAGAAAAATAAATTCAGTTTTAGAGAACTTAACTGACTTGTTCAAGGTCACATTACTAAATATAAGGGGACCAGAGAAAAGAATATAAGGCAAGAAAGTGTTTTCTCTGTTAACTGTTTTTTGTTGTTGTTAGTGAAGTCAGCCTTATATAAAAATAAGTCCATTAAGCTAGATTAAAATACTTGTATTTCTCAATGTCAGAGGACAAGGAAAAATAGCTAGGAAATAGCAATGAAAAAAGAAATGGTCCACATTACAATTGAGACACTGAATATATATATATATAGATATAGATATATAAATACTCACATATCTATATATATACATATATACATACGCATACATACACACACACACACACACACATATATATATATATATATATACATACATATATTTCTGCTTTGGTTTCTAAACCTCTGGGATCACGTTTATGATCTTGGTAACCAAAAAGAATCTTGTTCCTGGAATGCTTGTAAAGACCTGAATTAGTCATAAGCTTCTTAGGAAAGAATTCATCCTTTGTTTAGTTCTTGATCAGAAAGGCAAGCAAGCCTCTTGTATTGTTATAGGCCTAGTCATACTGAAATCATTGATGTAACAAATCCCTTGGAAACCTTGATTAAAAACCCTTCTATTTTAAATGATTTTAGTATGGATGAGATGATCTCATGCTGTCTCCATATGCTATCACTCTTTCCCTACAGACGCCAATACAATAAACCTGATAAGCCTTTTAAGGGAATTAAAGAAGCTAGCTATGATAGAAGTTCTAACTTTAGGCTTCTTAAACTGGACACAACTATAGAAAGTTTACTCCAAAATATTACCAGAACTATATTACAGAAGTTTTAAAGGATGACACAAATGCCAATATTTAGGACAAAATAACTCCAGCAGAACCATTGGCATTGAAGCAAGAATTTGGACCATTTGCTAACTTATATGATAATTTGTTGTCTATAGATAAAGGATAAAATTCCTTTCAAACTTACTTTCACAGATAGAGACTAATGAAAGTTCTCTTCAATTCTTTAAGAGGTTTCCACTTTGCTAAAAGTTAAGCACTCTACCTTTATTCCAGTAGTACCTAGGAACTAATTCATATTATGTTACTTTTATTTTACATCATATTAAAAAACATTCAAAATAATAATTGGCATCTTCTTGACATTCCAGAAGCATATTTGAAATTAGAGATTCAAAAAAAGCTAAATATGGTGTAGGAAATTACAGAAGTGTTTGACTTTCATCCAAAAGATTCTAACAGTTTACCCAGAGGAAAAATTCACTCCACCCCACAAGTATCATAAGGTTTTGTACCAAAGAATGCAAAATATTTTAATTGGATGGCAAAATACCTAGCAGGTGGCAAAATATTTTGTACTTGAAATCTGAGTATCTTTTTTATTTCTATACTTGACCATTTTGTGAAAATGGAATGAGAAGAAACAAAAATGTCAAAAATCTTTTCTATGGAATAGAATTTGTTCTATTTGAAACTGGTTTTTCTGGTCTTTGATGATAGCAAATAGTAACTCTTTGCTCAAATTCTTTATTGTCTGATCTTTCTTTATGCTTTCTGGCCCCCATTGAAATACTATGAACAGCCCTCAGGCATATTCTTATGAATCAACATGATATTTGATACCACTTTCCCTTCCTCTTTTCAGATATGACTCATCACTCTTGGTGTAATCCCCAAGGACCAGAAGCTCTACTTTAAAGTAAGGAAACAAAAGAAGCACCTTCAATTCAAGCTGGCTTACTAGAGAACTCTAATGGTTATTATTCACTAACTTCTTAAATAAACATTTTAACCTGAGCACTACAAGAGTCCTCTCTTCAACTTTCCCTGGGGAAACTAATGTAGAAAAGGTGAAGAGGTAACCTCTCTGGTAAGTCTTAGACTTGAAGTTTATCAACAGTTCTACTTAACCACATCTCTAGGATGCTATTGGGTTTTCGCTTTGGGAGCATCAAACTTTTTTGTTTGGGATTTTGGACATCTTCCCTCCAGATCCTTCTGATAATGCATACAAAAAGTAACAGAGCTGAGCTATTCCTCAAGCCTTTCTAATTTAAAACTTGACCCCTTTTCTGCTGTGTGATAACTACTACCCTGTTCCCAGTCTTTCTGAGACTGAAAAAGTAGTGTGGAGCTCAATTTGATACAGAAATCTTAAATCTAGACAATCCCATGGCTTTTCAAACAATATTTAAATAAGAAGTATAAAACGTGACATACAAAGTAAAATTCTACTTAGTTTTTAACATGAAAATTAAATGAAAAGTTCAAATTCCTTTACTTTTCAAAATCCTAGAAATATCTAGTCCTAAGAGGAATGTTTCTTGGTTTAGAAGAAAATAGTTGAAGTTAAGCATAATCCCTTTTATGTTCCTTTAAAAAAAGTTTTTCTTTTTTTTTCAATGGACTGACAAAGTTGATACACTGTTAGACAAATTGTTTCAGCAGATGTTTCTTTTCTGAAGAAAAGAAGAGCCCAAATTTGCAACCTAGAATCTGCAAACTCAGAAGCTTAAATACTTTTAACTTGAAGAGCACCATGTGGTATGAATTAAATGTAAATATTAAAATATAATTTCTATTAGTTAAGTAAGTGGTTACATTTTACTATTAGTTCACAGAATGCTGATAACTGTTATAATATGAGGATGCAATAGTTATAGCTCATCAAAGCTTCTCAAACTTCTTTAATTTTGTTTTTTTAATCATTGTCAATAACAGCGTGGAAGAATATTAATGATCATTATTATAACAGTTAAAGAGTATTTATGATGTAGGAGACACAACTATCCTATGCAGTGAAGACTCTTAAAAAGCTCATTTTAAAAATAGCTCAGAAAGTTTAAGTTACTTACCTAAGTGACAAACCAAAAATAAAGGAGCAGGTAATACATACATTTAGGTTTTACAGACCATCTACTATGTAGTAGTTACTCTACTGTGCAGGGCAAAACAGTCTAATGTAATATGTAAATTAGTGAGCATGGCTTGTTACCCCCAAAAAACTATATTTGTGAAATCTGAAATTCAAGGGCTGGAGCGATAGCACAGCGGTAGGGCGTTTGCCTTGCACGCAGCCAACACTGCCAACCCGAGTTCGGTTCCTCCGCCCCTCTCGGAGAGCCCGGCAAGCTACCAAGAGTATCTCGCCTACAGGGCAGAGCCTGGCAAGCTACCCATGATGTATTCGATATGCCAAACACAGTAACAACAAAGTCTCCAATGGAGATGTTACTGGGCCCGCTCGAGCAAATCGATGAACAACGGGAGGACAGTGACAGTGAAATTCAAGTTTGATATAATTTTCATCTGTCACAAAGGATTATCCTTAGACTTTTTTCAACTATTTAAATATATGAAAATAATTTATATGTCATAGACTATACAAAGACATGTAGCAGTCTGGAGATAGCCCACAGACTAGCTTGTTGACTCCCATTCAAAGAACTCTTATTATTAAGTTATGCCAGACACTTTATCAGATAAAATTTTGTTTGGGGAAATATGATGTTCTTTACATATTCAGTTGAGTCATACAAAATTTCCAATATTAGGCTGTCTGACCCATAAAAGTGGTAATTTTATATGATTCAATATAATATTTATAAATATCTGTTCCCTGAAATAGTAACACATTTTATTAGTGCTATGAAAGCATACTAGTAACCAGGGGAACATTATTTAAGCAATTTAAGCATCAGATGTGACACATCAGATGATTTTTAAGATTCATGTAAAATCTTTTCTGTGAAAGGAATTATCCTAGCCTAGGATTACAATTACAAAAAAGATCACAAATCATTGCTTAAGTTCCTTATGACAGGTACTAAACTGCAGTAATTTATTTAACTTCCATGATGGCATGAAGAGACAAGTATTTTTATCCAGTTCAAAGTTAAGGCATTATAGGTTCTTAGAGATTGTAAACCTCCAAACTTCAGAACAAAGATAAAACCAGAAGAAACAATGAAAGACTACTCATTTTACTCACACAGCAAGGAAACTTCTGCAATCTATCAACACCACTAAGATTTTATTAGTATCAGGATGTTTTGGAATTCCACAAAATATATTCTCACAATTTTAAAACATGTTTATAGCCACAATTATATTGTTTGCTTCAAAAAGTTTTATATTGATAAGAAAGTGTTTTCTATTGATAAACCCTTACCTCATAAGATATCTATTTCTAAATAGAAGCTAAGAGGGATGAAGGAATCATGCTAAGCACAATTTTTATGAGTTAAATGATTTAAAGCATCAAGCCTTCCTTCTATTACCCATTTGGACTTATTAATAGAGTATGTAACTCTGCATATACCAACATTTTACATATATCAAGAAAATGAGCATTTGGAAAGGAGACGATAAAAATAAATAAAAATTTAACATGGAATTTTTAATTATAAGACTTTGCTTCATTTATGCTTCTCATTCTTAACCTAAAAATAAATTAATACCCTCATAAATGGCTCTTAGGAAAAACTATAAATATATAAGGAATTATAATTAATTCATCAGAGAGAGAAATATCTACAGTGGGAAAGAATTATTCTGAGTTAAAGTTACTCTAGAAAGAGGCATTATTGCTTTCTTTTTCCTTTCTTTTTATCATTTATCTTTTATTTCCTTTTATTATTTTTATCTGGGATAGCAATAAAAATAGATAGAAGATATGAATGAACACTCTTCTCTCATAATTTTCCATATTTACTTTTATATCTTTTCCCCTTGTATACCATATTGATTATTCTTAGTAACAGTGTGTAAGAACGACTGGACAATCTTATTAGATCACGATTCCTAGACTTTAAATAGATGGTTTCCAAAAAGTTCAATGAAAAAAATAGATATGATCCTATGGGCCAATATTTAAAATAAAAAGAGTTTCAGATTATCCTGAAAATAAGAATGTTAACAGGTAATGATATAGCTAGCCACAGTGGCATATATGAGGCATGCAAAGCAGTAATTCTCATTCTTTGCTGTAATGAGTGGCCTGTATATTGTAGGATATTTAGTAGCATGCTGTGTGGTATTTACAAGATGCTAAGATTACCTCCCACCTCTCTCCTGTGGCAATCACAGAATCTTTTCTAACACTATTAAATTGGGAACAATTAATAATAGGAAGAGAATAGAGATAGCATTCTCAGGTTTTAGAAACACTTTTTTAGATTAGGCAATGTGAAAAAAGGAATTTTAGCAGTTCCAAAATCATAATATTGCAGTTGAGAAGTTAAAAATGTTTTCTAATTTTTAAAATATATGCCAATTGAAGAAAGAAAATAAAAATTTGACATGTTAAAAGTAAAATGTATGGATATAGCACATCCTGTTCAATAATCACTTCATTAACACTATTCTAACAATTTTCTTTCAGAATATTGATTCACTCATTTAATACCCAAATTATTTTATCAGGTATAGATGTGTTATAGTGATTCCCCGCTACTCCCTGAAACAACTAGGGTTCATATTATAAGGTCTTAATTATACCCATGTGTCTTCTAGCTGAAAGAAAATTTGCCTAATGAGACAACAATTTGATCTGACTTGTATCTATCTCAATGATCATAATTTAAAGGAAATATATTTGTAGGAAAACCAGAGTTATGCAAGAAAAGAAATAAAATATGACATTTAAAGAAAGGATCAACAACATCACAGAACTAGGTTCCTTTGCAAAGTTGGCAGCACATATTTTCAGTATATAGATTGTAACCTGCATGACCTTCTAAGTGTGGATTCACTGGACCAGAGGGTTCCATCTAAGACTATAAAAGAAAGCCCTGAAACTTTCTTTTGTGTGGGAGAGTGATTGAACTTAAATAGCAACTCGTTTTCCTTTGAGTGGGAGAATGATTGACTTAAGCAATGACTCAGTTTCCTTTTTAAGCACTTTACATTAACAGCAACAGTGAATATTCCACTGAAGAACCTGAAAACAACTTTGGATGCTACTTTTCTTCATAAGGTAAAAGCCAACTTTTTATTTGTATCACACCTGTTAGTAAGCTACATTGAATACAAAACCCTAGTTTTGTCATTATCTTTCAAATAAATTCCTGAAGAAAATATCTGACAGAGAAGATATAGAAATTAGAGGTGTTTTTTTTTAAAGAGACAACCAAGTTATACATAAAATAAACAAGTCTTCCTTTCAAAATTAACAAATAAATGTAAAGTCCCATTTATCTATCGAAACTTGTCAAACAAGGTTTCTCCAAATAGAAATGATGATATTCACTTCCATAGAAATAATTTGGCTACTTCAGCTCCAAGCTTTTAGGTGTATGTATATTTACCACTCAGAAATCAAGGAGAAAAAAATAGCGAGAGCCTAACTCTCAGACACCAATTATTTTTAGTTCTCCTCACAGAATATTCAGCAGGAAAAAAATAAGTTTAGCATAATTTTACATAAAACCAAGCAAGTAAAATCATCACTTTAGATCCACTCCCTCAACATAAAAACATTGAAGTGATTTAAGGAAAGGTAATCAGAAGAAAGCAGCATTTTCAAATCCAAATCTTACCTGGTAAATTGAAATGGAACAACTCTCCTAAAAGTCTTTTGAGTTACACTCCTGTCCTCCAGGGAGAAAGAAATCACAGCAGCCTATACTCTTAAACTCTAAAAGAAAAATCAGGAAGCTTGATCTGTGCACATAATGACCTGCATAATGTAAGAAAGCGCTGTTTCTTGGCAACAAGAAAACAATCCTTTTCAATTAACTCACAGCAATTGGCCCACATTTGTTCTTACCCACAGAGTAAAGAACATGTTTTAAGATCCCAGAGAGTGTGGAAATGACTAACCAAGGAAGTTAAATCAGTTCATTCATTTTGAAAACATTGAATTAATAGACTGCCTATTCTAATTTCTGAACCCCTTTCTGAGTAGTCTTATTGACATAGCTGTCTTAATTCCTTACTACATATTATTTACTGTAACTCCAACTATTGCATCTGTTGTTGCAAAAACAGTGAAAAGGTGAAAGACAGTTTTAGCAAACCAGTGATTTTAATGTTATCCTAGTTTTGGTCATTTTGCATTCCATATTTTTCTTTCTACGTCACAAGAGTGAATATAATCTTAATCCTGCATGCTCATTAGGCTACATAATTCAAAATAGTTGCATGTTATATTCTCTTAACCGTTAGGGATCACCTCCACAGGCACCAGTTTTAGAGAAGTGCAACCGTGCTGCATTGATTTTATGCTCATTTAACTGGGAGAACTGATAATAATAGGATTGTAATAAAAATATTTGGATATTTGGAATGTCATGCATGTTCACGTACAATTTTGAAATTACATATCAGCCAATGTTAAATTGGGTGAATGTTGTTGCCGTCATTATTTGCCAGAGTTGGCTAAGAGTACAAATGGGTATACCTTTAACAATCAAATTTCCCCCCACATGCATAGAACTTGTCTTGCTATTACTAATGAACAACTCTTCTTAGAGAGTTTATTAATTACGTTTTCAATTTTCATTTTTTAATATTTCTTTATTGAATCACTGTGAGATAGACCCTTACAAAGCTGTTCATGGTTAGGTTTCAGATTAGACAATGTTTTAAAATATAGCTTGTTTGGGGGTATTATGCTGACACAAAGCACTTTCTTCTTGGGAATTTGAGGCAGTGTGTGAATGGTAAAATGATATATTTGGGAAAACCTGTCATCTTCAAGTCATATTCTTGAGAGTTGTGTACACTTTCCATGGATAGAACTGGCAGCAATAATTTTATGTGTTTCTTCTGTTTTGGCAGACTTATTAAACGTATTTTTTTAGTTCTTTTATCAATCAACTGGTTAGTAATATTTACATCATATGTTTATTGTGGGGCCAGAGCGATAGCTCAGGGGTAGGGCATTTGCCTTGCGCACAGCCGGCCAAGCCAAGCTGGGTTCGATTCCTCTGCCCCTCTCAGAGAGCCCGGCAAGCTACCAAGAGTAGCTTGCCTGCACGGCAAAGCCTAGCAAGCTACCCATAACGTATTCAATATGCCAAACACAGTAACAACAAGTCTCACGATGGAGACATTACTTGGTCCATCGAGCAAATCAATGAACAACGGGAGGACCGTGACCATGATGTTTATTGCGAGGATTGGTTAAACAGTGTCCAGAAGATGATAAGTACCTAAAGTTTAGCTATGTTGCTAGCGTCTTTCCTGCTATTATTCCTAAACTAAATTTTTATTATAGAGTAAATAATATGTTCATTTGTAAAGTTTATATTATAAATGTATAATTACTTCATACCACTACTACCAAAAGATTTCGGAGCTAAATAATTTTCAAGGTTATTTCTAAATTTCCAAAATCATATAATCCATTAATAAAAATTGAAAGTAATGTAAACAAAGACTTAAAGCATATAAGATAAACATTTTATATTTTATAGAATAATCTTCATTCACCATCTATTATGTCTAGTATTTAGAGTCTTTTATGTCATTTACAAATAAAAGAATATATTTTTTTATCATTTTTCTAATTAAAAAATTTTTTTATTGAATCACCATGAGTTGCAGAATTACAAAGTTGTTCCCAATTAGATTTCAGTAATAAAAAGTTTTGATACCATTGGTAGGTCTCCCACTACCAATGTCTCCAATTTCTCTCCTACCAACCCCCCAGCCCAAACCTGCCTCAATGGAAGTCACTTTTTTTTACTCTCTTTCTCTTTCTCTCTCTCTCTCTCTCTCTCTCTCTCTCTCTCTCTGTCTCTCTGTATCTGTCTGTCTGGCTCTGGCTCTGGCTTGCTCTCTTTCTCACTCTCTTTCCTTTCGGACTTTAGAATACATTTCTTTAACAAAGTGGAAAGTTTCTTTATCTTAATGAAGATTACACTCACATTAAACTCATTGACTTAAACAATTTAAGCAATGGTATTAAAAGCAGAAATTTATTAATTTTTTAATAAAATATTTGTTATACATGATATGCTGACTGAAAGATTCATAAGCTGTTCTGCTATATTCTTAAAATGGTCTCAGAATTCTTAAAAGGATCTGTTGCTTTGACTTTTGGTATTCCTTTAGATGGACTTTTAAATAGCAGCTGCAAATCCTAATATTTGAGAGGAAATGCATGCTTTTGAGTATTCAGTATAAACACTGTCTAGACAGGGTAGGCCGTAAAGACTCCATCTATCCTCTACAGCTTAAAAGGCAGGTTTTACTGTAGGTGTTGGTCAGCTCCATTAAGCAATTCCCTCAATTAAAGTGCCACACTCTCTCTAATATTATTATATATGTGTATATATGTAAATGTATGTATGTGTATATATACACACATATTGCCAAATGACCCAATCTTCTTCAGATGAATTTTATTTACTAGACAAGTAAATAGTAGTTCCTACCTGTTTGTTCTATCTTGTAGTAGTTTTGTTTGCCACAGTACCTTGAGCTGGCAAATTCTGATGCAAGGAACATGTCTCTGCAATCTAAAACTAATAGGATAATACTTATCTTAAGGTGTCAAACTCTGGAGAAAGTAACAGAAATACTCTAAAGAACATCAGTCTATTGTCTTTCTTCATAGTAGACTGGCTGTACATGAACGATGCTGCATAAGCTACTGGAAAATGAGAGCACCCTATTACAGTTTAAGTCACAGAGCCATTGCTCTCCCGTAACCCTGTCAAAACCTTCCAAATTCACAAATTCCATTTTGAACAGAATAAGGACATTGCATGAAAGAAGGCACTGATTAGCAACTTTGGGATATTTTTCTTTTTATCTAAGTTACAATGTTAAAAAATTATTTTCCATAAGCACTAGCACTGTAGCACTATCCTCCCATTGTTCATCAATTTGCTCAAGTGGACCCAGTAACGTTTCCATTGTGAGACTTGTTGTTATTGTGTTTGGCATATCGAATACGTCACAGGGAGCTTGCCAGGCTTTGCAGTGTGGGTGAGCATTTACATAAAAATATAACAAGTGCTGCATCCATAAATAGAGTCATAATCTAAATTTTATAGGCAGGATATCAGATCTCATCTGATCTATCTTAAGTGACAAAGAATGTGCAAAATATTCCATAAAATAAGATATTTAATGAGTGATAGAAGATAATATTATGATAATCTGTCTGAATAAATATTAAATTAAACAGGTAAATATTAAGGAATAGCATAGAGATGCTTAGTTATAGAATAAAGTTTACTTCTGCACAGGCACAGAAGGGCACAAGAGATCACAGGAGACTCCCTATTACTTTGGAAGTAGGTTTATATACACAGAAGTCTTTGCAGTTTAGATAATACAGAACAAAGAAAATCATTAAGAAATATAGAGAAGACACTGTTTCTTCTACCAAGGCTTGTTCCTATGTCTGGCAGAAAGCCAGGGAAGAAATCTGCTAATTCTGCAAAGTCATTTGGAGTTGCGAGTACTAATGTTTGAGTTATCTGTAAAGGAAGGTTCACAGGATGCTTTGTTCCCAAGTGTTTCTGCAAGAAGCCTTGGGAACCTAGTTCACAAACCTCTGTGGAGATGAATTATTGACCTTTAAGACTGTAGCCTGGTTAGATACCCTAACAATCAGCAGTTTCTAAAAAAATAGAAATAAACATTTAATATATTTGATTCTGTCAAAATATAAGAGTCAGGCCAATTAATTCTGAGTTCTCATTTTTGGAGCAAGATCCCAGAGATATTGATTGAATGTGGTGAGTGAGGTCAAGAAATTTGCATTTTAGTAGGGTTTACACACTGGCACAGACATATCTAGGACTTCTGTTGAGAATTTCTGATCCTGACAAATTTCTGATCCTGACAAACCCAGGTTCCGGGTGTCTGTGTGACAGAAGGAACACTTGGGCTATTGAAAAAGGAGGAAGCTTGCTAAAAGGAAGAAATGTGAGTGATCACAAGAACTAGAAAAGTGCAGCTTGGCTTTCCTGGATCAGAGAAAGGATAAAGGGTGGACAAGAAGAGAAATAAAAGCTGTAGCTGTACCTGTCATGGCTTCCTCTTTCCTATGTGCAATACTGTGGACTATGAATACAGAGGCATGCAAGTCAAAAGGACAGCCTGGCCCTTTCCCTCTTATCCAGTACTACTTTCTCTTTCTTTATCTTACTCTATTTGGCCTGTTCACTGTTTCTCAAAACATGGCTTCTTTCTCTACTTTCTTCACATGTTCCCTTAAATCTTATCTTAAGAGTTCTGCTGAGGTGTTAGAGAGATAATACAAGGATAAGGCATTTGCTTTGCAAGAAGCGGTCTCAGGTTTGATTCCCAGTGCCACGTATTATTTGCCAAACACAGAACAGCAGGGTGTAACCCAAAATTTTAAAAACAAAAAAAAGTTCTGCTCTGATCAAACCTCTAGCTAGCCTTGCCAACCTTACTGGTAACTTCCTATTTACTTCCTGTTTTATTTTTCTCTGTATTATTTTTTTAAACTACACTCACATTTTAATATTGCTCATTTTCTGTCTCCTTCACCTATACCTTAGCCTGAAATATAAACTCTGGGATGGTAGGGAATTTTTTTATATATGTTTTTTACTGCTATACCCCCAGTACACCCCAAGGGACCTAGCTCTGGCAGCCGACCTCCACTACCCAACCACCGCCATGTTCCAGGCCATTTTCTGGGTGCTTTAGCCGAGCCTCACACAAGAATGAAGTTCCACGGAACTCCAGATAATGCAGAACTTTGTGACCATGGACTCTGGACTCAACGGACCCGGGAACAGAGATCCTCTACCTGCTTTCCCCAGTCTCCGGTGATTCAGGGCTCACACTCCTAAGCCACAACCTGCCAGCACCAGATAATCTTCTTATCGGCCACCCTCCAGAACTTACAGATGCTCCTCCCAGATGGGAGTATAAAAGGAGGCTCCCAGAACCATGCCACCAGACTCTGCACCAGGCTGTGGGGTGGGTGAGAGCCCTCTCCACCCCAAGGGAACCAGCCCCGGCAGCTGACCTCCACTGCCCAACCACTGCCACACTCCAGGCCACTTTCTGGACTGTAGCCACTTTACGGCCATGGGACACATTATAAGACACTTCCTACCCATTTATACCTCTCAGAGAGCCTGGCAAGCTACCGAGAGTATCTCACCCACACAGGCAGAGCCTGGCAAGCTCCTCGTGGCGTATTCGTTATGCCAAATACATAAAAACAATAGGAGTCATTCCCCTGACCCTGAAAGAGTCTCCAGTCGTTGGGAAAAGGAGAAGAAGAAGCTGCTAAAATCTCAGGGCTGGGAAGAATAAAGACGTTACTGGCACTCGCTTGAGTAATTCTAGGACCAAGGGGATTACAGTGATACCCCCAGCAATATTATCCCTGTCTCATTGTAACTACAACTACACAGAGTTAAAAGTTTCTGTTTAATAAAATAACAAAATAGGAAACTAACACCGAAGTATAGCAGAGATTAGTACCAGGAATTTTACTCAATGACCCGGAGGACAACCACACATGTTAGGGGAAGGGAGAGCTCAGAAAGAGAAGGGAACACCAAATAAAGGGTGTTGGGAGGATCCGCCCATGATGGGAGAGCATGCCGAGGGTAGACTGTCGACCAAGCATGATTGCCACTCAATGCCTCTTTTGCCGACCATGGCACTCAAAAGGAGAGAGAGGGAAATGCCCTGCCACAGAGGCAGGGTGGGATAGGGGATGGGGGGAGGGGATGCTGGGATCCAAAGTGGTGGGAAATGCGCACTGGTGGAGGGATGGGTGTTTGATCATTGTATAATCGAAACCCAAGCACAAAAATGTTTAAGTCTACAACTATACCTCATGGTGCCTCACTATTAAAAAATAAATAAATATAAAAAAAGTTTCTGTTTATGTAAAAGTAATTACCTTTAGGGACAGAAAAGACATGTGGCATTAGAAGTAGATCAAAAGTCTTTAAAAATTGTTTCATTCCTTATACCCAAAATCATATAAGAAACAAATGAAGTATGGGAATCTTTTCAAGTGTTACAATGCTCCAAGGTATATTTGTTTTCCATTCTTTCACAAAGTTAAGCTGGGTAGTTATTGTTTAACCCTATCAAAAGCTAATAATTGTGTCACTCTAGCCTTGGGGAAATGAAAAACAGGAAACATTTTATCCAGGTGCATAGATTCATAAGTAATATTTTAAAGGTTATTTGAAGGGTGTTAACAGAAGGGTGTTTTTGAAAAGATCTCAGTTAAGGTGAAATAAGAATATGCTTTTTGAAAAAGCATAGAAAAATTGGAAATTATCCACTGGTACCCAATTTGTTTACATAAAAGACTAAACCTGAGTATTATTTTTTTAACAAAACCACTATAAATTAACGCTTGAGAAAAATGTAAATTATTATTTTAATGAACAGAGACAAGATTACAGCTTTATATGACAGGATATATTTCTTTTAAATGGCCTAATATGAAGAAATTGAAAGTAGGACTGCTTTACCAGTTCACTGGAATGGGAGGAATGTGCTCACCTCCTTCAAATCTTTCTTTCACTTTATCACTAGTTTTTGTCCTTTAGGAAAGTCTCCTTTTGCTTGAATATCACACTGGGCTTTCCTTCCCATAAGAATGTGAAAACAGCTCTAAGTACTTTGTACTTACCTGGTTGCTTTTAAGATGTTTTAATTTCATCAATAGTGCAGAGAAGCCTTTTCACAGAACCTACCACGAAAACTGAATGCAGAGAAGTGCTTGAGGGAGTACAAATGTAAGATCAAAGAGGAAACAGGAAGGTAAATAGGGAAAAGGAAAAGTTCCTGATTTTCTGCTCTGTCTTACCCACCAGAAACAAATAATTCTTACAAAATAACGTACTTCCTGACATTCTGTTCCCTCTTTATTTCATTATCAAGGCAATTCAAAATCCCTCCATCAAACAAGTTAACACTAACAAATAACCATCATATCTATACTGTATCTCCAGTATCTTAACTATATGTATACTAAACTATATCTCCGGTATCTATACTATATTTGAACTATCAAATATGGTGTGGTAATCTTGGAAGATGGGTATTAAGTGTCTTACGATGTGTCGCTCAGCCCCGAAGCAGTCCAGAAAGCGGACTGGAGTGTGGCAGCGGCTGGATAGTGGAGGTAGTGGACATCTGCCAATGTGAGGTATTTATCTGGTACCAGTAGGGTGGGACTTCTGGGTATGATCCCTGGGTCACAAGAGACTGGTGGGAGCAGGCAGAGGATCTCTGTTCCCTGGTCCAGTTAAGCCTGGAGTCCAAGGTTGCAGAGTTCCACTTACCTGGTTCTGTGGGGCTTCACTCATGCGTGAGTCTCGGCCCAGGCATCTGGAAGGTGGCCTGTAGCGTGGCCGTAACTGGGTAGTGGAGGTAATGGAGGTAAAGAAACGAACAGCACCTGGCCCAGACAAGGTCAGACCCGAACACCTGAAGAACCTGCCGTCAGTTCTCATCAATACACTGGCTCGGCTTTTCACATGCTACCTATCTGAATGCAAGGTTCTGTCCCAATGGAAAAAACAGCAGGACCATTCTACTATACAAGAAGGGAGACATCCATGACATTGGCAACTATGGCCTGATCTGCCTGTTGTCTGTTGTCTACAAGCTGTTCACTTGAGTCATCCTGAGTAGGATTAGTAGAACACTAGATAAAGGATAGCCATGAGAGCAAGCCGAGTTCCATAAGAATTCAGCATGATGGACCATATCCACACAATAGCCAAGCTCATTGAGGTTTCTCAGGAGTTCAAGATGCTGCTCTGTCTAATGTTCATTGATTTAAAGAAGCCTTTGATTCTGTTGAGACTGAAGAGGTCATCGAAGCCCTAGCCAAACAGGGCATTCAAACTCAATACATCAGGATCCTCCATGAGCTGTATTATAGATCCACTACCAGGATCTCACCATTCTACAAGGAAGTGATCATCCATGTCAAGAGAGGGGTTTGGCAGGATACCATTTCACAGAAACTCTTCAGTGCCACCCTCAAAAATGTCATGCAACGACTGGAATAGGAAGGAATGGGATTGAAGATAGATGGTTGGCAACTACACCACCTCCGCTTCGCTGATAACATTGTTCTAATAACACCAAACATTAGCCAAGTAGCACAAATACTGGCTGACTTCGACCGTGAGTATGGAAAGGTTGGACTAAAGCTGAATCTCACAAAGACAGTGTTTATGAGAAATGGTCTTGTTCCTGACATTCCCTTAGCTCTTAACGGAACGAACATCTCCAAATGCAACAGTTATGTGTACCTAGGTCGAGAACTCAACATGACGAATGACCTGGCACCTGAGTTGCGCAGGAGGAAGAAAGTGGCTTGGAACACCTTCAAGAGCATCAAAGAAATAGCTAAGAGGAAGAAGAACCTCGGACTCCGGGTACATCTCTTCTATTCCACTGTTCTTTCTGCATTAATATACGGATCAGAGACCTGGGCCCTACGAAAACAGGATGAGAACATTATTTGGGTCTCCCAAAGAGGAATTGAAAGAGGTGTGCTTGGAGTATCATGCTTCACTGAAGTGAAAGAAAGAATCCAAAGTTTCAACCTCGTCAATGATCAAGAATCAGGGATACTGTCTTGTTTGCCAAGGCGTCAAAACTCAGATGGGCTGGACTTGTAATGAGATTTGGAGATGACCACTGGACTAGAGCCATTAACTACTGGATTCCATGGGACGTCAAAAGATCACGTGGCCACCTACCTACAGGATGGTCAGACTGCTTCACCAAGACCCTGAATGATCATTTTGAAGCTCTTCATGTCCCTGGAGCGAGCAGATGCCATTGAGCTACACTAGCATGCGATAGGAATGAATGGAGATGTTACTGGCACCTGCTCTAGCAAATTGATGAGCATTAGGATGTCAAGTGATCAAGTGATCTATACTATACTATATACTATATCATCATAGCTAGACATATTTGCTTTATGTTCAAATGCCCTCTCTCCTGGTCTATCTATATCTATTCCCACCCCTGCCACCCTCTCTCCTGATCTACCTATATCTATTCCCACCCCTGCCCTTTACATCTTTCTCCCTGTCTTTGTCACCATCTCTTCCCAGATACCTCTCTCCCCTCTTCCTTACCGTCTTTTCCACCTTCCCCAAATACACCCTAATTGTACAAGGTATATGCTCATTCTCATCTGACTTGTTAACTCTGCCTTTACACTGTGCCAAGGACTGTTAGATATGCTATCTCATTTAACAATTATACCCACTTTAGAAGGTGAATGTTTTTATCTCAGTGTTTCAAATGAGGAAAATGAGTCTTATTAATCACCAGAAGATTAAAATCACATCTGACTGACTCCAAAATTAGTGCTTTCAACCATCACGTTATAGAGCCTTTCTCAATCATTGTACTTAAAAAATCCCCTTGTTTTTTGTACTTTGGAAGAAAAATCACAAAAATTAAATACCTGTCAAATATATAGCTTATGACTTTCTGAGTGGATTTCTTTGGTCAGTTCAATTTTTTTGGCAATTTGTAAAATGTGATAAAGCACTATTTTTAAGGGCAAAAGAAACATACATTTTTCTTTTTACGTACAAACAGTTTTATTTAACAGCTTGCCTATATGCAGTGTGGTGAGTGTTTATGGTTGATTAGACTGTATTGTATGCCAAAATTTGAAGTAAAAGAACATTTCAGAAACACAGTCTGCCTTACTGGAGATTTAAGATTTAAGTTCTAACTCCTTATTTTATCATTTTTCAAAATTAAAGAGCTTTTGTCACAAAATATTTTTAGGTTAAGTAATCCAATTTCTACAATCAATAATGCACTATTTTTTAAAAAGAAAAAGAACATGGCCCCAGTTAAGAGACCTACAAGATCTAACAACCAAATGGTCTGTATGAGTCTTACTTGATTTGATTTGAACAAACCAACATGAAAAGACATTTTGAGATATCATGGAAATATAGAACTAATATTAAATGCAAGCAACAAATTATTAGTTACAGTAAAATGGTACAATTAGTATGGTACAATGAACTAATATTAAATACAAGCAACAAATTATTAGTTGTAGCATATATGGAAACATTTATATATATATTTATGTAGGAGTACTCATATTTATTCATCCACTGATTAGCTGATTGAATTGGGCATAAACTCCACCTTACTTTTTTTTCATAGTTTTATTTATTTATTTTTTTCTTCTTATATTTATCTTTTGAATAACTGTGGGAAAACCTACAAAGCTTTTAGGTTTAAGTCTCAGTCATACAATTATCAAACACCTTTCCCTTCACCAGTACTCATTTTTCACCACCAAGAACCCCATATACCCCCCTCCCACACCTCCCAATGCCTATGAGACAGATGATTTCTACTTAACTCTTCCCTATATTGATTACATTTATTATTTCAAAAAAAGATGCACCATTATTGTTCAGAATTTCCCCCACAACAATCAGAATTGCTGAAAAGGCATTGTGAAATACTTTGTCTTCTATAGTTGGTTATGAGAATCATATAATGATTTTAGATTTCTTCAAAGAGCCAGATAATTACGAGATTGGTTTCTGTGCGTCTGGTACTATGGCTGTGCTGGAGAGCCATTCGTGGGGGGCAACTCGTGACCTTGGTAGGGCGTGAAGGACAAGCCGGTACCCCACCCCCTTCCCATGAGACTGCAGTTGCCCCATCACCGCTGGCTCATACCTGGCTTTCCGACAAGCTCTGAGGTGGTGGCCACCTTGCTGCGGGGGGGGTGGGGGGGGCGGTGGCAGGGGGAAGAAGGTGGAAGGGAACAACACCCTTTCCCTCCCCAGGGAGGCATGGTGCCGTAGTTTAACGCATGGTCCATTCACTTTTCTGCTTCAAGCTGCCAGGCTCTGGACTAAGTCCTTTTGCCTCTGGAGCCATGGCCGTGCCAGAGAGCCGCTCGTGGGGGGCAACTCATGACCTCATAGGGCATGAAGGACGAACCGATACCACCCCACTTCCCATGAGACTGCAGTTGTCCCATCACCACCAGCCATTCCTGGCTTTCCAATAAGCTCTGAGGCAATGGCCACCTTGTATGCAGTCCGGATGCATTTCTTCCAAAAGCCGCTGGGTTTCGAGATTTTTTTTCTGAGTGTCTGGGATCATGGCCATTAAGCAGCTTGATCAGGAGCCAGAGAGGTCATTTGTAGGCGGCGACTCGGGATTTCACTGGGATGGGGAGGAAAGGGCCGGTTCCACCCCCCATCTGGTGAGGCCCCACGTGTCTTGTCACTGCAGGCCCAAACCTGACTGTTCAGAGGCCTCTGGAGGATGGTGGTCACCTGGCCGCCCTGGGCAACAGGCCAAGGCACAAAACCTATTCTCACTTGGAGTGGCCCAGCACCAGGAACCTACTGCAGGAACAGGATGCATTTCCACCAAAAGCCTTTGTGTTCCGAGATTCCTTTTTGAGTCTCTAGGATCATGGTCATTAAGCAGTTCTATCAGGAACCAGAGAGGCCATGCCCCCAATTATATAGCTGGGCTGAAGGTGGTTTGTGGGTGTGTCTCCCACATACTTAACTTTTGGCTGTTTTCTTTCTTGGTAAACTTTGTCCCAAGTTTTTGGGGTCTGGCCAGAGGCACAGCAGCAATTTGGGGGTATCTAAAAGTCTAATGGTGCCATTAAGCTGCTGATGCACTTGCCTCACAGATACAGATTGACCTGCTGGCGGCACCATACCCCTGAACCATATTTTTATATAGTCTTATGTAATGGTGTCATTTCAACCAAATCATTTTAGCCCAAAGACTGACACTGTAAACAAGCCCATTATATTCTTTGATGCTTCCATAATAAGGTATTTAAAGGATGGAATTATCTCTGGCAGAGGAACTTCTTTGTGTCACTATGTGCACATCACAGTTTTTATTTCATGGATTCAAACAAGATGCCTAGCATTTCTCAGAAGATATTTCCACTCATAAATACGATAACTTGCTATGTAGGTTGTTGAAGATTAATAACATTTTTTTAAATTTTACTTTGTTCTTAAACTATGTCTGATGGTGTACTGGAGTTATTACTGGTTCTGTGCTTAGGCAAGACTCCTGGCAGTGCTCACAAAATCATTTGGGTTCCAAGAATCTAACTAGAATTGGAAGTGTGTAAGGCAAGTAGACAAGTGCTTTAACATCAGTATTATCTGTCTGACCCATCATAGGTTTTTGATTAAAGTTTTCTCCTTATCTGGAGGTATGGTGTTGCCAGCAGGTTAACCTGTACCTGTGGGATGAGGGCATCAATAGCCTGATGGTGTCTTCAGATTTCCTGATACTCCAAAATTGTCCCTGTGTTTTTGGCCAGACCCAACAACTTGGGGCCAAGTTTACCAAGAAATTAAATTGCTAACAGTTAGGTATGTGGGAGCCATGCCCACAAACCACCTCTGGCTCAGCAATAGGTAAAGGTAAAGGTAAAGGCCCTCCCGTTGATCATCGATTTGCTCGAGCGGGCCCAGTAACATCTCCATTGGAGACTTTGTTGTTACTGTGTCTGGCATATCAAATACGCCATGGGGAGCTTGCCAGGCACTGCCGTGTGGGCGAGATACTCTGGGTAGCTTGCCGGGCTCTCTGAGAGGGGCGGAGGAATTGAACTCGGGTAGGCCATGTTGGCTGCGTGCAAGGCAAACGCCCTATCGCTGTGCTATCGCTCAGCAATACAAACTCTTTTATTGGCCTTATTTCAAGAACCATAAATCTTGAAAGAGATCAAAAGCCGCCACTAATCCTGGACCTATACATGAATGAACAGACCAGGGTAAATCAGAGAAGGGCAGATTAGTCTGATGCCTCCCCAAGTAGAGTCTCCAGCAGCTGCTTGTTTCCACAATCCAAAATTGCTGCCATTCCCCTGACCTGACTCATTCCCCCCATCTCAGGATGGATTACCTAGATATAAATCTACTAGATATAAATCTACTGATTTATATCTAGATATAAATCTACTGATTTATATAAATCTACTGATCATTTTTAGTATGCAGGTTTTTTGACTGAAACCTCCAGGCTTTCTCAAAGTTGGGATGGGCTACTTCCCCCAAGCTCCCTGTACTTCTGGAAGCCTCGGCAGTCACAGCCACACCTCAAAGCGGCCACCCAATTGAAAAGCTACTCCAGCCTTACTGTTCTGATAAAACTACTGAATGCTCTGTACAAACACCATGACCTCTTAGCACATGTATTGCAAACCATAATTTGCAAAAGGAAAAGGAGAGATAGAGAGAGAAAGAGAGAGAGAGAGAGAGAGAGAGAGAGAGAGAGAGAGAGAGAGAGAGAGAGAGAAGGAAAGTCCTTCCCATAGAGGGAGGCTGGGTGGTGGGGTGAAGTGTTGGGCAGTGGTGGTAAAGAAGCAGGGGACACTGGTGGTGGAAAATGTACACTGGTGGAAGGATGGGTGCTGAATCATTTATGACTGAAACCCAATTATAAAGAGCTTTATAATGGCTATCTCATAGATATTCAATTTAAACATTTAAAAAAATTTTTGCAAGGTAATGTGGAGTTCATGCCCAATTCAATTAGCTTAATCAGAAAAAATAGCAGTACTCATACATCAAAAAAAGTCGTCTCCCTATTTATAACTTTGCATGACGTGTAAAATGTGCATTTGCTGAAACTCATCCTAACTCGAAGTCTAGGAGTTTTATTTTCATATATGATATGCCTGTATCCCCTTTAACAGAAGAATTCTCTGAATTTTGTGACACAAGAAATGAAAATATTCTACTGTTTACCAAGATTGAGGTGAAAGAAAGCATTACATTCAGATGAATAATCTGTAGAGTGTAGGTTGTTCCCAGGAATAGTCCTTAGAACATATCCATGGTTATGCTCAATCATTTGCTTTATATAGGTTACTTGTGGCTGCTACCTGGTTGTCATAGCTTTACATATTCTTAGATATTATAGGAAAGCCTGACAAAGTAGTTTTCCTTGCACCTATTGTGATCAAAAAACAAAGTGATACAAGAGAAGACAAAGGATGTTTGTTATTTGCTATTATGCCAATGAATGTTTATACCAGCCATGGAAATCAACAATAGCATCTCTTCTTATAGATCCTACAGGTAGAGACCTACATGATATTACTCTCTAAAATGAGCAATTCTGCATTATTTGCAGAATTTTTAAAAATTTCTCTATTGTAACCCATTTCTTTCAGTACGGTCATATATATTTCAAGCTTTATTTTAAGGTTCAGTAAGGCAAGAGAAAACAAGATAGCAAGGTGCCTGGTAGTGTGAATGATTGTGAAATTCATAGATATGGCTCACCATTGAGAGATGAGAATATACTGTATCACTATGAATTTTGGTGGATTTGAATACACAGAAGTGACAGTGTGTGAATGTGATTTTTTAAAGGAGTCATAAACAATGATACAAATTTCAATCTGCTTTGAACCTATACACCCTTTAGGGTGATAAATTACTTTTAAGATGTACAACTGCTAGAAGCTGCCAAGATGTGAGGAAACTAATCCTATATAGAGGTTATTGTATGTACTCTGGTTAGCAGCCAAACTAAGTTCTTAATTTAGAGCTGAAGTCCATTGACGATTATGAGAGGGAGTCTTTACGAAATCCAGTGAGTCTTCTGTTGAGTATAGTCCTGGGTATTTGATGAGACCTATCTGAAAGACGCCAGGTAGAATATTTCCTGTTCATAATTTGGTAATTCCAAAATTCTAAAACTACTGTCAGACAATATCATGAGCAAAACAAAATGAATACATACTAAATTACTAGATTTTGGATAGATGTGCTATGAAGCAAAAATGACGGTCTATATTACCTGGAAGCAAGATGTTATGAAGAGACTGATCCTCGGGGCTGGAGTGGAAGTACAGTGGGTAGGGTATTTGCCTTGCGCGTGGCCAACCTGGGTTCGGTTCCCAACATCCCATTGGTCCCCCAAGCAACACCAGGAGTAATTCCTGAGTGCAGAACCAGGATTAACCCCTGAGCATTGCTGGGTGTGACACAAAAAGCAAAATTTTAAAAAGTGATCCCCAAAGTGGCTGTCAGTGAACATTAGAAAAAGAGTGAAGTGTTATTTTGGGGCTGGAAGAGAGAAGGTTTCAATAGTAATGGAAAATGTTTAGGATCATTGCCACTGTAGAAAATACAGATGCATTCAGGCAACTAATTGATCTTAATAAGGATATTTCTCCTTAGGATCTATCCCCGAAGGATAAAATATTAGCAGTGATAAGTAATCTCTTTCCATTAAATATCACAAGATGAAGACAGTAAACACAAAAGTTATCAAAAACTCATTCCATTTTCAGGAAGAATATAAAACAAGTGCAAACGGGTCATTTTGGGAGTAGAAAGAAAGTACATGGCAATCTTGATTTTGCCAGATCCTCCCTACCAGTCTCTATTTCTTGAAATACAGGACTCCTGATGCTCAAGTGAAAATTAAGCTTTTCAACGTGGCCAACCTGGGTTTTGTGACTACAGGGAAAGGCTGCAATACTGTTAATCATACAGCTGTTGCAGTCAGTCTTGGGCACTTTAATTTCAAGGAACAGAGAGAATTTGAGTTTGAATAGAACATGCTGTATAGCAGTAGTGGCAGGTTTTAGAGGCAGAGATGAAAAGAAGATAAAAGAAAGTTTACAAGGCTTGGCATTGGGAGGTATACATGATCTCAGGCCTGCCAGAGCTTTGCCTCTATGACGAAACACTTTGACAGCATCAAGTAGGGCACTAGATAATGTGGAGAGTTGCTGGGACTCGTATATCCATTCCCCCACCATGCACCAACAGGAAGGAGAAAAGTTCTCTGGAAATGTGCTAATACTGGAGTCTTTTGCAATGAGCCATATGACAAGGTGTTATTGAACAGTTTGGAAAATTAGATTCAGTTAAAGCATGTTATTACAGGAGCAACATATAGTAAGGCATTATTCTAGAAACTTTACAAGTCACAATAAATATGTTTTCTTGATAACTAAAGTTTGTTCAAGAAGAAAAGAAAATGTGGCAGATGCTATCCTTATAAAACCCAATTAAAAACAGAATTTAACTGCATGAGATTTGGAGAGTTGCAGCGGATGATCAGATACCAATTCTTAATAACCTTTCCAGTAAATCAACTCTCCTGCAAGTCAAGTCATGGGGAGTGGTTTCCAACCTCCAACTCTTGTCTAAAATCCAGAACTGGTGGGAGCCCTAGGAGAAACTGTGTCAATTAATTTATTATATGAGATCTGGGATACTCCAGACACAAATTATTGTTTAGGAAGTACTCCTTTATAGCGTGCATCTGGTAATAAAAAAGCATTTCCTTCCCTCGCCCATTTAAAAAATGTGATTATATAAAAGATGAATATTTTCTACTATATTTATACTTAAATTATACTTACTAGAAAGACTTACACTAGACATCAATAAATTAAGATCTGAAAATAAGGGAAACTAAGGAGACAAATCAATTCCTGCAGTAAAGTTGCCTGATAGATACCCTGAGAATTCTTTGTTGGAGAGAAAAAGAGAGAGAGAGACAGAGAGAAAGAGAGAGAGACAGACAGACAGACACAGAGACAGAGACAGAGAGAGAGGTAGAGAGAGAAAGGAAGAAAGAGAGAGAGAGAGATTCTGCAACTATATTATTACTGAAAAGAAAATAGCTTGATGTTCTTTTACTGATTGTAAGAGTCATTGACCCAGATGAAAGTTTTGATTTGGAGAGTGGAAATGATAATAGAAGACAGTAGTAAGAATATTTCTTTAACTTTATTCCTAGAGTATTTTAAGGTAGCAGTTGCCTCAGATGATATTCTAAGGTTTTGAAAGTATTATAAAGATGAAACTTCCCTGGGGAGGAAGTTTTTGTCTGATATTATTTATAGCTGTAGCATTTTCATATTGTTAGATGATTACTATGTCTCTTCTTATCCTTAAAACTTTAAAAATTTTAGTATTTTCATTTCCTCTCTCATCTGAGGTGCATAAAAGAAAAGTTAGGCAAGAAATAAACATCAAAAAGAATAAACGCTTTCAAAAATCCTTTATTCTTAAAGGGCAATCTGCAAAGACGTTTCAAGGAAATAAAATGCTAACTCACAAAGCATTCTAATGCAAAAATTGATTCTCTTAAATAAAGTTTCTGTTATTTTACTGAAAAAAAAACAAAAGAATTTGTTTATTTTAGGTCCATATTGTCTAGTACTGTAATCTTTCAGGTAAGAACTACAAAGCCCATAGAATTCACATGTCATTTTGAGTATCTACCCCCAGGACATTAAAATGCTCATTCAAAAGGACATATGCACTCTACTATTTATTACTGCACCCAAAGTAAGAGCTCAGATATTGAATCAATGTAGGTGTCCAACAACAATTGAGTGGATTATGAAGATGTGGAATACATATGAATAATGAAATACTATGCAGCAAGCAGCAAAGAACAATGAAATTACATAACTTGCTGCAGAATGGTTGGAACTGGAACATATCATGTTGAGTGAAGTAAATCAGAATAACAAAGACAAACACAGGATGATCTCACTTATGTGTGATATATAGGATACTGAATGAGGAAATGTAGTAAAGGGGACAGAGAAGGAAAGAAATCAAGGGGGCAAGAAGAGGATGGGAAGTAATGGGTGAACAGGAGTCAGAGCTTCAGTTCTGACTGGTATGGGTGAGTGGTATAGCCATATATCCAAAATACAGACTAAGCAACACTGAAAATATAATACCTAAGCCGCAAACACTGGGACTTTGTAATGCCCCTGTCAAGTTGACAGCTAGGAGATGGGGAAGGGGTTGAGTGGGTGGGGATGGAATCTGAGAACTCTGGTGGAGGGATGTAGACATTGGTGGTGGAATTGATGTTGAAATATTATATGCCTAAGACTCAACTATCAATAGCCTCACAAGTCACAGTCCTTTCTTTAATTTTTTAAATGTAAAGACAACAGTAGAAATCCATGTGTTACAGAGGTATCTACTGATGCAGGGTGACTCGAGATAGACTGGGGAAGTGCCAGTATTGAAGTGGGTGTCTAGTACTGTGTGAGGAAATGTGAGAAATTTTCTTAGGATCCAAGTCACAGACAGAAGTAAGAAATTAATATTTTAGATTCTCAAAGAAGTAAAAGTTGTTCGGGCTCAAAGAGGGAGCTTGAGATCTGGGTGCTAAAAGTAAGTTGTTCCATTATTTCCTCTTTGTTTCAAGAAAGAGAATGTTATAGATATTGTGCATGAAGATGCCAATCACTTACCCGAGGACACACACTCATGGGTATTGTCACATATGACTCAGATCCTCATTTATCTATATATTTATTTTGCATTATATTTTTCCATTTTTTTATTGTTGTTACAGTACTGGGGATCAAACCCAGTCTATTACATTCACTTATATAAGAGTAATACTATTACTTACATACTATTACTCTTATGTAAGTATACATAATATACTACTACATAACAGTTATCCCATGTTCACTTGATGATTAGAGATAACTACTCTTGATAGGACTGTGCATTTGTTTTGTTTGAATGGTTGACTCCATGATATAAAGAATCTAAAGTAACTACAGACAGTCATATCTAAATTCTAATGGGAATTCTATGATGATTATAAAGGAATCTAAATGCTAAAGTACATAGTTTGTCCTTGATTTTAACTATGTATATTCCTTTATTTTCCTTTCTCAGTACTGGGGATCAAATGGAGGGTCAGGAAAGTACTGCAGCACAGAGTCACATCCACAGCCCACATTTTTGTCCTTGAAACTCATCTTTAGTATAAAAAATAGTCTTTCTTAAGATTTGCTCACAAATTCATTTAACTCTTAAATATAAAAAAAAATTGACTTTGAGACAAGATTAAATTTTGATTTATTTAAAAGGGCCAAAATGGCAGCAATTTTTAAAATTGGAGTCACTTTCCAGACAATAAGCTAACATGCTATTTAAATCTGTCTGAAAATTGGAATGCCATATACAAGTATGTGTTTATCAGTGTTGGAAGGATTTTTGCTTATTCTGACAATCTAGAACCAGTTGAAACTACTCTAGAATGCAGCTGAGTTGCCCATCAGCATTTCATAACCTCTTGCTTATCCTATATATTTCTGACTAAAGCAGAGTACATTTTCTTCTTTCAGATTTTGAAATTTTAATTTGGAATCACTTCACTGACTCTGGGAAGAAGTTTAACAAAGCTGTATTCAGCGTTTCATTATCTTTCTATTAATTGTGGTTCTTAGAACATCTGGGGTATAAGTATTTAAAACTGTCAAAGTTGCCTTCTGGGACATTTTCTTTCACAAATTAATATTTTTCAAAAAGGATCCCATAAAAATAATGGCACTGACATACTAGACAAAGCATCTGCTTTTATTTTGACAGTTCTCCTTGAACTAGGAAACACAATTTTACATCTATAATTACAACACAGACTGAGTTTCAAAACGTTTTTAAAAGCTGCTGCTTTATTTTCTGCAGATGATGAGCCAAGACTTTGTTATTAAGAAATAGGTACTTTGTGAATGATTTAAAAAGTTCACAGACACTTGGTTGATGGCCAGATGTAAATGATTAAATTTTAGGATGTTATTACATTTTTGCATTTCAAAACACCGCTTTCTAAGTGAAAGTCATATTCCCTCTAAAACACATATCTAGGAATCTTTTAGTATCTACTGGCAAACCTTTTTTATCTATTTTATTAAAAATAAACCTTTTGATCATCAAATTTTATACTTACACATAATAGTCTAATTATGCATATAGCCTAATTAATCACTTAATAATTATGAAGTGCAGAATTTTATTTATTTATTTTTTCTGTTTTTTTAAAATTTTTATTAGTGAAACACCATGAGTTACAGTCGTAGACCCACAATTTTTTGTGCTTGGGTTTCGATTACACAACGATCAAATACCCATCCCTCCACCAGCGCCCACCCTCCACCACCATGGATAATATTCCTCCCACCCCCATCCCCCCATCCCACCCTGCCTCTGTGGCAGGGTATTCCCTTTTGTTCTCTCTCTCTCCTTTTGGGTGTTGTGGTCTGCAAAAGAGGCTTTGAGTGGCAAACATGTTCAGTCCATAGTCTACTTTCAACATGCATCTCCCCTTTTGGGAGGATCCTCCAAACATCCTTTATTTGGTGCTCCCTTCTCTATCTGAGCTGCCCTTTCCCCTAGAATGCCCAGCTGGCCTCTAAGCTATGGAGTAATCCTCCTGGTGCTGATCTCAGCTATTCTTGGGTATTAATCTCATATTTTGTTACTTTATATGCCCCAGGAAAAAGACTATGAAGGCCCCAACTGCTCAGTCCAGGTTATCTAAAGTGAACAAGATTAAAAGGTTTTAACTTATTCTTTATGTCAGTTGACAGATTATCCACTAAAATATCTATTAGCTAACATCTTCAGGTACTGCTGTTACAGGGGCACTCAAAGCTTGAGTCTGCAGGATGGAAAGGTTTTCTTTAAAGCAACATTGGTCCAAACAGGAAACTCAATGCACTTAGCCATCTTCCTTTGGAGGAGTGTACCAACCATTTTTCTCGTGAATCTGTACAATGGAATTATAAGATTGCTGAGCTCTTGCTAGATTATACTGATTCTTGTTTGCACCAAACTGCACTCTGGCTTTGCCTTTAACTAAGGTGGCATTGATTTGCATGATGATCGATTCTATTGAGTAGGCATTGCTCCAGCCCTGTTTCGTGAGAAGTTCCATACACAATGCTCCACCACCCAATACATACCCTCCAGAGAGAACAGGCAACACCACTCGAACAAATGGAGGATCAAATGGAAAATTATCCTTAAAAGAGAAATTAAGCAAAATATATTCTATGCCTTCTTTTTCTTTTAAGATCTGAAGATCACTGTGCAAAGGACTATCGGGATCAACCTTCTGCAGTTTAACATGCCAGTCATATAAACTGTCATTTATGAGCTGCACTGAATAAATCCCTGTTTTGTAACTCTGTGATCTGTATATGTCCCTGAGCTCTTTCATAAGTCTATCTGAAGTTTGCACAGACCCAGACACTGCACCATTTAGATGGTCCTGCCTTTGAGTCTTCCTAATTTTCTCTCATATTGCCAAGTTTTCTTTTTCAATTCCTTCATCCTCTGACTTTTTTCCACTAAAAGGTTCTTCTTCCTTCATCTCATAGTGATCCAAGTCTACTAAATCTTCAGCCATGTCTTCCTCTTCCTCCTCTTCTGAAGTCACTTCATCTGTTGTCCTAATCTGACCCGCAGGCAGTGGTTGATCTAGCATCTCAACATCCAGGTGCTTAGGAAGATTATATAATCTGCAGAGTTCACTTATCAACCACTTCAATTGCTGATGAAGCGAATTATTGTTCTTAGTATCGACACTACCTCCACTACCCAGCTGTTGCCACACTCCAGGATGCTTTCCGGACCCGCGTGGCAGCTCTGGCCAAGACTCACGCACGACTGAAGACCCACAGAACAAGATAAGCGGAACTCTCTGAGACCTTGGACTCCAGCTTGGCAGACTCAGGGACAGAGTTTCTCTGCTTGCTCCCACCAACCACAGGTGACAAAGGGATTCTAATCAGGAGCCCCACCCTACCCTGCCCTGTCTGTTTCCATCAACCACCCAGGGATCGGATTGCGCACAGAAGACCCACCCTACCCAGATAAATACCCCACTGACAGACTTCCACTATCGACACTACCTCCACTACCCAGCCGTCGCCACACTCTAGGACGCTTTCCGGCCGCTTTGCGGTCGCGCAACACATCATAAGACACTAAATACCCATCTACCGGAATTGTCGTACCATATTTGATAGGGTTCAAATATGGTAACACCTACAAGGGTGATTAGAGGTCACCCCAAAAGCCTCTATCCCTCTCGGAAAGACTGGCAAGCTACCGAGAATATTCCGCCCGCAGGGAAGAGCCTGGCAAGCTATCTGTTGTGTATTCGATATGCCAAAACCAGTAACTACAACTGGTCTCATTCACCTGACCCTGAAGGCTTCACCGACATGGCAGCACTGAGAAGGATGAGAAAGGAAAGGCCGACAAAATCTCAAGGCC
Source organism: Sorex fumeus (assembly GCF_029834395.1). Classification (NCBI taxonomy): domain Eukaryota; kingdom Metazoa; phylum Chordata; class Mammalia; order Eulipotyphla; family Soricidae; genus Sorex; species Sorex fumeus. The sequence goes on along the minus strand of NW_026606066.1, from coordinate 35,223,466 downwards.
GAACTAGGCTGCCACAACGAAGGAAGACAAAAATGATCATCTGTACTTTCAATGCACGTGCGCTAGCATCAGATACATCCATTGAGGACCTGATGGTACAAGCGCGAATGATCAAGTACGACATCATTGGTCTGACCGAGACAAGAAGGCACGAATCTCACCATGCCGTTTTTGACATTGGAGAAGAATTGTTCCTCGGAACATGCGATAAAAGAGGTGTTGGAGGCGTCGGTGTCCTTGTCAACACAAACTTGTCCAAGAGCATTGATTCATTCAAATGCCTAACAACCCAAATCGGACGTTTTCATTTGAATAGATGTGGCTCACTGCCTGCAGTTTCTATCTTCGTTGTTTACGCACCAACATCTCATTATGATGAAAGAGAAATCGAGAAGTTCTACATGGAACTGGAGAAGTTCTATAAAGAAGACCACACCTTCTACAAGATCATTGTGGGTGATTTTAATGCCAAGATAGGACCGAGAAGATCAACTGAAGAACTTCACATCGGGACCCATGGCCTAGAATGGAACGAACAGGGTGAGAGACTGTCTGAGTTCATCATGTCAACCAAGACCATCCATGGTAACTCACAGTTCCAGAAGGCAGAATCTAAACGTTGGACATGGGAGTCTCCCGGTGGACGATTCCACAACGAAATAGACCACATCATATTCAATCGACGGTTTTGCCTGACCCATGTCGCTGTTGTCCCAAAATTTCGAACGGGATCGGACCACTGTCTCCTTCGTGCAAAATTCTACTTCACAGAGCAGAGAGAAAGGGCTGAAAAGTTCAAAAAGAGAACTCCCAGAACGACCACCAACTGGGAACTCTTTGGCACTATTGCGGCAACATGAGAAGATGCCATTGTTGATAACATTGACGAGGAATACGATCGACTGGTTCAGCACCTCCATGAATGTGCGAGGAATGCCAAGAGAGAGATAGCCACAAAAAAACGCCTGTCTTCAAAAACTCTTGAGCTAATTCGCCAGCGTGGTTTGGCGCATGCCTCAGGCAACCGCAAGCTAACATCTGAGCTCGCAAAGCAGTGCAGAGATGCAATCACGGAAGACCTCAAAGAGAGAAGAGCAGAAGTACTGGTAGATGTGGCAGAAGCTGGGAAAAGTATTCGTTACGCCTGCCTGTCCTTCGCCAACTACAAGACCAAGACGACTGCCCTCCGACGTCTTGATGGATCCATCACATCCTCCAGAACGGCAATGGAGAAGATTATCCATGACTTCTACTCAAATCTCTTTGATAGCCATGTCCACTTGCCGACATACCAAATTCCACAGGATGGATATGTTGTTCCCAACGTTCTCCCTTCCGAAATCTGACACGCCATTTTGTCAGTAAAGAAACAAACAGCACCTGGCCCAGACAAGGTCAGACCTGAACACCTGAAGAACCTGCCATCAGTACTCATCAATACACTGGCTCGGCTCTTCACTCGCTACCTGTCTGAATGCAAGGTTCCGTCCCAATGGAAAACCAGCAGGACCGTACTACTGTTCAAGAAGGGAGACATCCATGACATTGGCAACTATCGCCCAATCTGCCTATTGTCTGTCATCTACAAGTTGTTCACTCGAGTCATCCTAAATAGGATTGGCAGAACACTAGATGAAGGACAACCATGCGAGCAAGCAGGGTTCCACAAAGGATTCAGCACCATCGACCATATCCACACAATAACCAAACTCATTGAGGTTTCTCGGGAGTTCAAGATGTCGCTCTGTTTAACGTTCATTGATTTAAAGAAGTCCTTTGATTCTGTTGAGATGGAAGCAGTCATTGAAGGCCTAGCCAATCAGGGCATTCAAGCCCAATACATCAAGATCCTCCGTGAGCTGTATTGCGAATTCACTACCAGGATCTCACCATTCTACAAAGAAGTGATCATTGATGTCAAGAGAGGGGTTCGGCAGGGTGATACCATTTCACCGAAACTCTTCAGTGCCACCCTCGAGAACATCATGCTACGACTGGAATGGGAAGGAATGGGAGTGAAGATAGATGGTCGGCAACTACACCACCTCCGCTTTGCTGATGACATTGTTTTAATAACACCAAACATCAGCCAAGCGGCACAAATGCTGGCCGACTTTGACCATGAGTGTGGAAAGGTCGGACTACAGCTGAATCTTACGAAGACAATGTTTATGAGAAACAGCCTTGTTCCTGATGCCCCATTCGCTCTCAATGGAACGACCGTCTCCGAATGCAACAGCTATGTGTACCTAGGTCGAGAAGTCAACATGACAAATGACCTGGCACCTGAGCTGCGCAGGAGGAAGAGAGCGGCTTGAAACGCCTTCAAGAATGTCGAAGAAATAGCTAAGAGGACGAAGAACCTCCGGCTCCGGTCACATCTCTTTGATTCCACTGTTTTTCCTGCATTAACATATGCCTCAGAGACCTGGGCCCTACGCAAACAGAATGAGAACGCTATTCAGGTCTCCCAAAGAAGAACAGAAAGAGCTATGCTTGGAATATCACGTTTCACTCAAATGATAGAAAAAATCCGGAGTTCCGACATCCGTCAACGATCAAGAATCAGGGACGCTGTCTCATTTTCCAAGGTGTCAAAAATCAGATGGGCTGGTCACGTAATGAGATTTAAAGATGACCGCTGGACTAGAGCTGTTACTGACTGGATTCCACGGGATGTCAAAAGACCGCGTGGCCGCCCACCTACCAGATGGTCAGACTTCTTCGTCAAGATCATGAACGATCAGTTTGAGGCTCTTCATGTTCCCAGAGCGAACAGATGCCATTGGGCTACACTAGCACGCGACAGGAACAAATGGAGACGTTACTGGCGCCCACTCGAGCAAATCGACAACTAACGGGAAGTTAAGTGATTAAGTGATTAAGTGATATCCCCCATATTGATCTCTGTGCATCAGCTGGAAAATCAGCAGTAATCCCTCACAATGTATGTATTGTCTATGATTGCAAAGATCCACATTGATTCTCACATGGGTCAAAAATGAGACATGGTTTCTGTCCTCAAGAAGTTTATGCAGAGGGGGTATGGTGCTGCCAGCAGGTCAATCTGTACCTGAGAAGTGAGTGCATCAGCAGCCTAATGGCACCATTAGACTTTCAGATACCCCAAAATTGCTGCTGTGGCCAGACCCCAAAAACTTGGGGCAAAGTTTATCAAGAAAGTGAACAGCCGAAAGTTGTGTATGTGGGAAACAAACCCACAAACCACCTCCAGCTCAGGTATATAATTGGAGGCATGGCCTCTCTCGTTCCTGATCGAACTGCTTGATGGCCATGATCCCAGAGACTCAGAAAGAAATCTCGGAACCCAAAGGCTTTTGGTGGAAATATGTCTTGTTAACTGCAGTGGGTTACTGACGCTGGGCCACTCCAGGTGTGAATAGGTTTTGTGCCTTGGCCTGTTCCCTTTGGCGGCCCGATGACTGCCATCCTCCAAAGGCCACTGGACGGTCAGGTTTGGGCCTGCAGTGACAAGATACATGGGGCCTCACCAGATGGGGGTGGAGCCTGCCCTTTCCTCCCCATCCCAGCGAGACCCCGAGTCACCGCCTACAGGCAGCCTCTCTGGCCCCTTATCCAGCTGATTAATGGCCATGGTCCCAGAGACTCAGAACGGCCATGGTACCAGAGACTCAGAAACAAATCTCAAAGCCCAGCGGCTTTTGGCAGAAATGCATCTGGATGCATACAAGGTGGCCACTGCCTTAGAGCTTATTTGAAAGCCAGGTATAAGCCGGCGGTGATGGAACAACTGCAGTCTCATGGGAAGGGAGGTGGTACTTGCTCATCCTTCACGGCCTACCTAGATCATGAGTTGCCCCCCACGAATGGCTCTCTGGCATGGCCATGGCTCCAGAAGCAAAAGGACTTAATCCAGAGCCCAGCAGCTTGCAGCAGGAAAGTGAATGGATCATGTATTAAACTATGGCACCATGCCTTCCTGGGAGGGAAGGGGTGTTGCTCCCTTCCGCTTTTTTCCCCTCTGGTAGCAAGGTGGCCACCGCCTCAGAGCTTATTGGAAATCCAGGTATAAGCCAGCGGTGACGGGGCAACTGCAGTCTCATTTGAAGGGGGGCAGTACCAGCTCGTCCTTCATGCCCTACCGAGGTCATGAGTTGCCCCATGATCGGCTTTCCGGCATGGCCATGGCTCCAGAGGGAAAAGGACTTAATCCAGAGCCAGGCAGCTTGCGGCAGAAAAGTAAATGGACCATGCATTAAACTATGGCGCCATGCCCCCACCGGGAGGGAAAGGATGTTGCTCCCTTCTGCCTCCCCTCCCCCCCAGCAGCAAGGTGGCTGCCGCCTCAGAGCTTATAGGAAACCCAGGTATGAGCCAGCAGTGATGGAGCAACTGCAGTCTCATAGGAAGGGGGGCAGTACTGGCTCAGCCTTCACATCCTACTGAGGTCATGAGTTGTCCCCCACGAGCGTTTCTCCGGCACAGCCATAGTACCAGACGCACAGAAACCAATCTTGTAATTATCTGGCTCTTTGCAGAAATCCAAAATCCATGAGGCTGCGATAGCGGACACGCAACATTATATGATTCTCATAACCAGCTATAGAAGACAAGTATTTCACAATGCCTTTTCAGCAATTCTGATTGTTGGTGGGGGGGAATTCTAGACAATAATGGTGCATTTGTCAAAATAATGAATGTAATCAATGTAGAGAAGAGTTAAGTAGAAATCATCTGCCTCACAGGCATTGGGTTGGGTGGGAGGGGGCGTATATTGGGGTTCTTGGTGGTGAAATGTGAGTACTGATGAAGGGAAAGGTGTTTGATCATTGTATGACTGAGACTTAAACCTGAAAGCTTAGTAACTTTTCCCACAGTGATTCAATAAATAAATATAAGAAGAAAAAATCAATAAATAAAATTATGAAAAAAAATAAGTAAGGTGGAGTTCATGCCCAATTCAATCAGCTAATCGGTGGCTGAATAAATAGCAGTACTCCTACATTAAAAAAAGTTTATGCATAAACAAGATTATTAAAATTGATAAAAAATAACTGTCATAGAAAAGTAGTTTTATTTAAAGATCCATTCTATTTTATTTTCAAAAATAGAAATACTATTTAAGACAATGTTTGAGACCCAAGAAAAATCTTTGATCTGAATTAGTAACTGACTTTGTTCAGTCCGAGAACATCCAGTTATTTACTTACCTCAGAATTCTTCTCTGTCATGAACTGAGAACATAGCTGATGTTTGAGAAGCCAGTTTGGACCCAATTTTTAGCCGTAGATTCCAGTTTTACTTCTGCATTTTTTTTTTTGCTTTTTGGGTCACACCTTGCGATGCACAGGGGCCACTCCTGGCTCTGCACTCAGGAGTCACTCCTTGCGGTGCTCAGGGGACCATATGGGATGCTGGGAATCGAACCCGTGTCGGCCGCATGCAAGAAAAACGCCCTACCCGCTGTGCTATCTCTCCAGCACTACTTCTGCATTTTTTTACATCTTTTTTCTTTGTTGTTTCATAGATCATACTACTTCTCCCCAAGCCGTTAACTGCCAAAATACACTTTATCTTCCAACTCTTAGTACTCCTCCCCTATTTCTGGTATCTTATCTTTATTTTCTCTTTTATCATGTTAAGATTCTCCATTATTTCCTCCTCCCCATGCTTTATCATCCTATAGGTCTTTATAGAAAAAGTCAAGGGGAGCTGTTGACAGAGACAGAATATTAAATGTTAAGCATATTTTATCATTTAGACTTCATTTGCTTTTCAAATTTTATGTGCACTGATGACTAAAGGACAACCATTTCCTTGGCATATCAATCAACTCAGAATTTAAGTTCTAAGTTCTAACCATATTCCAGAAAATATCTAATATATCATCTCCTTAATGTCTAGAGAAAATATCTAATAAATATCTTCCTATACTTTATGTCAGACACCCTTCTCTCATCCTCTGATCTTAGTCATCTTATGATTTTCAATAGAGAAATCCCACTTAAAATAAAAGTGGAAAATTATTAAACATGTTTGTGTATTTATAAAACTTAGTGATATTTGTAAAACACAAGTAGTTATTAAAAATACAAGACATGAGCTATGATAATACCTTTCTTATGATATTAATTTGACATTATTTCCTTTAAAGTATCCTAGAGAACCATAGCAAACAAGATCCTAAATTCTCTAGAAGGCATAAAATGAATGGATACTCAAAGCAAGAACTGGTAAAAGTACTTGCTTTTGTCAAAATTTTGAGTCCTAGTAAACTATGTTAATGATCTTAAATTTACATTATAAATTCTTAATAAATGTTAGTTTTAGCTAAGAAGAACCCACAAGATAATAAATAGCACCATGATGTTTTTACCTCCAACGTTAGGAAGTTGTAGGTGCCTCTTCATAAATCAGTGTTTTCTAAGTGATGACAGTTCTTGTAAAAATCTGTGAGCCAAATGATTTTTCATTGAGCATTACCCAGAGAAGTGGTTTTTCCCAAAACTCTATATTAAATAGTAAAATAAAAGAGACATCAATTATGATTCTTATCATTTCTATTCCATAATTTCAAGCCAAGTTTTTAAAATTAATAGTTGTTTCTTCAGGTCAGAGCAATAGTACAGCTGGTAGAGTGTTTTCCTTGCACACAGCCAAGTCAGGTTCAATCCCTGGCACCCCATGTGGTCCTCTAAGCACCAGCAGTACTGGTCCTTGAGTCCAGAGACAGTAGTAAGCCCTAAGCACCAGCAGTGTGGCCTAAAACAAACAAACAAAAGAGTTGGTTCTTCTATATGCCACTGTGAGCAGTAGTTTCTCTGACTGAGAAATAAGGATATGTGAAGTTTTGGGAATAGGTCTAAATTACTTTATTGTGTTAAAATATTCCTTCTAACTTTTTGAGCCATCTTGCATTAAAAATTTTAGTCCTGTTGTTATATAATTACGATCATCAGTTATCTGTAAAATGTTTCCAAATATGGAGTTTGTAATTCACTAATTCGTAAAGCATTATCTCTTTAAAATTAAAAACAAAATAAGATTCCAAAAAGTATGAATGCTTCTCTCTTTTGGTACACTTAGGTATAGATTGCTTGGCTTTCTGAGTAAATTTAATAAGCAAGTATCCAAAGAAACAACTTTTGAAAAGACAAAAAACAAAAAATATCACTGAAAAAACAAATGTTTCTAAATAAATCACTCCTGTTCAGTCAAGTTATAAAGAATGTGCTAATTATATTTAATTATCAAGGTTTCCTTAGGTTACAATATTATAATCATCTACAGGGTAAAAAAATTGTTTATGGAAATTCTATTCATTCATTCCTTACTATCATGCTAAAATTGGCACTTTTTAGATGCTTTTATCCAATACCTTCTCTGATTCAATGGAACCAAACACATCCTGAATTAGGAGGACTGCAAATTATATTTAATTTGCTCTTACAAATATATAAATTGAATTATGGAGTTTTTGCATGAATTGAAACTACACATGGGTTTAAAGACTCCTTCCTAAGATGTCCAAAGCTCAAAGCCACATTGAACAAAAAAATGCTTCACTTAATCTGGAGATAATCACTTTCACACAATCCTTCTATTGGTAGAATGAACTGCCAACACATTACTATTTCACTTTGTGCTTTGACCAGTCTTACTTCTTTATTTTTAAAAATACCATTTAAATTAATTAATTAATTTATGATAGTTTAGAAGAATAGGGTTACAACACTGTTCAAGTTTCAGATATTGGGTCAAAGTGATACACAGCAGGTAGGGCATTTGCCTTGCGCACGGCTACCTGCGTTTGATCCCTGAAATTCCATGTGGTTTGCTAAGAACCATTGGAGCAATTCCTGAGTGCAGATCCAGGAGTAACCCCTGATCGTCATTGGGTGTAACCCAAAAAAAGCAAAAAAAAAATCATGGTGTTGATGTGTAAAATTACTACACACCCTACCACTGTAGAGACTTAGGTGGTGGGGTGTGTAGTAATTTTACCTTTTACCCATCCCTCTGTCTCTTCCATTCTAATGTTTCTTTCTATCCCCCCACCCTCCACCCCTCCACACACACTATTTGCTCATTGACATTTATGGCTTTAGTTCATACTGTTACCTTCCTTAACACCACCTAATTGCTCCAGACCTTCCACTTATGTTCCCATGTCACTTCAGTCAACCAGTTCCCTTCCTTCTAAAATAGAAAAACATTCTCACATCTGTATTCCAGTTTCCAAAACTTACTATCAATTGATATTGTCCATAGTCTTGATTTTTCTCTTTAGTGATAGCACAGCAGTAGGGCATTTGCCTTGCGTGCAGCCAGCCCAGCCGAGCCGGGTTTGATTTCTCTGCCCCTCTCGGAAAGCCCAGCAAGCTACCAAGAGTATCTCACCCGCACAGAAAAGCCTGGCAAGTGACCCATGACATATTCAATATGCCAAACACAGTAACAACAAGTCTCAGGATGGAGACATTACTGGGCCCACTCGAGCAAATGGATGAACGACAGGAGGAGAGTGAAGTGCATTGCCACATATGAGTGAGGCTATTTTATATTTTTTTTTGTTCAGCATGATACCCTCCAATGCCATCCTAGTTGCTATGAACTGTGTGACTAGTATTTCTAGTGGCTGCATAATATTCCATTCTGTCTATATAACAAAACCACCCATTCATCTGTAGTCAAACGTTAGGATTGCTTCCATGTCCTGACTAAAGTACTAAAAGCTGCAATAAACATGTATCTTTTCAAGGTAATTTCTTTGTATTTGGGGCCGCGGGGGAGCAGGTGTTTGCCAAGATATGGGATAGCTGGGCCGAATGAGAGCACTATTCTTACTTTTTTTTTTGAGAAACCCTGGCATCATATATCATACAGGCTGGATCAGCAGACTACAGTCTGCCCATATTTGTTTTTAGGTTTTTGGACATATACTATTCTCACAGGTGTGAGACACTACCTCATTGTTGTTTTGATTTATGTTTCCCTGATACTACATGATAATAAGCACTTTTCCATATGCTTAATGGTCACATGTATATCCTCTTCATAGAACTCTCTATTTCTTCTTCCCTTTTGGGGGGAAAGGAGGTCACACCCAGCAATGCCCAGTGGTGACTCCTTGCTCTGAACTCAGAAATCTTTTTGGGTTCACCTGGTGATGCTCAGGGGTAACTCCTGGCTCTGCACCAGGAATTACCTCTGGTAGTGCTGTTCAGGGTACCGTATAGGATACCAGGGTCCTATTCCCTGCCAGGGACCACTGCTGCTGTCATCACCAGCATGGAGGTTGTGGCACCGCCAGCAGATCAACTGTACCTGCAGGCTGAGTGCATCAGCAGCCTGATGGTGCCTTCAGGCTTCCTGATAACCCAAAACTGCTGCCGTGCCTCTGGCCAGACTCCAACAAACTCGGGGCCAAGTTTCCTGAGAAATTAAACTGCCAACAGTTAGGTATGCAGGAACCATGCCCACAAACCACCTCTGACTCAGCTATACAAGCCCATTTATCAGTCTTTCTTCAGAAAGCCATAAATAAATCTTGAAAGAGATCAAAGGCTGCAATTAATCTCAGACCCAAATAACACTAAACCTAGGGTAGATTTGGGGGGAGGGGTCAGGCCAGTGCCTGTCCAGCATAGACCCTGGCAACCACTTGCTCCACAATTCAAAATTACCATCATGACCCCGGACCTGACTCCACCATTCTTGGGATGGACCCCAACACGATATTAATCTGCTAAAAATTCGAACATATGGGTTTTGTGACTATAATCTCCAAGCTTTCTCTGGGTCATGATGGGTTACCTCCCCCCATTTCCCTGGGAGTCACATCCATATCCCAAAACCACCATCCAGTTATAAAAAGCTACTCCACTGTATCTTCTTAAAAAATAAATACTGAACACCCTGAACAATCATGATGACCTCTTGATACCTGTATTGCAAACCATAATGCACAAAAGGAGAGAGACGGACAGACAGACAGAGACAGAGAGAGACAGAGAGAAAAGAATAAATGTGTCTGACATTGAGGCAGGTGAGGTAGTTATGGAAGGAGGATTATGGGAGGGAAACTGGGGACATTGATGGGAGGAAATGTACACTGGTGGAAGGATAAATATTGGAGCACTGTATGACTGAAACCTAATCATGAACAGCTTTGTGATTGTCTCTCACAATCTTACCTCCACCCCCACTCCCCTCCTAAAGTTGAAGTATTAGGATAGTTTAAATATATTCAGATCCCTTGCCTCAATATCTTAGATGAGTCAAAGACCTTGGATCTTTGCCCCTATGTTACCAACAGACCACCTCTCTCACTTGCTCCCTTTATTTTGTCTCCTTTTTGGCATTTTAATTTCTGCAGTTTGGGACCAAGGGTTTTATGACATTAAATTCCTTCCACTCCTTTATCATATTATTCTATATCCCACAGATTAGTGAGAAAATCTGTTATTTGTCCTTGTCCTTTTGATTTGCTTCACTTAACATGAAATCTACCAGTTCCACCTAAGATACAGTAGATTGGGTGATTTCATCATTCCTTGTAATTGCGTAGTATTCCACTATGTGTGTGAATGTGTGTGCATGCATATATATGTGTGTGTATATATACATATTTTGGCATGTGCGTATATATATATATGAATCTATGTGTGTGTGTGTTTATTGTCTACTCATCTGTGTTGGGCATATCGATTGTTTCCATATGCAGGCTATTGTGCTAAATACTTCAAAGACCTTTATTTTCAAGTTTTTTCAACTAACCATTCAAAAAACTTATTGAATAAATGTTTTTGTCTTTGGGGGGATAGAAACAAGAAATAGAATCACTAGGTCATATGAGAGCTGTGTCCAACTTATTTTGAGAAATCTCCATCCCAGTGTTATTAAAGAGCTGAATATCTAAGTGAATCAGAAAGGAAAAAAATAAACTGAGTAGCCACTAATTAAAAAGACTTTGAAATTCTTAGAAACATTGCAACCCAAAAATTAGTCACACATTGATCTTAAAATTCTCAAAGTTGAAAACATGATGCTATTTGAGCATGTGAGTAGTAAAAGAGAGAATTAGAGGGAAATTAGAGGAAATGTGTAAGTGCTTATTATCATTGTATAACTTATTACCATCATATAAAGCTGTTCATCTAGTAAAAATATAATCTTTAATGGCACAGAAAAGACTCATTTATAAAATTTTGCTTTCTGAAAACTTCAAGAAGATAATTTCATTTTTAAAAAATGTTCACATTCCAAATGACATGTAGTTAGAAACTATGAGTAGCTTATTGAAGAAATTTATGAGCCATGATTCTTAATGAGTACTTTTAGTATTTAGTTTATTATTGTTTCATCTAACTATTAAGGTTAAATTCAATATAACTTGGATTTAATGTAGATTTTAGTTCACTTTGATCTATGAGATCTTACTAGCGTGTTGGAAGATTGGAAGCCTATTTCATGTGCTGGGGGAGAAGACGATTCATATAAAAGACCACTAAGTCAATGAAGGAGGAATCGCTCAGGACAGAAGATGTGTCAGAAGAGTAGACAAAGGATCAAACATGATGGCCTTTCGGCATTGCAAACCATAATTCCCAAATTAGAGAGAGAATATAAAGGAAAATGTCTGCCACAGAGATAGGGGAAGAGGTGGTTTGAGGGTGGCAGGAGGGACACTGGCAACATTGGTGGTGGAAAATATACAGTGGTGGAGGGATGGGTGTTCGATCATTGTATGACTGAAATCCATCCATCATGAAAGCTTTGTAATTGTATCTCATAGTTATATATAGATATAGATATATTTAAAGACATAGTGTATTTTCTTTAAGGCCTGAACAAAAAGTAAATAAAGAACAAAAAGTAAATAAACTAAACAATAAAGTGAGCTCAGATTTCTGCCTAACACCATGCACAAAAGTAAGATCAAAATGGATTTATGACCTCAACATCAGACCAGAATCCATAAAGTTCATTGAAGACAAAATTGACAAAATCCTCCATGACATTGAAGTTAATGGTATCTTCAAAGATGCCACGCCACTGGCCAAGCAAGTGAAAACAGAGATAGATAAATGGGACTATCTTAAACTAAAAAGCTTCTGCACCTCCAAAGAAACAGTGACCAAAATACAAAGACAGTCTATAGAATGGGAAAGAATATTCACCGAATACACATCTGACAAGGGGTTGATATCAAGGATCTACAAGGTACTGGTTGAACTCCACAAGAAGAAAACACCAAACCCCATCAAAAAATGGGGCGAGGAAATGAACAGAAATTTAGCAAAGAAGAAATCCGAATGGCTAAAAGGCACATGAGAAAATGCTTTACATCACTAATCATCAGGGAGATGCAGATCAAAACAACAATGAGATATCATTTCACACCACAGAGACTGGCCCACATCCAAAAGAACAAAAGCAACCGGTGCTGACACGGATGTGGCGAGAAAGGGACCCTCCTTTACTGCTGGTGGGAATGCCGACTGGTCCAACCCTTTTGAAAAACAGTATGGACGATTCTCAAAAAATCAGAATTTGATCTCCCATTTGACCCAGCAATACCACTCCTGGGAATATATCCCAGAGAGGCAAAAAAGTATAGTTAAAGTGACATCTGCACTTGTTTGTTCATTGCAGCACTCTTTACAATAGCCAGAATCTGGAAAAAACCTGAGTGCCGGAGAACAGATGACTGGTTAAAGAAACTTTGGTACATTTACACAATGGATACTATGTAGCGGTTAGAAAAGATGAAGTCATGAAATTTACATACAAGTGGTACTACATGGAAAGTATCATGTTAAGCGAAATGAGTCAGAAAGAGCGGATAGACACAGAAAGATTGTGTTCATCTGGGGAACATAAAGTAACAAAATGGGAGACTAACACCCAGGAGTGGCCGAGATTAGTACCAGGAATTTTGCTCCATGACTTGGAGGCCAGCCACACATGCTAGGGGAAAAGGGGGCTCAGATAGAGAAGGAAGCACCAAATAAAGGGTGTTGGGAGGATCCTCCCAGGATGGGAGAAGCATGCTGAAAATAGACTATAGACCAAACATGATTGCCACTCAATGTCCCTCTTGCAAACTACAGGACCCAAAAGGAGAGAGAGAGAGAACAAAAGGGAATGTCCTGCCACAGAGGCAGGGTGGGATGGGGGGATAGGGGGTTGGAGGGATGCTGGGACCCGTGGTGGTGGAGGAGGGGCGCTAGTGGAGAGATGGGTACTTGATCATTGTATAACTGAAACCCAAGCACAAAAATTTGTAAATCTATAACCGTACCTCATGGTGTTTCACTAATAAAAAAATAATTTAAAAAAAGTAAATAAATTACAGTGTTAAAAGCACACATATTTTCTTTTGTTTGGAAACCACACTCAATTTTGCTCAATGCTTAGTCCTACTTCTGCATTCAGAGATTACTCCTGGCATGTACTGAGGACCATTTCTGTTACTGGGGTCACATTCCAGGCTAGCATCTTACCTGATGTTCTTCCTCTTACAATTTTTTGAAGACATACTAAAAATTGACATAAAATATGTTTGTAGTTAGAAAATTAACTTCATAATTTTTTGCTCCTAAGGCATTTCTGAGCAATTTTTTTCCTGTGTTTTCTATTATTCTGTATTTGGCCACTCTTTATTTTTTTAAATTTTTTTTTTATTGAATCACTGAGACAGAACATTACAAAGCTGTTCATGATTGGATTTTAGTCATAGAGTATTCCAACACCCATCCTTCCACCAGTGTATATTTCCCAGTACCATTGTTCCCAGGTCCCTCTCATCACTCTCCCACCCCCCACCTCCAGCTTTCTTCTATGGCAGGCTCTTCTCTCTCTCTCTCTCACTCTCTTTCTCTCTCTTCTCTTTCTGTCTCTGTATCTGTCTCTCTCTCTTCTCTCTTTGTCTCTGTCTGTCTGTCTGTCTGTCTCTCTCTCTCCCCCCTCTTTGGACATTGTGGTTTGCAATATTGATACTAAATGAACACTTTAATGCTTTAGTTATAGTCTGGTATTTCCAGATTTATTGCCTCTTTCATGATAATTTTATTTATCAAATGGATTGATATAATTTTTTGTTTTCTTTTGAATTATGTTAATTTTAAATATTAATTGCAACTTGGGCTGGAGCGATAGCACAGCGGTAGGGCGTTTGCCTTACAAGCGACCAACATGGCCGACCCGAGTTCGATTCCTCCGCCCCTCTCGGAGAGCCCGGCAAGGTACCGAGAGTATTCGATATGCCAGACACAGTAACAACAAAGTCTCCAATGGAGACGTTACTGGACCCGCTCGAGCAAATTGATGATCAATTGCAACTTAAATGTGTAGAAAATATGATGGAAAATATTGGTGGAATGTGAAGATAAAGCAAACATGAGACTAAAGTTTTACAGATCTAGATTAGTTCCAGATTTGCAGATTTGTTTTAGTAAACTCTGTGTGTTTGACCAGTACAGCTACGTAATAGCATTAACAGCCAGTATTGACTCATTTGCTAATCTTTACATTACAGATGCACTTCTAAGCAGTTTATGTTTATTTGCTTTAATTATTTCTTACAGAAATATGTGATCAAGAACCATGAAGAGTCTGAGCATCTATTTTACTCAGAAGTTCATATTTTAGCATGTCATAATTGCTTGGATATTGCCACAAATCAAAGACAAAGTATTCTATTGCAAAATACCTAGGAGCAGCCATAGTCATAGGATTTACATAGTTCTTTGAGAGCCAGGTGATGAGTAGGTCCAGCTACCAGAAATCTGATATTATGAAACCCAAATCTTTAAAAACAGGCAGTAATACCTTTAGAGGAAATCATTCTTTCATTTTACTGTGAAGGCAGATTATTTTCTGTCTTTCAAGATAGTTGCCTATACAAATATCTTTAGAGTCTAGCTGAACTTTAGGGATAATAGAGCAGGTAGGGCACTTGCCTTGCATACAGGATCTGGGTTCAAACCACATTTGGTCCCCTGAGCCCCACCATGAGTGGTCCTTGGATGCAGACCCAAAATTAAGCCCTGAGCACCACAGGGTGCGCCTACCTCTCAAAAAATTATCAAGACTTGAACGATAAGTAGAAACAAGAGACACCTACAGAGAATTTCCCACTGATAACTATGAATATTTACTGTAATTAACTGATTTGATAGATACAGAAAGGAAGAAATTTAAAGGCTAAATAATTTACCAAAGGCTGTATCACACTTGATTCTAATGCAAATAATTAATTTAAAGAATATGTGATCTTAATGTAATCAATTTCTTTAATTGGAGACATTATAGTTAAATATACTGAAACATACACACTTAAATCCTATGTGTCATCATTCCAACCCTCTGAAAATCCTCATCTGTAATGGTAACAAGGAACCCTGAAAAGAAAAGCTTGAGTTAGTGATGGTCTCTGAGATTTAACACATCATGATTCTATTTCTTTTTTCTTTTTGGGTCACACCCGGCAATGCAAAGGGGTTACTCCTCACTCTGCACTCAGGAATTACTTCTGGCAGTGCTCGGGGGACCATATGGGATGCTAGGAATCAAACCCAGGTCGACTGTGTGCAAGGCAAATGCCCTACCTGCTGTACTATCACTCCAGCCCCAATTTTAAAACTGTCTTAGGATGAAGAGACAGGATATGAAAGTGGATGTGGTACAGAGTAGAAACACACACACACACACACACACACACACACACACACACACAGCACCTTTTATTTCATTGTTATTGTATATTTAAAAAACTTTACCAGGAACTTTGTGTTCCTAAATATAAATTTTATAATATTCTTGACAAAAAAAAGTCAAGTTATTCCTTTTATGGTATTTCTGGCTTTTCTAATTATAGTTCTTGGTTAGAGTAAGCAGAAACTTTATTTTCCAACTACCCCTATCACAAAACTTCCTTTTCTATAATATGAGGGAGAATGTTATCTAAGAATGAAATGAAGGCAGTCTTAAAGCCGTTCATGCCTGGCATGTTACCAGGGAAGCATGTCTTGGCTAGAGAGCATTACCAAAGAAGGGAAGGAAAAGCAAAGAAACTGTAATAACATTAGCGAGATAGTCGGGCTGTGAGTCCTCTTCACATCTAGGGAAGCACAAGAGATGTTTTTCTTGAGCTTGAATCTAGCGTTAACCCTATATTTAGATAATATTGACTGATATGGGCCCAGAACATAATATCAGACACTGTATCTTATCATCACATGTTAGATTGTGGCCACATGCTGCCTGTCGTTTCCTGAAGCCTTTTGAAACCTCTTTTTCTTGCCAGAGAAGCTAAAGAGCAGCCCTTCTTTACACAATGCTATCTTTTAAAAGTCTATCTTTACTCCTCTTTTTCATCTACTTTCCTCTACTTTTCTCCTTTTTCTCATGAGTCTTCCAAGGCGACTTATATACTAACAATACCAGAATTTTTAATAGGTGCTGTGTGTGTGTGTTTGTGTGTGTGTGTGTGTGTGTGTGTGTGTGTTTCCTGAGATCCTGACCCAGACAATCAACTTTCCATCTGACATTTCTACTTTAACATATCAGGGGTACATTAAGCTCAACCTATTGAAAACATAACATTGTAAAACTATCCTACAAAACCCATCTCTTTTTCTTCTGTAGTTTTACGTTATTGAAGGGCATTGACACCAACTCAGGTTCCTACACCAAAAACCTAGATATTTTTTACTTCATTCTCTAAGTCAAATTGTCTCTCATGTCTTATAAGACTCCTTCTAAATTTCTCATGTCCACCAACACTTGTAACAACAAAGTCCCCAATGGAGACGTTACTGGGCCCACTCGAGCAAATTGATGATCAACGGGAGGGCCTTTACTTACTTTACTTTACTTTGTAAAAATAACTATTAATTTTAATCTTCAGCATTGTGTCATTGTTTAATTGCTTTCTAGACATTAGAATAAGTTAGAAGTTAGAATGTCAATGTCACTGTCCTCCCATTATTCATCGATTTGCTCGAGCGGGCCCAGTAACATTGTGAGACTTGTTACTGTGTCTGGCATATCGAATACGTCACGGGGAGCTTGCCAGGCTTTGCCGTGTGGGCGAGATACTCTCCGTAGCTTGCCAGGCTCTCCGAGAGGGCAGAGGAATCGAAGTCGAGTCAGCCATGTTAGCTGCGTGCAAAGCAAACGCCCTACCTGCTGTGCTATCGCTCCAGAAGTTAGAATAATATATGTTAAATAATATCTGTTTAAATAAAATCTGTCTAAATAAGTAGCACTGCACTGTAGCACTGTCATCCTGTTAATCATGACTTGCTAGAGCAGGTGCCAGTAACATCTCCATTTGTCCAGCCCTGAAATTTTAGCATTGGAAACTTTATGCCCTCTCTCAATGGATGTGGCATGCCAGATGGAAATCCTTGGGCAAAATGGTGACGCATTTGGCATGGATGGTGCAAAAGTTGGAATTCTCGAAGGTAGGCCTCGCATGCCTCCTGCAGTGCCATGACGGCCAAGCTCTGGAAGCACAGGTTGGTCTTGAAGTCCTGTGCCATCTCATGCACCAGCCAGTGGACTTCTGGTAGCAGCAGACCTCGTGTAGGACCATGGTGTTGGCCTGGTTAGCAATGCGGTACAGCTTCTTCATGCCACCCGTGGCAGGCCCACTCTTGCGGCCGACTTGGTGGCCAGCTGCTTGCAGGGTGCCTTCCCATCTGTTGACTTGTGCACCGTCTGCTTTGTACAAGCCCTCTCGTTCTTCCCAACTCATCAGGAAACTCCTTCAGGGTTAGGAAAATGAGACCCATTTTTACTACTGTTGTTGGCATATTTAGTACATCATGAGTAGTCTGCCAGGCTCTGCTGTGCGGACGGATACTTGGTAGCTTGCCGTGCTCTCGGTGGGACAGGAGGGATGGAGGTTTTGGGGGAGATCTCTAATCATCCCTGTAGGTGTTCCCAAAAAACTGTGACAGAATAAGGACCCTTCTGGGGTTAGGAAGACTAACCTGGCCTGAGGACTGTGGTCTGGAATATATAGTGAGATGTCCTCAGAAAAAAACAAACTTTAAGCTTGATATATCTCTTACTGTGCTCATTGTCTAAATAAATTCTCTTTTCTTTGTGAAGGGCAGGGAGCCCTGGAATGGGTTCGTCTAAATAAGTAATGTCACTGTCCACTGTCCTTCCGTTGTTCATCAATTTTGCTCTAGCGGGCCCAGTAACGTCTCCATTTTTTTTTGAGACTTGTTGTTACTGTGTTTAGCATATTGAATACCTCACGGGTATCTTGCCAGGCTTTGCCATGTGGGCGAGATAATCTCGGTAGCTTTCCAGGCTCTCCGAGAGGGGCAGAGGAATCCAACCCAGCTCGGCCAGGCTGGCTGCGTGCAAGGCAAACGCCCTACCTCTGTGCTATCACTCTAGCCCGAAATAAGTAATATCTGTTAAATAATATCTGACTATGTTAATCTTCTATGTAAAACCTCTCTTTGGCTCCTCAGCTATGCACTGGATAAAATATAAGCTCTTAATATGAGTGTTAGAGTCTTTCAAGCTTAACCACTGCTCACTTCTCCAGTCACATATAGAGATAGCATCATTATTCTAGCCAGTCTAGTTTATATTCAAACCCTCACACCAAACACTCTCTTCACATTCTTCACAAGTTGTTCAGCTACTTGTATGTCATTTACAATTATATATCATTTACTGTATACAATGATACAATGATCTCTCACACACACTCTATTTATGAAGTCAAATGCTAAAAAGTTTTTCCTGATCTCTAGACTACACTTCCCCATAGTCCTTGAGCTTCCTCTATTATTATTACTAATTCGATGATGTAACAACCTTTCTAGTGATGTTATCCCACTGGGCTTTAAACTTGGGATGGTAGTGACCATACCTAAGTCCCTAGCATCTGGCTGTAAGACAGAGGAATTTAAGAAGCTCCTATTGAATGCATGAAGTAAAAATTAAAGATGCTCTTTCATGAGCTACTTGCCAGGTGTCAGGGAAGCAAGCAGCCATTTGATGTTAAAGGTCTGAATCTCCTTCCAGATATCTTTGCAAGAACAAGGATGGCAGAACCCAGACAATTTTTTGGATCAAGGGCTAAAATGCTTATCTTGGATTTCTTTGAAAGATCAATGCTTAACACAAAAGCTAAGGCAGTATTTGAAAAAAGCAATGCCAAATTTTTCATTCATACCTTGATGTAATTCTTCTTGTATATTTTGTGCAGGGGCTAGGGAGTTAGTACACAGGGGTTAGGACATTTGTCTTGTTTGCCAACAGTCCTGGTTCAATCCCCACCACTGCATTTGGTACCTTTAATACCTCTAGGACTAATCCTTGATTACAGACCCAGGCATAAGTCCTGAGCAGTCAGATATTGCACAACCTTACCCTACTCTCTAAAATTGGAATTTTATAAAATAAAATAGTATCTTTTTTTTCTTTTTGGGTCACACCCGGTGATGCACAAGGGTTACTCCTGGCTCTGTACTCAGGAATTACCCCTGGCAGTGCTCAGGAGACTATATGGGATGCTGGGAATCAAACCCAGGTTGGCCGCGTGCAAGGCAAACGCCCTAACCGCTGTGCTATTGCTCCAACCCCTAAAATAGTATTTTAAGTGTCAAATTTCTTTTTATCCTGAAATTTTAAAAACATCCTCGGGTAAATACTCAATCTATTGGTATCATATCAAACAGAAATTTAAAGCAGAATGTATAACCACATTCTACCACCTCCAAGTTTAGTCAGTCTTTTAATAATAACAAAACATAACTTTATTATATTATTATGTTTTATTATAATATTCATAATATAATAAACATATTATACTATAACACGATATATGCTGTAATATAATAAATATATAATATGCTAAATATAAAATTATACTTATAATAATAAATGATATGACATAACAAAAGTACATTTATATTAAACAACAACAAAAGGGGAAGGAACAAATGCTTTATATATCATAAAATTTTAATCAGAGGATTAAAGCAAAATTATGAAAGACTTCCCCCTTCTTAGCCCATCAACACCAGGAATGCTTTTGTGGTAAGGTGTACATTTATGTCTTTGTGCAGTATTGTTATGAGTTCTAACACTGTAGAGACTGCTTAGATAAGTAGATTTTCTTCAGCTTATGGGAAAATGTTAATATAATAGAGGAGGGAACTGGGCTTATACTTTTCTTTGTCTACTCTACCACTTACCACAAACTATATGGTGTACATGGTCCCATGATTAAAACAAATATTGTTGAATGCCAAAAGAAAATTTAAGCTTTCTTACTAACAACAATAAAAAATCAAAATTAATTCAAAATTAAGATGTCAAGAGATAAGGAGTTCAACTGCTTCTCTTTAACCTCACCAATAAAGCAACATAATTATAATTCGAGTTAATATGTCTTCTGATTTACTTGAAACAGTTCTTGTCCTAGTGGTGATTATTATTATTTACTCTCCATTGATTTTTCATTGGTTTACAATATTATGGGATTTCAGAGGATTCACTCTGATCCTCTATATGTATATAAAACTCATCACACATACCTTCAAATTCCAGTGGTAGGTATGTCCCCACCAAACAGGTTACTTTGTTTATTCCTCCTGCTCTGCCCTTTTCCTTTCCAATATCTTCTTAGCATTTGGTAAGTATAGAAGTTAGTTTGGGGTGGGGGTGGAGTGTTTCTGCAATAATTATGAATGGTGAATATATCACTCTCAAAAGAGTCTTTGAAATATAAATTATGTTTTATCATTGTCCTCTTGTTCTCTTCAGTACTTCGATAAGATCCCGGCCTGACCTCCCTGAAGAAGGTGGGGAAACCCCAATTCTGGCCTCCTTTCAGAGCTTCGTCGTTGTTCAGTGCCTCCATTCCTGCCAGGCTGGACGCTGCTCGTCTGAGCCTCTCACTGTGCAGGGGACAGCATCCTCAGGTCATGGAAGCTGTGTCCATCCGAGACGGTCCACGGAGGACTCCACAGTCAGGTGTCATCAAGTCCTTCACCTATTTTGAGTAATTGAAGAGATAAAGAACAGTGCAGTCTCCTGCCCCCGCACCTGACTGTCCTCGCCGCCGGGGCCCCTTGGAGGGGAGTGGGTTGAGCTTTCCTCCCTGTCCCGGCCAGGGCTCCGGCAGCCAAAGACCTCCAGGACCAGCCACCACCATGCTGAGACCACTCTCCGCACACATGAAAGTACTGGCAGAGGGACAAAGTCACGCGGGTTCCGGGGCCGAGATCTCCAAGCCTACTCGGATTGGGGCCGAGCATCCTCCACCCAGATCCTCCAAATTCCAGTAGGCGGGGGTCACACCCACCAACTGGCCCCCTGGCGCCATGTAATCCCATCAACGGCCAAGACTCAGAGACTATAAAAACCAGCTCCCAGAACCGTGCGACATCTTATTATGACATCTTATTATCTCATTCCTACTTTGGACAAACTGGCAGGCTATCGAATGTAGCCTGCCCACACGGCAGAGTCTGGCAAACTCCCTGTGGCATACCCAATATGCCAAATACCAGTAACAATGATGGGTCTCATTCTCCTAAAGAGCCTTGAATATAATCTCAGGACTAGGATGAAGGAGACGTTAATGGGGCCTGCTCCAGGCAATTGACGATTAACAGGATGATTTGTGATTTTTGTGATCATTGTCCTAAATACAATCGGAATTTAGTTAACAGAAACTCACTAAACTTCTTTTCTTGTCTCTTCCTGTTTTGATTGCCTACTGTGTTGACCAAGAATTCTTTTTCTCACTTGGCATGTAATTTTTTATGACAAATTCACTATATAGATAGTAGCACTCTTTTAAAACAAAATTGTACTGTTGAAATATTAAGGAAGGCATTGCTCAAGGCCATACAACAGTACCTGTTGCTAACACTTTAGACTTCTCAAGTGAACTGGAAAACCATTCTCTTTTAATACATGATGTTCAAAATCAAACTTAGCCTTTAAAACTTATTCTCTCCTCTTCCTCACACAGTCCCTATACCCCCCATAAATAAACAGAGCATGCAAACTGGAGCAGCAAGCATCCCATAGTGGTTCAGCGTAGTTTACCCCCCAGTGGTGAGGCATGGCTGACTCAACCTTAGATAAAGGAACCCATGAGAAATTCTCACATTAGCTCTATTGTGCTAAAAATGTTTTCAAACCACTGCACATGAGTCTGGGGACTGTCTTTAATAAAGAAAGATAGCACTGCTCTAGGAGAACTCCCATTCTGTGCCTTGCTCTCACTTAGTGGCCCTGAAACAGAACAGAACTCCGCCCTGCCTGTTGCCCACTGCCCACTGCTACCAGTCTTTCCCACACCCCAGATATGAAGAGAGATAATAGGCCCTCAAATAGAAGTTTCCCTATTATGAGTCATGACTTACTCAGCCTTTGTTACAGAGAACCTGGAAGCCTTTGAAATACACTGTTGATTTTGGCAATCTCAACTCCCTGTGCTGTTATCAAGAAACAAGTTACACGACTAATTTGTTTGAGAAATTACCTCTGCAATGAGCATAGTTAGAAGAGTCTATGGTAAAGGAGCTGGTGTTTAGTAAGGAATGTTTAATGTGTAGATATGAATATGTACTCATTTCCTAAACAATTCTTCACAGCTAATAGTTATAATAATAAATATTTGTTATACTGAATTAGATAAATATACCAATAAAAATTAACATCATTAATGGGAACTTAATATGAGCCAGGCATTATATTAAGAGTTTATGGAGATTTCCCTCTTTTTTTTCCTTTATAGTACACGCAATTTCTAGCATACATACACATACACACACACACACACACACACACACACACACACTACTATAGTTAAAGAAATCAGATGAAAACAACACATATATCATAGCTATTTTATGATGAATTTTCACTTAAGAAATGTACCAGGAGAATGATTTCAGAATGTTTTATATAAGGGCATGAAATACATAATTATAAATAAAAAATATATCTCTATATAGCACTGTAGCACTGTCCTCCCGATGTTCATCAATTTGCTTGAGCGGACCCAGTAACATCTCCATTGTGAGACTTGTTACTGTGTTTGGCGTATTGAATATGTTCTGGGTAGCTTTCCAGGCTTTGCCGTGCAGGCGAGATACTCTCGGTAGCTTGCCAGGATCTCCGAGAGGGGCAGAGAAATAGAACCCAGGTCTGCCTGGCCAGCCTCATGCAAGGCAAACGTCCTACTGCTCCAGTCCTATATAATTCTACAGTAAAAATGTTATGTAATCCACATTTGTAAAACATAGATTACTATTATTTAATTATTATGGTTGCCAAATAAAATTAGATAAAGCATGTAAAATTGTTTCAGGTTTTTTCTGTTTGCTTGGGGTGCCATACCCAGTAGTGCTCATAGATCACTCCTGGTACTGCTCAGGGGACCATATGCAATACAGAAGAACCAAACAAAGTCCCCTGTGTGCAACATAAGTGTCTTAACTTCTCTGCTGCTTCTCTGCCTCAGTGTTTCTGGCATACATCAGGTATGCTATACATGAATAACATATCTACACAACTACAGTGAGGCTTTGGTTATACACTATTTTACTTAGGAGAAAAGTTTTATTCAGTATTATGTGTTAGAAGGACTGGTGACAAATAGACACCTGTTATATCATTTTAAACACTGTAATATTGTTATTCATATGGAAACTTAAAGTATTAGATTAAAGGCTTACTTGGGAAGTTAAAAATATATAGTAGAAAGTTTGAAATATATAGTCTAACTTTTCAAAGATAGGATGTGCTTTAAATTAGAAAAGCACATTAACTAGAAAGGGAGATAAAACAGTGAAGTTCTCTCTCTCTATTAGAATACTGCTACAGAGAATTCCCTCTGTAGTTAGTCTGAGGTGGGCCAGAGCTGTGATTGTTTCAGAAACTAAGGTCTATGCCTCTTCCCAAACAATGCTCTCTTAACCATTAGAATATGTTCAAAAATAGAGAATCTAAATTAGATTGAGACCCAAAAGATTTTTCTTGAAGTTATGATTTAAAAAAAAAATGTCCCTTGGTGAACAAAATGTATCTCTCAGTTAGTGGACTTACTCTGGACTTGGGAAGAATCATTCACCAGACTAGTCTTTGAAAGCCAAGGGATTCCACAAAAAATGGTTCCAAGAGGAGAAGTCCAGACCCATGAGCTCTAGAGGGCAATTGTCCAAGATGATGGCTCTGCTCAGGATTTATATCACCCCCTGCTATGGCCATGCCCAGGAGTGGTCAGCCCAGCAATTATCAATAGGGGCCATATGTTCCTGGTTGATCCCCTCTGGCACCAAGGATACTCGGGGGAGGATGGAGATCTACAGGTAAAAATTGAGTAAATAAGGAACTATAGCACAGAACCAGGGAGCCAACAGGAAGGACGGGGTCAGGACACAGAAAGGAAACAAGGTCAAAGGGAATCATGCTCAGAACAACGTGGAGCAACACTGACAAGCTTTTGTTGGGTACTTTGGGGTAAGACCAGGGAGAAAAAAATGGTTGTTTCCTGCTCCGTGAGGGAGAGAGGTGGGCTTGAGAGGCAGCCAGAAATTTCAGACAGACTCTTTTCCCTTGCTTGAAGTTAAAGCAGTTAGGTGCAGCATGAGAAGTAGAGAGAGCACACTGTGCAGAATAAGAGATGTGAAAATATAATAATTATATCATTCAAATATAGTAAATCAAGTATATCACTAACATTTTTTCTTATGAGGTTGCTAAAAAAGTTGAGCGTTTTTATACTTTTATGCTTAAATTCAAGGTTTAAAACTGCTTCAGTTGGGTGTGAAGCTATAGTACAGTGGGTAAGGCATTTTCTTTGCTCGCAGCCAACCCAGGTTCAATCCTCAGCAACTCCTCTAGTCCCCAGAGCATAATCAGGAGTAATTTCTGAGTGCAAATACAGAAGTAACCCCTGAGTATTGCCAAGTGTGACAACTAAACAAAGAAAAGCTTGCTTCAATCTTCTTGCTAACGCTAGGGGATTGTACAGATGCACAGAGAAGATGACTTAAGATGTGAAGAATCACATTATCATTCAGTTTGATAAACTGAATGTCTGTGTCTTGACTCCTAATGAGTTTTCTCAAAGCAATATTTTAAAGCAGAGGTTCTCAAGTTTTTATTTATTTAATTTCTTTTACAGGGACTGGGGTGTGGGAGTTTGAGGTTTGTCTGGTGGTGCTCAGGACTTACTCCTGACCCAAGGATCACTCCAATTGCTACTCAGAAAATCATATGTGATGCTTGGGATTAAACCTGGGTTGGTTGTATGCAGGGGCAAGAAACACAGCTAAGTGTGGCTTAAAACAAAACAAACAAAAACCACCTAATGTCTTTCTAACAGTATATATCTAATAACATAGTTGAGAACCAGTTCATGAATCATAATATCAGAAAACTCTCTGAGGGTGGGATTCAGTCTTCAGTAGTTTTAAGTTTTTCAGATGATTCCACTATACAATAAACTTTGAGACTCAATGCCCTAAACAAAGAGTGACAAACTATGCTGCTAACTTGCTATACATGCAAATTGTGGGACTTTATGTTGAACCTCAGAATAAAAAATATGGGGCTATTGTTCAAAAAACTATACTTTAAGAAGTCCATCAGGTGATTCTGATGCAGGCTACAGACTAAGAACAATTAACTTGAACTGACTTGAGTTGTATTTTCTGCTATTCAGAGTCAAATATATATGGTAGTATATAATTTCAAATATTATGTTACAATGTATGTATAAACATATTCCAGCCTTACGTTTATTGAAAACGTTTGCCTGAGGCTCTCTGGTTTCCTGCTTCTTAACTACATAAATTTTTTTTACCCACTGGCCTCTTGCTTTGCTTTCATTTCCTCTCCCTTCCCCATGCTGATGCTACAATAACACAAGGAATCAAATTCATGGTCTAATCCTTGCAAGGAAGGTAGATGCATTAGCCACTGAGACACCTCTTGCACTCACCCACCCCTCAATCCCTACTCTCTTATTGCCCACTATGGCTTTGTCGCAGTCTGATCCTGTTTAGGGTTCAGACTATGACATGCTAGAACCAATTTGTAGTGAAACTATATAGAGATGAGTGAGAGCCCCAGATCCCGTTCTGAGACTCATAGAATGCCTTTAAGACAAATACCAGTAGCAAAATGATATATCTTGGAATTGGTGCTGGCCTGGCCCAGGCAGTACTGGAAAATGTTCCATACTCCCATTGGGCGAGTGCTACTGCATTTTTTAAGTTATCTGCATAACTACCCCTAGGTGAAATGACAGTAGAAACAAAAACCGGGAAGATTGCTCCATGGTTGAAATCTGACCTCATGAGCTGGGGGAGAAAGGGAGTGGAATAGAGAAGGGATCACTAAGTCAAAGATGGTTGGAGGGATCGCTTGGGGTGGGAGATGTGTGCTGAAATAGACAAAGGACCAAACATGATGGCCTCTCAGTATCTGTATTGCAAACCATAATGACCCAAAGTAGAGAGTATGGGGGAAATTGTCTGCCATAGGGGACGGGGGTGGGGTGGGGTGGGGTAGAGGTGGCAGGAGGCATACGGGGGACATTGGTGGTGGAAAATGTACAGTGGTGGAGGAATAGGTGTTCAATCATTATATGACTGAAAATCTATCATTAAAGTTGTGTAACTGTATCTCATGGTGAGTCAATAAAAATTAAATTTAATTAAAATTTTTTTAAAAAAACTAGCTCTGGGTGAGAATGGTGTTGAACAGTGGTTGCTGTGTCACCGGGCAGATCAGTTTTGGAACTAGGATCTTAAGGACCAGAGCTAGCTTTCTGAAAAGGTTTTATGAGTTCAGCCAAGATGTGTTTCTGCCCACAGCATCCTGGGAAAACCACACACCCATTTTTCGGGATGCTGACAAGCAGTTACAAGGTTATCTGTGCTATGAACCCAGGACATGTGGCTTTAATTCCACAGGTGTATAGAGGACATTTAAAATATACAACCACAATGCTGTTTTTCTGCATGCCTATGCCCACAATCCCATGGGAGTTGACCCTTGTTTTGAGCATGGAAGTAAACAGCAACAGTGGTGAAGAAAAACAAGCTTTGTGGTATTTTACATGGCCGACCAAGGTTTTGCCAGAGGTGATGGCAATAAGGAATGCTTGGGCTATGTGCCACCTCATGGAACAGGTGTCAATATTTGTCTCTGCCATTCTTATGCCAAGAACATGGTCTTATATGGGAAGTGTGTGGGCGTATTCACTGTGGTCTGCAAAGATGCTAATGAAGCAAACCAAAAGGGTGGAGTCACAGTTGAAGATCTTGATCTGTCCTATGCATTCAAACCCTTTGCTCAATAGGACCCAAACTACCTTGGCCTTCTCGCTAACCCAGATCTGCACAAATAATTATTGCAAAAAGTAAAAGACAAGGCCTACTGCTCATTAGCATGCAATGCAAATGATCTCTAGTGTCAAAAATTAGGGTTCTTCCTATAATTAAAATCTCATCCTTGACCAGGTGGGCATATTTTATTTCATCACATAAACCCTTAGCAGCTAAAGACAGACCAAGGAGTTCATCATCTACATAGAAAGGACAACCATGACTATGACAGATCTTCAGTAATATGGACTACCTTGCCCAGACTATTCACTGGGTCACCAAATAATTTCCCTATGGACAGGTAACAGAGACATTCCTTTCCTGTCATTAGTCTCTGCTATTTTGAGATTGATACAGAAGAGACAAGATTGCATGGTGATCAACAGAACATTTCCTTCAAACATAATGGTTCAAATTTATTAATTGACTATCTTAAAAACACAGAAGAGAATTAATAAGTAGAACAGAGGCTGAGCGGCTGGTGGCTGGAGTTTCGTGGATCTCAGTCACATTCTCCTTTATTCATCTAGCTCCTACTTTTTAAGGATTATTTACACATACAAGAAAACCAAAGTATAAAAGTACTCATCAATTACAACATTGCAAAATGTCAGAAGCTTTAAGTATGGCTGTTATACTGTTGGGAGTTCCTTTGTAGGTCAAGCATGAGAAATACCTCTTTTCGGAGTCTTGTGAGAACACCTAGCTCTAACATTATTCTCATGTTTGTTCTCCCAGAAGTAAGCAATCTTATCAGCAGATCTTATTTATTACACAAATCATTTTTTGTATGAAAACAAGTGTATATTCTGTGATTGTAAAAAGAGAAAGAAAATGTGTTTCTCATTTGGGGAAAAAAGAAAGTGGGGTAGGTGTGGAGGAGAGATCACCCAGGATTTACATATTTACCTTGACTTCCTGTGACCGTGATTTTAATCCCTGTCCACATATGGTCCTCCAAGCACTGCCAGGGTCACTCCTGAGCAGAGACACTCAGGATAGGTATTTAGCACTGCATGGTGTGGCCTAACCCCCTTCCTCTAATAATTAGAGAGAAAAAACAGGAATGAGGGCTACATACATAGTTTAAGTGGTAAACCCTGAGTTTGATCTCAGGCACCTCATGGCCCCTTGAACAACGTTAAGAATGGTTCTTGGCTGCCCCTTGCACCCACTACTGGGAAACCCCTTATTTTATTTATTTTTATTTATTTATTTTTATTTTTATTAGTGAGACACCATGATGTACAGTTGTAGACTTACAAATTTTTGTGCTTGGGTTTCAATTATACAATGATCAAATACCCATCCCTCCACCAGTGCCCATTTCCCACCACCACAGATCCCAGTATCCCTCCTACCACCCATCCCCCCATCCCACCCTGCCTCTGTGGCAGGGCATTCTCTTTTGTTCTCTCTCTCCTATTGGGTGTTGTGGTTTGCAAAAGAGGCAATGAGTGGCAATCATGTTTGGTCTATAGTCTACTTTCAGCATGCTTCTCCCATCGTAGGAGGATCCTCCCAACACCCTTTTTTTGGTGCTCCCTTCTCTATCTGAGCTGCCTTTTCCCCTAGCATGTGTGGCTGGCCTCCAAGCCATGGAGCAAAATTCCTGGTACTAATCTCGGCCATTCTTGGGTGTTAGTCTCCTATTTTGTCACTTTATGTTCCCCAGATGAATGCAATCTTTCTATGTCTATCCCTCTCTTTCTGAGTCATTTTGCTTAACATGATACTTTCCATGTAGTACCACTTATATGTAAATTTCATGACTTCATCTTTTCTAACAGCTACATAGTACTCCATTGTGTTTATTTTAAAGAAAAAAAAAGAAGAGAAAAAGGAAAGAATACCTTTTTAATACTTGTGGGCACAAACATCTAAAGAGCAAGCCATACCCCCCTGAAATGAACACATTCAGATTCTTTCAATAATGTTGAATTGCTGCCATCAAATTAAAATTATAACAATACTGGACTTAAAGCCATTAATTTTATTAAAAGTTATATATGTCATGAGGATAACACTATAATTATTCATTAAAATTTATCTTGGAAAACTAGCTTACAGAATCTAATTAAATGTTAGCTTTTAAGTACCTTAGTATTTGGGGGGTATGGTGCCGCGAGCAGGTCAATCTGTACCTGTGAGGTGAGTGCATCAGCAGCCTCATGGTGCCTTCAGACTTCCAGATACCCCAAAATTGCTGCTGTGCCTTTGGCCAGACCCCAAAAACTTGGGGCAAAGTTTACCAAGAAAGTAAACAGCCAAAAGTTAGGTATGTGGGAAACACACCCACAAACCACCTCCGGCTCAGCTATATAATTGGAGGCAAGGCCTCTTTGGTTCCTGATTGAACTGCTTAATGAAAATGATCCCAGAGACTCAGAAACGAATCTCAGAACCCAGTGGCTTTAGGTAGAAATGCGTCTGGTCTCTGCAGTAGGCTACCGGTGCTGGGCCAACCAGGTGGGAATAGGTTTCGTGCCTTGGTCTACTCCCCCTGGCGGCCCAGTGGTTGCCATCCGTCTGAGGCCACTGGATAGTCACATTTGGGCCCCCAGTGACGAGACACACAGGGCCTCACGGGATGAGGGTGAAGCCGGGCTTGTCCTCCCCACCCCAGTGAGACCCCAAGTCATCGCCCACGAATGGCCTCTCTGGCTCCTGATCAAGCTGCTTAATGGCCATGATCCCAGAGACTCAGAAACAAATCTCAAAACCCAGTGGCGTTTGGCAGAAATGCACCCGGACTCCACAGTACGTTACTGTCGCAGGGCCACCCCAGGGAGGAAAGGGTGTTGTCCCTCCGCCTGCTCCCTCTTGGCGACTTGGTGGCTGTCATCCTCCAGAGGCCATTGGACAGTCAGGCTTGGGCCCGCAGTGACGAAACTTGTTGGGTCTCACGGGATGGGGGGAGGTGGAGCCGGGCCTGTCTTCCCCACCCCAATGAGACCCCAAGTCATCGCCCACGAACGCCCTCTTTGGCTCCTCATCAAGCTGCTCAATGGCCATGATCCCAGAGACTCAGGAGCAGATCTCTAAACCCAGTGGCTTTTGGCAGAAATCCCTCCAGATTTAAGTGTTAAAATTTCAGAATTTCAAAACCACATGGCCCTACTGCAGCCACATGACATCATATGTTATCATAACCAGCAATAGAACACAAATTGTCTATTCTTGCCTTTTCAGCAGATCCGAGTGTTGGGGTAAAATCTTAAATAATGGTGGATCTGGTGTCGAAATAGTGAATGTGATCAAAGTAGAGAGAGAGTAATGTAGAAATCATCTGCCCCACAGGCAGGGGGAGGGTGTGGGATGGGGGTATACTGGGATTTTTGGTGGTGGAGAATGGGCACTGGTGAAGGTACGGGTGTTTCATTGTATGACTGAGACTTAGACCCAAAAGCTTTGTAACTGCTCTCACGGTGATTCAATAAATAAAATTATAAAAAATGGAAAAAGAAAAAAAAAGTAAGGTGGGGTTCATGCACAGTTCAATCAGCTAATCAGTGGCTGAATAAATAGCAGTACTCCTACAAAAAAAGAAAAAAAAATAAGTACCTCAGTACTTATATATTAAGGGTCCACTTATATAGTAAAAATATTAATATTTTGTTATGAAATCAGACATGCACATACATCTCTTTAATCTCTCTTTTGCAAGACTAAAGTCACAATTGACTTCTTGCAGTGTTCATCTCTAGAAATTGCAGATATTATTTCTATTTTTCTTCATATATTTTTTGTATAAAGTACATATTTTTGTCATTTTTTTCAGGGAAGTACACTTTTTAAAAGCATATATGAATATTACTTTTCTTTGAGGAACTACAAAGGTCCAGATGGTCTCAGGGACTCAAGTTATTTTTCTGCACTTCTGATATAGTGGCAAATTAATACTATATTGTTCAGCATTTAGTTTATGAATTAGTTTCTGTTCTTACAGCCAAATTGGGTCAGAATTTATTGACTGAGTTTGGTGCCAACTAGTGTCTCAATTTTAGGGTACTTAGAAGTATCAAACTTCAGAATAGTCAATCGGTTGGGGAAGATTTTAGGCGAAACATAAGCCCCAAACCTAACACTAGATTTCAGATACCAATGAACCAGCCCATTCTTGACCAACATCCTATGAATCTCAGCCTAGAAATGCACTGAAAGAAAATTGACCTGAGCAGATGATAAGTACAATGTTTAGTGCACTTGTCTTGCACATGGCCCACCTGGGTTCCAATTCAGGAGGCTTAGAGGGAGGAATTAACCCTGAACATCACTAAGTGTGACCCCAAACAAAATAACACAAAAGGAAAAAAGAAAGAAAACTGACCCTGAGGGCCTGAGAGATAGTCAAGGTGTTAAGGCACAAGCTGTGCAGGCATCTGAGTCTGATTATGTTCCCCAGCACCACGGGGCCCAGGGGCAGAGGGGCTGGGAATATCACCAGATGTGGCCCTAGTACTCCTGAGCACATATTCATAGCAGGGTTCAAGCAGTACTACATCCTTTTACACTATAGTACTGAGTCACTTAGATGAGTGCCTCGAGGAGTCCTCGGAAAGGAACTTTTCTTTCTTAAAAAGAAAGAAAAAGAAAGAAAGGAAACTATGTCTAAATGTTCTGTCCTAAGTCTTAGGACAGAAACCAGCCTAAAATCTTTCTTTTCCTTCTCTCTCTCTCTCTCTCTCTCTCTCTCTCTCACACACACACACACACACACACACACACACACACACACACTTCTGCTCATCAAAAGCTACATTCTCCTGGCTAGATTTAGCAACATTAGTAAATTATGTTCCATGAATCATGGCTGTAAGGAATCACACTAAAAATCTGACTAATAACAATTTATATTCAATGGGTATAAGGTACACACATTCTAATCATTTTCTACTTTGTTGATTTGTAACTATTCATATACTCCTATATTTCTATTTCCATCCCAAACTAAACTAGAAAGGCAAAGGGTGATAGTAAAATAGCCAAGTTGTTAAAGACATACTCTAGAATCAGAAGGTCTTGTGTTTAAGTTCCTTTCTTCCACTAAAGAACAGTATGACACTTAGTCTGTCAAACCTATCTCCGTACACTGTTGCAAAGGCTAACCAAAACCATATCTGTTCAGAATTTAGCTCCTTGACTGAAATAGCAGACACACTCAGTAGAAGTTAGAATCTGATAATATTGCTGATGTTTTCTTTCTTTTCTTTCTTTGGGGGGGTTACGTCCGATTTGCTCAGGGCTTACTCTTTGCTCTGTTCTCAGGGATCACTCCTGGTGGTGCTAAGGGGAGGACCATACGAGATGCCAAGGATAGAACCCAGGTCTGCTGCATGCAAGGCAGATGCCTTACCATTCTACAACCTTTCTGCAATCTTTCTTATGTTTATTTCCTTGATATATATTCCTTCTCTTTATACTCCCTGTTAGTAATGTAAAATAAGATAAAAAGCAAAAAATTTCATGGAGGTAGAATCCTTCAAGCAAATATGCTTGCTTATCCCCATAATGAAGAGATAGTGAAGTTTTGGTGATTTTAGAAATGCTGGACTCCTAATGAACAAATAGAAATGAGCACATTTGGCAAATGGTTGACCTGCAGCTCAGGTCTTCCTTAGGTAGGAGAGCAACAAGAGTTAAAACTGTTTCTTATGATTGAAAACTGTAAGACCATTGAGACTGACAGTTCCTTACACAGAAACTTGCAAAGGTTTTCATTGTGATACTCCATAATTCAAGTTCACCTGAGTTTTATTGATCTCATCTTGAAATAAAAAGGACACACCATGGGCAAATACCTTGGAAAAACATGTGTACCTCCCTCCTCATGTGTACTTCCCTCCTTCCCTCCTCAACTGAGTCTAAAGCAGTTGGCCTTTGGACCTCAAATGGAGCAGGTCACCTGAGATCCTCCAAACCTTGGGACCCAGATTTAGCCCAAACCACACACTTGCTACCCAGGCTTTACCATTCATGGCCCTGTTCCTATGTTTAATACCATTCTTACAAGAGAGAATGCCAGCGACTTCATCAGATTTCATCTTCTTTCACGTAATGAAATGTTTTAATAAGCTTTAAAACATACTGTGGTGGGGGAACACCTGGCTGTTCCCAAGGCTTACTCCTGGCTGGGCTCAGACAGACGACTATAAGGAATGCAAGGGATTGAACCCAGGTCGGCCATGTGCAAGGCAAGCATCCTACCCTCTATACATTGTCCTATCTCTCCAGCCCCAGTACACTTTAAATAACAACAAAAAAAGAGGGGCCACAGCCAGGGAAGCTTAGGGAAATAGAGTCTCAGTTGTGGTGCTGGGGAAGGACACCTGGTTGGGTTGCATGGAAGGCAAGTGCCTTGACTGCTGTTCTGTCTCTTCAGTCCCAGTACACATTTCTAAATGGAAAGTCATCAATACAGAGTGGTTTCATTTGGAAGGGGAGAGAGAGGAAATTTGCAAACAAGAAAAAATTTTCCATAATGCAGTTATTGTTCTTTCCTATTTGGCTCATTTGGAAGATAAGTAAGAAGTTTGGTAAAATACATCAAGTCATAGAACTCAGGTGATGTAAACAAATGATCTATCTATCCATTAAAAAAACCTCATGGAATCCAATAGAACAATGCTTTAAAGATTAACAAGGATACTTTGGTAATTAGGGTTACCTTTCTTTTGCCAGAATACCTTGTCAAAAAACCTCAAATATGGCAAATATCTAAGACATAGAGCTCTTACTGCATGTATTATGTGATCTGGAGAATATCCAGATTCTCAGAGAGTTAAAGTAAGGAATTCTGGGTTTATTGTGAGACTTTAAATCTTTTATGCTTCTGAAAAGCATTATTTGTATCCTACTTGGGTTCTCTTTTCTTTAAAAAAGTAACAGCTGAACACTTCTGCCAGGCCTCTACTTTTCTTCTATTGTGTGCCACATTCTATTGTTAATTAACAATAACAATGTTCATAAGGGAAATCTTTGAAGAATTCATTTTTCAAAATAAAAATAACTTGGTCCTATTAAAATTTGTATTGAATCAGAGACTTGGAACCTATTTGATGTGGCATCTACTTTTGAGTTTCTAATTCTGTGAAGAATTAATTCTCAAATGCTCTCTGCATTGTACCAAATAACTACAATGATTAATTTTGCCTATACTTTGAAATGAAGTTCTGTAAGGATAAAAACATTGCAAAAAAGTGAGTTCAAGTAAATATTTACTGACTACAGAGTCACTGTATACCTAGCTTCTTCTACTGAACTATTCTAAAGGCCATTACCAAGTTAGAAGGAAAATCAGAATGGATCATTATTTAGGAAGCATTTTTGTGTCCAACAAAGATAGGTAGGTACAATGAACTAAGATGAACATTCTGATTTTTAAAAACTAGCTTTTTCTAAAAATATAACTAATCTTCTAAAATATCTGTAGTTAATGCAGTCCAAGTTAGCTTCATTATTATTATTTCAATATGACCTGGGCCAAATTAATTATTTCACAAGTCAAAGAAGGAAGGTTCCCAGCAGTGAGACTCAACAAGATTAGCTCTTTCTTGACAATTGTTAAATCCTTGTTTATAGTGTTGGAAATGTTGTTATGGAAAATTCATATGTTAGAGTCCTAACCCCTATTACCTAGGAATGCGAGTTTATTTGGAAATAAGGTTGTTACAGATATAATTAAGTAAAATAAAGTCTTACTGACATAGTTTGGGCCCCTAATCAAGTATGATTAGTACCTTTATGCAAAGGGGATGTTTGCACACAAACGTCAAGCAGGAGAACACCATGTGAGGACTGGGACTGTATTAGCACAGGCCAAGAAAGCACCAGAAGTCAGAAATGCAGCCTGAACAGATCCTTCCCTAGGCCCTTCAGAGAAAACCTTGCCCTTGCTGAAGACTTCAGATCTCCAAGACTGAAAAAATACACTTCTGCTTATTGTCACTTAATTTGTGGTTCTTCATTGCAGAGCCAGGGCTTAAGCCCAGGACCTCACACATGCAAGTCAAGTGTTCTAAAAGTTCTGTGACGTTTGGCAAACTATTACAGACATCAGTTTGCTCTAAAATTCTTTATAAAACATTGCCCTGCAGAAACAAAAACACACAACCTTCTACTTAACTCTACTGTCCTTCATCTCTCCTCACCCCACAACATACCCAAACTCTGTGCCTTCATGAAGGTGATTTCCAGAAGTGAAATTTCACCTTGCATTTTTTAATCCATTCTTTAGAAAGGGAAAGCCCTGCCATCCTTCCATGAGGGCCCTTTCACCATCTCTCTCTAATAAGGTCTATCTTCTCTTAGTTGGAAAGGCAGATGTATCATTTTAGATGAATGGGCCCCTTAGTTGATTCCACCTTTAATTTCAAGAAGTAAATTGTTTCACCAAAAGCAAAGCTTTTCCTGTTGGCCTATGAAATAGACTTCTCTCTTCCTACACACACACACACACACACACACACACACACACACACACACACACACCAGAAGAAACTTTCTATGGCATTGGAGAATGATTAAGATGTTCAGAAAGTAGTATATTAGCAGCCAGCACAAGTTTTTTAATAGTATTTTTAAAAGATCTCACATAAAATATTTGCCTAAGTAAATAGAGAGAGAAGACAAACTAAATCTAGTTTTATTGCACACTAACAGCAACTCTGTAGATTGTTAGTTGAGAATATTGAAAGTACGGGAAAATCAAGACTTAGTTTCTATTTGTTGGAATTTGACCAAACCAACCCAATTACAGATCGGCTCATCTTTTGTAAAAACTTCTGTTTTTCTTGCTCTCAGACACGTTGTAATTGTATTAAATGACCCAAGGCTTTGCCACAGATTCTTACCCTTCTGGATGAGATTATGAAAGATAGGGTTTGAGGCTACAGCTTCCAAACAGGATTCAGGTGTGGGAGGGGATGGTGTTCATGATTAATCCTCCTCTGAGGTGAAACAAGCATCTTACTGAGTATTGTCTACCTGATAGGAAGGTCACATGGAAGTCTCAGTTTGGAGCACCCAGTTAACTGGCTCTTCCGGGTAATGACTGCAAGCTCAAAGCTATGAACAAAGTCTGTGACTCAATCAGAATGAAGTATTCAATGGGAGGCCCCTGGCCAGGCATTCTAGTAGCAGAACTGCTCTCGGCCCCCAATCTTTATCTCCACAGCTTTGGTCCTCAGGACCTCAACTCTGGATCACATATTATCACTGAGTAATATTACTTTAAGAAAGAGACAAAATGATATACAAAAATAAAATATGCAGATGATAAGAAAGCATAGTTTGTTTTTTTAATTTTTTATTAAAACACCATGAGATACAGTTACAAAGCTTTCATGATAAGTTTTTAGTTATACAATATTCCATATCTCCACCCTTCCACCAGTGTACATTTCCTACCACCAATATCCCCCATATCCCTCCTGCCACCCAACCCCCCAGCCTTCCTCTAAGCAGACACCTTTCTTCTCTCTCTCTCTTTCTCTCTCTCTCTTTCTCTCTCTCTCTCTCTCTCTTTCTCTCTCTCTCTCTCTCTCTCTCTCTCTCTCTCTCTCTCCCCTCTTTTGGGCATTATGGTTTGCAATATAGATACTGAGATACTGACAGCCTATCTTGTTTGGTCCTTTACCCACTTTCAGCACACATCTTCCATGCAGATTATCCCTTTCAAACATCATTGTCATAATGGTCTCTTGTCTATTGAATTGCCCTCTTCCCCCAGACCTTGAGGCAGGCTTCCAACCTTGGACAATTTGTCCTAGCCCTTTAAAAAGGCATATTTTGAGCACTTTCATGTTCTTTACTTTTTCATTTCACCTTGTAAAAAAATAATCTTTTCAAAGAGAGATTCGCCGGGGCAGGCGGAGGGGGGAGGAGGAGAATAAAAAGAAGTGAAAAATATATTAACTGCATGTAGGACTTGGAACAACTTAATGCAATGAAATATACACTCTTCAGAGTTTTAGTATACAATACCCTAAAATAGAATCTTTATGTAGCATTTTGAGAGTGTCAAGATTTTTCTGCTTAAAACTCCTTTCTGGTGGCTATCTAGTTATCAATACGAAGTGGAAACTTAAAAAAGAAAACAGTTGTATATTAAATATATTCAATCTTTGAATCATGTAAATATCTTCCAAATTAAAGTAAAATAAACAATGTTTCTTAATTCACTCTATTAGAAAAGTAAGTCAATTCCTTACCTCTATCCTCTAACAACTGGCATTTTCAAAATTAAAATATCCAATCCTTAAGGATGAGTTATGCTTAACTTCCTTGTGGGCATAATATCTGTAACAATTTGTAATATTTATATCGATATCTATAATATCTATATAATATTTATATCTACATATACATATCTAAAATATCTCTATCTATTCCCCTTTCCCCCAGCATGTGCGGCTGGCCTTCAAGCCATGGAGTGAAAAGGCAGCTCAGGTAGACAAGGAAGGACCAAATAAAAGGTGTTGGGGGGATACCTCCAGGATGGGAGATGCATGCTGAGAGTAGACTTTAGACCGAACATGATTGCCACTCAGTGCCTCTTTTGCAAACCACAGCACCCAAAAGGAGATAGAGAACAAAGGGGAGTGCCTTGCCAGAAAGGCAGGGTGGGATGCGGGGGACGGGGGTGGGAGGGATGCTGGGATCGGTGGTGGTGGAGAATGGGCACTGGTGGTGGGATGGGTACTCGATCATTGTATAACTGAAACCCAAGCACAAAAATTTGTAAGTCTACAACTGTACCTCATGGTGTTTCACTAATAAAAATCTAAAAAAATTAAATAAAAAAATTTTAAAAAGCAATTTTACAAGCAAATGGTGGGCTGGAGCAATAGCACAGTGGGTAGAGCATTTGCCTTGCATGCAGCCAACAAGGCCGACCCAAGTTCAATTCCTCCGCCCCTCTTGGAGAGCCTGGCAAGCTACTGAGACTATCTTGCCTGCATGGCAAAGCCTGGCAAGCTACCCGTGACGTATTCGATATGCCAAACACAGTAACAACAAAGTCTCATGATGGAGACATTACTGGGCCCGCTCGAGAAAATCGATGAACAACAGGAGAACAGGACAGGACAGGACAAGCAAATGGTAACCTGAAAATGGCAGAGCTGACCATAATTTTATCCAATAAAATGCATTTAAAGCTAAAAATGTAAAATAAATAAATAAATAAAATATCTCTATCTATAATCCATATGATAGATATGATCTATATCTATGGATATGGTATATATCTATAAATAGATATAGATATATTGTTATAATAGATATAATATAGATATCCATCTTTAAAATATTTACATATCTATATAACAGCTATAATAATTTGGAATATTTCTGTAACAGAAATTTAGCTCATTCCCACTTACTTGTCCATACAATATTTATATCAGTATGGATTTGTGAATATTTAGTATTTGAGAATACAATCCTATACTCTATTTTGATACTCATGTTATTTCAATTTTCACCATTGAGAGCTCTTTCACTTGGAATCTGTGTTTCTTTGAATATCATCACCATGGTGGGTTCTGTTTTATTTTTTTCTGAGCACTTACATATTTTCCTGACACCTAAGATGGTCTTATCTTACATATTCCTTACCTGTTCCTAGAATAAAAACATTTCTCTAAGTTCTCATTCCTTTTATTGGTTAACGGTATGAGAAAACCAAGGTCTGGGTACTTAGTATTCCTGTTACTGAAATTTCATTTCCCTCTCAACTGACAGAACAGAGACATCAACATGAATTTTGGACCACTGTACACTTAACTATAATTATTTCTATAGTAACCAGCTCAGCAGCAGTGTGTTAAATTGAAGTTTATAGTGATTTCTACAGCTCTAATCCATTATCACACAGATTATTCTGCCTTCCCACCTGCTAGAATGATCTGTGTGATAATGGGTTATAATTTAAGAAAGTTGTAGTATTAGAACTTAGATTTTTACAGTGAAAATTCTAAATACTACTATCCACTACTACTTTTGCATTATTCAGTTCCAGTGTGTGTTTTTCTGTTTTTAATGTATTTAATGACTGCTATTTATTCAGTCATTGATTAAACTGATTGAATTGGGCATGAACTTCACATTATATTTTTCTTTTTAATTTTTTAACTGAACATCCATGAGATAGATCATTACAAAGCTGTTCATAATTGAGTTTCACTCATACAATGATCCAGCACCCTTTCCTCCACCAGTGGACATTTCCCACCACCAATGTTCCCTGTTTCCCTACCACCATCTCCCAACACTCCACCTCACCCACCAGCATCCCTCTATGTGAGACTCTTTCCTTCTTGATCTCTCTCTCTCTCTCTCTCTCTCTCTCTCTCTCTCTCTCTCTCTCTCTCTCCTTTCCCTTTTGCGCATTATGGTTTGCAATGCAGGTGCTAAGAGGCCATGGTGTTTGGTGTTAGGTATTTTTATCAGGACACTAAGGCTGGAGCAGCTTTTCAACTGGGTGGCCACTTTGGGGTGTGGATGTGACTGCAAAGGATTCCGGAAGTACAGGGAGGTGGGGTGGGGTAACCCATCCCAACTCTGAGAAAATCTGGAGATTTCAGTCACAAAACCCGCATGCCCAAATTTTCAGCAGATTTATATCCTGATGAGGTCCATCCTGAGATGGTGGAGTCAGGTGGCGATTTTGGATTGTGGAAGTAAGCAGCTGCCGAGGACTTGCTTGGGCAGGCCCCCAGCCAACTCACCCCTCCTCTGGTTTACTCTGGTCTGTTCAGTCATGTGCGGGTCTGAGATTAACTGTGACTTTTGATCTCTTTCAAAATTTATGGACCTCTGAAATAAGGCCAATAAATGAGCTTGTATAGCTGAGCAGGAGGTAGTTTGTGGGCATGGCTCACACATACCGAACTTTTGGTCATTTAATTTTTTGGTAAACTTGGCCCCAAGTTGTTGGGTCCATCCAAAGGCACAGCGGCAATTTGGGCTTATCAGGAAGCCTGAAGGCACCATCAAGCTGCTGATGCATTCACCCAACAGGTACAGGCTGACCTGCTGGTAACACCATATCCCCTCATGTTTGTTTTAAGTTCTTAACTTGTCCCTTTGTGAGAAGCAACTTGATCAGATAGAATGCAGTGCTTATATACCATTTCTTTCTTTTTGTTTTTCAGTCTCAACAACTCAGACTCTATTTCCATTGTTGTTTAGATTAGCACTTTTTTCCGTCATCTTTTCTACCTGGACTCTCTTAACCTTCAGAATGGGGCTGTTTTAATACACAGGTGTTATATATTGTATTACATTTGTAATACAATTATATTCCTTTGCAATGCTGTAAATTCTAAACTAATGTTTACCCTTAAAGTGATTTTTCTTTAATTTACATACATATAGGTTCACTTTTTGTATTGAAAATATTGCTTTTATTTGTTTGTCTTGGGCCACATCCAGTGATGCTTCTGGCTCTGCCTCCTGGAAGTGCTTGGAGGATCATATGTGATGCCTGGGACAGAATTGGGTCAGCTATGTCCAAGACAAACACCCTATCTACTATACTATTGCTGCAGTCCCTGTAAATTCAGATAGATTTTGACAACTGCATTTGACATGAACTTACCACTATAATAACAAACAAAAGAATTTCATCACCCAGAATGTCCCTCTGAGTCACCTGTTCAATGATAACTTCCACTGACAATCATGGATCTTTTTAACTATTCTTCCCATAAATTATCATTTCAAGAATGTCATGTAATTGGAATTAGGGCTTTTCCATTCTGGAGACCTCTCTCTCTCTTTCTCTCTCCACATATCTCTTCCTGTCTCCCTCCTCTCTCTCCATTATCCTGCCTTATATTTCACATTTCTCTAAGTATATTGCTTTCAAAAAAACTATTTTTCATCCCCCCAGAATAAATAAATATGTGGACTCATACAGCATTAGGTGTTTTTAAATCACTTCTATACTATAGCAGCATGCATTTAAGATGTGCCCATATCCTTTTATTGCTTAACTGCTATTTATTTAGGTCTTGGGTCACAATAGGCAGTGTACATAGGCTACTTCCAATACAGTCCTCAGAGGTGTTAAGAAATCCATGAAGTTCTGGGATTGAATCTGTACCTTTCACGTGTAAAACACACACTGTAGCCCTTGGAGTTAACTGCTCAGCACACATAATTGAATATTAAATAAAATTTCACTGCATGGATGTACTACTGTTTTCACATGGTATATCTCTGCACATAATCATCATACCTTGTTTTTTTAAGTCCCCAAACTGGCTGATTGCCTTTTGTTGAATAATCATCACATGTTCAGTTCATCATGCATCTTAAAAGGTAAACAAAGCAGCAAAGTTTCACCAGTGGCATATGGATGTATTTGTCTTCTCCTGCACTGCCAGTCACAAAACTAGACTTCTTGGTGCACACACACTGTCAATAAATTTCCAAAAGCCACTTTCATGATTTATTCAGAGCTACCCAGGGTTAACAATATTAGCACTCAAATTAATGAAGCTCTGTTGGCCCAAGGGGAACTGGCTTGCTGGCAAAGCTGCCATGAGCGACTCAAATGACATAGTAAGACTCACTTCTTCCCACAGCTAGCTAAATTGTACAATTAATCTGACAGCAAAATACTGAAACAATTGGCTCTTACTTAGTTCAGGTAGTTTCTGAGGTCACATCATCAAAGAACTAAGCAATAACTTAGGTTTCCATGAACATAAGATACAAAAAGGTGGCATCTGCCTCATAGCACTGGACAGATGAACAGACCATTTATTTATTTCCCCATAAAGTAATTTGTTAATAAGGTAAAAAGGTAAAGACCCTCCCGTTGATCGTCGATTTGCTCGAGCGGGCCCAGTAACGTCTCCATGGGAGACTTTGTTGTTACTGTGTCTGGCATATCGAATACATCACGGGGAGCTTGCCAGGCATTAATTAGTACTTTACTGTGTAATAGAACCCGGGTCGGCTGTATGCAAGGCAAATGCCCTTCCCACTTTGCACGCAGCAGACCCGGGTTCAATTCCTCCACCCCTCTCGGAGAGCCCAGCAAAGTTACCGAGAGTATCTCCCCCACACAGCAAAGCCTGGCAAGCTATCCATGACTTATTCGATATGCCAAAAACAGTAACAACATGTCTCACAATTTGTTGTGAGACATTACTGGTGCCTGCTTGAGCAAGTCGATGAACAATGGGAGGACAGCGCTACAGTGCTACAGTGCTACTGTGTAATCTCCAGGCGGCTAGGAAAACCCATGGCTCTCTCCCGCCACCTGTGTTCAGTGGTCTTGGGCCAGTTCCTCACCTGGGATGGCCAATGCCATGGGCATATGAAGGAGGAAATAAGGACCAGGCTGGTTGGTGATCAGTTGCCATTTGTTTAAGTCTCATGAAGCTCCCCATTCCAGTCTAATATTGCCCCTCATTCCTGTCTCTTCCTGTCTCTCTTGCTCATCACCCCGCATTCCATCTAGCATCCTGGTCTCTAGTCTCTCTCCATTTCCTGGCATTGGGGGTAACTACCACAGGTGGTTAGGTAGCAGGTTGGGTAGCAGGTTGGGTAGCAGGTTGGGTAGCACATCAACAGATTGAAGCCCTTCCTCATTGCCCATCAGACTCAAGGGCAAAATGTCACTTTGGGGGGTTTTCTCTAGTCCAATAGCATCTTAATTCTACTTCTTAATATTAGTTATTCTGTATGGACACAGTAAGAGATACATTAAGTTTGTAGGGTGGCTCTCCCAGGGACATCTCACTATAGATCTCAGACTAGAGTACTCAGGCCAGATTAATTTTTCCTAACCCTAGCATGGTCTTAATCCAGCTGTTTTGGATCATGATAGAATTTGTCCATGACTATGCTCTTAACTTATAGTTAAGTATTATGGC
The DNA here is from genome assembly GCF_029834395.1 of Sorex fumeus. Classification (NCBI taxonomy): domain Eukaryota; kingdom Metazoa; phylum Chordata; class Mammalia; order Eulipotyphla; family Soricidae; genus Sorex; species Sorex fumeus. Next base: position 35,180,193 of record NW_026606066.1, on the reverse strand, counting down.
ACTTTGGCCTGGCCCATTTTGATGCCAGGGTAGTTCACAGCTTGCCCCTGGGTCCATCCAGACCCTCGTCGGGACCCTGCTTTTGGGGTGCTAGGGAGAGAAACTGGGGCTTAAGTCAAGAGAACAAATTCCCAGGAGTGAATATCATTCTGAATCAGTTAACTCCCAAGTTACAAAAGCATAGCATTACCTGTCTTCCTGTGTCTATGCAAAAAAGACATTGCTCTGGGGCTGGAGCAATAGCACAGCAGGTAGGGCGTTTGCCTTGCACACGGCCGACCCAGCTTTGATTCCCAGCATCCCATATGGTCCCCCGAGCACCGCCAGGAGTGATTCCTGAGTGCAAAGCCAGGAGTATCCCTGAGCATTGCCGGGTGTGACCCAAAAAGCAAAAAAAAAAAAAAAAAGAAAAGACATTGCTCTGAATTAACTATGCAAAGGACTTAAGAAGAAGAGAAAAGCAATATTTACAAGTTAACAAAGACTTATTAGGAGATAAAGGTTAGAGAAGCAGAGCACAAAGAAAGAGTTTACAAATAAACACAGAGGAATGGGAGCACTGTCATGGGAGTAACCCAATAAACCTAAGTTCCCTGTGGCAAGGCAGAAAGGACAAACCAGTATTGTCCTACATTTTTCTACTATTGCTTTTTATTTCTTTTCATATTTATTGAATCCTTGATAATTATAAGTTTACTCATGATTCAGTTTCTGGTGTACAATATTCTAACACCAATCCCTTCACAAAGATAATTGGGACCACTTCTGTAACAAATAAATGATGAGTTGTGATCACCCATTCACACTAGTGATTAAACACCTGTCCTTGAAATTGTTATACATGTAGATAACTAAGGGTTTGGACCTTATGACACACAGTCCTCAAAAGTTACCAAAAGGAATATCAAATGCACAAGCTGAGCCTAAAGATGATTCTCTGTGGCAGAGAGACAAAACAAACCTTTATGAGAGGCACGAAAAAAAGAAACCAATGGTAGAGGGATAGTCTTTTTTTTCCAACTGAAAAAATGTTTGCTAAGCTGTCATAAAGCATAACTTTCCTCAAATTAATTATTAGATATTAGGTCCAAAGAAACCTTCCTTATATGTGTGACTTTAAATTACATAGACAATATCCCCTATGAACCACCAATTCTGAAATTACAAATGGATATTATAAAATTTCATAAATAATTTTATTGGCAGTTAAATAGTGTTCTTAAATGTTTACACTATTAGGAGCTTATTCCTTCCACATTCAGTATTGAAGACAGTACCTCATAGTATGTATCTAACAACGAAGGGAAGGGCCTGTATATCTCAATTATAACATAGTCTTTTGTGTTCTCTTGTAAGCCAGCCACATAACTATGTGAGATCTTGGTTTTCTCATTACTGTATAATGGGTGATTGTACAAAACTGAGAGTTTATTTGAATGGAGACTAAAGATGAGTAATAAAATTCTAATTTTAATTTTTAACCTTTTAGAGTCTCAGACACCGATCCGAAGCTCATAACGTGGGGTCTTTCTTTGATTACTTTTCTCTAAATAGCACAGCGGTAGGGCGTTTGCCTTGCACGCAGCCAACATGGCCGACCCGAGTTCGATTCCTCTGCCCCTCTCAGAGAGCCTGGGAAGCTACCGAGAGTATTTCGCCCGCACAGCAGAGCCTGGCAAGCCGCCCATGATGTATTCGATATGCCAGACACAGATCACAGATCACAGATCATCCTGTTATTCGTCGATTGCCTCGAGCAGGCCCCAGTAACGTCTCCTTCATCCTAGACCTGAGATTATATTCAAGGCTATTTAGGAGAATGAGACCCATCATTGTTACTGGTATTTGGCATATTGGGTACGACACAGGGAGATTGCCAGACTCTGCCGTGTGGGCAGGTTACATTCGGGAGCCTGCCAGTTTGTCAAAGTAGGAATGAGATGTCATAATAAAATGTCGCGCGGCCGCGAATGCGGCAACGCGGTTCTGGGCTCTGGTTTTTATAGTCTCTGAGTCTTGGCCGCTGATGGGATTACACGGCACCAGGGGGCCAGTTGGTGGGTGTGACCCCCGCCTACTGGAATTTGGAGGATCTGGGTGGAGGATGCTCGACTCCAATCCGAGTAGGCTTGGAGATCTCGGCCCCGGAACCCGCCGTGTAATCCCATCAGCGGCCAAGACTCAGAGACTATAAAAACCAGAGCCCGGAGGGAGAACAGTGCAGTCTCCTGCCCCCGCGACTGGCTGTTCCTCACCGTGGCCCCTTGGAGGGAGCGGGTTGAGCTTTCCTCCCCACCCCGACCAGGTCTCCGGCAGCCGACGACCTCCGGGACCAGACACCACCATGCTGAGATCACTCTCCACACACCTGAAGGTACCGGCAGAGGGACAAAGCCACGTGGGTTCCGGGGATGAGATCTCCAAGCCTACTCGGATTGGAGTCGAGCATCCTCCACCCAGATCCTCCAAATTCCAGTAGGCGGGGGTCACACCCACCAACTGGCCCCCTGGCGGCATGTAATGCCAAACACAGTAACAACAAAGTCTCCAATGGAGACGTTACTGGGCCCGCTTGAGGAAATCGATGAACAACGGGAGGACAGTGACAGCGACTGGTTCAGTACCCATTCTAGAACACCCTTGAATAGAAACTTATAATTTCTCTATTTTTATTATTACAGATTATTATTTCCCTTTCTTAATTTGATGGCTTATTTTTTCATATAAAAATTTAATTAGGGGGCTGGAGCGATAGCACAGTGGGCAGGGTGTTTGCCTTGGATGTGGCCGACCTGAGTTCGATTCCCAGCATCCCATATGGTCCCCTGAGCACCGCCAGGAGGAGTGATTTCTGAGTGCAGAGCCAGGAATAACCCCTGTGCATTGCTGGATGTGACCCATAAAGCAAAATAAATAAATAAATAAATAATTTGATTAGGAGCAACTTATTTGGAAAAATTAAATTTTACCAGAGCAAATTAAATATGTGTTGATGGTCTTAAGGTTTATCTAAAAGTCATCCTCAATTGCTTACTAAAAATCTAAATTAAATTTCTTTCCATCCCTTTACCAGGAGGATTTTATGCATAGAAGTTAGGTTCCTAATCAGCTTCACATTTTAGTCTTTTACTCATAAAGGGAAAAAGTCCTATATAATAATAAATTGAGCTGAAAACAACAAACTACCAGTGGGTCTTCCTCAGACTATATTTGCCTAACTCTATTTTTCTTACCTCTAAATGTATCCTGTTACCTTGAAACAAATGAGTTCACCTGCTTTATACAGTGAGCAATTTTCTCTCTAGGGAGTATTTTACTCACTTAAGTTCATCCTACGTCAAACTTAGAGCAGTCCTAGTATAATTTATATTTCTTCCCACTGATATCCTTAACTGCTTCGGGATGTATGACTAATTAGAAAAAATATACACAGCAGGCACTGTATGTAACACACAAAAACCACCTGCATAGATTGCCATTGTGTTTAAGTCATACAGATTATCCTTTAAGTCATTAACTTTTATGGAAGTCTTCAAAATCAGTGTACTAGCAGAAAATGTATGAGTTCTTTCACAAGCTCAGGTAACTCAAACAATAGATGTTAAGAAACAGTACTACTTCCTTGTAGGGAATAAGTTGCAAACTTAAAGACGTATATTCTAAATTAGTCTTTAATGGACAATTGTACTGTTTTTCTCAAACTGAGATCTAAAAAGCAGAAGTCTTAGATCTTCTTCACTGGGGTCTTGAAGATGTTAATTATTCCTTCCAGCACAAGTACCATTTAATTTTTAAGTCTGAATTTGACCTTACTCTGACTCCTTCCAGATATTTGAAATTCAATAAATGCTTTTATTGAATTAAAATAAAATAAGAGCAAATGAACAGAGTCAGGTTTTAAGAGGTCTCATTCTTGATATATCTGACTATAACTTAAGCATGCCCAGAAAACACCTCAAGGTAGTTCTATGTGACCTGTTATCTAATCTAGGCACTCTGGGTGGGCCCAAGAACTTGAAGAAGTTCAGATTTACTTGAATAACTCCTGATGCTATCAGATGTGGTAATACTTGAAAGAGTTTTAGATTGAAACCGAAATGTTTCATAAAGGTTTTATGAAGATTACAGATCTAAGAATATCAGCAGATTACTACACTTACCTTAAAATGTGATCAGCTGCAAAAGTCTTCTATAAGATTAAATTTCCTTTTCTACTAAGATCCTTTAAAACAAATAAAACATCCTTAAGAATTTTTTAGGTATAAATTTCTAGTTTTTTTTTAATTGTTCTCTACATTCAACTGTTCAGGTTCTACTGATTCTTTAGTGTGTTCAAGTCATTATTTTCCTGGAAAAAATAATAATAAAAGCTAACTTTTATTAAGGACCAATTATATGGAAGAACTGTTCTGAACTCTTGACATGGACTAATTCACTTTTTTTTTTCTATCAGGGCCTTTGTTATTGTTTTCCAGGACATTATCTAACAACTGCTCTCTGTTAATCCTTAAAAGTTATCTTTCAGGAAGGAATTTGCTTTTTCTTCTGTGCACTCCACTGAGTGTGGGTAGGGAGTTAGAATGATTATTACAATCGCTACTTTGCCTATGTGGCCCTGAAACCTGTGTTTCTTTCTCTCTAGCTGCAGGACTGAAGTCAGTGAAGTTCTTTTAGTCATGAACTGTATCAGTACTATGGAGTGTTATCAAAGGCAAGGTCTTCCTGAGGATTGAAGAAGCAGGAGCAATGGTCTTCACCTCACTTGGATAAATCTACCCCAAGCTCTGCAGGAGTGGGAGGGGTAAAGAGAAGACATAACAAACATCATACCTAGAGAATTAAACATCATGAAACAAGTTACCAAATTACCTAATATGTGTCCCATCCAACTTCCTTGCCAAATCTTTATTCATAATGATCTTAAATGTCAGTTCTCTTCCCCTCTGCTACTGTTTAGACCTATCCCTTTCTCTTCTTATCCTGGTCCTGACTCATATGAGGAGGGTCTATGACTCTCCCAAACCATACTTCTAATCTCCATACATTCCCACAGCAAAATTCTCTCTGAAGGGTGTGCAGACCCACTTGCTCTAGCATTAGGTTAGAGATCCTATGTGAGAGAGTTGAAATCCCTCTTGACATGAGTATGATCAAGTTGGGGGAACATATGTGCAGTGAATTCTTAACCCTAGAGAGAGACATATTTGGAGGAAAGTCAGACTAGGCCCCTTACCCAGTGCATAAAGTAGCGATCCAAGAAGAGGACAGCTTTCCCAACTGAGGTATCTCCTAAGAGTAAGTAAATAGATGCAGCATGAACAGTGGAGTGGGGAACAGAGAAAGATGGAAGAGGGAGAGAGGGAGAGAGGAAGAAAGAGAAAGAGAATGATAATCAGAAGAAAAGAAAGCAAAATGATTCTGCTTTCATCACAGATCTTTGAGGAATCCTCGAAGATAATAGCTGAAGTGACTCAGACACATTTGAAGCAAGTTGATAATTTGAGGGTTAAAGTCAAAATCATAATTTGGACATAAATTATAATTTATAGCCTTTGAGACGAATTTATATAAATTGGCTGTATTGCATCCACCAAATAAGAAAGACACCCAGTGGCTAAAATACTTATTGAGAGATTTGAGTCTTTCTAACAGGACCTAATAATAAATGCTACGATTTTTTTTAATGTAGGAGTACTGCTATTTATTCAGCCACTGATTAGCTGATTGAATTGGGCATGAACTCCACCTTACTTTTTTCTTTCATAATTTTATTTATTTATTTATTTTTCTTCTTATATTTATTTATTGAATCACTGTGGGAAAAGTTACAAAGCTTTCAGATTTAAGTCTCGGCCATACTATGATCAAACACTTCTCCCTTCACCAGTACTCATTTTCCACCACCAAGAACCCCAATATACCTCCTCCCTCCCCTCCCAATGCCTGTGATGCAGATGATTTCCACTTAACTCTTCTCTACATTGATTACATTCATTATTTCGACAAAAGATGCACCATTATTGTTTAGAATTCCCCCCCAAGAATCAGAATTGCTGAAAAGGCATTGTGAAATACTTTGTTTTCTATAGCTGGTTATGATAATCATACAATGTCGTGCAGCCACAATAGCGGCCATGCGATTTTGGATTTCTGCAAAGAGCCAAATAATTATGAGATTGGTTTCTGTGCATCTGGTGTTATGGCTATGCCAGAGTTGCTCATGGGGGGCAACTCGTGAACCTCAGTAGGGCGTGAAGGACAAGCCGGTACTGCCCCCCTTCCCATGAGACTGCAGTTTCCCCGTCACTGCCAGCTCATACCTGGCTTTCCAATGAGCTCTGAGGTGGCAGCCACCCTGCTGCTGGGGGAGAAAAAGGCGGAAGGGAGCAACACCCTTTCCCTTCCCGGGGAGGCATGGCGCCGTACTTTTACACATGGTCCATTTACTTTTCTGCCGCAAGCTGCTGGGCTCCGGACTAAGTCCTTTAGCCTCTGGAGCCATGGCCATGCCAGAAAGCCACTTGTGGGGGGCAACTCGTGACCTTGGTAGGGCGTGAAGGACAAGCCAGTAACGACCCCCTTCCCATGAGACTGCAGTTGCCCTGTCACTGCCGGCTCATACCTGGCTTTCCAATAAGCTCTGAGGCGGTGGCCACCTTGTATGTGGCCCAGATGCATTTCTGCCAAAAGCTGCTGGGTTTCGAGATTTGTTTCTGAGTCTCTGGCATCATGGCCATAAATCAGCTTGATCAGGAGCCAGAGAGGCCATTTTTAGGCGGCAACTCAAGGTCTTGATGGGATGGAGAGGAAAGGGTCAGTCCCACCCCCATCTGGTGAGGCCCCATGTGTCTCATCACTGCAGGCCCAAACCTGACTGTCCAGTGGCCTCTGGAGGATGGTGGTCACTGGGCCACCAAGGGGAACAGGCCAAGGCACAAAACCTATTCACACCTGGAGTGGCCCAGCGCCAGTAACCTACTGCAGGAACAGGATGCATTTCTGCCAAAAGCCTTTGGGTTTCGAGATTCACCTCTGAGCCTCAGGGATCATGGCTGTTAAGCAGTTTGATCAGGAACCAGAGAGGCCATGCCTCCAATTATATAGCTGAGCCAGAGGTGGTTTGTGGGTGTGTATCCCACTTCCTAACTTTTGGCCGTTTTTTTTCTTGGTAAACTTTGCGCTAAGTTTTTGGGGTCTGGCCAAAGGCACAGAAGCAATTTGGGTGTATCTGAAACTCTGATGGTGCCATCAGACTGCTGATGCACTCGCCTCACAGGTACAGATTGACCTGCTGGCAGCGCCATTCCCCCAATAAATGCTACTATTAAGAACTCAACTTGAAGTAAATGCCTTTAGCCTCATGTCAATCCTCTGTAGCAAAACAAAAACAAGTATTTACTTTGCCTGGCACTATCTGCTGTTATGGTCCCATCAAGGAAGAATTTTCATTCTCTTATTAGAAGAAATAGGCAGGCAGTAAGGTAAATCAAAGTGAAGCTAGGATTTGAATCACAGTATGATTCACTCCATGTTCTTTGCATTATGCTGTACTCCTTCTGCATTTTGAAAAACAGTAACTTAATGTATGTGTCTTCTCTCCAGAAGAAGAAAATTGTTTTTCAGAGTTATTTTTCTCTAGCCCATAAAGTGTGGTTGTTCTGGGAATGTTAGAGTCCAGGAACTACATTAGATGAAACATCTAGTCTCATGCTAATTTTACGTTCAGGAAGCAACTCAGAGACATTTTGTGACTTGCACAAGTTCTTCATTGAGTTGTACATATCCTAGTCCTTGTTTACTGAATTCTTTTTCTCATTTTTATGTTTTTTTAAATTTTCACAAATATTCTAGTGACCTATAAAGACCTAATTTAGTGATTTGGAAATTTTAAATGTATAATGTTTTTTGTGTCACTGTTTTTAACCTTCCAATTTCGAGAATAAAACCTAACATTCTTTAAATAACAGTGTAAAAACTTCGTATTATAAGTCCTCAACTAAGAATTCTGGAACTGAAAATTCTTTAGACAGAGAATGAAGTTTTAGAAGGCAAATTGAAAGCAATTTTATTATCAGAAAAATAGTGCATTTTAAGCATAAATATTCATTTAGCACATTAAATTTTCGTAGTTTAAGAGTAAGGTTTTTTAAGAAAATAATTATTCTCCTGGCTTTTTTCCTTTTGAAAAATTATTCTCTTTTTTTCATATTCATAGCCTTTTAATTATCCTGTAAATACTTTCTCTGAATTAATTATGGATCCTGCTGTGATTTATAAAGCAAAGATAAAGTCTAGCAAAATTTACTTAACTCCCTGATGTAATGCCTGTACTCCTACTTCCAACAGTCATAATAAGCTCAAATAGAAAAACTGATTAACAATAAATTAGAAGGTTAATACACACAGGAAAAAAACAAACAAAAAATGCTTGACTTACATTCACTGGTAAATATTTGCCTTTCCTCCCACACCATTATCAAGCAATAATCGATTTGCTCAAGCAGGCACAGTAACGTCTCCATTGTGAGACTTGTTACTGTGTTTGGCATATCAAATACGTCACAGGTAGCTTGTCAGGCTTTGCCGTTTGGGCGAAATACTCTCAGAAGCTTGCCGGGCTCTCTGAGAGGGGCGGAGAAATCGAACCCGGCTCTGCTGGGCCGGCGGCTTGCAAGGCAAACACCCTACCACTATGCTATCGCTCCAGCCCTAAGCACTATGTCAAAAATGGGCACAGGGAATGGACATTCTATACTTTTTTTGCAATTTCCTAGGGTAAATATACATAAGTAATTAAATAAGGCACTAAGAGGATTAAATTCAGATGTGAAACAACTCATAAAAAAAGGATATAATAGGACCACACACATTCTCAAAGTAGTATCTCATTTGCTTTTTAGTGTTGCTCAGGCATGACATTGGAATTCTTACATTCCAGAAACCAGAAGGTTCAAAGGTTAAATCAACAGCAAGCTGCTACAATCAACTTACTATGTGCCAGGTAACAGGATCAGTAAAATAGATGTTAAGTAAATCACTTTCTACACCCCTCCCAGATCTATTTCTCTACAATCTGTCTATCCACTTACCGTTTGCTGTGTATGATTGTACAAGCAAGCTTGCATTACAATATTTACTCAGTTTACTTTGTATTGTGAGCAGAATCACAATACAACAGTTATGCCACATAAGATTACTGACAGTTTTTAACTTATCATTGAATCAACAAGGAAATCCCCTTTAGCAATTTTTAAAAGGAATATGCCATATGTGTTACCTTTGGTAAGTATTTTAATTTGACTCAAGAATGTAGAAAAATATATTTATATGGGAATATGTTCCATTTACCGGAAAAATTAATAACAAGTAGAATTGCAGGACTTTGTAGAAATAATACAATGGATTGATATGTTAGCCAAGTAAAAAGTATTGTACAGTTCCAGAGAAAATATGGACCTGATATTTAAGCTATTTGGACTAATTATAAGCATTAAAGAAGATTCTCATATGAAGAAGTACAGAGTAAGAACTAGAAAAATATTAAGTGTGAACCTTTTAAATACCTGGCCGGGGGGGGGGGGGGGAGGGGCGTGCATGAGATAGTAAAACACAGCCTGAGTCTCTAACAAAATCTTGACCTGCCAGCCCACAACTGCTCCCACCTGTCTTCCTCTTCTTGCTGTTGCAGAATCACTCCTCCTAGCCTACCTTCCTCTACAAATCCCATATCCAGTCACCTTCTCTAGTTCTTTGTACTACTGCTTATCTTCTCTCTTCCCACTGTATCCTCAGACTTATCCCCTCAAAATAACTCTCCCCTTTAACTTTCCCTTTCAACCGTGCTTCTATAGGCTTTGTTTATCGACACACATGCCCAGTCCACCTTCCTTCCTGATAAGCTTTGTTAATATCACAGTGGCCTGATTTGTCATTCATCGGACAAATTCGATAGATATTTTATATGCGTAATACTTCCTAAACTCTTGAAATCTAAAGCACATTCTGACACAATCCTTCTTTTCCTTGGGGTGGGTGGAAGGGGAAACTCTCAGCAGTGCTAGAAGGTTGAAGGGAGCCACCAGCAATTCTGAGTTGGGCCAGCAATTTCAATGCAAGACCTGAGGATGCTGTACTGTTTCTTGGGTCCTGCAGTGCCAGGGACACTCAGACTGTACCAGCAATCCTCTGGGCCTCCTAGGCCTGCATCCACAGAGGCATGGAGGACCATATGTTGCAAAGATTAGAACCCATGGTAGGCTCATGCTAGGCACATACTATTACTGCTCTACCTCCACAGGCCCCTGCCTAAACCATTCTTCTGAGACCAACAATGACCTTCCCGTTGAAAACACCATAACCACATTCTAACTATCTCATTTAACACTGTTCAACATGAGCAAACTGAAGTACTCCTCTCTCTCTCTCTCTTTCTCTCTCTCTCTCTCTCTCTCTCTCTCTCTCTCTCTCTCTCTTCAGAGCTCTCATTTCCTAGGCAGTCTCAGCCACTCCTATAGATCATGTACTACTTATGTATAGACAACGCCCAGAAGATAGACCTAGCCCAAATCAGAATCTAAAACCCAGAATGAAATGTTCAACTGATGCTTCAATACCTCCACTTAGATATGGCACACACAATTGAAACTCAACCTTTTTAAAATGTGCACTCATTTTCCATTTCCAATCTGCTCTTTGCCAGTGTTTCCATACATTGATAAATGTATTTCTCAAATTAATCGATAAATGTATCATACGCTCCCATTCACTCTGTCATAAACCAGGGAACAATGCTGAATCCAAACAGAGAATAGCTAACCATCTGTTCAACATTTATTTAGTGGGTTTTTCTAGGGCCATCATGGCAAATTACAAGATTGGTGGCTTAAAATGATAGAATTATGATTTCTGGAGACTAAATATCTGAAATCAAGGTGTCAACAGACATAGTTCCTGGAGTGAAAAACTTCCTTGCTTCTGCTAGCTATTGACAGCCGAAAAGCTTTGATTCCTTGGTTGTGATGGCTCATATAAAAAACTAAATGAGAAGACAAGAGGGCATTTGCCTTCCATGCTGCCTGCCTGAGTTCAATATCTGTCATCTCCTATGGTCCCCTGAGCACCTGTAGGAGTAAATTTTGAGTGCCAAGCCAGGAGTAACCCCTGAGCATTGCTTGTTGTGACCCCCCCCCAAAAAAAAGAAGAAAGAAAGAAAGAAAATGAAGTAAGGACTAGAAGAATATATCAGAGGTAAGGTCAGGCTTACCTGCAGGCAGCAAACCCTGATTTTATCCTTAGCATTACACATTGTTGCCCAAGCATCAACAGGGACCTAAACACAGAGTGAAGAAAAGTCCTTGAACACCTCTGAGTGTGCTCCCAACTAGAACCCCCACCCTGCAAATGATTTCTTGAACAGCATTTTTTGTAACAGAATGATCAACTCATACAGGTTTTTGTAAGACTTCTAGTTGCGGTTCTTAATTTTTTCTGAGAACCCCCTCAGTTAGTTAACCCAGTATACTTTTTAAACTTTAATATACCTTATCTCTCCTGTCCCCAAAAAAGCCTTTTCTAGCCTTCATCTCAGGCTACCCTTCCTTCTTGATCGTATGTTCAGGGATTTTCTTAATGCTTATGAAAATATAGGAGTCAAAGTCAAGGGGCTATTGTCAGACTTAGTCTCTCTCAAATACCCAGAAATGGAAAATTATTCCACTACCAATTTATGAATCTGGCCTTGGGACCAGGGTATGGATCACTGGAGAAAGTGCTTGCCTCACAATTCCTCTCTGTATTCCTCCAGCTGGGCAGGCTAGACCTGTGAGTTATAATCTTGACTTCCCCAAATGTGTTAAGCAGTGCTTATTAAAATTACATTGTCCTAATTCTGCTGAGAACCACTTTGCTGCTCATTACCTATGCGATGCTTTATTTACAGCTTAAGACTGCAGGGTGGAGGGTAGGTATCTCGCCAGAGTAGATATGAGATTATAAATGGAAAAATGCTGACTATTCCACAAAATCATTTTCCATCTATTTTGGCCCAGAAAAAGACAAAGCAAAGTCCTTCCATGGAGATTCTGAGAAGAACAGCAACTTCTGGTGTCATCATCAGTGTGACGATTAGCTTGGGTTATTATGTCTCGCTTTCCCTCAGCATAAGGGATGTGTAGTTCTGGTGCTCCACCTTTTCAGTATACCCTCTGCTCCCAAGCTGGCCCTTACCTCAAAGAGCTAGAACCCCCATTTTCCAAATCCATCCCTTTTCCCACTCACTTCCCTCTCCCAGATTATAACTTTACTTTGAAAACTGAAAGGTCTTCCCTAACATCTGTTCACTTAAGGGAAATCAGCTCAGTGGCTAACTGGAGATTTCCTGTCTCTGTTCACATCATGTTCTGTTTTACTGTTAATCCATCTTTGAAGGTAAAGGAAAACATAAACCTTTTAATTTAATATCTGCCTCCATAACCCTTTTGTTAAAACTCTTAGTGTATCTTTATTTTTTCCTTCACTTTTTATTTACAACACTGCTAATAATAAAGTTTCAGGTACCCAATGTAACATTGCAATCACCACCAATGAGTCAACATCCCTCCACCAATGTTTCTCTCTCACCCCCCACTCACCCACCACCTCCTGGGTAAACTCAGATCCATTGGTCAAATCTCAGGGGTGGTTACCATTGAGCACTTTTTACTCCTTTGCTGTTTCTTTATGTTAAACTATGAGAGAGATTATCTGTCTCTCTCCATCCGACTTTACCCTATATGACATTCTCCAGATCCACCCATGCACTGTAGCACTGTACTCCCATTGTTCATTGATTTGTTCGAGTGGGCAACAGTAACGTCTCCATTGTGAGACTTGTTGTTACTATTTTTGGCATATCAAATACACCATGGGGAGTTTGCCAGGCTCTGCCATGCAGGCAGGATACTCTCGGTAGCTTTCCAGGCTCTCTGAGAGAGCGGAGGAATCAAAACTGGGTTGGCCACATGCAAGGCAAACACCCTACCTGCTCTGTTATCGCTCCATAGTGGGTAAGGTGTTTGCGTTACATGCAGCAGACCCGGGTTCAATTCCCAGATCCATCCATATAGCAGTAAATTGCATTATTTAATCTTACAGCTGAGTTAGAAATTCTTGTGTATGCATGTCACATTATATTTAAGTAAAGCATAGCTAAAAGAACAAAAATCAAGAATACTCCCAGGCTTTATAACAAAGGGACCATTATGTATTGTCATGGTATTTTCATAGTGAAGCCATGAGAGTCTTCTCTTCCCTCAGGTCATAGGTAACCTTGGTGGGGCCAAAGTACTTAACACTGAAATATCCTAAAAAAACTGAGTAGCATCTTAGAAGATGTATGAAACTATTGACTTAAACATTACACCACCATTGTCTTAATTTCTTATGTTTTGACAGAAATCAGCGGCAGTCAATCTGATGCTATCTGTGGCGCTGGCTGCTTGTTTGCCTAAGTCTCCAGCTTGAGTCATCCCTTTGTTTATTTTGGTTCTTTTCAAAAGGCCCTCTTTGTGGTCTTAGGCTCTGTAAGTAGATGGAGTGGAACCAGGAGTTAATGTGTAAAGTTTTTCATCTTCCGAGAGTTTCAATTCAAGCTAACTCTGTGTCACATGTGCACTAAGTTCAGTTTTTGTTTGGATAGAACGCAGTTTGGAGAGAAAGAACAGGAAGTGGTACATTCCAGTCCCCAGGCAGCAGCTTCTGCTCATCAAGCTTTTCTTGACACGAAGGTCACAGACATTTAGTAAGGGTGGCTATGGGAAGTAATTTACAAATTATGCTAAGAGCAACAACAGAAAATATTTACTTTTAAACTAGGAAAAATAGGAACATGCTAGTAAAAACCAAGTTGTAAAAGAAGGTTACCTCTAAAAGAGTATTGGGATATTATAGGATTAAGTGGAGAGAGACACTTGAGGTGGGAGGAGTAGCAAAGCTAGAAGTGCTTTGATCCTTTTCTGCCTATAAGCTTCCTGGGCAGGGAGGGCCATGGATCAGGAGAAATGGCAACAGGTGCCCAGGTTTTGAAGCTTGGCAGACAGAAGATAGAATGGAAGGGCTGCTTTTAAGGACACAGTGAAACACTCAAGTTTTGGTCATTGTGGCAAGAGTCACTCTCAACTTCAAATTGGTGCTTCCTTTATAAGAAACCAGACACAAAACACAAGGTATGACTACAGTTGTTCCCTATGTAGTCTGACAAATTTATGCATTAAGATTAAATGACCTGTTGGTCTTTTCTGAATTCTGAGCTTAATACTTTCTTGCCATCAACAAATTGTTTCCTGTTCCCCTCCTTACAACTCTGAGTAGAATAAAATAGAACCGATGTTTTTCCTTCACTCATGAGGAGACACTGTATGGACCTGAGTCAGCCTTGGGTTGTCATTCCATAAGCCATAACTCCTTCCATGAATTCAGTGAAAATAGTACTGGCAACCTGATGGATACACTAACACAATCAAGTGTCATGATTATGAGTCTGTGATTGATTTAGGCTTGCTCAAGTTTTCAGTTGTACCTGATTATAGACAGACATCAAAGAGAAAATATACTGGACTATGGAATTTCTCAGCATCAATATATTTCATCCTAAAGTTCCACAAAAAAAGTTGCACATGTCTGAATCATACATTCTATCCAGGTCAAAAAATTATGCATGAGGTAAAAGTGAAATCTGCCAAGGTTATTACAAAGTACAGCTCTTTGAGAAATTAATGAATTCTTATTGATTTTCTTCCTTCCTTCTTTATATCTTTCCTCCCGCCCTTCCTTCTTCCTTCCTACAAAAAAACAGTCTACCAAAGGAGAATGTTTGTAGATTCAGAGTTACTCAGGTTAGCCTCGTATGCTTTTTTATTCTTAAAAGATGATAGTTTATTCTTAAAAGCAATCTCCTTCCAGACTCCTAAAACATTGCTTTGTTATTAGCAATGCCACTTATGTTTTAGCTAGGAAGAAATCCAATGTCAAGTAAAAGGGATTTCTCCTTTCATGAATTAGCCTTTCTTTTGCCATGCCATCAAAAAAGTGAGGACACTGCGAATTTCCCAAATCTTTTCTAGACTGGCAATGAATGATTCAAGTAAATAACTGGAGGCCTTTATCTCTGAGTGACTCATACTGTTGAGAGCCAGCTTTTATGGGTTTCAAATCCAGCTAAGTTCTTACTGCCTCCTTTGTCTTTTTATATAGCATGGCTAGGTTTAAGTGAACTCAAATACTGTACTTGAACTATACAACTTGCTAATAGTTGTATCCCATAAAGTTTCATCTGCCTACTTTCTTGGATCTAAGTACTATGCTGACATTAATTTTTGCAATCCAAAATACAATCTTAACATAAATCTGGAAATTTATGGTTCTATGGTATGTCCCAATTATAAAAAAAATCTGCTTTATTTTTAAAGGAAAAAACATGTTATTTCTCTTCTCTGACACTTTTAGATTAGTATAATATGAAGAAAGGTATAAATAGTGACATTTGATGTAATGTAGAAAATAATCTTATATAATCAAAATAAAATTGAGAAAATTTCAAAGAAGGTGTTTAGAAGCCTTAACCAAAAATTTAAATTTTTAAAATTCAAAATATTTTTCTGAACAAGGTAATATTAGTAATATTATTACTAATATTAGAGACTTTTTGATCTTTTTACTCAAGTTCTTTTTTTATGGCTTAATAAATATTTTATTGATTGCATTATTTTTGGAATGGAGAACCCATAATGAAGTTATATTTCTGCTGGCAAAGATGCTTCTTGTATAGTTTAATGCTGCCATTAAATACCTTAGTAATTTGCTGTGCTATGTGATGGCCATACATAGCTTTCAAGTTCTGGATTCCAATGTTTGGTCATACAAATAAGTTCGAAAGCTACTGTTGAGGAAAGCAATCCATAGGCATCCAATAAGATAACTACAAGAAGGATTCTTCTGCAGTTTAGGAATATTGTAGAAGTTTTTTTTTTTGGTGTGTGTGTTTTCTTTTCTTTTTTAATTTATTGAATCACCGGGAGAACAGTTACAAAGCTTTCAGGTTTAAGTTTCAATCATACAATGATCAAACACCCATCCCTTCACCAGTGCATTCTTTCCACCACCAAAAAACCCAATATAGCCCCCATGCCACCCCTCCCCATGCCTCTGAGGCTGACTCGAGTTCTTAATTGAAAATATTTGTCTCCTAATTCAAAAGTTGTTCCCCAAGTATTTTTCCAAGAAAATAAAGATCATGCAGATTTTGAAATCAAACAGAATTTTTTGAGTTGTCTTGAAGAATAATACCATCTTTTCTGAAGTAATTTTTCTTATATGTGTGATAAAATCATGTTTCATGAATAAGGAGCAAAAAGAAATTAGCACTGTTCAGTCCTTTAATTTTATAGATCAAAATCAAGTTCACCCGAATAGCTAAAAAGATAAGAGCTTCCAACTCAAGAAGTCATCATCTCAAACATACAAATTGACTACCCAAACAGGTTATGTGACCCATGAAAGCAAAAGATTGTTCACATCCTTCCTTGTGGATAAGAATCCTTATTATTGCCACTTACATCTTAAAGCAAATAGCAAATATTAACATTTAATTATTGCTGACATTTGTCAAGCTCTTGCTTTTGATAATCTGATGATAATAAATAGGCCTTCATTCAAAATTTAAAATGACAGAATTGACAGAAACATCCAACCTTTTAATAAAGCTAAACTGTCCAAAATGAGTGAGTCAAATTTAAAAACTATATTTCAGCAAATAGAACAAGAAGTTTTAGGGCTCTTGAGACAAAAAAAAAAAACAGACTTAAGAGGAGCTATTGAGACAACCAAAAGGGGCCAGAACACATGCATTGTGAGATGAAATCCCAGATTCAACCCCTGGGACTGCACAATTCTCTGAGCATAGCTCCTGGAATAGCTCTCAAGTTATGTAAGGCATGACCCTCCTCCCCCCCAAAAAAAAGCCAAAAAAACATACTCACATTTTCTATAAATTGATGTTTTCTAACTGTACAACTTCAAACAAGTAACTTAGTTCCTCTCAGTATTTGTTTTCAAATATTAAAATATTGGATAGATCATACTTCAGAATAGTGTCGTATTGGTCTAAAAAAAAGAAGCCTTTAAAAGTAACTGCTAATATTTGACCCATAGCAGTTATCAAATTTTCTAATAGAAATCTTTTTTGCAGAACGCCTGTGTTGTTATTTGTGAATCTTGTGGTCATATTGCCTTATATTCTCAGACTAATCATCTTTTTGAAATAGAAATAAATTGTCCCTGGTTACATAATGACTTAGGAGGACTAATGGAAAGTAATCAAGTTTGACATCACACTATTCAAAGGTCCTTAGGAACTAGAAGATGTTGCTGGTGAGACCCAGGACCGTGTGTGTGTGTGTGTGTGTGTGTGTGTGTGTGTGTGTGTGTGTGTGTGACCATTATGTCTTCATATTGTGAAATAAGGAATTCACTAAAACTTCCTGCTTTTCTTCTGCTTAAATCTTTTTGCATAAATTGGATTTTGGTGACATAAGGTAACGATGTAGTATTGGGGGCTGCATAAAATTAAACAGATGCACTAAATAAGAAAAAAAATAACATGAGATGACAACACTTTAGTTACTGAGGTTCTGCAAAACAGGATGTTCTTTCCACACCACCTCTTCCTCTCATTCACTGGGGATGACGAGTTACAGTACTTTGGTGCTTGGCAACTTATCATCCCAGAAGGAACTTGGCATGCCTATGAACTCGAGGTGTGTGTTGAGCTTGCTTTTCTTTTTTTCTTTTCTTTCCTTTTTTTTTGACAGGGTTTCCAAGGTGCCAGTTGAGAATATGCAGCTTTCTACGAAGTTTTAAACTAAATTCCTTGAAGCAAGGATAGAACTACATGATAATGAAATGTTAAAACATTCAAGAACTACTATTAACTGAACATGCACACCTTTGGCATGTGGAGAAAATGTCAAAATATCCACAGAAAACCTATGCAGAGATAGGAGAACCTGCAAATTTCACACAGCAGCCTCTGTGGGGAATTTTTTTTCTTCTCTCATAGGTGTTATAACAAAATGGCATTAAAAGAAACAATGTACATGGGGACTTTTCATATGTGGCAGTCACTGGCAAATAGATATTAGTTCTATCAGAGTGGGTCCTTTCACTCAGATAAAACATCTAGAATGAGAAGGAAAGTATAAGGGGAACATAATCCAAGAACAGGGCAAGACATAGTGAATAGAAAAAGAAGTGCCAAGAAGAGAGATATTAGAATTATATAAGAATGGCTAGAGGATATAGTTTTATAGCTATCATAGTGAACGTGTGTATCAACGGTGAGTAGAGAATGATCACAGCACCAAAGAGGCTCAGCTTGGTAAGGATTGACAACAGCCATTACATTTAGCAGTTAACAGGACATGAGTGACTCTGGGGAGAGATGACATAGCAGAGTGAAGGAAGACAAAGTCAGTACAAATGGCTGATAAAACAATGAGAAGCAAACAAGTGGGGAAATTTCTCTGAGAAATACGGAGAACATAGAAAAACTGGAGCAAACTATTTACCCAGTAGTTATAAAAAACAGATTCACACAAACACATTTATAGATGAAAGGAATAGAGAAAGATCCATTTTGTTGGATAAAATAAGATTTGGAGATAGTAATGGATAGTTAAAATCTGAGAACATTTAAAAGTTCATTGAGGCCTGGAGCAATAGAACAGCAGGTAGGCCACTTGCTTCCCACATGGCCAAGTTGGATTTGATCCCAGGCACCACATTTGGTTTCCCCAAGTCCTCCAGGAGTGATTCCTGAGTGCAAAGTCAGGAGAAAGCCCTGAACACTTGCTGGATGAAACCCTAAAACTAAGCAAAATTTTAAAAAATCATTGAAAACCATACCTCTTTCCACATCAAATCTTTAAATCTTTTATCTTTATGCCTAATCACCTTCAATTTGTACTGGTCACGTTTTTCCTAAATTTTTCAGCCGAAATTTTTGCTGTCATAATTAATAGGTCATGAACACAGGCAACATAATGGAGAAGGAAATAGGAAGGGGAGGACAAGGCCTTAAAATACTCAGGCTGGAAAATCACCTTCTGAAGAAGTCCGTGTTGGCTGGTTAGACACTGAGTAATGCCAAGTTGGCTGTGCTCCGTTGAAAATGCATCCAAAATACTATCTCAAATGCTAAAGACCTCAATATCTTAAAATGTCAAATGCTGTGAAGTATGGGTTTGGTCCACTTAATAAAGGTATTATTTTACAGAGAGAGGACATAATATCTGTAAATGGTGGCTTGAAAACAATCACTTAGTATTTCCGAGCAGAAAATGACATCTAACAATAACTGTTTGATTGCATACCTTTCAGTGCCATTCCTTTGCTGTGAACACCTACAGGTGGTGAAATCGAGGGCGTTCTGACAACACTCCTGGGTGTGTTTTACTGACTTGGCTCAGCCCAGTCACTCTGCCCAGTTTCAGGTGGCAGACTCATCTTGATCGTTACTGTGATCTTAACACCAGAGCAAAGTCAACACAGAAAGTAAAAACTGAATTTTACTGCTTATCTGTTCCTTCAGGTTATTTCCCATGTTTTATGTAATTGCTTAAAAATAAATTCCCAGGACTTTTAGGATTGGGAAAAGATGTGGAGTGGAAAGATTCTATTGGATATAATTTTTTAAAAGATGCTTTAAATTCTTCTGGAGAAAAGATAGAATATTCATAAATCAAAAAGAAAGCAAGATAACTTACAGTTAGGTATAGAAATCAATATGTGACAGATTCAGTGACGAATCAAAGTGCAATTAACAAACAGGAAAAAAATAAAGCTAAGAATGTTTTATGTTCCAGTTTGTTTCTAGAAGTGGTACTCATTTGTTTTTGCTATACAAATTATTAATGATCAAGAATATGAACCATATTAGCGATAAATTTGGAAGTGAAAAAAAACTCACTGAATGTATGCCAATGAACTTCGATACACCGACAGGAATTCTCTCTGTTCTTTTCTCTCATAAACCAACTTCTATTTCTGATACAAAATTTCATTGTGTGCTTAAGACTCCTTCCTAATGCTTTACCCCAAAACCCACTCAACTATATTCCAGACACTCAAATGTAGCCTAAAATAAGACATGATTTCTAGAAAATCATAATTTGTATGGAAACCAGGCAGTTTAAGTCAAAACCCACGAAGCAACTAAGGGTGGCGGGGGGATGTGGGGGAGCTAAAACAGATGAACCTACAGAGAAATATTTGAGGTGTTTTTTAGATTCTTGTAACATAGCTTATTCTGCAGTTTAGACTTGTTTCACAGCCAACAACAGTAGCTGAGATCCAGAATAACTGGATGAAATATTAGACAACTAAAACATTTCTTTTCACAATGCACTTAACCAACTCGAGTTTGATTCCTAGCACTACATATGGTTTTCTGACCCCTGCCAAGTGAACATAGAGCTAGGAGTAAGGCCTGAGCACAGTCATGTGTGGCCCAGTTTCACCTCTCCTTCCCCCTATAAACAACCCAACAACAATGACAGCAACAAAGCTTTTTATAGCTTATTCCTAGAAAATTAGTGTTTGTTTTTTCCAAGTCCAGGGAGAATGCTGCAACTACTTATGTTTAAAATTGATCTACTTTGTTAAAATTAAAACACTAGTCACATTCAGGTTTGTTCAAAGCTCTGGAAAAACAAATCAATAAATAATTGTTAACTAGGAAGAGATAATTATATGTTAATCCCCCAAACTTTTTTTTCCTTTTCTAGAAAGCCATAAAATATGTCTAATGTGATAAAAGTATTTAATTCTAAATCACATACTTAAGCTAAAGAATTTTATTTATTTATTTATTATTATTATTTTTTTTTTGGTGTTTCATCATTGTATAACTGAAACTTAAGCCCGAAAGCTTAACTGCTCTCATGGTGATTCAATAAATAAGTTCATAAAAAAGGGAAAAAAAAAAAGTAAGATGGAGTTCAGGCCCAATTAAAGCAGCCTAACCAATGACTGAATAAATAGCAGTACTCCTACATTAAAAAAGTTTTTTTTTTAATTTTTATTAGTGAAACACCATGCGGTACAGTTGTAGATTTACAAATTTTTGTGCTTGGGTTTCGGTTATACAATGATCAAATACCCATCCTTCCAGCAGTGCCCATTTTCCACCACCATGGATAATATCCGTCCCCCCCATTCCCCCCATCCCCCCTCATCCCACCCTGCCTCTGTGGCAGGGCATTCCCTTTTGTTCTCTCTCTCCTTTTGGGTGTTGTGGTCTGCAAAAGAGGCTTTGAGTGGCAAACATGTTCAGTCCATAGTCTACTTTCGACATGCATCTCCCCTCCTGGGAGGGTCCTCCAAACACTCTTTATTTGGTGCTCCCTTCTCTATCTGAACTGCCCTTTCCCCTAGAATACCCAGCTGGCCTCTAAGTTATGGAGTAATCCTCCTAGTGTTGATCGCATTAAGCTAAACAATTTTAAATTTTGATTTAGAATGCTAAAAATAAATTCTTTTCCAAAATCTAGATGATTAGCTAGTAAAACTTAGGGGCATTTTTCAAATGTAAATTAAATATTTTTATTTATATGATGTTCAGTTTTTATGGAAAATTCTAAATTAAAAGATTTTGCATTACAAAATTTAACAAGAACATTTCTTGTTTAATGTGAGAGACAATTAGAAAATAAGGGACCATTGTCCTGAATTTGGAAGGATGGGCGGGAGGTGGGAAAACTAAAGAATGATAGAAGATTCTTCTTCTTCCTTTTCCCTTTTATATGTTTATTCTATTTTTGTTAACTTGAGGGTTTGGGAGGGGGAAATGTGGGTAGGCTTTTTGTTTTTTTGTTTGTTTGTTTGTTTTCTTGGCTTTCTTAAAAAAATATTGAATCACTGTAAGAAGCATAGTTAAAAAGTTGATCATGATTGGGTTTCAGTCATACAATGTTCTACACCCATCCCGTCACCAGTGTATATATCCCACCACCAATGTTCTGAGTTTCCCTCCTGCCATCCTCACAGCCCCTTCCCCTCCCTGCCAGCCTTTCTTCATGACACTTTCCTTCTTTCCCTCTCTCTTTCTCTCTTTCCTTTTGGGCATCTGTCACTGTCACTGTCCTCCCGTTGTTCATCGATTTGCTCGAGCGGGCCCAGTAACGTCTCCATTGGAGATTTTGTTGTTACTGTGTTTGGCATATCGAATACGTCACAGGTGGCTTGCCAGGCTCTGCCGTGCGGGCGAGATACTCTCGGTAGCTTGCCGGGCTCTCCGAGAGGGGCGGAGGAATCGAACTCGGGTCGGCCGTGTTGGCTGCGTGCAAGGCAAAGGTCCTACCCACCGTGCTATCGCACTAGCACCTTTTGGGCATCATGGTTTGTAATACAGATATTGAAAGGCTATCATGTTTTTTTCTCTACCTACTTTCAGCACTCAGTTCTTGTTCAGAGGTTTTTGGTGATTATTTTCTTGAGATAAAGGAAGGAAGAACTCTTCTGACTATCTGGAAATAAAAACTTTATATTAAAATATGTAAGCTGATATTACTTTTTCCTCATAAATATACATTTTATTTCAAAGCCTCTTTGACTTTACTAGAGATTGATAAATTCTTAATAATTTAACTTTATTTTTTACTTAAAATTTTTTATTTTAATTTTCTGGTTTAAAACACTATAAATAATAGTTGACATAATTCCAACACCACACCCATCACCAGTGTACCCATCTCCCTTCCCCCAAGAGCCCCAAGCCCTCTCCTTTTTTCTTCCCCTAACTCAGTTGTGTGCATCAGTCCCCCAATCCTAGTCTTTATTGCTACCTCTCTGTGTATCTTAAGTTGCATAATATAGCTATGCTATATTATAAAATAACATAGCATAACTATATTATAAGTTCTTTGTCCATGCCCAATTACAGATATTCCTAACTTTTATTAAGGGCCTATATGATGTTGAATGCTAAATGCCTTTATTAATGCACCATTGATGACTACCTATTATCCACACATCAAAGAGACAGGCATATGACACTATGACACACACAGATATACACAATAGAAATTCACATAAATAGCTCTAGCATAATGGCTATAACATGTGATAGACTTCTCAACTCAGTTAAGTGCTTCTACTCAAATGATTTCCCCTATCTCTTCTTTTTTCCAAATTACCAGTCCCTCTTTATTTGCCTCTAATTGCAGTGATACCCCTGTTCTTACCCCAAAGTCCTCAAAATCTAAGTCATAAATAGAACATACCTGAAAGACTAAACTAAACAAAAGAGGATTTATAGCTGGCTGACTACACAGGATTTTTTTTTAAAGCACTCAGCAGAGTGAATGGCAAACCTCTAACAGCAAGAAAATTCTAGTGTTTGTTCAAACCATTGTTTCTGAAAATGTGAAAATTCATTATGGTGCCAAACTATACAATGACTAACCAATGAGAAGATAATAAAAGCATGACAGATCTTACACGATTAGGTAACAATGAAGATCTGAAGGCTTTGTTAGATTGGCACCAAAGGCCTCTTGCGATCATCCACCTAGGCTTCTTCCTGAGACCAGCACAGACACACACATACACATTGAGGGATTTTTTAAAAGCAATTCTATATTATTTGAATAATACCATTACATTTATCTACACTGAAAAGTTTAATGAACTGCAAGATTAAAAATTAAGACCTCTAGAGGCTCCTCTCAATACCCAAGTACTTAATATTTATATAAAGCTATTTTTAATACAAGAAAGCCTGAAGAATGAAGATGTCTGCAACAGTCTTGCAATTGTCCAATTAAGCTAAGAGACTATTTGAGAGCACAAAAGCATCACTGTATTTGGAAGGTTTCAAAGACAGTGGTTTCAAAAACACAGGAAGATATTTTTCTGTTGCTGTCTAGAAACTGTCCATAAAGCAGCTTTAATGTGTGTATAATGACATTCTGTCTGTTGCCTACTCATAGAACTTCAAACAAGTTATTTAATTCTATTAGGCTTTAATTATATTATTCCTTAGAGATATTTATACCTTCTCCCTCAGCTAAATGGCTTAATGTTGAATTAACTGGCCAACGGAAAGGGTAGCATAATTTATCTTTTAGGACATAAAGTCTATGGTCCATTTCTAAGAGGCTTTATTTCTTCTTCCTTCAAGGTGGTCCCAACTTAGCTGAAAATATCAGAAGAGTTGTATTCATTGAATAATGAAGTCCACATTTTAAAAAAAAATCTATTCCTGCTACTCTATTAAGCTGTGACGATTCGTCAAGGTAGGTAGAGTTTAATATCACATGTACATCACTTCCTTAGTTAGTAGATCTGGTACCTCCAAAAAAATGAGGATATAAATCACGTAATTACAGAATTGTGTCAGACCAAAAAGGTGTGACAAAATGACTCACACAAAGGTCTTCTTACAATTAGTTGTAACTGGAAGAGTAAAACTAACACTGGTTTAAAATAACATTTCCTGGTAAATCCAAGTTATCTTATCAGGGGTGTGGAAATTAGAAAGAAAAGAGCTGAGTTTGAGAAAGAAGTTAATAAAGCTATGAGTATGTGAAATTCTTTGAAAGACAAAGTATCTTTTTAGGACATTGCATTCAAATACTTATATCTAATAATATTTTAATTTTTTTAAGTAGAAGGCACCCCCCAACAGAGGACATCTGATAGTGTGGTGCTTCTGAAGTTCTCAGGAGACAGACATGGGGCACAACAGAGACCTGGACTCAGGCCTTGTCCATCTACTGCCAGAGGCAACTTCTGCAGCCCCTCAGATTCAAATCTCCACTATCAGGCCCACCATTCATGTCCCCCACCCTCTCAGCCCCCACCTGGCACACACACACACACACACACACACACACACACACACACACACATGAATTCTATGGGTTTAACTCCTGTTCTTGCCTCCACGCTCTCATTCCTAGTCAGGTATAATGATAGCACTGGACCTCAGCCTGGAGAGGAGTGAAAAATACTGGGCCCATTAAGCCAGTTTTGGAAAGAAGTGAGAGCAGTACTGTCAGTGATTTTGTCTGATGCAGCTGTTGCTGTGTGCCCCCAGCATACAGCAAGTGCTTATTAGGAAGGGTAGCTGACATGCCCCATCTCCTTTAGTGTGATTTGTAACATCACAGGAAAGTTATTTTCTCACCTGCAGCAAAGTTATTTTTTCCATCTAAATTGTGCGGTGCTAGGACATTAACATCAAGGAAAAAGAAGAGCAAAGATTCACAAGAAAAAAAACGATAAAAAGTGACAAATAATTCTTAGGCGAGGTGTGATTAATCCTCAGCCTTCAAAGATCTCCTAAATGGGAGGAATTGTAATGGCGATAAAGGAACTGCTCCCTCCCTTAATCCTGATGCTAACCTGGAGTTTATGATTAGCTATATTAGCGAGACTCTGAACTTCAAATGATTGTTCTCCCCAAGCCATAGTTGAGAAAGTCCATTTATCAGGAAAATGAACTTGATCCTCACCCCTGAAGGCCTTTTATTGACCAGTTAACGATGCATTTGAAATAAGTAGCGTAGGAAATCATTTTCCTGCTGACCTTTAGTGCTAGTTGGTAAATTAAGGGCAACCCTTCTATGACGTTTGCTTCTATCTAATTCTTTCCGCTGGGCGATGCTATTAAACCCCTTTCAGAAACACTTCCTGTTAATTATTGCTAATTTATTTCCAATTAATGTCTGCTGGGCAAAAAATTCCGCAGGCATGATGAGTTCATGTAGAATATGTTGATGAACCTTTTGCTGCCGGGTCTGGAAGCCAGAATCCTTATCTGATTTCCTACACTGCTTCAAAACACCGTGTCCACGCGGCCAGCGGTGCCGTTGCACGTGAGACGCTCAGAGCCGGCTAGTCATGCAAGTGACCCTTCTCAGTCGCAGGGGCAGTGTCCCTGCCTGGGGTCCCACAGGGCGCCTACTTTGCAGAGTGACTTGCAGGCACGTAAACAATCAATGAGGGAAGGACTCCCAGTGCCCAGCTGTCTCCGTTTCCCCGACCGAGCCAGACCGGCGGAATAACTCAGTGTCCAGACTTTCCTGGGAGCTGGACCAGCCTGTGGTCCTGTAGCCTGGACAGCCATGTCCCGTGACACCAAGTCTGCGTTGCCTTCGTGCATGTTTTGAGGCTGACTTGGCCCTACCCCTACTTCTGTCTCTTTTCTGCAGGGTCCCTGAGAATCTTGAAACCAGAAAGCCTGGCTGCTTAGTCGTGGGAAACAACAGAGGTCACTATTGAAAGGCGCTGCCCCATCAGGGCCTCCAATCTTTAATTGCTTTCAGGGGGCTTGACCCTCCCCCCTTTGTCTTTGTCTCCAGGGCTTGAAGGGATAAAGCTGTGATTCTTTTTCTTACAATGTCAAGGCCCTGCTTGATGCTTTTCCTTTTTGATCGGTCACACTTGGTACACACTGAACTTTCTCCTCCGCCCTCAAAGTCCCACGTTGCCAAACTGGGTCTGCAAAGTAACACAGGGCATGAAATTCTAGCCAGCATCTGTGCGTTTCTAGGAATATTCTCAGGGTCCTTCCCACCCTACTGATTCCGAATAAAGGCTCCTCATAACTTCCCTTCCTCCCCCATCTCTCTTTCTCTCTCTTAGAAATGACATTCTTCCCTGCCTCCCCCAGTTCTCTCTCTCTGTTAGAAATTCAGAAGTCAAAGCTAAATTTTA
The DNA here is from genome assembly GCF_029834395.1 of Sorex fumeus. Lineage (NCBI taxonomy): Eukaryota > Metazoa > Chordata > Mammalia > Eulipotyphla > Soricidae > Sorex > Sorex fumeus. Next base: position 35,153,442 of record NW_026606066.1, on the reverse strand, counting down.
TTATGAAAGTTGTTTCAAGCCTTTGATTCATATGCAATTAAAAAATCATAGATATGAGAATGAAAGGGTATTTTAAATGTCATCCCTTAAATATTTCCTTTATAGACTTCTTCCTCCAACTCACTCCCCACCCCACCCCCCCAAAAAAAAACCCCACTAACACACTCCTTGCCCTATACTCACTTACAAGTATCAGGTCAAATCCTTGATTGCCTGAAAAAGCTTCCAATCCATTTCATGATCTCCTAGAAGGTCATACAGAGAAACCCCAAGTCTCTTAGGGCCCAGTATTGCCCTTCACCATTCAGCCCACAGGCAAACAGTCAAACAGGGTACAGTTGCTCCGTCGAAATGCAAGCAAGGGAGATTATTACTGCAGCTTTTCACCCTCATCTCAATTATTTGCATAATTGCAGTACTCTTCTGATTTACTTGCCAGTGGAGAGTTGGCTGTTAGCCCTATAAATTGTTTTTATATAAATCTGGAAGTCAAAAAGTCATGTTGTTCCAATTAGTCTAAAATTCTACTAAATCACTGTTGGATCAAAGGAGAATTTTCTAAGGAAAATAAAATCAGTGCCTGTAATTTTAGTATCCAGTTCCAACAGACAATATGGATTACTGTCTCTTTTTAACTGAGCTAGAAATGAAACCTTAATGTTGACATGCAGGGTCATTGGCTGTGTTGTCCTCTTGAAGTAATTGCAAAACAGACTAGGGTGGGGGCAGGTAGTGAAAGATGAGGGGATTAAAGTTTCATTATAGTTGCCTAATTAGTTCCTGCCCACCACCAGCAGGTCAGGAGAGTACAGAGAAGCAAAACTCACCTCCGCCAGGAGAGAGAAGAGGTGGTGGAAAGAGGTTCAGTGAAACAGAGATGTACGGATTGGCTGAGGAACACACAGTCTCTTGTAGGGTAGCGATTGCTCAATTTGTTTACAGGGTAACTCATTAATGCCGCTGCTCTTTGTTCTTTAGTGAAGATAGGCTGTATGCAGAGCAAATCTTTGTTTCTTATGAGCTCATCTGCTCCTGCAGTCTATGCCACACCTGCAATTATAATTAAGGCCCACTGCTTGGGATGATGCTGTAATCCTTTCTCGTGAAACCAATTGTGAGTTCACTAACAGGGTTACTTAGCAAAGAGAGAATGCCTAGATTGATAGAATCAGCTTCATTAGTCCCTTTGATTGGTTATTCTGGCTGCACTTAGTCCTCTATTAAGATTAAGGTGATTAGTTTTTTTTTTTTTTTTTTAGTACTGTGGAGGCCTCCTTGCATTTTCAAGGGAACTGTGATGTTATTGTAACTGAGAGTCTGGACAAGCATAAAGAAATAATGCTTTTGGAAGAGAAAAGATAATACTGAAAAATGAAAGAACTGGTGAAGGGCACATCTCAGGAATCCAATTAATTCAATGAAGGAAATATAATCCATGTAGAATCACTGGAAGCACAGTCTGGAAAAGAGATGCTATCAGTAAATTATTGCATGTTCGATTTCTCTCCCCCCCCCCCCCCACCAAATCACTCTAAGATAGGCCTATGTTTCAATACCAACAGACTCTGCATATTGCTAAAATAATTCTGTAGATAGTGTACCATTAATAGGAAGAGTGCTTGTGGTACAAGTTTAGTATCTTTCAGATTAAAAAAAATAATATGACTTTTCTTCAGTTACACTTGTTCTAAATGCAGGCCTTGTTCTAAAGCAACATTTTTACTTTTTTCTGGACAGACATTGTTTTTCTTTTATACAGTGTTCTTTCCTAAATACATGATAAGAAAAGGAATGTGTGATTACTGGGTTTGTAAGCAGTTTGAAACCATAACCTCTTCTTTATTTGTACTCTCAAAATAGGAATGGGCCTTTCCACCAAGGAAAAGCAGATAGGACATTTTTAGTCCTCCAAAAGGTTTAATTTTTAAAATCTGTGCCCAAATATTACAGTATTCAATTGGTCTATTGTATTTTATCAGACAAAGGATTTAGTCAACTGCAGTGGCATTTCAGCTTTCTAATCCAATTGCAAATTACTGGGTGTACTGTGAGATATTTTTCTCTAGTGTATCAAATAAAATTAAGCTTGAGAAAACAGAAGAAACACAACTGGAACAAATAGGAATGATCTAGGACAACAATAATGAATTGAATTATCAATAAGGCCCACATTCATCAAATGAAAAGCTCTTTTGAAAAAGGTGTGTTCCGAAAAACATGTGTTTATGAAGGAAAAATTTGGTTTCAATTCAGAAATGGCCCCTGAATTTTACAGTTAGCAATCAACATTGCCTCCAAGTGTGATCATCAGAGCAACATTATCATGCCCCAGTAGATCTTAGTCAAAAATGCAGATTCTCAGATCACAGTTTTGATCTGACCATCAGAAACTTAGGTTGGGGCCCTGCAGGATTTTAACCAGCCTCCAAATGATTTTGTTGCTCAAGTTCAGAACCTCAGACTTCCATGAGTATGACGGCCTCCTATCTAACCTGTTTACTTTCAGGTTCACTGTCCACAAATTAGTTCTACACATTGTCTCCGAATGCCCTTTCAAAATACTCCTTTAATTATGTCATGCCCTTCCTTAAAACTCTTCCCAGCTCCCTATGACTCAAAATCAGGACATTCATGGTCTCCAGGGTTCCCTAATTAGCTCTGCAACTCCATCTCTCCTAACTTTTCTGTTTTTTTGGGCCACACCCAGTGTTTCCTCAGGAGCTAAATCTGGCATCTGGCTCTGCACTCACGGATCACGCCTGGTGGTGCCAGGATTTGAACCAGATGCGATAGCAACAGGACACATGTTAGGCTAGCACCTTAATCTTTGTCCTATCTTTCTAGGCCTCTCCTAAATCTATAACCACTCCATGCCCCTTTCTTGTCTGCCCATATGCACACTCCAAAGAAGCACACCTACAAAACCCAGCTGTTCTGAGCCTTCTGCAGTTCTGCAAATACACTCCTGTCTTCTGCAGATCCCTTCCTCTGGAAATGCCCTTTCCAGTTCTTTCCTACCCCTTTCATTCAGCCGCAATTCATCTGACTTATTTGTTCTCATTATCCCAGGACCATTTTGGTTCTCATCTTCTGTGGGCTCTGCTTCTTTAATGCATGTTAGCACAGAACATTCTAATTCTATACTCACCCTCTTGTATTACGATTAGTTACTTCTCTTTTGCCCCTACTGAACTATAAGCTTCAAGATATAAGATACTGATTATTTTAGTTTTGATATTTCAACATCTATAACACGGTTTGGTTCATAGAAAGTATGAAATAAATCTGTTGAATGAATAAATGAGTACCTTGATAATACAGATGAACAAAACTGGGTCTGAAGAGGAAAGAGGGTCTAACAAATCTACTTTGTTGAGATTAATACCCTGATCCTCACTTGCTCAATCATTCCTTTTAGTGGCTCTCAGAGATTAAAAAAAAAGAAAGAAAAAACCTCAATCATATTTTTTTTCAGACTCAAAAAAAAAATTCCCATTTGCTGCATCAGCTATTCTCTAAGTAGATATTTGGGACTAGAGAGCAATTTGGGTTCATTTTGTAACACAATTACTTACTTGATCATTATTTTGTGATAAGATATGGTAGACAGGTGAGGACAGAGAGACATATCAGTCACTTAGCACATTATCTCCCAAACCCTTTGGCATCTGCTGGCTGCATAGAATAGGGATCTTCTGATCTTGGCTAGATGTCAGGATTCTATTGGCTTTAGAGATCTAAGGAGGTGCCTCAAACAGGGTCCTTAAAATGGAAAGGCCACCTCACAATACAGGTGTGAATGTAGATTCTGGACTTAGTAGCTTAAATCTTAGTCCAACCTGTTTGAAAAAGTCAGTTCCTCTGTGAAGTTGGGGAAAAGTATATTTTAGCTTGTGCATTCTTAGTGTTGGTGTAGAGACTAAAGAAATGTTGATTCATAGAAAGAATTTGGCACAATGGCACATAGAAAAAAATTACAAAGATGAACAAACTTAAAAACTAATAAGGGACTGAGAAATTTATTAACAATTTTCAATGAAGATCACATTTTAAAAAGTTAAAATGTTAATTAATCCACTTTAGGCTAAGACTTTATTAAAACCTCATGCATTATTTTTTATGTACGTTATTTAGAAAATTTGTTTTTAACTAGCAACAGAAATACTGTGATAAAATTCAAATTTAAAAGTTTAATATTAAAACTTTTCAACATTAACAAAGTGTCACTTATTTTTTCCAATTTGGCTGAGTTATAGTTGACAAAGTTGTAAAATATCTTAAGTCAAGCTTAGTGATTTGATATATGCACTGTGAAAGGATTCTTACCAACTAGATGATTAATGTATCTATCACTGTATATCTATCAGTATATTTTTGGAAAGAAAATTAACTTTCAGAAAAATTTTAGTTCTCCAATTTTAGTGTAATTCTCTTCATCTAGAGAATATATTAACAAGTAAAGTTCAGTTATAATATATAGTGACACCAACTATAATTGTCATATTTTACTTATGTCCTCAACCTTATGGTCACCTTATGGTTGAAAATTTATACATTTTTGTCAACCTCTCCTTATTTCCTCTATACTATTGCCTCCAACAACCACTTTTTTTTTTACTGCTTCCATGAATTTGACTGAAAAACAAATCCACTTATATGTTACAACACATATTTGTTTATTTTACACACATTCTTTGGTTTATTTTACTTAACATAATGCCCTCATAATGGCATTTTAATATGTGTAGTTTATTAAAGAGAAAGTATTTGGGCATATTTAATATTTTTTTCCTTTTTCTGCTTGCAAAAATTTAATACATACAACAATGGAGAAGAATATCCATAAGATCATTATTTCAGCAAACAAGTCTTATTTACAGGTTTGGATGTGAAAGACTATAACAGACTCTTCCAATTAAGATTTGAGCCCTTCCTGCTTATTGAAGTGTCATCCATTTTTTATTTTACTCTGCATATTTTAGAATGACCCACATTATGCCTTTTGGACTCAATGGGAGCATTATGTCCAGATAGATTCCATGAAGCAGTATGAGAAAAGGGACCGTCCCACAATGAAGAATGAAGTTTTCAGTTGTCCTTGGATGATGCCATAGAATCTTATGAAAAGGAGAGATTCAATGACTTAGATCTGTTAACTATGGATCTCAACTGATTATTTTATGCAGTGACATTTGTTAGAGATGGTTCTACTCAAAAATTAAAAAAGTAACCAGTATTTTCAATAAAATAGTGAATACTTTGTACCAGAAGGGTTAGAAAATCCTGGTTTCATTGAGTTTTTAATGTGTCAGCAGATATGGTCATCAAGTAATTAAAAGAAATCCAAACCACTTTCTTATAACGAATGGTGATTTTTTTATTATAAGATTGTCAAATATTATTTTTTGTTCATTTGGGGGCTTGGGGTCATACCCAGCTATGCTTGGGGACTAGCCTTGGCTCAGACTCATGAGTCAATCCTAAACCTAGTGAGTCATTCCATACTCTGTACTGGAGATGGGACTTCGGCCAGCAACATGCAAGGCAAACATCTTAAGCCTTGTACTATCTCTCAAGCCCTCAAATGTTGACTTCATTCTTGATCCTGGACTATGGTTTCAACAAAAATCAGTGAAATTAATTTATTTGTTTACATTTTTAATGCAAAAATCTGAATCCAACACTTATAGATAAGATATATTATTTAACCTTCTCCAAGCCTTAGCTTTCTGCTTTTGGAAGGGCAGCTCATAGAACTCAGCAAGCATTAAGTTTTATACTAAATCAACCACAGGAGGGTGTTTTGTGAGTTAATAAGATGTTTCCCGTGTAAGTGGCCCTCAGATATTTTAAAATGTGAAACTTTGTGTTTGTTTGTTTGGGTGGTTGGTTGATTTTTAAAAACTTTTTATTAGTGAATCACCGTGAGGCACAATTACAGACTCACAAAGTTTCATGCTTGCGTTTCAGTCATACAAGTAGTATTCATCCCTCCATCTGTGCCCGTTTTCCACCACCAATGGTCCCATCATCCCTCTCACCACCCCCCACCCCGTCCCCTCCACTCTATCCCGCCTCTGTGGCAGGGCATTCCATTTTGCTCTCTCTCTTAAAATGTGCAACTTTTAAGAACACACACACTCACATACACGTGCACATGAGCATACACATGTGTGTACATATCTGTACCCCAAATTGTTCTTATTTTGACTCCAATAAAGCTTAGAACAAGACGCAGCATAATTCTATTCATACGGAAAGTTCAGTAACACATATTAGAGACAAATGTGTCTGAACCCAGGTAAAATAGGGCAGCAAAAATTACTCTGAAACATTTTGGATCCTTGCAAGAACAATGACCAAAATCATGTTTCCATTTGTTTCTCTTCTTTCATCAGAGTCCAGGAAGATCACAACATTACTTCTATACCCCACTTGTCCGCCTCATTTTTACTTTCTGTCCCTTTCTCTACTGTGCATTTAACCCTGCTTTCCACTCCTTCTAAAGTTGTGTCTTGCTCTTCTCCAATCTAGCTTTCCAAGTCTCCCCTTTCTTTCCATCCGCATGGCTATCTTTCTTCTCTCTTTCATTCCAGTCACAACTCCCACTCGGAAGTATGGTATCTATGTAAATTTCGAAGAAATCCAAGTTTCATGTGTGTATGTGTTTGTTGTTCTCCATGCACTACGCATTAAAATAAATTGCCTTTGGTATGGTGTCCTAGGTTCAGTGCCTGCAAGGGATAAGTCCATTCTCATTGCAGTAAGAGATTCACTAGATTGTTTAGAATATGAACTTAATGGTGAGATCATCAAAGTCCGGAAACAATTAACAGTAACAGCAAATTGAAATAGGTTTGTACATTTTACCTTGGAATTTGAGAATCAATGAGTCTTCCTTGGTGCCCAAAGGGGATAATCTTAATAAAGCTAAAAGAGACATAAGGTTATAAACTTATGCAACAAATTCCCCTGTGGGTTTTTTCAGACTGAAAATGAAAATCATTTCAGAAGGGATTGAATATACTGTGAATGGCAGATCATTTAAAATTAATCATATTTGACCAACCTCTCTGCCCACAAATTAATTTTTCTTCGAAGCCATAGTCTGAGCTCTGGGAATATAGGGAGAACCAGAGTTAATGCAGAATGGAAATGTGACTTCAGATAGAATAGTGAATGGATAAAGCATAAAGGTAGAGACATATAATCTAGGTTATTGCCATTTCTACTCTGTAGAAGATATTTGACTTTTTATTATACCAGAAGACAGCATGCTTCACTTTGTACTTCTGGAAGTTGTGATTGATGGCTTGTTTACCCATATTCTCACAAGAAAAGTCTTCATTCTGTAACGTAGAAATGATTGCAAGATGACAGTGTGTACAATCTAATGAATCTAAGGAGTGCCCCTAATTTGCTAGCGATCATAAATGACAAGCAGTTTCATAGTTGATTTACCCCTGGGTAAATATGCATGCACACGTGATCTGCAGTGAATTTTTTCTCTTATAATCAGGTGGATCTAAACACCTCAGGCCAGAAAGAACCTTCAGTGCTTTGAAATTTTCAAACTGCTGATACATTTTTAAAATTACAAATGTCTTATTTAGATTTCTGGCTTTCCCCTAATCAGAATTAATTAACTAGACATTTTGGATTATGAGGGTGGGGAGGGGAAGGGAGAATATATGCTAAATAGATCATCAAAGACATTTAAAGTCCTTTTTACGAAACTTGATAAATTGGCCCTGAAAAAAAGTTTTAATGTTCAGTAGACTTACTTACTGACTTTTCTCCACACACAGGGAAAAAAATAATGTGTCTATATTTCCAATGCTGGAAATTAGGTAACTATTTCTTTGCTCTTGTTATTATTTTGGTTTGGGGCCACAATGGGACAACGGGTGGGCGGGGGGGGATGCTTGGGGCTAACTCCAGGCTCTGTGCTCAGGGACGTGGGGGCACGATATATGTGCTGAGAATTAAACAAGGGTTGGTCACGTACAAGGCAAGCACCCTTCCCAGTGTACTATCTTCTGGCCCCTAAAATCATTTTGAATAAAGATTCAAATAAAAATTACAAAGTGGGTCAGATATACAGCACACTGGGTAAGGTGCTTAACTTGGATAAGGCTGACTTGAGTTCAGTCCCCAACATTGCATGTGGCGTCCTTAACTCCAACACTATTAGGGATGATCCCTGAGCATAGAGCTAGGAATAAAACCTGAGCACTGCTGGTGTTCCACTCCCCATACCCCCCCCCATAAAAAACCTGTAAAATTTAACAAGATAAAATCTACAAGATTTATAACTGTTCGGGAAATGGATTGTCCCTTCCTTTCAAAAACAAAAGCAGACCTTCAAATGAAATGTGAACCAGGCCATGGTCAGCAGATTAGAACTGTATCTAGCAAGGAGGCCAAATAAGCAGTTTGGGATGACAATACTGTATTCTTGCTTACACACATTTCCCTGCTTCAGAAGCCTCTAGAAGAGTATAAAGTCACCCCAGAGATATGTTAAGATGTTGGAGAGTCTTAACAATCTACATTATAGACTGATAATTTGAATTCAGTTTCACTGTACCTGGCACAACTCTTGATTTTTAACATCGATCAATACCTTCAGTAAAGTTGTGGAATGAAATTGCTCATAGGCAATTGTCTTTAAAGATAACTGTAATTTTCATTAGAGCATAGATGCTAGAAAAATCATTTGCTTTCTGAATATTGGGAGCAGTAGAGTCACCAGAATTTCCCCTAAGGAAATTGATAAGGGCTGTTTTTTAAACAATTCCCCAATATCTAGCATACTAAGGAAGTTAAAGATTGTACCCTATAGTTGGTAGGACAAGGAAGCCTTTTCAATTATTTACAAGAAGCCAAAGTTAGCATTTGGTCTGAGGTTTCAAAGTCCAATGTAGATTGTGCTACCCAGTTTTCTTTCATCCAACTATTGTAATTTTAATTGCTTTCCAGATCTTTTTCTCAGAAACTGTGTTCTCACCTGATTCCTGATTAGGGCACATCTGGAGTTCTACTATGAGTGTGTCACATTCCCTTCTGCTTCGTGATTGTGTTTTCAGTAGTATGGCTACTCTAAGGAGAAATAGAACAACTTTTAAAATAACATAAGAACTAAATCTTAAGAGTTCTAATAGCATTTCCTGATTTCCGACATGACCAAGGTGATACCAATAAGCTATTGATATTGTCAATAAACTATCCCCGAGGTGATACCAATAAATTATGTACAACAACATAAAAGGGGTCAAACCAAATCAAAACAACCTCAACATAAATAGACTTACATGGGCTGAGGATTGATAAATTGGATGTGAAAAACAATAGGCCTAATATCTTCTTTGTACCACCCTAATTTAGTAAAGAACTCTTTGAGGGATCTTTTAGGAATATTAACTCAAAGAAATGTTTCAAAAGCTATGGATGCCAGGCTTTGCTTGGCAGGTAATGAAAGAGACGCTTAAGAGCAAGTGAATCTTGTGTCAGCCTCCATTGAGGGAAATATATTTAGATATTAACCACTTCCAAAAAGACTCATTTTCTAGTATTAGACCAAATCATGAGGAAAAAAGTATTGACATTATTTGATAAAGACACAATATAACTGATTTATGAAGTTGAGACTAAAAGACACTTTTGAATTTTATAGAATTATAGTTCTCTAGTGAATTTTTGAAGATAACCTTGCCTGAAAGTTTTATATCCAAGTTATAGCTGGAGAGTTTTACAGGAAACAAATGCATTCCACTGCTTCAAAAGCAACTGCCCATTCTTTCAGGGCTATTTTATTCCTATCACTTTAATAGGTGTATTTGAAACTCGGTGACCTGCCAAGGTTGAGAACAATTAGTTTTCAGATAATTTTATCTGATGTAACACATCATTAAAGAGAATGCATTACATCATTTATCTTTTTTTTTCTATCAATTCCTTCTCAGCACCAACCATCAAGAAGAAAATAAGGTGGGTGTTTCACAGTGGTACTGAAATACAGAACATACCTGAGGCTCACTATACAGTCTATAAAGGTTATTTATGAAGCATTCTCAGCCCATGTTTTATATAAATGATAGTATCTTGACCCTATACAGTTTTTCACAATGTTTCCAGTGATAACCCAAGATGTCAGATGCCAAAGTAATTGTGCTGGTAATGTCATTGCTAATAGTTTCATTAAATCATAAGCTCTTATAAGGCACATATTCCACCAAGGTTGCAACAGCTTAGTGGAAAACTTCATAGCAGTCATGATAAGAAGACCATAGAACTCATCTACATGCCAGTTTCTGATCAGAAAGAAATAGAAAACTATGCAAAGAATATTACCACCTTCTAATGACAACTAGAACAACAAAAAAGACACCTACAAGGCAACACTTTAACCCACATACCATCTCGTCAGCCCCTGTGAGTGCTGTTTCTCTATGAGACAGAGTGCTAACTTTGAAATTCTACCAAATGACTTGGCAGAACAAAAAAATGTTATTATACTAGTCATCCTGCAATCAACAAAATTTAATCTCATGATACTCTCATATTAAAATTGGTAATAAAGTATCAGAAAAATTCATGAAAAATTCCCTAATTAAGAAACATAACTTCCATCCCACATCTCCTGCCTGAAATAAGTTTCAGAGTCTCAGGGAGATATAGAAATTTCCAGGTATATATTTCTGAATGCCAGAATTTCTTCTCATTTAAACCCTTACATTCTTGAGCACAGAGTACTATAATCTATAGTAACTTGACTGAAATTGATAGAAAATAGTGAATGCAGCAAAGAGTGGTATTTTAGGGATGTAATACAGAAAAGAAACAATTCCTGAGAACATCAAGTACTTAGGACCTGAGGCTTCATGAAAACTTTTCTTTACTTGGCAATCTCAGTCATCACAGCAATACTAGGTGTATGCTTAAAAACTCTGCAGACCTTTAAAATTTTCTTGCCCAACAAATATATATTGGATTTACAAAGTACTGTGATGATGACTATATGGTCTTCGACCTCAAGTTGCTAACTTTTAGCTGGGTATACACATAATAAGAAACTTCGGCATAGATTTGATCAATACCTAAAGTATGGGTCATAAGGGAACCTGCCTTTTATGTATTTCTATTGGGAAATGATAAAAAATTTTAGAAGTGGACAGTTGCACAGCACTGTGAATGAATTTACTGTCATTAACCATGCACTTAAAAATGATTAAAATATTAAGTTTTGCTGTGCATTTTGCCATGATATAGTGATATTGCTTGAATATAAACAAATATTTAAAATATGTGTAAATCTATAAAAAGATGTTCAAGTTCTTAATATAGAAATATTATAAATCAGTTTAAAGTTATGAAAGAAAAACTAAAGAGGAAAATGTGTCATATTCATGGCAAATGGGAAACTAATTTATCAAAAGTCACTTTTTTTCTAAACAAATCTGTAGATTCAATGTGAATACAATTAAAATCCAAACAAATTGGGTTTTTGGACTTTTAAAAAATCTTTAAGTGAAAAATTCACTCTCATATTTAAATATAAGAGTATATGGTCAGTCAAGAACAAAATTTGATTAAAGAACTCATGGACAGATGCACTGACTTAATATTGGACTTTATTATAAAGCCACAGGATCAGACAGGAACAGACAAGTACACCAATAGCTAATAGCATAGCTTTGTTTTAACAGCCATGAACAGTTTACTCCATCACTCACCTCCTTCAGGTCTGCTCAAATGCCATCTTCAGAGTGAAGACTCCTACAGAAAAAAGGAATGTCTGCTCCCCCACCCCCAACAATCTTACTCCAGGATTCCATTTTAGTTTCCCTATAGCAATTTATAAACCTTTGAGATACTCTATAATTCACCTGTCTCTCCTCTCCTCTCCTCTCCTCTCCTCTCCTCTCCTCTCCTCTCCTCTCCTCTCCTCTCCTCTCCTCTCCTCTCCTCTCCTCTCCTCTCCTCTCCTCTTCTCTCCTCTCCTCTCCTCTCCTCTCCTCTCCTCCCCTCTCTCTTCCTTCTCTTCTCTCTTCCCTCTTCTCTTATTTTCCCTCTCCTTCTCTTTTCTTGTTTTGAGGAATAGCAACTCAGTTCTAGTGGCTAAACCTGACTAGAACTTGGGCTAACTCCTGGTATTCTTTCTTTTTTATCAAATAACTGGGAGATACAGTTGCAAAGCTTCCATGATTGAGGTTCAATCATACAATGCTGGAACATCCATCCCTTCACCAGTGCATATTTTCCACAACCGATGTCCCCAGTATCTCTCTCACCACCCCCACCCCATCTCACCCCCTGCCTCTGTATCAAGCACCTTTCTTCTTACTCTCTCTTTATTTTGGGGGCAGTATGGTTTGCAATACAGATACCAAGAAGTCATCATGTTTGGTCCTTAGTCTGCTTTCCACACACATCTCCCATCTGGAGTGATTCCTCCAACCGTCATTGACTTAGTGGCCACTTCTCTATCCCACTGCCTTCTCCCCCAGCTCACGAGGCAGGCTTCCAAACCCTGGAGCAATCCTTCTGGCCCTTATCTCTACTGTCCTTGGGTGTTAGTCTCATGTTATGTCATTCTATATCCCACAAATGTGTGCAGGCATTCTATGTCTATCCTCTCTGACTCATTTCACTTAGCATGATACTCTCCATGTCCATCCACTTCTAAGCAAATTTCATGACTTCATCTTTTCTAATAGCTGCATAGTATTCCATTGTGTAGATGTACCAAAGTTTCTTTAATCGGCCGTCTGTTCCTTGGAACTCAGGTTCTTTCCAGATTCTGGCTATTGTGAACAGTGCTGCAATAAACATACAAGTGCAGATGTCATTTCTACTGTGCTTTTTCTGCATACCTAGGATACATTCCCAGAAGTGGTATTGCTGGATCATATGGAAGCTAAGTTTCTAGTTTTTTGAAGAATGTTCATACTGTTTTCCAAAAAGGCTGGACCAGTCGGCATTCCCACCAGCAATGAATGATAGTCCCTTTCTCCCCACATCTATGCCAGCACTGGTTGTTCTTGTTCTTTTTGATGTGTGAAGTCCTGGTACTCGAGCAATCAATCGGTTCTGGCTCCTGCCCCAGTTGAACTCCCTCGATCCCAAGCAGAGATTTCTTACTGTTACTGTTTACCCTGTGTTTACAGCACTCTACATGTTATAGAGGAAGTCTATAACAATGTTTTTAAAATATAACAAAAAACAGGAGTTCATATTTCCCAGAAACATCCACACACATAAAGACATTTCAAGTCCTAACCAAATTTGCAATATATTTTAGGAAATGAGGACATTAAAAATGACATTTCCCCTCTCTATATATTTTAATAACCTAAATTTGCCTACAATTAAAGGGCTATATTCCTACAATTCTGGTTCTTTTAGTTTCTCACACTGTAGATTATTCACTTAGCAGCAAAATGCAGTTTTAGAAATGTGTGAAACAGTTTCCTATGTAGCTTTTCAAATGTCCCTAAATCAATTCCAAATGGACTAACAACTTACAATATATTTAAGTATTCAAGATCAGAAATTTTTTAGTACAACAAAACACATTTTTTAAAGAACCAGATTGATTCCTTTGACTATCTTAAAATTAAGAGTAAGTATTCATAATGTTTACTATGTTTCAAAAGAAGATGTGATTCACAATGTGGCAAAAAATATTTATAAACAATATCCCACAGAGAATTAGAGCTGAGGCTATTTAAAGAAAATCAAAAATCAATTGAAAAAGTTAAATAATGCAAAAGGAAAGTGGATAAAAACATAAATAACCTTGTAAGAAATCAAAGATATGCAAATTAAGCTACATGGAAATGCCGATTTTTCACTCTTTACATTGGCCAAAAATTTTTGGAGTTGGAAAATATCAAGCCTTGGCATGCTGGAAGCAACAAAACTCTCATCCATTACTTCTGAGTTGGTAATTGGTACAACTATTTTGGAAAAATATCTTCTGGCCCAGCAATTTCATTCTTAGATATGTAAACTCAAAAAATAGTTGCACACGTGCCCCCTAGAGACTTGCATAAGAATATGATGTTGATGTTTTGCCCACAAAAGCAAAATGTTGGAATCAACTCAAATGTATGCTACACATTAATCATAAAATGGAAAAATGGATTTTACTAGAGTCAAACAATGGAAAACTACACCATGATACAAAGAAAAAACTCACACTTCATGGGTCAGCATAGATGAGCCTAGAAATATCATGCAAAGTAGAGGAAACAAATTACAGTAGAGCATATGGATCAACTTATATATGTCAAATATAGGCAAATTGATTTTTCTAGAGTCACAATTGATCCAGAAAAACACCAATTAAACAAAAGAAAAATGAATGAAAGAATGTATAGGTTCAACTGAATTGTTAGCCCTGGTTGAAAAGTAATATCATCTTGAAGATAAGAGTGGATCTTGATATTTTGGTATTTTTTTTAAATTATTAAATTATTGTCCCCTGGAAATTTTTTTGTGAAATATCAAAGCAAAACAAGAAACCATGGTTTGACTTCTAAAGTTTTAGCAAGGTACCCTTACATAATGAGGCATCCTCTACTCTTCACAATTAAACTTTCCAAACACGTAAATATTGTTATTCCTTCCCATGGAGAACTGCAATTAATCCAGCGTGCTGGTGTGCTGAGAATCTAAAATGACTTTGCTTCCCCTTAATGTTATAATTGTGTAATAGTTGCTTGTAAAGGAAATTGATGTGATCATGTCTGGCCTGCAGGAAATTGAGCAGATTAGTGGTACCAACAATTATACACAAGCTTTCATGGACTAGCATTTAGATAACTGTCTGTGTCACCATCCTTCAATTTGATCCCGAGGTTTTTCATTTTGATTTAGTACCATTTTCATGTCATTATCATATATTATTTTAATTATTTTCAAATAATAATCATAGCAAGGAAAGAGAAGTTATTCAAAACCTCAGTGTCAAACATGTAAACTTCCTGGAAAATAGATATTAAATAACTAGAGCAAGATATTTTCATAAAGCAACAATCAAAGCACTTAGCTTTTTTTAAAATTAGGAGTAATAAATCTATAATCATAGAACAAAATTATAGCTATTAATTATTACAGAATATATTCTCCCCTTTTGGGAATTGAAAAGAAAAACTATATAAGTCCATAAAAATGTGAGGCTAATTATTAAAATTCCATAAAACCCAAAAAGCACAATTTTTTAAGTCATACAAAGTTTTACTAGATAGTTTGTATTGACATACAAATATAACTCTATTATATTCCACAAATAGTAACTCTAAGACACTAAAAACACTCTATTTCAACATATACTTAGAGTTTATATAGCATTGTAGCGTTGTCCTCCCATTGTTCATCGATTTGCTTTAGCGGCACCAGTAAGGTCTCTATTGTGAGACTTGTTGTTATTGTTATTGGCATATCGAATATGCCACGGGGAGCTTGGCAGACTCTGCCCTGTGGGCAGGATACTCTCGGTAGCTTGCTGGGCTCTCTGAGAGAGATGGAGGAATCAAACCCAGGTCAGCCACGTGCAAGGCAAATGACCTACCTACTGTGCTATCGTTCCTTGGAGTAATTAAAATTCCTAATTAAAATTTCTATTTTGGATATTAAAAGCTGTTTAAAGGCTCTTAGAAAGCAGTATTGTAGTGGGGTAAATTAAAAAAGGCTTGCACTCAACATCTCAGCCACTGATGAACTATGAAATGGTAGGTAAGTACATACGTTATTGGAATTTACTTGCCCCATTTTAATTCTTTCTTGTGGTGCTTCCATTAGAATATTCTCAACCTAATCCATATTTCTTTTTTTTGAAAAATGAAGTATCTTATTAAAAGAGAAGTTATCATCTTTCCCTCTCAAGCAGAGAAAAGTAACAATAATCAGTATAGAGTATAAAACCTGAAACTTGATTGTGCAAATGCATATATGAGTTCCAAATTACCATAAATCTTTACAAGATGTCAATTATCTTTCCCAAATAAAATAAAAGCATAGTCCAGGCAATAATGGAACTTCTTTAAAAAAAATTGTTTTCCCTGATTATCTCATGCAGCACTGGGGATAAATTCCATATTTCTGTCTTTAAACCAAAAGACTTTAGCATGTTTTACTTCAGAGAATTGCAGTATTATGAATCATCAGATTCGCTCAAATCATACTAACACCCATAAAGTAGGTATTGCGCCACAATGCATGAATTAATCAACAAATAGCATGAGCTCAGTGATACCAGAGTTTATTATTCCACTGAAATTATGTGTTTTACTTCATTAAAATATGACAGCAAGTTCTGTGAACAGGTTTTAAATTGTCTGATTTTCCTCTAGGATTTTTTTTTTCTTTCAGAAATAGTTTCTTTGGGTCTGTCTGTGCATTCCTGCCTTCTCCCTTACCCTTTGCTTTGTTGCTCTTGTTATTGGCATAACTGGCTTTGCATGCACAGGTGCTCACTGAGGGTCACACTCATTTAGTCGGAATACTGGCACACATTTTGGTTGTGGAGCTCACTGGGGAGTGCTGTGGTATGCTCTGGGGTCTGGATTACTGACCGAAAGGCACAGACATATTCAGTGAGGCAGCCACTGAGGTTGCACATCTTTAATTATGGTACATGCCCACGCCGACTGTGCACTGAACACTCTGAAGACTGTTGGCACACCTGAGGGCCCAGACAGCAGAGATGCCAGAGCTGCAGCACAGGGATTCAACTCATGACCTCTGTCTTGCAAGGCAGGCACTTTAGACTCCTGAGTCATTTCCTGGACCCTGGGGAATTGAAACACAACTACAACAACAGATAGCACAGAGGGTAGGGCGTCTGCCTTGCATGCGGCTGACCAGGGTTCGATTCCTCCGTCCCTCTTAGAGAGCCCCGGAAGCTACCAAGAGTATTCTGCCCACGTGGCAAAGCCTGGCAAGTAAGTCTCACAATGGAGATGTTACTGTTGCCAGCTGGAGCAAGTCAATGAACAATGGGAGGACAGTGCTACAGTGCTACCTGTCTAAACAGTCTGATCCACTCACAGACTAGCATTCTGAAAAACAGTTTTTTCAAGTTAGAGACTGAATACAGAACAACAATTTACTTTCACACTAACCTTTTATAGGCCAATTAGCATGTCTTCAGCCCACTCCCTAAACAACCATTGGCATATTAATTCTCCAGTTGGGGCTCTGGCTCTTTGAAATTGGAAACACTAATATTGACCTATTTGAGGACACATAGCATTGGTTCCCCAGTTAGCCTGTGGTAAAGGGAATCTGTAATCAGTCAATAAGAGGTATCTTTTTTCTTGGTGACTGGGGGGGGGGGGGGGGTTAGAATTTATGGGAGTAAAATAATATTCCTTAATATATAGGTGACTTTGTGTTTTTTCCTGTCTCAGATGCCCATGTTTGGTTTTTGTGAGTTGATATTTTTTGTGAGATTGATTTTTTTCCTAATTCACTTGAGGTGTTTCAGAAGTAAGAACATTGACCTGATGGTGTATGCTGGGTTGCATACTCTTTAAGGTCAAGGTTATTATACTACTCATTAATGGAAATCATGAGGTGATAAAGTGAATTTCTCTTTTTGTTTTGCTTTTGTTTTTTTAAAGAAAGAGTTTGGGCCACAATTGGCAGTGCTCAAGGGCTATTATTTTTTCTGACTCTGTGCTAAAGTGACCTTGAAGGTCCTCAAGGGACCATATGTGGTATAACAAACCAGGATCATGGCCCTGTGGAAGCAAGAGCCATACCACCTATATTATCTTTCCAGACCAAGACTTTAGAAAACATAGAGTCCAAAGACAGATTTCTTTTTCTTTTTCAGGTCACAGTCAATGGTGCTCAGTCAACCATCTGGTACCAGGGTTTGAGCAGGGGGCTCTCACATGCAAAGCGAGTGCCGAAGCTCTTCAAGTCGTCCCCCTGCTCTCCAGACAGGAACTTAATTTATGTATTTATTATTCTTGTTTTGTTTTGTTTGGGAGCGACACCCAACTGTGCTCAGGGCTTACTCTTTAGCACTGTGCTCAGAGATCACTCATGGCAGTGCTCAGAGGACCATATGGTGTGCTGAGGAACGAAGCCAGACTGATTGGGGCAAGGCAAGTAAATGCCCTGCCTGTTCTACTATGTCTTTCAGGACTGACACAGGTGCTTTAAAAAAAATTAGCACTGAAACCTTTTTTGTCAACTGAAAAGTATTTTTGGACAGTGATGGATAAGTTTAAGGCTAGATGGTTTTTAAAGACCATATTGCAAAATCACAAGAAATACATTTTAAAGGTCTATTCTTTTAAATAGAATTTCTAATTTGATAAGGAGTCATAAAACTAGAATGTTTGCACTTCCCTCCAGACCTTACTGCTCATGGTAATTAATCTTAACATCTGTTAAGGTCACTTTCCTTGTGAGACAAATTATCAAATAGCAGGGCCATAAAAGAGTGGGGATTGCCCCTAGTTGGTACACCATATGGCCTAATTGAGAACTAATATAGGAAATGCCATGTGCTTGGTAAACAATGGCATAATATGGTCTCTATTAACAGGATCGGACTTCTTTCAAGCAGTGGAAACACCAAGTCACATAATGATAAATTTTAGCCACATAAAGATGAAGCTAATATCATTAGACATTTATTGCAAAGGAACTTAAATCTTTTCAAATTAAACTCATGATGGATTTTAATCACTTGTTAATGTTGGTAAATGATTATGCCTCAAAGCCATTACGATAATGATTATTATTAGTAAGAGTCTGTTTTTATAATGTTTCTAATGTTTAAAATTAATCTAGAAGTCAAGAGCCATTAAATCGTTTCACCTGCAGCAAAATTAAAAACAGATACACATATTTCATGTTGCCGTAATTTAAAAACAAAGCTTAGAATGCCATGTAAAAAAAAAAAAAAAACACACAAGAATATCAAACTATTAACTGCAGCGCCACCAAGTGGCCAAACTCAAAATTCTACGTGGAAGCAAAAAGGAAAAAAAGGAGAAAGGAAAATTGTTCTGTGCATAAAAAGAGACCACAGAAAGAGCCTCACTCAGATGGGTGCAGGTTTTTGAGCTTTAATGGGTCCTACAACTCTAAGAATCCCACTTCTAACTCTAGAATTACAAGGGTTTCTGGGGAAGCTCAGAATTTAATAGCAGATTGCCAGACAGCCTCAATGGGCAGAATTTGATTCACAGAGATTAGTTTTATTTTGCTTCCTTTGGGGTGTTTTTGGTTTTTTCTTTTGAGGCCACATCTGATAGTAGTCGAGCTTACTCCTGACTCTGAACCCGGGGATCCCTCCTGGTGGTGCTCAGGGAAACGTATAGAATGACAGGGATGGAACTCAAGTAGGCTGCATGCAAGACAAGCAAGCACCTTTAGGCCCAGGATTAGACCTGTAAAGAAAAATTACGTTTTCAAATTTAGGAAAAAATATATGCTGAGGGGAGTGATGTGAAAGAGTTGACTATTGCCCATGACAAAGTACCATTTTCTAGAACCAAGAATCAAGTATGGAACAAAAAATATAGTGTAAACTATTAAATCATGTCCAACAATCTGAGAAATCTGTGATGCTCTAGGTTTTGGTTTTGTATCTCCAACTTATTGGAATCAGAAAAGATTTCTTAAGTTACTTAACAGCTAGAAACATCAAGGCAAGAATCACTTCAACGTTTGTGGTTCAAGAAACTTCATGCAACAAAGTAGTGGACATAACTGCACATGATAAACGTTTATTTTAGTAGTCTGGTCTGGAATATTTCTGAAGAGAAACAAAATACTAAACAGTGACAGAGGAAAAAAGAACACAATAGAAGCATCAATCAATAGGTTATTCAGAAATTGCTCCTAACAACAATATTTCAAACATTTTTTCAGTCATCAAGTTTATCTTGGTTTCCTGCAATAAGTCGTAGAAATAGCAACATATCATAGAAATGATTCTTTAGTTTGGGAGGGTATCTTTGACACAGGAATTCAAAACTAACTGTAGAGGCAAGAGAAGATATTGGTTGAAAAGAATGAAGTACAAGCCTTTTCGTCTCCTCTGAAAACTTGCAGTTGCTATCACTGGAGAACCCATTCAAACCAGAATGATGGGAGGCTTGTTATGTTAAAGTTATGTTCACCTTTAAAAAAATGAAGTAGAGCCGGAAAAACAGTACAGGAGGAAGAGCACTTGTCTAGATGCACAGACCCACATTGAATCCCTTGCACCCCATAGACTCCTGAACTCTCCCAGGAGTGATCACTGGGTCCAAGCCAAGAATAAGTCCTGAGCAGCACCAGCTGTAGTGCAACACCCCCCCCAAAAAACTAATAGGGGGAGAGACAAGAATGAAGTAGGAATAAATTAGTTTCAGTTTATAGAATAAAGTATCTGACCTCACCCTTTAGAGTTCTTCCCTGGAAATGCTGTTTTCATTTTCAAATCGAGTATCATAGACTGAAAACCAACCAACCAAAATAACACAGGGAGTGGCGAGTTTGAATGACTAATGGTAGCAATGAAGAAAAAGCTAAATATAAATAATCTGACTTTATAAAAATGACTAAATCAGGTTTAAAAATAGAAAACTGATAAGGGACTTGGTATTGTTCTCTGGTAGTTTACAGAGATAACCATGGAGATGAGCTTAAGAAGGAATTAGGAAGAGGAAAGTTTAGAGAGTAGCTGAAAATATGTCTGCTGAGAATCATTTGCTTTTTTACCCTCACTAAGGGAAATGTTAGGAGTTCTTCTTGTTGAGCTGTGCAGAGTACATTGCTTGGGTTCTGGGGCATGTATTAGTATCTGGAGAACAAAGAACCAGCAGTGTCTTTTAAGCTAGACAAATGCTCGGCCTAGGAGGGAGAAATTATGAGGAGAGAGGTACCAAGGAAAGCAAGTGTATTCAAAGGACATAGGTTGTGGAATCTTGAAATCACACACTCCACAAATATTTTTTCCCACCTATTTCTCTGTCATTGTTTTAAATCAAGATGTACACTCAAAACTTCAGTTCCCTGAAGAGACAACTGAATAACTATCCTTAATAGTACTAAGTAGAAATAATACTAGAACTGAAATTTAGATGAAGGAAGTGATGATGGATGGAAAAGATATGATGATAAAGTCAACACTTTCCAAACATTTCGAATTTAAAGACATTTTTTCCTCCAGTCATGAAATAAGGAAATCACGCAAAATTCAGTCTAGGGGTTTTTGTTTGTTTGTTTGTTTGTTTGTTTTTATCTACCTATATCCTCAAGTTCCATTATCAAGATCTCTAGAAAATAAGAACATCTTCCCAACTTGTTGAATAATAGCATATTTACCATCACTCCATATGACTATGCTACAAAGAACAGACCATTAATTATCTTTCTGCCTTTCGAAAGGGGTAGGATACCAAAAATAATCTTGTTTCAGCAAATACTTTGGGTTCTATGACTGGGCACGTCTGCTTGGTAATCTGCTTGGAATTTGGAGTCCAGTGTGCTATTCTCATAACCTTTGCAGGGAAGTTGATCCTAGCACTTCTGGTTATAGATGTGACTTTCACTCCAACCACACATGTTCCTAGACTGATGATTGACTGCACTGTTTTATCTAGATTTTTTTTCTTCTAAACTAAAGATATGATCATGATGTTTATTTATGTAACATTTCTTTTCTTTGCTGCAATCTATGGGATTTTTGAAAGAATTTCAGTTTTAATCTGCACAGTACTATGGGGAGGGGGGGAGGAAGGTCCTTTCTAGTTTTCAGACCTGTACTTAAAAGTATTTGTCAGGTAAAAACCAATTTATTTTTTTTCCTTTCAAGTATAAGTAAATTGTTATGATCATAGTGCTCTGCTGAGGTAACAGAATTTAAGTGATCATTTCAGCACAAATTTTATTATGAGTCCCTTTTACATATATAGGAATTTCAAAAAGTCACTTCTACCTTTTACTTTGCAAAGAATCAACCATGTAAAAGCTTTTTTCTGTTTGTTTGAATGTGAGAGGGTAGAAACATAGATTCTAGAATTATCATATAACTGATATATACAATTGGTTTACCCAAAGCATTATCCACCATAGTTTATTATGTGTACACTATAATTTTCTTGCATAAGAAAATTATTGTTATTTCTTTTAAGTACAGCTGGCATTCACATCTTTCCTCCCTCCATAATTTAGAAATTTTGATCAACAGACAGGTAAATAGATGGTCTTTTTTGATAAGTTATAATTAAGATACCAAACACTTACTTATGTTAGGAAGTAGATTGCCTTAAAATACACCTATGCATACACCTTAAGTGGATCCACGTGACTTCTGTAATAGAAAGTAGTTATAATAGAAAATTGCAGTTTGAAACTATGGTGAAGTACAAATACTAAAGCTTCAACATTTACTAGAAGTAGGCTAAATGGTACAGATATTTTCTAATTTATGGAATTGTAAATTCACTGTTCCACTTGTAATTTTTCAATATTAATGCTTTGTTTTAAATATTTGACAAATAATAAGGCATTTTTAGAAAAAATATAGAAAACCTCAAATTTTAAATTTGGATCACAGATTTTTTTTCCAGAAAGGATTAGTTATATCTAGCCTTGTTAAGAATATCAGGTTAAATTACATGCAATAACTGTTTTTAAAGATGAAAAAGGTGAAATCTTAACTGCGTCATAAAGGTTGAACTACATAAAATTAGAGTTGAATAAAATATTTCAATGTTATATCTCCTATGAACAATTCTTTTTGAGGCACACCCAGTGTTGCTCAGGGCTCCCTTCTAGCTCTGCACTCAAAGATCACCACTGGGAGGCTCTGGGAACCATATGGGGTGCCATGGATTAAACATGGGTAGGCAATGGATAAGGAAAAAATTCTACTTGTTTTACTGTGGTTCTGGTGCCAAAACACATACATTTTTTTATATTACAACTTCACAAAATTGGAAAACTAGAGAGCTATGTTTCTTTTACTCTTCTGTGCTGATGTTTTATATTATTTCAGAGGAGTATCTCCAATTATCTCTACCTTGTCCCAAAATTCACTTTAAAAATTCCTAAAAGTTAGATACCTTAATGTTTCACATTCTACTGAACACTCAGTACCTTACAACCCATTTTTATTTGTATTCACACTTTCTCATAATGTTTTATTCTTATTCAGGGCTGAAGTGATAGTATAAAGTATAGAGCATTCGACTTGCACCCAGGTAACACAGGTTCCATCTCCAGCACCTTATAGGGTCTCTGAGCCCACCAGGAATAACTTCTGGGTGCAGAGACAGGAGAGTAAATCCTGAGCACCATCAGATGTTCCCGGCTGCCACAAACAAAAAGCTTTATTTCTATTAAATCAAAATTTTTCCCCTTAGAGTTTTTACTTCTTCATGTTTCTGTACTCTAGAACAATCCAGAATAAAGTTAGTTGCTCATAGAAATAGCAGTCTTTGAGTATATAAGATTAGGTACTATTAAGCCTCAACATCTCTGATTCTTAAAAATAATTCCTATATCAAGAAGCTTATGGACTGCCCTGTTATCATCTGAGGTATAATAAAGTGCATGATAATGATGTTCTTTTAGTAGTTGGAGAAGTATAACACAGTGTGACATGGGGGTTGGGGATGGTGCAAGCTGAAAATGCGCAGTGATATAAGTCCTAAAGGACAATGGAGAGAAAAAATTTTCCAACTGAGATCAATATGCTTGAGTATCTTTTTGATGTGTAAGGGGTCATTTCCTAAGGTGAGAATAGATAAATATACCTCAGCAGTAGCTGGAAAAGGACTAGAAAATTAGAAGCAAGGAGATGTGCAAAAAGATATATGAATATAGACTTTATGGGAGAGGGCAAAATCATGGAGCTTCAGTGATACGTGCTAATGACCAGCAAAGAATTGTATCAAGAGGCATTGAATGACCATCTCAGCTAAATTATTTGTGGAGTGTTGTTAGGCAAGGAAACAACACTTTCTCATATCAGAAAGGCCAGAGGTTTATCACTGCAGGGATATATACAATTAAAAATAGTTTTTTCTTATCTATTAAGTCTCAGAAAGCACTATTCTTTGGAGTTTAATGGAATGTCTTTATCTAAAGTCATGTATTATAAACAGCATAAATTGTAATGAAGGAACCAAACAACCCCAAAGTAAATAACAATGGGATTCACTGATCTTATTATATACCACACTACTTAGAATCAGCATGCTTCAGAGAATGTTGAAACGAAAGTACTGTCCTTAGAATATAGTTGGAACTTTATCTCAGGGGCAATCTTCTTCATAGGTAAGGTATTGCCCTTTAAAATATAGTATGTGCATTAAGTCAGAAATTTTCAATATGGTGCTATGTTCCCAACAAGAAGAATATGTGGCTACCCGAACAGGAGAAAGGAAATAATAAAACTCAGAGCAGAGATTAATGAGATGGAAACCCAAAAAACAATCCGAAAGATCAATGAAACCAAGAGCTGGTTCTTTGAGAAAATTAACAAGATCGATAAGCCTCTAGCAAAACTCACAAAGAAAGGGAGAGAGAAAACCCTAATAAACCGAATCAGAAATGAAAAGGGGGTCATTACAACAGAAACCACAGAAATTCAGAGGATCCTCAGGGAGTACTTTGAGAAGCTTTATGCCACGGAACATCAAAACCTCGAGGAAATGGATAAATTCCTAGACTCCTACAGGCTCCCAAGGCTGAACCAAGAAGACCTGGAATACCTGAACAGACCTATCACCATCAAGGAAATTGAAATGGTAATAAAAAGTCTCCCCAAGCACAAAAGTCCTGGCCCGGATGGATTCACTAGTGAATTCTTCCAAATCTTTAAAGAGGACTTACTCCCAATGCTCTTTAAGCTTTTCCACGAAATTGAAATATCAAAAACACTTCCAAACAGTTTCTACGAAGCAAATATCACACTGATACCAAAAGCAGACAGAGATACCACAAAGAAAGAGAATTACAGGCCGATATCCCTGATGAACACAGATGCAAAGATCCTCAACAAACTACTAGCAAATAGAATCCAACTACTCATCAAAAAGATCATACACCATGACCAAGTAGGATTCATCCCAGGGATGCAAGGATGGTTTAACATTCGGAAATCAATCAACATAATCCACCATATCAACAAAAGAAAAGATAAAAAGCATATGATCATATCAATAGATGCAGAGAAAGCATTTGATAAGATCCAGCACCCCTTTATGATGAAAACCCTAGCCAAAATGGGTATAGAGGGGACCTTCCTCAACATAATTAAAGCCATCTACCACAAGCCTACAGCAAGCATCATCCTCAATGGGGAAAAACTGAGAGCCTTCCCTCTAAGATCAGGGACGAGACAGGGATGTCCACTCTCTCCACTGCTGTTCAATATAGTACTGGAAGTACTTGCAATAGCGATTAGGCAGGAAAAAGATATTAAGGGCATTCAGGTAGGAAAGGAAGAAATCAAGCTCTCACTATTCGCAGATGATATGATACTCTACTTAGAGAACCCAATAACTTCCACCAAAAAACTCCTAGAAACAATAGACTCGTATAGTAAAGTTGCAGGTTATAAAATCAATACCCAAAAGTCCATGGCTTTCCTATACGCAAACAGTGAGAGAGAAGAAAGCAACATGAAAAAAACAATCCCATTCACAATTGTGCCCCAGAAAATCAAGTACCTAGGAATCAGCTTAACTAAGGAAGTAAAGGACCTGTACAAAGAAAACTACAAAACGCTACTTCAGGAAATAAAAGAGGACATGAGGAAATGGAAAGATATCCCCTGCTCATGGGTCGGGAGACTTAACATTGTCAAAATGGCAATACTACCGAAAGCATTGTATAAATTCAATACAATCCCTATAAGGATACCCATGACATTCTTCAAAGAAATGGAGCAAAAACTCTTGAAATTTATATGGAACAATAAGCCCCCACGAATAGCTAAAGCAATTCTTGGGAAAAAGAAAATGGGAGGAATCAACCTCCCGAACGTCAAACTGTACTACAAAGCAGTAATAATTAAAACAGCATGGTACTGGAACAAAGGCAGAACTGCAGACCAATGGAACAGGGTTGAATACACTGACATCTCTCCTCAATCATATGCTCATCTAATCTTTGATAAAGGTGCAAGTAATGTGAAGTGGAGTAAGGAAAGCCTCTTTAATAAATTGTGTTGGCATCACTGGACGGCTACATGCAAAAAAAATAGGCTCAGAACTCTGCCTAACACCATGTACAAAAGTAAGATCAAAATGGATTAAAGACCTCAACATCAGACCAGAAACCATAAGGTACATTGAAGATAAAGTTGGCAAAACCCTCCATGACATTGAAGCTAATGGTATCTTCAAAGATGCCACGCCACTGGCCGAGCAAGTGAAAACAGAGATAGATAAATGGGACTATCTTAAACTAAGAAGCTTCTGCACCTCCAAAGAAACAGTGACCAAAATACAAAGACAGTCTACAGAATGGGAAAGGATATTCACCGAATACACATCTGACAAGGGGTTGATATCCAGGATATACAAAATACTGGTTAAACTCCACAAGAAGAAAACATCCAACCCCATCCAAAAATGGGGCAATGAAATGAACAGAAACTTTCTCAAAGAAGAAATCCGAATGGCAAAAAAGCACATGAGAAAATGCTCTACATCATTAATCATCCGGGAGATGCAGATCAAAACCACAATGAGATACCATCTCACACCTCAGAGACTGGCCCACATTCAAAAGAACAAAAGCAACCGATGCTGGCGTGGATGTGGCGAGAAAGGGACACTCTTTCACTGTTGGTGGGAATGTCCACTGGTTCAGCCCTTCTGGAAAACAGTATGGACGATTCTCAAAAAATTAGAAATTGAGCTCCCATTTGACCCAGCAATACCACTCCTGGGAATATATCCCAGAGAGGCAAAAATGTATAGTCGAAGTGACATCTGCACTTGTTTGTTCATTGCAGCACTCTTTACAATAGCCAGAAACTGGAAGAAACCTGAATGCCCAAGAACAGATGACTGGTTAAAGAAACTTTGGTACATCTACACAATGGAGTACTATGTAGCTGTTAGAAAAGATGAAGTCATGAAATTTACATACAAGTGGTACAATATGGAAAGTATCATGCTAAGCGAAATGAGTCAGAAAGAGAGGGATAGACATAGAAAGATTGCATTCATCTGGGGGATATAAAGTAACAAAGTATGAGATTAATACCCAAGAATAGCTGAGATCAGCACCAGGAGGATTACTCCATAACTTAGAGGCCAGCCGGGTATCCTAGAGGAAAGGGCTGTTCAGATAGAGAAGGGAGCACCAAATAAAGGATGTTTGGAGGATCCTCCCAGGAGGGGAGATGCATGTCGAAAGTAGACTATGGACTGAACATGTTTGCCACTCAATGCCTCTTTTGCAGACCACAACACCCAAAAGGAGAGAGAGAACACAGGGGATTGCCCTGCCACAGAGACAGGGGGGATGGGGGGATGGGGGTGGGAGGGATATTATCCATGGTGGTGGAAAATGGGCACTGGTGGAGGGATGGGTATCTGATCATTGTATAATTGAAACCAAAGCACAAAAAATTGTAAATCTACAACTTTAAAAAAAATAAAATAAAATAAAGGGAAAGTAAGTAAAGGCCCTCCCGTTGATCGTCGATTTGCTCGAGCGGGCCCAGTAACGTCTCCATTGGAGACTTTGTTGTTACTGTGTCTGGCATATCGAATACTCTCAGTAGCTTGCCGGGCTCTCCGAGGGGGGCGGAGGAATCGAACTCGGGTCGGCCATGTTGGCCGCTTGTAAGGCGAACGCCCTACCTGCTGTGCTATCACTCCAGTCCAAAGGGAAAAAAAATTTAAAAAAAAAAAAAGAAGAATATGTGGCCTGGGAATCAGAGATTAGAAGAATGGGTGATTTACCAACCCTTCCTCACGATAGACTGGAAGACTCTGTGCTTCTCCCAACTATGAACTTTGAAAGGTTAGGATACTAGCCTCCAAAGAAAGAATATTCTTTTTGGGGGGAGAAGAATCACAAAGAATTCATGTGATTAATATCAGAACACTTGAAACTAATTGTGTCCAGATATAGAAACTAGTGACCATACCGTTAGGGTAATTCATCTTGGATAGGAAGAGGAGGCAGGGCCCCTTTAACACAATGGGATCAGGGAGGAAATCAGTTACCTCTTGTTACTGTCTGATGCCTCCAAATTTCTGCTAGCCATATTTAACAGCTGTGTGCAGCAAACTGTTCTGAGAAACATATGATTGCTAAAAGTTGAAACCATTGAGGAATAAAGATTAAGGTAATGACATTTGGTATGGTAGTTACATAGGTAGAGGTGACAGTCGAGCTTGGTGGCAATTTAGAATGTATAATGGAGGATTAAGAACATATGTAGCAGTTACAGGCTTGATACTAATTGCAATGATAAAAACTGTCATTCATCCCATATTTTTTTCTCTAAAGTTTTGCTCATAAGGAGTGGTCCATGGGAATCACAGAGGAGCTTTTCCTCCAAACCTAAGAGGAGCAGTAGATGTGTGCAGTACATGGGACATACGATGGTGGCATAAAAATATTTCTAGGGGAACATAATTGGCAAGTGTTTCCCTCTTTCTGCTCCTCTAGCTCCCTTAGCCTGTTTATTCTGAGGCCACACCTTCCATCGCCCACTCTTGACCAATAGCTAAGGAGAAAGAAAGTACTACTACTAACCCATTCTTATTTGACACAAAATTAGGCATTTTGTGTTTAAGAACTCCCCACATCCTCACGTGTGACTACTGATTTCCTCAAATTACATTCACTTGATCACTTGACATCCGTTACTCATCAATTTGCTCCAGCAGGCACCAGTAACGTCTCCATTCATCCTTGTCACGTGCTAGTGTACCCCAATGTTATCTTCTCACTCCAGGAACATGAAGAGCCTCAAACCGTTCATTCAGGGTCTTGACAAAGAAGTCTGATCATCTCATAGGTGGGTGGCCATGAGATCTTTTGGCATCCTGTGAAATCCAGTCGGTAATGGCTCTAGTCTAGCGGTTGTCTGTAAGCCTCATTACGTGTCCAGCCCATCTGATTTTTGATGCTTTGGCAAATGAGACAGCATTCCTGATTCTTGATCGTCAGATGGAGGTTGGAACTCCGGATTCCTTCTCTCAGCTGAGTGAAGCATGATACTCCAAGCATAGCTCTTTTGATTGCTCTTTGGGATACTCGAATAGTGTTCTCATCCTGTTTTCATAGGGCCCAGGTCTCTGAGGCGTATGTTAGTGCAGAAAGAACTATTACTGGCTCCAGGCACATCTCTTTGACTCCACCATTCTTCCTGCACTAACATACGCCTCAGAGACCTGGGCCCTACGAAAACAGGATGAGAACACTATTTGAGTATCCCAAAGAGGAATCAAAAGAGCTATGCTTAGAATATCACGTTTCACTCAAATGAGATAAGAAATCTGGAGTTCCAACCTCCATCTGATGATCAAGAATCAGGGATGCTGTCTCATTTGCCAAGGCATCAAAAATCAGATGGGCTGGACACATAATGAGGTTTACAGACAACTGCTGGACTAGAGCCATTACCGACTGGATTCCACAAAATGCCAAAAGATCTCATGGCCACCCACCTATGAGATGGTCAGAATTCTTTGTCAAGACCCTGAATGAATGGTTTGAGGCTCTTTGTGTTCCTAGAGTGAGCAGATAACATTGGGGTACACGAGCACGTGACAAGGACGAATGGAGACGTTACTGGTGCCCACTCGAGCAAATCAATGAGTAAGAGATGTCAAGTGATCAAGTGATGCACACTTATGTTCATTGCAGCACAACAGTTTATAAATGTAAGTTCTGAAAACAACCTAAATGCTAACCACAGACGAATGGAAAACGGAGTCCTGGTATACAAATACAACAGAATACTGCTTAGCTATAAGGAAAAAATGAAACCTTTCATGTTGTTGAAATGTGACAGAACTAACAGGTGTTGTGTTAGGTGAAATATATCAGAAGGATAAAGACACATACCAGATTATCTCACTCCTATGTGGAATATAAAGACATTAAGCAGAAAAATATACAACAACCAATGAAAGCAAACATTTTATCTCTGACAATTGAACTGAAGTTACTAAGATGGGGAAGAAAGGAGAAGAGGAAGGAGAGGGCAATGGAGAAGGGATTTGGACAGTGGTGGAGGGATATTGATATGTTGGTCATAGGTATGGTACAATAATCATGCTTAAAGCATAAATTTTGACACTATTATAAATCATGATATTTCAATTATTTAAAACAAGGAAAATATATTGGTATGTGTCCAATGATTTCTTCTACTTCATTTTTTATCACAGGAGAATATCACCAGCAGACTCTCACATTTGATTGGATTACTTGCTTTAGTATATCCTATTTTGAGTCCCCTATACATTTCCTCAATTGTCCTTTAAAGCACACGAAGCATGCAATAGATAATATCAGAACAGATTGCTTAAATCCTGATTCTGACACATATTCCAAAATTAACCCAATCATACAAAACAAGCCTGAATCTTCTTTCTTTCTTTCTTTCTTTCTTTCTTTCTTTCTTTCTTTCTTTCTTCCTTTCTTTCTTTCTTTCTTTCTTTCTTTCTTTCTTTCTTTCTCTCTTTCTTTCTTTCTCTCTTTCTTTCTTTCTTCCTTTCTTCCTTTCTTCCTTTCTTTCTTTCTTTTTTTGCTAAATGCAAGTGATGGTATCTTTATCAGGTATCTAAAAGTATTAAATAAGATAAAGTTATAAATTTGAGAACACAAATGTTAGCTATCACTATTTTTTACTTGTCTACTTTGTTTAAACAGAGCCTTACCACAAACATCACTTTCACATATTTTTGCTAAAGTGACTAGGTGGAACTCATACTTCTCTATTCTTTGTTCTCTATTTTGGACATAAATTTACTCTTGTTCTCTATATTACTTATGGGCAAAATACTGCACTCTACTCTGGAAACATCCAATACTCTTAACTAGTCTCATTTTATATTGTGTGTTGGCTACTGTTTTCCTTCATATTATATAATCATCTAAATTAAATACCCTAAATGAATAACTATTTGACACCTCTAACCCAGTGATCTGCATAACTAAAAATATAACAGATGCTTTATATGACATTTGTGGTACTTGTACAAGAATAGTGCTGAGACCACTCTTTGACAAACACCTGAAGGTACCGGCAGAGGGACAAACCCACGTGGGTTCCGGGGCCAAGATCTCCAAGCCTACTCGGACTGGAGTCGAGCATCCTCCACACAGATCCTCCAAATTCCAGTAGGCGGGGCTCACACCCACCAACTGGCCCCCTGGCGCCGTGTAATCCCATCAGCGGCCAAGACTCAGAGACTATGAAAACCAGCTCCCGGAACCGCGCAGCCGCATTCACGGCTGCGCGACATCTTATTATGACATCTTATTATGACATCTTATTATCTCATTCCTACTTTGACAAACTGGCAGGCTACCAAATGTAGCCTGCCCACACGGCAGAGTCTGGCAAACTCCCCATGGTGTAGCCAATATGCCAAATACCAGTAACAATGATGGGTCTCATTCTCCTAAAAGAGCCTTGAATAGAACCTCAGGGCCAGGATGAAGGAGACGTTACTGGGGCCTGCTCAAGGCAATTGACGAATAACAGAATGATCTGTGATCTGTGATCTGTATAAGAATATGGATGCTCATTGCAATTCCCCAGTGATTCCTTCCCAGTGGAGTCCTTTCCAGTGACAGAATTGTATTTCTTATCCAGAGGTAAAAAGTTTGGCCATATAACTTGCTATATCCAATGATATAAATGCAGAAATGACTTTTTGAGTCATTTCTGAGCAAGCCAATTCTGAGCAAGACCTCAAAGAAGCATTGTGTGTGGCCTCCAATTGCTTTTTCTCCACTGAGGGATAGGAGCTGCTTTTTCAGTTTGTCAACAAAAAAAAGACCATTACCAGACTTGTAATGTGAGCCCTGTGTTGTGAGTTGTTGCAAAGAAAGTTCATGTTTTGATTGCTCCTGAAGTGTGATGTCAAAAGACCACGTGGCCACCCATCTACCAGATGGTCAGACTTCTTCATCAAGATCATGAACGAGCCGTTTGAGGCTCTTCATGATCCCAGAGCAAACAGATGCCATTGGGCTACACTAGCACACGACAGGGACAAATGGAGACGTTACTGGTGCCCGCTTGAGCAAATCGCCAACTAACAGGAAGTTAAGTGATTAAGTGATTAAGTGAAGTGTGTAAGCTGATCAATACAATCATTTTGTATTCAATGCAAAACTTGGGTGTGCAAAGAAGACCACATGACCTTGTCTTATACATATGGATTAACTAGGTTCCTTTCTGTGAATCTTAAGTTTAAAAAAACTTAAGATTAACTAAATTTTAGAAGGCTTAAGTTTACTTGTAATTTTCAGTCTAGTGTTTGCTTTCTCTGCAAAAGATCCACAAGAATGCTAGTGGAATAAATGTGAGGACTGGAGAGAAGGAAACTGAAATATAGGAAGAAAACAAACTAATTTCAAATTATTATTTCACTACTAATGTATGTAGCAATATAAAGAGTGTAGTGAAATTAGATTTGTGTGATATTTTGTTTTTCAATAACAGTTCTCTTAGGAACAGAATATTCTATTTCATTATTTGAAAAGAAATATGAAAATAATATTCTTACATTTTTCTCTACTTTTTTTGTTTCAGGGCCACACCTGGTGATACTCAGGGGTTATGCCTGGCTCTGCACTCAGAAATTATTACTCCTAGCAGTGCTCAGGAGACCATACAAAATGCTGGAGATTGAACTTGTGTCAGTCATATGCAAGATAAGCATCCTACTCGTACTATCTATTCAGTCTCTCTACTTTTTAAAAACTAAAAGAAGCTTGAAATTTCAACTCTTGAACAATTTTATAAAAAAAAACATGTATAAAGAAAGAAATTTCATATATTGCCAAATATCTTCTCTATATCACAGCTAGATTGTTAGAACATCTGCACAACTGTAAATTTTCAATGTTTTATCTTAATGTTTGACGAATAAAGAGAAAATATTTTCCTTCTAAAACTAATTTTAAGTATTATGGAGTTTCATTCTAATATCACATTTATTAATCTTCCTATCATTCAGCTATTTTATGAGATTTAACATGGATATCACTTTGGAGTAAAACAATTAATAGTTGAATGCTGTGGTCATGCCCACATACAAGCTCTGATCATTAAAGATGAACATTTTTGATGAATTCTTTCTCCATAGCAATCAATCTGCTTCAAAAGAGAGTAACAATAGAATGCATCAAAGTACTCCCTCCACGTTCAGTGGTCTCTATTGTGTATGTCCTTTATGTGAGATGAGAGAATTCTATTCTTTGACCAGATGCTGGCATAGTTCTAAAACATCTGCATGGTTGTCTGCTTGGCACTTAGGGTAAGGGGGGAAGTTTGATTGTGCTCTTGGGGCTATGGAACATGGAGACAAGCATCATAATCATTCTTTGCAAAAGCTCCAAGGGAGTTGGTTACATGTGTTTCCCTTGTCAACATCTGTCAAAAACCACATGTCAGTTGCTACTCCATCTTTTCTCAGGTAATAAAGGAACAGAGAACTCCCAAATGAATATATTTTTATGTTCCTAACAATATGGCCTAGGTCTTTGCTTTTGGATCTAACCCTCAGAAATGCTTCTCATTTTCTACTTGCAGGTTCTTTGCAAAGAAAGCAACCTGAATGGAAGGAAGAGTTACCATGGATGAGCATCTGTTTTAGCATATCTAAAATTGAAACACAGGAGGGTAAATCTAACTCAGTTACTTCACTTTTCCTAGCAACTGATTTCTATTGAGTCTCTTTCTTTTATATTTCAACATTTTTCTTTTCTTCTTCCCTAATTTATAGGCTACACAGATAGGAAAGTGTATATGTGTGTGTGTGAGTGTGTGTGCATAAGTTTGTGAAAAACTCCTTCATAATAAAGTGAACAAATAAGTGATAGTGTCCTACTGTTTAACCAGAATTATTATGTGTAGGATGAGGCCTTAACCACTTTTCCCTGGAAAGAGTTAGAGTGAAAACAAACAGGAAACTTTTAACATGTGCCCCAGCCAAGATGGCTAGTAAAAGGTTGGCAGAAAACTTATTTTAACAAAAATTTTTCATAGAATGTTTATTCATTAAGAAATTAAACATTTGACAAATGACTATATTCCCCAAATTCCAAACACACCATTTGTCACCATTTTCAGACTCTGTTCAGCATAAAGGCACCACATTACAATACAGACAGGTATTAAGAACATTTGAAAACATGTATGCACAGAACAAAGAACATGCAAAGAAATGTCTCTGCGTTGCCAATTTCTCTGGAAAGAGAAATATTAGAGTTTCTTAACAAGTTATATAGGTAAAGATCCTAAGGTGCCCTGAGAGTCTGTAGCTCTGAATGATGTGTTAGTTCCAGGTTGTTCGTTTTTACACCCAAATAGCACAGCAGGTAGGGTGTTTGCCTTGCAGGCAGCCAACCCGGATTTGATTCTTCTGTCTCTCTCAAAGAGCCCGGAAAGCTGCTGAGAGCATTCCACCCGCACGGCTGCCAATGGCGTATTCACTATGCCAAAAACAGTAATATCAAGTCTCACAATGGAGACGTTACTGGTGCCCACTCGAGCAAATCCATGAACAGCAAAAGGATAGTGCTACAGTGCTACAGTGATCTTTCTACAGTTATTCAATTAAAATACTTGGGACCTATTATGTGCAGAGCATAGGCTGGGTATTAAAAACCAAGAGGAATTAGGTCTTGCTTTCAGGAATTTTGTTGGCATGACAATACCAAACACTCATACAAAGAATGCTTTAAAGTAGATTAAAAAT
Source organism: Sorex fumeus (assembly GCF_029834395.1). Taxonomy (NCBI): domain Eukaryota; kingdom Metazoa; phylum Chordata; class Mammalia; order Eulipotyphla; family Soricidae; genus Sorex; species Sorex fumeus. The sequence continues at coordinate 35,118,502 of NW_026606066.1, read as the reverse complement.
GGTCACAGACTCTTTGTTGTTCTTTTACCCACAGATGAAGTCATTCTCCTTACTCCTTTAATGTGGGCTGGCCTCAGAACTTCCTGAAACCAGTAAAATGCATCAAGAGTAATGCTAACTCAGTTTCAGCCCTTAAGAGAGCTATCAGGTAGGAAAAGGTGTATAGATAGGATCATTGTATGATTGAAACTTAAACCTGAAAGCTTTGTAACTTTTCCACAGTGATTCAATAAATAAATATAACAAGATAAATAAATAAATTATGTCTTAATGGCCCCTGCCAAAATAGAAAAATTTTCACACCGTTTCCTCTATGAATACTTTTTTGTAGTATTTTCAGTGGTTTTTCATGGCAGACAATACAAAATATATTATTTCGGTTGTGCTTTGGGGTAGGGATTTAAACTTGGAATGGAAACATCCAAAATTTGGTGATGGAAAGGTGTAACGGTGGTGGGGTTGGTGTTTGAATATTAAATGTAATCAAATATTGTGAACTACCTTATAAAATTTAAAAAAAAAATTTTTAAGAGAGAGAGAGAGAGAGAGTGCTACCAGATAGGTAAAGCACTTGCTTTGCATGACAATGAACCCTGGGATCAATCTTGAATTTGTTCCAGCCCTTGCTGGAGTGATCTCTTAGCCTAAAGCCAGGAATAAGCCCTAAGCACTTCAGGGTGTGGCCCCCAAACAAATCAAATCAAATAAACATAAGGGGATTGTCAGTCAACTTCTCCTTATTGGAACACTGCTTGAGTCCAGACTATTCTTAAAAGAGGTTCTGGTGAAAGCCCCTGGACAAGAAAAGATCTTGGAAAGCCAAGAAATCTGAAGGAAATTGAAATGTCACAACTGTAAATATTAGGGATCCAGACATGTGAAAGAAGTTTTCTTAGGCTGATTCCAGATTGGCGCAGTTTCCTGAGAAGCTTCAGTTAAAATCAGGTAGAACAGAAGAAACCTCTAGTCACCATACAGAATTATGGAAAATGAAGCTACATTATTGTTTATTTTGCATTTGGCAAGTGCTTGTTACACAACAATGGTTAACTGACAAAACTGATAATCTAACATACACACCAAAATTTGCAGCAGAAATATGGAAGGATCAAATGAGTTTATGTAAGGAATTCTGAACTGAGGGATGATTCACTCACAATATGCAGTAGAGTCTGACAATCTTTGAAATGAAAATCTGTTTGAATCTCTGCCACACCTTAGCTTATGATTCAGGAAAGTCAGAATCAGGCTTGGGTTTTAGTTTCTTGATCTATAAAATGGGAAAAAAATTCTACTTCACAAAAGCATGCATCACAAAAGGTAAATCGATTATGTGTATAACATGTATGTGTAATATGCATAAAGTATACAGTATAATATGTGCAAAGTTTTTAGCATAGTACTTCACAGGGATTAAAAACTCAGCGCTGTATGTAGCCTGAGACACCGTACAGTGGGTAGGGAGCTTGCCTTGTAGGCAACTAAACCTGATTCAATTCCTGGCATGCAATATGGTTTTCTGAACCCACCAGGAGTGATTCCTGAGTGCAGAGCCAGGAGTAATCCCTGGATGTGCACCCTGCCCTATAAAAAACTCAGTGCTGAATACTGTACCTTTGAAGTAGATGAATTCTTATGCCCATAAATATTAACCCATAGATTTTTGCTTTTTGTTTTTGTTAATGTCATTATTGAGGCAAAGTGATAGTAGCAAAAATATTTATGTTAAAAGTATAAACATTAACACTAAATTTTTATTTCATCAAACCCTGCTCGACCGGGCTGGCTGCACGCAAGGTAAACGTCCTACCGCTGTGCTATCACTCATCGGCAGAGCCTGGCAAGTTCCCCGTGACGTATTCGATATGCCAGACACAGTAACAACAGAGTCTCCAATGGAGACGTTACTGGGCCCGCTCGAGCAAATCGATGAACAATGGGAGGGCCTTTACCTTACCTTACCTTTTATTTCATAGAAATGATACATATTTGGTTCATTTGTACCTGAATATTTTAAGTCTCCAATGGAGATGTTACTGGGCCCGCTCGAGCAAATCGACGATCAACGGGAGGGCCTTTACCTTTACCTTTATTTTAAGTATAATTTAGTTTCCTCGTGTCACCAGTTAGAAAATGATTTTGTAGGGTTTGTATTAAGAAATGTTTCTATCATATTATATAAAAGTATCTGAAGACAGTTGGTAATGTGTCTCCAAACCTTTTCCTCTTGTGCTTACAGTTGGTTGGAGGTGTGGCCCTAAGACTGAATTTGGCTAGTGGAAAACGGTCACAATGGTGAGTAATAATAAAACCATGGGCCATAAAACTCTCTCTCCTTCAAAGTACAACATAATTTCTCTGACAGTTGGTTGGAACAGAAGTCCCTACAGGTTGTCTTCTGAAAATAGTAGGTCAGAAGATGGAGTGTCTTGGATCTCAAATATCACTGGAAAAGAACTGCTCAACCAGAGGACACTTTTGTGAACTGTGACAGGAGCGAGAACTATTTCTTTGTTTCAGCATTTATAAATTACAGCAGCTCGGCTCGTATTATTATAACCAATGGTTTTCATGGTATTCTGTGATAACCTCCATCATCTTATTGTTTTTATGTTTGTTTTGTTTTGTTTGGGAGGCCACACCCTACTGTGCTCAGGGCTTTCTCCTGGCTCTGTGTTCAGGGACCACTTCTCAGTGGAACTGAGGCAGTGCTGGGAATGAAACCTGAATCAGTTGCATGCTATGCAAGCACATTAACCTCTGCACTATATCTTGGCCCTCATTTGTTATTTTTTCTCACCTTTGTGCATTCTTCTCAACTTTGTCCCCACTAAGGCCACTATTGTTTTACTCCATAAAAACTACAAGTGGAGCCAGAGAGCAGGGGGAGGGAGGGAGGGAGGGAGGAGGGGAGAGAGAGAGAGAGAGAAGCTACAGATATTTTTCCCCAGTGAGCTTTTCCTAACTAAATAGAAATACAAATGTTATTTTCCTTTCTTTAACTACCAGTTTCACTCATTTTTAAAAATACAGTTTTGGGCCAGAGGCATAGTACAGAGGTTTAGGTGTTTGTCTTGTATGCAACCAACCTGGATTCTGTTCCTGGTCCCATGAGCACCACCAGGAGTAATGCCTTAGCATACAAATAGAAGTAAACCCTGAGCACAGCTGGGTATGGCCCAAAACCCTTTTTTTAAGAAGTAATAGTCGTATTGGGAATTTCGGATATAAGTAATGTTTGTTTTTTAGTAAAATATTAGATTATTTTAAATGTCTAAAACTAATGAAAATGTGTGACAACCTATAACCTATTTATGAAAAATTATTTATGAAATATTATTAAACACAAGACATATAAATACCATATGTTGTTTACAATGTACGGTTCTCGTAAGAACCCTATATGGTCCCTTTATTGTGTCTATCTTACAGAAGATAGAATGAAGACCCAAAACATTTGTCAACCAGTCAAGTTTCAAGGTGACATTGTTGGTTCACAGAAAATCTAAAGCCAGGGCTTGGCCCATATTTCTGCCTATTTCCTCTATGGTTCCTCACATGTGCTGATAGACACCAAGTACCATTATGATATTCTGCATAAATTTCTACAGAAAATAGGATATGAAAAAAAAGATTATAAATGTGGTTGCTATGAGATAATACCAACAATCATTGGCAATATTTAATTGCATATTAGCCTGTTAATTGCATAATTTCCCATGTTCTTTAATGTGAATTCTCATTCATATGTCTTCCTCTTGTTCATAGAATCAAACAGAAAGAAACTTTGGATAAACAGTTAACCAATTCTGATTATCTGTTTGCCCTATCTGTTTAAATAATTACTAAATTCTAATCTAGTGGTAGCATTATTCTATGAATTTCAGCTGGGAGATCCTGCAATAGTAATAATTTTAGTCATAATTTTACTTATAACTTAGAAGAAAAATATTTTAAAAAGCATGAAGAGAAATGGAAATATTTCCCCTGCTCATGGATAGGAAGAATTAACGTTGTTAAAATGGCAATACTCCCCAAGGCTCTATACAGATTCAATGCTATCCCTATAAGAATACCCATGAAATTCTTCAAAGAAATGGATCAAGCACTCCTAAAATTCATTTGGAACAACAAACACTTATGAATAGCTAAGGCAATTTTTGGGGAAAAGACTATGTGAGGCATTACCCTTCCCATCCTCAAACTCTACTACAAAGCAGTAACAATTAAAACAGCATGGTACTTTCGTCCTCTCCTCTCTGGAAAGAAAGATGGCGGCCACATGGGAGCCTTGTGGACAGCAGGTATGAGCCGGGGGAGTGGGGGCGACTAAAACCTCATGGGTCGGGGGGCGTTCCGGTCCGTCCTTCACGCCCTACCGAGGTCACAAGTCGCCCCCCGTGAGCGGCTCTCCAGCACGGCCATGGCCCCAGAAGCACAAGGACTTAATGCAGAACCCAGCAGCTTGGAGCAGAAAAGTGAACGGACTATGCGTTGATCCAGCCCATCAAGTCTGCCGGAGGGGAAAGGGTGTTGCCCCATTCGCCCTCTCCTCTCTGGAAAGAAAGATGGCGGCCACATGGGAGCCTTGTGGACAGCAGGTATGAGCCGGGAGTGTGGGGGCGACTAAAACCTCATGGGAAGGGGGGCGTTTCGCTCCGCCCTTCACGCCCTACCGAGGCCACCAGTTGCCCCCCACGAGCGGCTCTCCAGCACGGCCACGACTCCAGAACACAGAAACCAATTTCTTAACTACCTGACTTTCAGTAGAAATACTTCCAGGGTCAATAGGTAAAATAGCAGAAATCCAAAACCAACATTTAATTCTTGAACCCAGCTGTAGAAAGCAAATCACTTCACAATGCTTTTTCAGCATGTCTGATTTGGGGGGGGGGGTAAACTCTAAATAATAGTGGTGAATCTTTTATTGAAACAATCTAATCAAAGCGGATAGAGTGTTAACTAGAATTCATCTGCCTCACAGGGACGGGGAGGGGTGGGGGGTGGGGTTTTATTGGGGTTCTTCATGGGAAAAAATAAGTATTGGTAAAGGGAAATGTGTTTGATATTTGCATGACTGAGACATAAACCTGAAAGCTTTGTAACCTTTCCCACAGTGATTCAATAAATAAATTAAAAAAAAAAACAGCATGGTACTGATAAGGGAGCAAGAAATGTGAAGTGGAGCAAGGAAAGCCTCTTTAACAAATGGTTCTGGCATAACTGGAAAACTACATGCAAAAACAACGGGCTTAGACCTTGACTTAACACCATACACAAAAGTCAGAACAAAATGGATTAAAGACTTCAACATCAGCCAAAATCCATAAGGTACATTAAAGACAAGGTCAGCAAAACCCTCCACAATATTGAGGCTAACGGTATCTTCAAAGATGACATGATACTGACCAACCAAGTGGAAACAGAGGTAAACAATGGGACTATATTAAACTAAGAAGCTTCTGCACCTCAAAAGATACAGTGACCAAAATACAAAAACAATCTACAGAATGGTAAAGGATATTCACCCAATACCCATCCGATAAAGGGTTGATATCAAGGGTATATAAAGCACTGGTTGAACTCCACAAGAAGAAAAGATCCAACCCCATCAAAAAATGAGGCGATGAAATGAACAGAAACTTTCTCAAAGAAGAAATCCAAATGGCTAAAAGGCACATGAGAAAATGCTCTGTATCACTAATCATCAGGGAGATGCAGATCAAAACAACAATGAGATATCATCTCATACCACAGAGACTGGCTCACATCCAAAAGAACAAAAGTAACAGGTGTTGGCGCGGATGTGGTGAGAAAGGGACCCTCCTTCACTGCTGGTGGGGATGCCAACTGGTTCAGCCCTTTTGGAAAACAGTATGGACGATTCGCAAAAAAATAGAAACTGAGCTCCCATTTGACCCAGAAATATCACTCTTGGGAATATATCCTGGAAAGACAAAAAAGTACAGTCGAAATGACATCTACACTTCCATGTTCATTGCTGCACTGTTCACAATAGCCAAAATCTGGAAAAAACCCGAGTGCCCAAGAAAAGACCACTGGTTAAAAAAAGTTGGTACATCTACACAATGAAATACTATGCAGCAGTTAGAAAGGATAAAGTCATGAAATTTGCAAACAAGTGGTTCTACATGGGAAGTGTCATGCTAAATGAAATGAGTCAGAAAGAGAGGGACAGACATAGAAAGACTGCACTCATCTGGGGAATATAAAATAACAGAATGGGAGACGAACACCCAAGAATAGTTGAGATAAGTACCAGGAAGTCTGCTCCACTGCTTGGAAGCCAGAAGCACATGCTGGGGGGAAACGCAGCTCAGATAGAGAAGGGAACACCAAGTAAAGGGTGTTTGGAGGACTCGCTTGGGATGTGAGACGTGTGCTGAAAGTAGACTATAGACTGAACATGATGGCGACTCAATACCTCTATTGCAAACCACAACACCCTGCAGGAAAGAGAGAGCAAAAGGGAATGTCCTGCCACAGAGGTGGGGCAGGGTGGAGGGAGGATTAGGGGGGGGTGGGAGGGCAACTGGGTTCATTGGTGGTGGAGAACGGGCACTGGTGGAGGAATGAGTACTTGATCATTGTATAACTGAAACCCAAACACGAAAGTTTGTAAATTTACAACTGTACCTCATGGTGTCTCAGAAATAAATAAATACATAAATAAATAAAAACCATGAAGAGTAACCCAAAGCAAGCACTTATATGCTAGACACTGTGCTAATTACTCACTTAAACTCAATCCTCCCAGTAAGGAGTTATTTTTTATTTGATTTGGAGAGGGGGTTTGAGCCACACCCAGCTATGCTCAGGGCTCACTTCTGGCTCTGAGCTGGGGGATCACTCCTAACTGAACTTGGAGGACTATATGTGGTCCAGAGACCAAACCTGGATCTACTGCAGGCAAAGCAAATGTTTTGCCAGCTGCATTATCTCTCCAGACCCGATAATTGGAATTATTTTATTGCCGGGCTGGAGCGATAGCATAGCAGGTAGGGCATTTGCCTTGCACAGGGATGACCCGGCTGACCCGAGTTCAATTCCTCCGCTCCTCTCGGAGAGACCAGCAAGCTACCCACAGTATCTCTCCAGCACGGCAAAGCCTGGCAAGCTACCTGTGATGTATTTGATATGCCAAACACAGTAACAACAAGTCTCGCAATGTTACTGGGCCCTCTCGAGCAAATCGATGAACAACAGGAGGACAGTGACAGTGATTTTATTGCTTAAAATGATTTTATCTTAAAAATGACAAAAGTGAGATAAAAATATCAAATAATTTAGCAAGGCTGCATAGCAAGGAAGTGACATAGGCTGGCTTTGAACTGGAGCCAGAGCCTGTCTTTCCCCAAATACAGTACTATGAGCACAGTGTTTGAAGACCTAACCTATGGGAGGCCCCTTGGGTAGCTGGCACCAGGAGCAGTGAATGACAACCTGGAAAGTAATTTCTATCAACCTATGAGTGAGTCTTGGCCTCTCTTGTGTACAGCACTCTCAGTTATACCAGCAGTGAAAAATCTTGAATTTTATGGCAGAGTATAACTCTCAAATTAATGTACAATATTCTAAGAGATGTAGCTTCTCACAGCTTTATTCAGAACAAGGAAATTTTCTTATCAAATTTATGGACCAATTCATATTTTTTCTTTGTAATAGAAACATGAAATTTCATCTTGAGTCTAGTGATTCAGCCCAAACTTGTTTTCCTTTGTCTGTAGCCTAGGTCTTTAGAAGATTAAATAATCAATTTTATGGTTATTTCTCATATCCAAGGAGTTATATAAGAGCAATGATTCTGCAAAGTTACCATCAAATGTAACTGGTTGAATGAAATTGATAATATAAACAAGTAGCAAAACATATAGTCTTGACTATATAGGTGAACATTTACTTTCAAACACAGGTACAACTTAGAGTCCAGTTCTCTTATGGATTTGTTATGATTTCCACACTATATTTAGTAAGCAATTTTTTATCTATTCGGTCAGAAATAGTTTTTGGTTTGGCAGCCACAGTCTGTGATGCTCGGGCCTTACTCCTGGCTCTGATCTCTGAGATCACTTCTGGGAGGAATGAATGAGGGATGGAGCCCAGGGTCCACTGTAATGCAAAGCAAGCACCTTATCCACCTTATCTACTTTTAAGGGTGGAACTGGTTGAGCATTATGTCTGCTGCACTGTATTAGTCTCGGAAAGTCTTGAAGCCAACATTGAAAGGGTAAGGTGAGGGACTTGTTCTGAGGGCAGAAGAAGCAAAAAAGAGTTTATGACCATTTTTCACTCTACTCGTAGCATCATTTGTATGAGGATTTGGTACTGTTATGCCAACGAAATTCCTGAATACAAGATTTTGTTACTATTCCAACAAAAAACTGAAGAATGAATATACAGCTATTCTTTTTTCCTGAGTACCGAGGGTACTCCTGGGGCACTGCCAGATGTGGTCCCCAAAATCAAACACAGGATCAGAGAGACAGTACAGGTTATAAGGTGCTTGTCTTTTATATCCCCAGAACAGAATATGGGGTCCTGAGCACTGCCAGAAGTCTTGAGTATCAAGACAGGGGTAGCCCAACCTACACCACTGCTTCTAATGAGGCATTACAAGGTTTCAAGCTTATTGACTCTGGAGAAAGAATGAGTGGTTACACTTCATTTCCATACTTTTGCTAGACTGTGTGTGTGTGTGTGTGTGTGTGTGTGTGTGAGATCTCTGACCAATTATTTAAAATTCTTTGCTTCATATTCCTGATCTTGGGAATATATGTAAAATGTAACTGCCCATTCACAAAACTGTGTCCACAGGATGCTATGAGGGTTCTGACCTATGTAAATCACAGGTTCAGTATAAATACACAATTATTATTAGTTAATATTATTGGTCACACTTTCAGAATGTCCCATTTCCCCCGCCCCCATAAATTCAATTCAAACACCAGGAAACCTAAAAAAATCCTGATGGGGGTGGTCTGAGATCCATTTATCTAGAAATAAAATTGAGATGAATTTGTTCCCTCCTTTGAGAATTAATAGGAATTCTGGACTTACAAATCCTCAACTGCAAGTCACACATATTTTAGTGAGAAGCATCCAGGAATAAAGTCTATTTGTGATAAGAGACCTGAAATGTAGTAGAAACCACTTGCCTCCATGTAAAAGTCATGCTGTTCATCTTCCAGTTATTCACAGAACAGTGCTAAATGCTCAGTGTAGGTTAAACAGCATGTTCTGTACACAAAAATGGTAAATTTATTCTGAAAAATATTGACAGGCACATGCTTTCATATGCTCAAACATATAAACTTCAGAAAGGTAGGGTGGAGTTTATTTAAATAACTATCTTATTTATCTTATCGAAAAAGGCTGAAATGTTTTTTAACAAAAGTAATTAAACTGTATTATATTTGTTAATTATGAGAACAATATCCATGCATTATATCCTTTTAAAAATTTTTTATTTATTTATTTTGGATTTTTGAATACTACCCAGTAGTGCTCAGGGGCTACTCCTGGCTCAGTGTTCTGGGGTCACTCCCAGTTGTGCTCAGGAAATATGGGTGTTTGGGATCAATCCCAGACTCCAGATGCAAAGTATGAGCTTCAGCCCTTTGAAATATATTCTCTTATATCTAAAAGATAGAGATAATTAATCAATGAGATTATGTTTCCTGAACCAAAATTTTGGGTTCAAGGCCTATCAAATATTTTCCTCTTCAATTAGTATATACATTCAATTGTAGAATATTACAAATGCTGAAGAGTCAAATTTCCCTTGACTATATATTTAATGAAGTACCTGGAAAAGAATGTAACTATATAAAAATTTAAAAATAACCTGGAAACGTTACTGGGCCCGCTCGAGCAAATCGACGATCAACGGGAGGGCCTTTACCTTACCTTTTAACCTGGAAAATTTGGGCACTACAACAGAAAATCTCAAATGATGTCCTTCATTAATTATTATTATTTTTACTTTTCCATAGCTCACAGACACTTTCAAACTGGAATTATTTCACAGGAATATCTCATGTGATTGTTTTTTCATACAATGTAATAAGATAATTTTCTGAAGAAGACAAAAGATTTGGTCAAGCAATTGCAAGTAACAGAAACATTTGTTCACCTCATTACCAAACAAGATGGAGTCCTGCGTTCTGCTGGGTGAAGCAGGCCGTTTAATCTGACTGGTTTATAATTCATCATCAAGTTAGCCTGAAGATGGCGCCACGTGCTTACCTATGTTGCTTACAATCATTTCTTAAATCCTGCTGAAACCCAGTCCCTAATCTAGTAAACTAAGAGTTGTCACAAATGCACCCTTGCGTTTGCTGCATGCAAATACTTACTATATCAAATATAAATATTAAATTGAGTAACCCAAAGAACAATCAAATTAAATCTTGCCTAAATATTCAGATGGGAGAGAGAATTACAAGCAAAGTGATACAGTAAATGCTATTTGAGTTAGGTTGATGTTCTGAAAACCAGGTCCATCTCCAACTTTGTTTTTCCTTTTTTGTTTCCTATTTGCAGTTAGTGGCGTCACTATCAATTTTCTAGAGCCATAACATTGAATGATACCTGTGATCCTTCTCTCTACTTGAAATTTCTCCACCAGCAGCCTCACATTCAGTCAGTCACCCATTCCTATCTATTGTAGTTTCTAAGTATCCTTCAAGTCTGTTCACATCTCCCCACTCCCTAGGATATCAGTAAGGTCCCCAACGCAACATCTCAGCCCTGCACCACTGTAGGGGATTTAACAGCTTCCTCTTTTTCACAGCTTGTTCCTCTCAATTTGCTTTCCACTCTTCGTGATAGTGACCTTCAAATGACAGACCCAATCTTGTAATCCCCTATAATCATGTAATCTCCCCTGGCTTCCTAGTGCTCTCAGGTAAAGACTAAAACATTTACATAGTCTACAATGCTTTTTATACTCTGAAGGGGCACTACTTCTCCAACTTTTACTTTTTTTGTTGGAGAAACAGGAACACCTCATGAAGCCTCACACCTCTAGCTCAGTGCCTGTGGGTGGCTCCCAGCGATACTTGGGGAACTATGCAGTCCTGGAGACTGAACTCAGACTTCCTACGTACAAATCAAATCGTACGCTCCAGCCTACTGAGCATTCCCTTCAGCCGCCCCGCTTCATTTTGAAACACTGTCCTACTAGCTGTTTTGCATTTGTCATAACAATTTTTCCCAATATCTGAAATATTCACCTTAGAGCCATCTGTGCTCAAAACACAGATGCAATCACTCCATTTCCCCATACCCTGAACCATCACCATTTCCATCCAGGTAACCTGTCCTCCAGGTCTCAATAAAATCATGATGAATGCAGAATGCTAGGAGACAATAGGACTCAGCTCGCTATGACTTTATAACATCCTCTATTTTCTTCATTTTAAGTCATCCTTACTTTCTTACCACCATTACTCATCTATTTTCCCCTGTTTAAATTTGAGCTCTGTGTTACAAGAAGGTCTTAACCCTCAGGTCTAGTCTTACAAGGATCTGTAAAGCCTTCTCTTACCGTCTCCTGAATTTACAACCTGTAGTTCTCCCTTGTATCTTTGATTCAGCTCCCTTCCTTGGTCTCTAACTCACATCCTCTAGTCTTGCCTCTGTGCTGCTTCTCTAACATTCCAAGTACAATTTTGTCTCAAGGTCATTCATTTAAATTCTCTGTACCTAGAGTTAACTTATTGCAGTTTCTTGTGAGGCTCTCTTTCTCTTCAGATTTATAATTCAAATGACAAGTTCCCAGTGGAAACTTCTCTGATCAATTCATCTCTTCTATTTCTCTCCCAAACCTTCCTGTCTCTCCCAACCTTATTTTTCTCCTTAACACTATCACTGTGTAATAGATTTTCATGGGTAACTACTGATCTTCAAAAAAATGTAAATGTACAATAGGTAGGGTATTTTGTTTCTTTGGCTCATTTTTTGTACTAGTTTTCCTCACTATACAAAAGTGAAATGTTCATATTTGGTAAGATTTTGTACAAGATATTTGGAAAATACTAGAAAACTGTTATTTAATAATTTATAGTTTCTCATCCGTAACTTGGTTTTTTTAAGTGTTCCTAAACCCTCAATTTGATCTACTAAATCATAACAAATAAAATTGTTCTTTTTGACCTAAGCATTGCCAGGTATGGAAAAAAAAGTTTTTCTTGGGGGTTGAAGCAATAGTACAAGTAGGATGCATACCTCGCATTCAGTGAACCTGAGCTCTATCCCTGGTGCCCCAGATGGTCTCCCAAGCCCACCGTGTTGATCCCTGAACACAGAGCCAAGAGTAATCCCTGAGCACTGCTAGTTCTGGCCCCCAAATAAAACAATAATAAAAAATATCTTTTGTAATGAGTGGAGAAGAAATCTATATTCTCATTGCATGGAGTAAAACCTCACAAAGAGAAAACAGTATAATTATTCACTCTAATATCACTCCAGAGAGACTACATTTTTATTCTTTTTGCTACTAAATAATATTAAGTTATGAGTTGGCAGAAATTTTATCTTCACCTGGAAATTCTTCCATTTTCCTCATTTCTTTTTTTATTTCTATCATTGGTATGTCTACAGGAGTGAGAGGTTAGAGAAGTCAGAAGTAGAAATAAATCTTCCCATGAAAATATAAAGCATAAATAAACTGGATTAAAAGAAAGAAAGAAAGAAAGAAAGAAAGAAAGAAAGAAAGAAAGAAAGGAACAGAAAAGAAACATATTAGAGTCTTTTAAATTTCAGATGTTTCCAAATAGTGGTTTACTGAAAACTAAGAACATTTGGTATGGGGCTGGAGTGATAACACAGCCAGTAGGGTGTTTGTCTTGCACACAGCCAATCAGGGTTCGATTCCCAGCATCCCCTATGGTCCCCTGAGCACTGCCAGGAGTAATTCCTGAGTGCATGAGCCAAGAGTAACCCCTGTGCATTGTCAGGTGTGACCCTCCCCCCCAAAATAAAGAACATTTAGTGTGAACCCAGAGCCACCAGTCTTGATAAAAATGTCCCCACCTGGGGCCAAAGCAATAGTACACAAAGTAGGATGTTTGCCTTGTATATGTCTGACATGGCTTCAATCCCAAGCACTACCTATGGTCCCTGAGCTCTGAGAGGAGTGATCCCTGAGCACTGCCTGGTTTGATCCCCTAAACAGAAACAAACAAAAAATGTTCCCACCTTACACTGGTGATAGGTGTAATGTTGGAACTATGTGCATGAGAAACTATTATTAGTCGTATTGTAAACCACAAAATCTCAATCAATATAATTTTTTTTAATGTCCCTGCCTAATTAGCTAACTGGATGATGGTTTCTTATTTTTTGTTACTGAATGAGACACTCAAGGAGATTCCTTCAAGATTGGGGCATATTATAAGTTGAAAGCCTTGAGCCTGCCTCATGATTCAGCTAGTTTGAAGAAGGTAGAAATGTGAGAGGCTTTGTTTTGATTTGCCTTCTGGACACACCCAGCCCGGGGCTTACTCCTGGTCCTCTGCTCAAGAGGTTACTCTTGGTGGTGTTCAGTGAACAATATTAAATGCTAGGGATTGAACTGGATCAGCTGAATGCACAGTGAACATCGTGCCCCTTGTACTATCTATTCAGCTCCAAAATGTGTGGATTTCAGAGGCAAATCAGGTATTCAATGAGATGAGGCCCAGCTTCCTGACACAGAAATAGCAAAGAAGAATCAGGTTAAGTACGTGTGGGTACAAGGTCCTTTTATTTTTTTGTTTTGTTTTGTTGCTTTTTTGGGGTCACACCCAGCGATGATCAGGAGTCACTCCTGGCTCTGCACTCAGGAATTACTCCTGGAGGTGCTTGGGGGACCATATGGGATGCCAGGGATCAAACCTGGGTCAGCCGCGTGCAAGGCAAATGCTCTACCCTCTGTGCCATTGCTCCAGCCCCTACAAGGTCCTTTTGAAAAAGTCAAACACTTAACAGTGATCAATAATTTCAGGGGAAACTATCTTAGTTAATCTAACAATATGGAAGGTTGAGTTTCCTTTAACTATTGATTAAGAGTGTTTGATCCAACTTCTATGTTTTGAGTTACGAGATGAGCTCATTATCCCTAATTTTAAGACATATTATACTGTAACTGAAATTAAACACGATTTCTATAAAAGGACACTGAAATATTGTTACACAGAAAATGGAGAATAATCATTTTTCATGTAAAAGAAACATGAATGTATGCATCTTAATATGCCAATATTTGAATTTTTGGTTAAAAATTAATTAGAGCCAAAAAGAAATCTAATGATGTATTTGAATGATACAGATTTCTTAGGAAAACTCACCCTTATTTTAAAAAAACTAGACAGAGAAGCAGAGGAACAGTGCATGGGTTAAGGTGTATACCTTAAACACAACTGCCCTCTAGTGAGCTTCTTGGTACAATCTGGTCACTCCAGCACTGTAGGTACAGCCCCAGAGGTCCTCCCACCCAAGCAGGATAGGGGAGACAGATTATTCGTGAAATCATAGGACCAGAGAAACATCTCATCAACGGGCCTTCACATTGAACCACCAGTCCAGTGGGCAAAGAATTATGGTGTGGGACCCACAGGCCTACTACTCACTACCTGAGAGATGAACAATCCACCCCACCCCCACCCCAACTAAAATTTTTGAACAAATAAAAATAAGACACCCTGACTTCTTTCCACACTGTAAGTATAAATGTGCATACAATGTTAGTTGACTTTAAAAAAACATGTCCCACTGAATACTGCTCTCTGGTCAAATGTGTTGAAAATTTCTGGATTTAACGAAGTTCAGAAGGTTTTCTTTCTGTTGTTTTTTTGTTTGTTTTGTTTTGTTTTGTTTTAGGTTTTCTTTCTGTTAGAAGAGAGATTCTACTCGAGATGGTAGTAGAATCCTGCTGATAATACCAATGATGCAAGAACCTGAGGCCATTTCTCATGGTTGTATTGCAGTGAGCAGCCTGGAAGTAGGCAACCTCCAGTAATAGGAGAGTCTGTCTGGGATATACGTGGGCTTATTGGAAAAGAGGTGGATTCCCCAAGCTCAGAAACGAGTTCTTATATGTCAGAAATCTTGTTTTCCCAATTGTATCTCCTGCTTACGCTGCCCATAACTCCGTCATATGAATTGTTCCTCTAGTAAAATGCACTTAGTGAATATAAAAGCAAACATGTTATCTGCTGACATGGCACATGAATATATTAATACAATTAGCATAGATTAATACCTCAAGATAGAGAAGATTCAGTGTAAGACTCTGATACAGTGAAGAAGGTAGGTTGTAGGTTCAGAAATATCCTGGGAGTAAGTTGTCTGATAGAAAAACTGAAGCAAATACGTAGTCAACGGTGTTTTCTTTTCCCTTCCGATTTCCTTCTCAAATACTTTTGCCCAGTATTCTGTTTTAAATGATGCTTATCTTGACCATTTCCGCCCGTCCATTTCTTAAGTCCACTTTTTGAACTGGAATGCATATGTGACACATTATTTTGGAAAGCAAGAGATGACCTGGTAAACTATCCAGCAGCTATTTTTAAAAGAAATTTATTAAAAATTGCATGTCCTTCTCTCCCGGAAGAGAGCATAACATGATGCTCACCATAACCATGCGATCGGGCCCCATGCCAGACTGTTTCACACAGGGTGACCCAGAAAGGGGCGGGTGAGACCCCTCCCTGCCCCAAGGGACCCAGCCCCAGCAGCCGAAAACCTCCAGAACTCGTCTGCTGCCATGCTCACGGCCACTTTCCACATGCTCAGGTGAGCCTCACCCACGAGTGAACCTATTAATGGACCACGCTGCTGCATTGATAGTTGTGCAACACTTCATATCACACAACCTACCCATGTTCCAAGAGCATCACACCACATTTGATGGAGTTCAAAGTAGAAGGCAACCAATCTTAGAGGTAAATATTTTTATTTGCATACATATATGAGCTGGAACGATAGCACAGTGGGTAGGGTATTTGCCTTGCAAAAAACCAACCTGGCTGACCCGGGTTCGATTCCTCCGTCCCTCTCGGAGAGCCTGACAAGCTACTGAGAGCATCCCACCCACACAGCAGAGCCTGGCAAGCTCCCCATGGTGTATTTGATATGCCAAAAACAGTAAAAACAAGTCTCAAAAATTGAATAAATTAATAAATTTTTTTTAAAAGTCTCACAATGGAGATGTTACAGTGCCTGCTTGAGCAAATCAATGAACAATGGGAGGACAGTGCTACAGTGCTACAGTATATATATATGTGTATATATATATATATATATATATATATATATACAGTGCTACAGTATACATATATATATATACACACAAGGCTCAATTTCTAACAACATGTTAGTGATCTATTATAGAAGGGCTTAATGGTCCCTGGTTGGAATACAACAATCCTCACCCTCTTTCTTTTAAGGATATTTTGTTGTAACATTTCCAGTGGTTTTTCATAACAATCAATACAAAATGTATTATTTCGGTTCTGCTTTGAGCCAAGGATAGGGGTTTGAGATGGAAACACCTGAAATATGGGGGTGGGAAGGTGTAATGGTGGTGGGATTGGGTATTGTGAAATACTTCATAAAAAAACATTTTTAAAAGGAAATTTTTTGGCGCATATGTTGCCTGAATCCTTGTTCTGCTTTTGCCCACATGGCCGAGCACGTGTCGCCCGCATCTCCACTCTTGAAATGTGTACTTTCATGCTTTCGTGTCTAATTCTGGGATGTGTCTAGGGGTTCTCTCTCTCTCACTCTCTCTCTCTCTCTCCGTTCTTGCAGAAGCCTGCATTCTCTCTTGAGTATGTTAACTCTCTCTCTCTCCCCCCAAAAGCCCTCCAAATAAAATCAATTTACTTCAAAAACAAAAAAAAGAAATATTTTTACTCCCATGATATTCTCCCTTTATAATGAGGATGGAGCCATCTTGGGTGGGGTTTAAATAAAATAAGCAGGAATCTGGCTGTCAGTTTCACATATTCAGACTAAGTCTGTGCCATCCTTCCTGGTCCAGAGATTTTTTGTTATTGTTGTTTTGGGATCTGATCCTGGGGCTTACTCCTTACTTGACGATGCTCAAGTATATTCAGGGGATCATATGGGTCCCAGGAATTAAATCCTGGTCAGCTGTATGTAAGACAATGCTTCACCTGCCGTACTAACTCCCTGGTCCAAAGATCCAAAAATTTTTGTATATCTTTGTCTTGCCTATTGTTGTGCTTCAGGTTAATTTTTTCAATCAGGAAACGAGAAGGATTGCAATGGGCACGGTTCTATCATTCTTTTAATGATGACAACTTCTGCTTGCAAACAATGCATTTCTAATCTTCAGTCACAACTTTCTAAAAGCTGTTTGTCACAGTTATTTAGCTTGTACGTGATTCTGCTATGGTATCATCATCATTTGGAAAAATTATTCAGAGAGAATGAACAAAGATTTTTTGCTGTTTGAAAAAAATTAGGGGTAAGAAAGGAAGGTGTGTGTATTTGGGATGCATTGTATTACAAGGAGCTGTGATTTTTACACTAAAAAAGAGTTTCTTCAAGGTGTTTATACTGTGTTACACATGCACTAGAGTTAAGACCAGTGCCATGTCATCCCATTATGGCATTTCAAACATCATCATGCCAGGTGATGTTTGTTTTACATATTGGATGAAATACGTAAAATGTTCCAGAATAGCCAGTCAATATTTTTTTGTGATCACTTGATCACTTGACATCCCGTTACTCATTGATTTGCTCGAGTGGGCGCCAGTAACGCCTCCATTCATCCCTGTTGCGTGCTAGTGAAGCCCAATGGCGTCTCCTTGCTCCAGGGACACGAAGAGCCTCAAACCTATCCTTCAGAGTCTTGACAAAGAAGTCTGGCCATCTTTTAGGTGGGCAGCCAAGAGATCTTTTGACATCTTGTGGAGTCCAGTCGGCAATGACTTTAGTCCAACGATTGTCTCCAAATCTCATTACATGTCTGGCCCCTCTGATTTTTGACACCTTGGCAAATGAGACAGCGTCCCTGATTCATGACCATTGACAGAGGTCAGAACACTGGATTATTTCTCTCACTTGCGTGAAGTGTGACACTCCAAGCATAGCTCTTAGATTCCTCTTCGGGAGACCCGAATAGCATTCTCATCCTGTTTTCGTAGGGCCCAAGTTTCTGAGGTGTACGTTAATGCAGGAGGAATGGTGGAATCAAAGAGATATGCTGGGAACCAGAGGTTCCTCGTCCTCTTCGCTATTTCTTCCACACTCTTGAAGGCATTCCAAGCCACTCTCTTCCTCCTGCGCAACTCAGGTGCCAGGTCATTCAGCATGTTGACTTCTCGACCTACGTACACATAACTGTTGCATTTGGAGATATTTGTTCTGTTGAGAGTGAATGGAACTTCAGGAACAAGTCCGTTTCTCATAAACATTATCTTTGTGAGATTCAGCTGTAGTCTGATCTTTCCATACTCATGGTCAAAGTTGGCCAGCATTTGTGCCACTTGGCTAATGTTTGGTGTTATTAGAATGATGTCATCAGCGAAGCAAAGCTAGTGTAGTTGTCGACCATCTATCTTCACTCCCGTTCCTTCTCATTCCAGTCGTCACATGACGTTCTAGATGGTGGCACTGGAGAGTTTGGATGAAATGGTATCATCCTGCCAAATCTTTCTTTTGACATGGATGTCATTTCCTTGTATAATGGTGAGATCCTGGTAGTTAATTCGCAATACAGCTCACGGAGGATCCTGATGTATTGAGTTTGAATGCCCTATTTGTCTAGGGCTTCGATGACTGCTTAAGTCTCAACAGAATCAAAGGCCTTCTTTAAATCAATGAACGTTAGACAGAGGGGCATCTTGAACTCCTGAGAAACCTCAATGAGCTTGGTTATCGTGTGGATATGTTCGATGGTGCTGAATCCTTTTCGGAACTTGGCTTGCTTGCATCGTTGTCCTTCATCTAGTGTTCTGCCAATCCTCTTCAGAAATACTCGAGTAAACAGCTTGTAGACAACAGACAACAGGCAGATGGGACGATAGTTGCCAATGTCATGGATGTCTCCCTTCTTGTACAGTAGAACAGTCCTGCTGGTTTTCCACTGGGACGGAACCTTGCATTCAGACAGGTAGCATGTGAAGAGCTGAGCCAGTGTATTGATGAGTACTGACAGAAGGTTATTCAGGTGTTTGGGTCTGACCTTGTCTTGGTCGGGTGCTGTTTACTTCTTTACCAACGAAATGGCGTGTCGGATTTCGGAAGGGAGAACATTGGGAATGACATATCCATCCATTTTTTGTTATGATGACTGGAGCGATAGCACAGCGGGTAAGGCGTTTGCCTTGCAGGCGGCCAATATGGCCCACCCGAGTTCGATTCCTCCGTCCCTCTCGGAGAGCCCGGCAAGCTACCGAGAGTATCTCGCCTGCACGGCAGAGCCTGGCAAGCTCCCCATGACGTACTCAATATGCCAAACACAGTATCAACAAGTCTCATGATGGAGATGTTACTGGGCCGCTCGAGCAAATCGATGAATAACAGGAGAACCGTGACCGTGAAACTGATAAAAGAAAATATATTCTCTTTGGAACAAAGATATTACACAGCAACCAATTTTCAATTCTAGCATCATGGTCAATCATTTAAATTCATAGAAAGCCTCTGAAAAGTCAGCAGGAAAGTTTGAGCTTGACTCTAGACATCATACAAAGTTCTAAATCATTTTAACCTGATAAATTCTAAATCACCAGAGTATATGAACCCCCTTTTGACACAGTCCCTTGCTAAATTCCTGTATGATGAAAGCATAAACTCAATGAGAAATAAATATTACTTTATATGGACTCTGATTATGAAAAAAAAATTCACAAATCATCTGTTAAAAATAAGACTACCTGCTAGATATTCTTATCTGTGATAATCAATGTGCCACGTATTCAGCTACACATAACTTTCAGTGAAGTATATTAGTCCTCTCAGAGATTTAACAGTACCTTTTTGGCATATAAAACCAGATAAAACATTTAAGATAATCAATGCATTGGCATAAAAACTAAGATAAATCCCCCACTGACAATTTATCACCAAAATATTCAAAATACAAATACTTTCATATTCTACTTTCCAAACTCCCTAGAGAACTTTGAGTTAAAAATCTTTCTTCTACTGAAATAAATTTTTAAAAATTATATGTGGAGGGTTTTTTGTTGTCATTAGTATTTATTTAACATTTTTGAAAGTATTTATTTTTTGAATAAATAAAATGCAGTTTTAATTTACTTAGTTTTAAAAATTAGTAGTAAGGACTGGAGAGATAGTACATGGGGTAAGACTGAACAGTGCCACCAACATCATCTGACACAGCCCACATCATCAGTGTGGCCTAAATAATCCCCCACAAGGCAGGTCCCAAGAAGTACCAAGTCCTTGCTTTTAACTGCAGTCCAGTTTACCAAAAATTCATGAAGGTTTGTACCTGCCTTTTATCCCCAGCCCAAATAAAACTTCTACTGAAGTTGCGTTTCCTTTGTATGGTGTTTCTTTCTTTTTTTTTTTTTTTTGATTGGGTTAATTTTTCTTGTTTAACAAACGTATCTTGTTGCTGCCCAAGAGTATTAGAATGCTCTAACTCATTGCAGAACCTTGTTTAATTCAAAAAACTCTCTTAGGTTCTGTCTCCTCTCCTGTTTCAATGCTTACCTTTTTTCTTCTACTCATGCTTGTATCCCCCGACCTTCCTGGCTTCATCATGTTCTGTCTTAGATGCTACTGATTCCCAGTCACTCTCTCTTGAGACTTAATCATTATAGCACACACTGCAAGGAGCTGTCTGCCATTGTTGGTTCACTTTCCTACAGGCATGGGAGCAGCCCTCAGCAGTGACAAAGATTGGTGTGTGTACCTTTAAACATCTTACTTATATCTCAATTATGCCTCAATAAAACCTGTAAGGGGGCAAGGAACTTGGATTATGTGGTCCTCAGTTTACACACAGATGGAAGAATTCTGAAATCAGCATTCATCAGTTGCTCCATGGATTCTCTAGCAGCATTGAATTCTAGTTATCCACAATAGTAATTGTCTGAATTTCTTGTTATCACAGACTCTAATTATTTCTTTCACTTTTCTTTATCAGAGCTTCATTTTCTTACCTGAGTTGCTTGGGATAATACCCCAAACAATGGTCTGTTGTTTGTTTTTTTTCCCCCCTCAGGCCTGCTCTCAGAGACAGGGAACCCAAATGTGATATTGCCACTGAATTATCTTCTTTGCTGACAAATTTTAATTCTATATTCAAGTCCAGTTGAGCTCAATGTCCAAACTGGAGCTCTACATATTTTGAGCCTGAGAACTACGGTTTATTTACCTGAAAGGTATTATTTAATTTACAATATGCTTTACATTAATCATACTTTTATCTCCCTTGAAAGGTTTGATCTATTATACTAACATACTAATGATTACTAAATTTGTATCTCCAGGCCAGAGTTTACTCACTCTTTCAATTTTTGAACACGTGTACACTACTTGTCACTTGGATATACCCAAGTTCACCAGAGTTAACATAATCTTTAGTCCAAAAAATTTCCTTTCAAACCTTGTTCTGCCTCTAGGTTTCTTTGTGCCATTCACACAATTCCTTAAGGAGGTAGTAAATATCCTTCACAGCTTTCATTCAACTCAATAACAAGCAGACATATTTTCGACTAGAAATAGTAGTGAAGTCAATCCATGCAATCTTCACAAGAGTTGCTTTAATGATATTGCTTTGTTTTATTTATTAACAAGGGCTGGAGCAATAGCACTGTGGGTAGGGCATTTGCCTCGCAGGCTGCCAACATGGCCCACCCGAGTTCGATTCCTCCGCCCCTCTCAGAGAGCCCGGCAAGCTACCCAGAGTATCTCACCTGCATGGCAAAGCCTGGCAAGCTACCCACGACGTATTCGATATGCCAAACACAATAACAACAAGTCTCACGAAGGAGATGTTACTGGGCCCGCTCGAGCAAATCAATGAACAACGGGAGGACCGTGACAGAATTGAGGTGGCTGTGGTATTGATTAACTAGTTTATGAATGCCCAGAAGTATTTCCACAACTCACTTGGTGTTCCTTAGTGGGATCCAGCCATAAACATCCAAATTGTTTCCTTTATTTTTTTTCAAAGGGAAATAGAAAAGAACGGCAGCAGCATGAGGTCCTTTCACCAGGGAACAAATTTTTCTCTGAAGAAACTTCCAGCAGCACCTGGGAACAAAGTTTCCCCTGAAGGATCTTCCAGCAGACTTCCTGCTCACCTATCAGAAAAGGACAGAAATCCAGAGAAACTGGAGACAAGATTGCAATGTCTGGTTTATCAACACTGCAATGAAGATCAATTGATTCAAGATAAACACATTATCAACAACAACAATAAAAATTGCATTCCCTTAGTATAAATACATTTTATTTATTTATTTATTTTTTGCTTTTTGGGTCACACCTGGCAATGCTCAGGGGTTACTCCTGGCTCATGCACTCAGGAATTACTCCTGGCGGTGCTCAGGGGACCATATGGGATTCTGGGAATCGAACCTGGGTCGGCCATGTTGGCTGCGTGCAAGGCAAACGCCCTACCCGCTGTGCTATTGCTCCAGCCCCAGTATAAATAAATTTAAAAAGATATTAATAACTTGTATCTTCTGCAATAAACTCCATTCACCTTCCAGTCAAATTTTAGGTGGGACCTGGGCTTGCAGCCAATTGGGGAGATCATATATATGCGTATGAGACATTGGGTTCAGAGCCCAACAGTACCTGGGCCCCAAAAAGTGCTGGGTACGGACCTTGAACACCAGTCTCACAACCAAAACCCTACTGCCACATTTTGATGTGGCTTACTCTATTGCTCAGAGATATTGCTCATATCTCTAAAACTATTATTATTGTGTTCAGGACTACAGCAGCAGACTGTATCATAGTATCTCTCCTTTAAGTCACTACTACTTTCCTTTAACTTCTTAAAATGTATCCAACATGATCTCTCATGAGGTAAATACTAACTTAGTATTTCTTGACTTAAGCCACATCTCTAGCAAAGATCAAGCTATCTCTCTTCTCTGCTCATTTTCAAGCTGCTCAGCACCTGCTTCACTAAACAACCTTTCCACTCACCCAACATTAACCAAAGCCTGCTCATCCTTTGAAGACTGTATTGTCTCACTCTTCCCATCACATCCTTCCTTCACAGGCTGAGATAGGTGTACCTTTATAGTGTCAAATAGTATTTGTATTGTAATCAATTGTTTTGTATATTAGTGCATTGTACAATTAATATCTTTTTATGTGATTGTGATCACCACTAAATAATTATTTTAAAAGCAAAACATATGTTCTGTTCTCATCTGGGTCCTCATAATCAAACACAATACATGGCACATAAAAGTTCATGTTATGCATATTAAATGAAGATATTTATAAGGAGCATTCATATATGTTATTAATTGTAAAAGTTAAGTAGTAATTAACACACAATGAAAGAATTAAGCATATGATAAAGAAATCATATGCTTTTATTAAGGATTTTAAGGGTTCTTTTATCATATGCTAAGAAATAGCATATGATAAAATCCTATTGGAAGGATTTTAAAGTCTGCCTTCAGGGCTGAAGAAGTAAATAGTAAATGGGAAAGGCTTCACATAACCAAGCTAGGTTCTATCCCCAGAACCCCATATGGTCTCTTGAACCTGACCAGGAGTGATCCCTGAGCTCAGAGTCAGGAGTAAGCCCTAAGCACTGTTGGATGTGACCCAAAGACAAACAAAAAACATTCTTCCAAGGGTGGGGCATGTGGATCAACATAATTACACTGACCCTTTGCATTTGCAAGGCTGAGTTTGGTTCCCAGAACCACAGGCAAAAATATACTTTCAATTTTAATTAATGCGCAAAGTAATACCTGACACTTAGATGAAAGTTACACACATTTTAAAATAAGCAAATAAGACAATTTTGATCTAGCGTTGAGGTCAGTAGTTCTAAGAAATATAAGAAAATTGACATATGTAAAATGTTCTAGTGACTAGAAAGTGATTATATTAAAAGTAAAATTATTAAAAATTTTAAAACAATGCATTAAAATATTACTTATCACATGCTTCATATTTATAGTTACTGAAACATTTCATATTTTAAAATTTTGGATCACATGTTTAAAATTCAGAGTGTAATGTATAATAGCAATGCATTTAAGTTTAGATGTTTTGGTATGATTTGTATTATATTGCATTTATCCACCATTGGTACCAATTGTTTTCCTGACCACCTGTGAGTAAACCTCTAGCACTACTGAGTGTTGCCTAAACTCTGCTCCCCAAAATGTCTTCAATTTCATAGTTTACAATAGTAAAGTCATATATCCTAGTTTTTCAAATATACTTAAAATCATCAACTTTAAAATTAAATTTATTATTGTAAATAAGATCAAAAACTTCAATCCTCAATTACATTTTAATGTTCAAAGCCACATACTGGATAGCAAAGGTTAGAGCAAAATTTGTAAATTTAGTAGACAAATATGGACTGTGTTTCAATGTTATGTTAGGGAAGAACAAAGGGTTCAAAAAGTTCACAATGGGAATTCTGACAGGTGTTAGGCAGAAAAAGTTTATCAAAACAAGATTCTTGGAGAAGTTGTCATCTACCCAGAGAACTCAAGGCTAAGCAAGAAGGTAACCTGGTATAAAGGAAAATATAGCATATAACAGAAAAAAAGAAGTTGGAAGTGAGGGGAAATGTAGCATTTTTACAGATCTGCATGTTTTTCAGAATGCATAAGGAAAAAAAATAGTGTAATGGTATGTGTGCAGGAAGCAGCAAAGGTGTTAGGAGTGAGTTTAAAAGGGAATAGGTGTAAGGTTAGACTTGGGAAGAAAGCTTGGAGGAAATCATGAAAGATTTAAAGAGGGACCAGAGCAACAACACAGCAGGGAGGGAATTTTCCTTGTATGCTGCTGACCTGGATTTGATCACCAGCATCATATATGGCTATCCAGAGCATTCCAGGAGTCATTCCTGAGTTCAGAGCCAGAAGTAAACTCTAAGC
Organism: Sorex fumeus; assembly: GCF_029834395.1. NCBI lineage: Eukaryota > Metazoa > Chordata > Mammalia > Eulipotyphla > Soricidae > Sorex > Sorex fumeus. Next base: position 35,093,396 of record NW_026606066.1, on the reverse strand, counting down.
ATCATCAGTGTGTCCCAAAAAGCAACAACCAAAAAGGTTTCATGAAATGTGAAGAAGGGCCCTTTATCTTGAAAGCAACAAGGAACCCCTGAAGAATTGAAAATTCTTCGTTGGCATGAAGTGCCTCTGGTGTCAAATAAGCTCATTAACCAGCCATGATTAAGAGTCTCATAAATAAACCTTGAAAGAGATCAACAAGTTTCAGAGATTCCTCTGGACCCCACACCAGTCTGAGTCATTTGGGGCACCCTTGAGGTGGGGCAGGTGAGCCCAACACCAACCCAAACAGAGCCCTGGCAACCAAACACCTCCACACTTCACAGTCTCTACCATCCATGCTTATGGCTGGACTCCAATGCTCAGCTCGAGCCTAATCCAGAAATTGATTTGTTGAAAAACTCAGATATGCGGATTTTATGACTGAAATCTCCAGGCTTTCATGGGGCTACCTCCCCCCAACCCTATCTCCCTGTTCTTGTGGAAGTCTGGCAGGCACACCCATGAACTGCCTCTGGTGCCATATGCCATATAAGCTCATTAATTGGTAATGATCCAGAGACTCATAAATAAATTAACAGGTTACAGAGATGCTTCCAGATCCCGCACCAGGCTCTGTCATCTGGGCCACCCAAAATCACCATCCAGTTAAAAATTTAACTCCAACTGTATAACCCCATTCAATTCTTTTGAATTCCTGGTCTCAAACTCTACACCACTTACTACATGGAAAATATCATGCTAAGAGAAATGAGCCAGAAAGAGAGGGATAGGCATAGAAAGATTGCATTCATTTGGATAACATAAAGTAACAAAATAAGAGACTAACACCCAAGATCAGCTGTGATAAATACCAGGAGGTTCACTGCATGTCTTCGAGGCCAGCCGCACATTATAGGGGTAAAGGCAGCTCAGATGGAGAAGGGAGCACCAAATAAAGGGTGCTGGGAAGATCCACCCAGGACAGGAGATGCATGCTGAAAGTAGACTCTAGACCGAACATGATTGCCAGCCAATGCCTCTTCTGCAAACCACAGCACCCAAAAGGAGAGAACAAAAGGGAATGTCCTGCCACAGAGGTACGGTGGGATGGGGGTGGAGCATGGGAAGGATACTGGGATTGGTAGGGGTGGAGAATGGGCACTGGTGGTGGGATGGACACTCGATCATTGTATAACTGAAACCCAAGCACAAAAACTGGTAAGTCTACAATTGTATCTCATGGTGTTTCACTAATTTAAAAAAACAAAACAAAACAATTCTACACCACTGATGAACCAGGTGTAGGACATCACATTGGATGGGATTTAAAGTAGAAGGAAACCAATCTTTGAGAAAATATAAACACACAAGGTTTAGCCTGTAACAACATGTTAGTAATCTCTTCCACAAGGGCTTAATGGCTCCATGGTGAGATACAATGATATTCACACCCTTTATTCTAAGAAAATATATTTTGATAATTTTTAGCAAATTATAACAAGCAATATAAAATAAATCATTCAAGACCTGCTCTAGGGGAAAGGCTTGTGGGGTGGTTAGGAAAATTGGAAATGGTGGTGAGAAGGTTCAATGGTGGTGGAATAGGTGTTGGAATATTGAATGTAATAAACCATGAACAACTTCATAAAAATAAAAAATAAATATATTTAAAATAAAATAAAATTCTTGATGGTTAGTGGTATGATTATGATGTTTATTAAAGATCATTTTGTTGTAGTGTGTAAAATGTTTGGAAGGCAAAAACTGATGACTGACACCACACAGTGGTTATGGTGAGTACTATAAAAATTAAAATAAAATGAATAAAATAAAATACAATGAACAAGTGTTGGCAAGAGTGTGGAGAAATTGGAACCATGTGCACTGTTGGTGGAAATGTAAAATGGTACAGTCACTATGGAAACAGTATGGAAATTCCTCAAAAAAATATGAATTGGAATTACCATATGATCCAGCAACTCTAGTTCTAAGTATATATTCATAAAGAATTGAAAATAAGTTTCCAAAAAAGATATTTGTACACCTGTGTTTATATTCAAATGAGCAAAAATGTGGCAGTGACCCAGTGTCCATTGACAGATGAATGAATAAACATATTGTAACATACAAACTTAAATATATATATTTAAGTATATGGACACATATATACAATGAAAAAAATTCAAACTTTAAAAGAAGAAAATTTTGACATATGCTACATAACAAATTTGAGGAGTTTATGTTTAATGACATGTCAGTTATTAGAATACAGACACCAGAGGATTCTACTCATTTGAGATATCTTTAGTTGTCAAAATCAGAGATAGAAAGTAGAATAGTGAGTGACAGGGACTGCAATAAAAACAATAGGAGCTATTGTTTAACCTCTAGTTTCAGGTTTGAAAGATGAAAAGAGTTCTGGAAATGAAGGCTGTATTGTTCATAATCATCACAATATACAATGTACTTAACCCCTCATTCTAACTTTAAAATGGCTAATATAATAATATTTATGGTCCCTATATTTTTTTGTTTGGGGTACACACACAGTAGTTTTCTGGGTTTACTCCTTCCTCTGTGCTCAGAGATCACTCCTGGCAGAGTTCAGGGACAACATGGGTTCCAGGGATTGAACCCATGGTCAACTGCAAGCAAGATTGCATGCAAAGGAATTACCCACCAACTGTATTATCAGTCTGCTCCCAATGGTGCATATATTTTGCTACAAACATTAAAAGCTGCACATCAGCTATGCACACCAGATGTGAGATTGTCATTGTGATGCAGTTGGGATAAAAAAGGAAACTGAAGCACGGGAAAAGAAACGGGTTGGCTTCAGGGATACTGAAGATAGAGTAGGTACAATGAACAAGAATGTTCTGATGATTAATTTTAGCTGAGTCAAGGGAAAGTTTGTAAAAGTACTTTCTACTTCTTTAAATTGATATTAAATTCTTGTCCCATTAAATTCACTATGTTTAAGTATGAGATTCAGAGGTTTTTACTATACTTGCAAAAATGTGAATCTGCCACCATTATGTCAGAAGATTTTCATCACCTTTGAAATAAATGCTATGTTCAATAGCAATCTCTTCACTTTCCTTCTTTTCAAATTTAGAAACTACTTATCTAGTTTTTCATCTCTTTAGATTTCCTTATTTCTGGACACTATATATATAAATATATATATATATATATTCAAGTATAGATCATTTGTGTCTGGCTTTTTCACTTTGTTTGATATCCTCCAGACTTACCCATCTTGTAGCATCTATTAGTACTTATTACTTTTTAGAAGTAGTCTCACAATGGAGACAGTACTGTCTCCATTTACAAGTCTCACATGGAGATGTTACTGGTGCCTGCTCGAGCAAATTGATGAACAATGGGAGGACAGTGCTACAGTACTACTTTTTAGAGGTGATTAATATTCTTTTGCATGGATATACAACAGTTAATTATCCATTCATCAGATGATGGACATTTAAGTTGTCCTCATTTTTTAACTATTATGAATAATATTGCAATGAATATTTGCATATAAAGTTTTGTGTTAACATATACTTTCAACTTTCTTGGGAATACCCTTAGAATTGTTGTCTTGAATTTCTTGTGCAACCACCAGACTGCTTTCTATAGTGGCTATATCATTTAGATTTTCCACAAGCAATGCTTTGAGGTTTTTTTCACTTCTTAGTACAAAAATCTTATATATGAGTATTTGCTATCATTTTATTCTGCTCTAGATTTTAATCTTATTTGACAAAGCACTTTGCCTTCTTACATATCTGGTTTTATCCCACATTTAAGTCTTTAAGCTATGCAAATAATACATTTTCTTCATATTTCAAATCACTCATGACTTCTAACTATAAATAATTTAAACTATCAAAAGAAAAAGGTTTCTCACATATTTTAAGTTATTTGTCCACGAACATTTCCAAAGTTAGTTAAATATAAAAAGAGCTCCCACTTTATTTACCTTCAATTAAGTTTATTTAGTTCAATTTGATTACTTTTCAAGCGACTGCTTAACAACCTCAGCGGTGGATGGCATAAAGGAAATTGTGTTTTACTTTGGAAGAAATTTATCAGTGTAGCCCAGTTCATTCAATCCCCAATGATTTACTGAGGTGTCAGACTCCTATATTTTCTTTGCGTTTACTTCCTTTCCTTCTATATATAAAAGATATAGAAGTAAGTATAATCAGGGTTTTCAGATTTTCAAGTATCTCTGTAGCAGAATCCATCCCCCAATCTATGAATCATCTCACTTTTGTATAATTTTATCCTGCCAGGAATATCACAATGGCATTCTAGTTTGTGATATTTGAGAAGCAGGGATCAATAATCCACAAGAGAACCTGCTACTTTTCTTTTCCAGCTGTCTGGTTACCTTGATAAATACAATACAAGTAGACTGGAAGAATATTTATGGGATCAATTGTGATGATTTTATTAAATTTTTCAAGTTTGACTGGCTTCAACTATAGTCAAAGATCAGTAGGTTTGGGAAAAGGCAACTTTGGGAATAGAGTAAACAGGCATGCTAACATCATGGTAACTTGTGACAGGGATACTAGATTTCTATCAGGTTTTGTCATTTCTACATTATTAATTTTACCTAATCCATTCCTAGATGTTCACAGAAGATCAAGATACTATCAATGCTACCATAGTTGTCTCTGTGTTAAATCAGTCCAATCAGCATTCCAACTCTGCTCTACATTATGATAAAAACTACACTTTGCTTTTGATTCTTATATAATGCTACCTGTCATATAGAAACCTACAACCATAAATGCTACCAGTAACATTTTAGCCACCTTTCTTCCCAGCCTAAATGGGAGGATTTTGTTTTTTGATTATTGGTTTTTCAGATATTATTGGTATGAAAACAGTGCACAGGGATTAATTGGGTATAATCTGAAGGTGAATGAGAAGGCAGCACCTTCAATCTTTCCCTGCTTAAAACTAAATTATTTTTGGCTGAAGAACTAGTGTCATGGGTAGGATGCTGGTCTTGCAGGCGGCCAACCTAGAGTGAATTCCCAGTACCCCTGTGATCCTCTGAGTCCTGCCAGAAGTGATCCCTTAATGCAGAGCCAGGAGTAAGCCCGAAACATTACTGGGGGTGGACCAAAACAAAAACAAAATTATCTAGATTTGTTTTTTTTCTATAATTTCTTCTTGTATTTCAAGTTTCATATTATGGCAACCACTTCAATCACACAGGCATAATCAATGGTATGGCAAAAGGAAACTGTCCTCAGGAGCTCTCAATACTCTAACTCCAGAATTACTATTAATCATTACAAGATTATCCACAGATTCTGCTGGATCCAAAGCCACTAGCTATTCTCTCTCAACTAGTTTATGCTGAATTTACTCCCCAATTCCTCATAAAACTCCTTATCAAGATCCTCGTCAAGGAAAATAAAGTAAACCAAAAACTTACAATTATTTACAATTTTTTCCTGAGTGTGACATTGCTCTAGTCTCAACTTAGATCTGCTGAGGTCTAAATCGTGAAAGAGGTTGGAGGCAAAGATGGAAGCAAAGTGGCAGGAATGAAGCTTGAAGATAGTTTCCATTGCAAATTACGAACTTTAGACAAGCCTTCAAGCAGCCTCTTAAGCAAGAATGGAGGAGGAATGACTTATTTTGACCTAGGAGTCTCTCAGTGCCTTTGGAAATATTCAGGGAATTTGGAAACTTTTAAACCATCCCAAATGTCAACACCCCAAATGTTAACACCCCAAATGTTACCAATTACAACTCTGCTTTTGATCCTTTATTATAGAGATCTGCAGATAGTTGTGGGAGATTACTGGAATTAAAGTTTAATTCTCAAATTTTAACATGCATCAAAATCAGTTGCAAAAATCACTTCTTAAACCATACATTTTGAGGTCTCTGATGCCAGAGTGTCTGTTTCAGTAGCTCAAGAATGAGGTCTGTCCTGGATCCATAAGGTAAATGGAAGAAAATATAGGCAACACCCTCCATGCCATTGAAACACAAGGCATCTTTAAAAATGAAACACCACTGACCAAGCAAGTGGAAGCAAACATTAACAAATGGGACTACCTGAAACTAAGATACTTCTGTACCTCAAAAGAAACAGTAACCAAGATACAAAATCAGCCCATGGAATGGGAAAAACTATTCACACAATAACCACCTGATAAGGGGTTAATATTAAAGATGTACAAGGTACTGGTAAAACTTTACAAGAAAAAAACATCCAACCCTGTCAAAAAAATGGGGAGAAGAAATGAACAGAAACTTCCTCAAAGAAGAAATTAGAATGGGCAAAAGACACATAAAAAATTGTCTACATTGATGATCGGGCTGGAGCGATAGCACAGCGGGTAGGGCATTTGCCTTGCACGCAGCCAACATGGCTGACCCGAGTTCGATTCCTCCACCCCTCTCAGAGAGCCCGGCAAGCTACTGAGAGTATCTCGCCCGCACGGCAAAGCCTGGCAAGCTACCCGTGATGTATTCGATATGCCAAACACAGTAACAAGTCTCACGATGGAGATGTTACTGGGCCCGCTCGAGAAAATCGATGAAAAATGGGAGGACAGTGACAGTGACATTATTGATCATCAGGGAGATGCAAATCAAAACAACAATGAGATAACACCTCATGCCTCAGAGACTGGCACACATCCAAAAGAACAAAAGCAACCAGAGGTTGTATGGGTTGTATGAATGTGGGAATAAAGGGACTCTCCTTCACTGTTGGTGGGAATGTCGACTGGTTCAGCCTTTTTGGAAAACAACATGGACATTCCTCAAAAAACTAGAAATTGAACTCCCAGTCTACCTGGCAATACCACTTCTGGGAATATACCCTGGGAGTCCAAAAACACCCATCATAAAGACCATCTGCACTTCTATATTTATTGCAACTCTGTTCACAGAATCTGGAAACCACCTGAGTGCCTGAGAACAGACATATGGATAAAGAAACTGGTACATCTACACAATGGAATGCAACAGAGCTCTTAGGAAAAATCAGCTCATGAAACTTGTCTATAAATGGATAGACTTGGAGAATATCATGCTGAGTCTGTCTCCTTCATCAGAAGGAGAGGGACAGATATTGAATTACAGCATTCATTTGTGAGATATAAAAAAAATAGTATGAAACTATTATTCAAAATTAGTTGAATTCCCAGGGGAAATGGGTCAGGAGGACTGGTCAATGATGGGTCAATGGTGTGGGAGATGGAGGGTAGTTGAGATAGATGGAGAGTCTATCACAAACTGTAATACCTAAAATGTGTGTGTGTGTCTGAGAGAGAGAGAGAGACAGAGAGAGAGAGAGAGAGACAGAGAGAGAGAGAGAGAGAAAAGAGATGCCTGTCATAGAGGCAGGCTGGGGTGGGGGGTGGCTTAAAGTTATGGGAGGGAAACTGGGAACACTTGTGCTGGGAAATTACACTGGTGGAGGGATGGGTGTTGGAACATTTTATGACTGAAATGCAATCATGAACAATTTTTAATGCTCTATCTCATGGTTATTCAATAATAATAATAATAGCACTGTCCTCCCATTGTTCATCAGTTTGCTTGAGCAGGCACCAGTAACATCTCACAACAAATTGTGAGATTTGTTGCTACTGTTTTTTAGAATATCAGATATGTCACGGGTAGCTTGCCAGGCTTTGTCGTGCGGGCGAGATACTCTCGGTAGCTTGCTGGGCTCTCCAAGAGGGGTGGAAGAATCAAACCCAAGTCAGCCACGTACAAGGCAAACACCCTATGATAAAAATAATAATAATAACTATTATTATTATTATTATCACTGACACTGTCCTCCCATTGTTTATCTATTTGCTCGAGCAGGCCCAGTAATGTCTCCATTGTGACAACTGTTACTGTTACTGTGTTTGGCACATCGAATACGTCATGGGGAGCTTGCCAGGCTTTGCCATGAGGGCGAGATACTCTCCGTAGCTTGCTGGGCTCTCCGAGGGGGCGGAGAAATCAAACTCCAACAGCCATGTTGGCTGAGTGCAAGGCAAATGCCCTACCGCTGTGCTATCGCTCCAGCCCTATTATTATCAATAATAATAATAATAAAGAATTTAGTCTGCTGTGCCTGAGAGATAGTACTCCAAAGAGACAGGGAGCTTGCCTTGCACATGGTCTACTAGGGTTCATCCTCTGGCATCCCCTATGGTCCTCCAGCACCATCTGGAGTAATTCCTTTTGGGGGGGAGCACACACCCTGCAACTTATTCCTGGCTCTGCACTCAATAATTACTCCAGGAAGTGTAAAACAGATGCCCTACCTGCCGTAGTATTGCTCCTTCAGCCTGGAGTTATTCCTGAGTGCAAAGAATCAGAAGTAACTCCTGAGTATTGATGGCTGTGTTCCCAAAACAAAAACAAACAAACAAAAGAATGATCTCAGAAAATGTCTTCTTCTAGCAAGCGTCCAGTTGTTGCTGATGCTACTAACCTAAGTACCATATTTAAAGCATCACTGAATTATAACTTAGTCCAGTGATCTGTGTTTGATACCTTACTACCAATTCTTTATTATGCAAGATTAGAATTTCTTTTAGCTTTTTTTTTAAACTGAAATTATTTCACACTTTGCTAGTTTCCACTTGCCCTGCCCCCTTGGTGTCTTTAATGAGTTATTCCTGTTGTTATTCCCTGTTGTTAAAGGCAGGCAACCTGACTCTACTTCCCTTGTATTCCTGTGTTCCATTCCGTCCATTACAGTGGCCACTCAGGGTGACGCTTCAATCCAGGTGACCACAGGGGATAACTTAGTCAACTAATGCTTGGTGCCATGACGTATTGCCATCTCTTCCTTTAATATTTTAACACAGTTATTTTTTAAATGATCATATATTGCTATTTTCTTAATCGTTTTCTGCCTGAAAAAAATTCTGGCATCAATTACTAAATAGGAAATAACTCTTATTTGAAGAAACAGGTCTTCTTTTTAGTCTACAATTCCAGGAACAATAGCTATAACTGTATTTCAGAAGTAGTCAACTATAGCAAGGAATGCTTTTTCTAAGAGTCCTAAATTTGAAGAATCAGGAAGTCTACATGCAACATCTGCTGTTTTCAGTACCTCGCTTCAGAATATGTGCCATTCAAAAAAGCTTTCTGTTTTTATGACATATAACTTGGTTCTAAGTTTCAGTTTAATGTGTCTAATTAGTAGAACATACATTACACTAAGGAAGACAGTGAAATATTTTAAAATTTATTCCTTAGATTACTCTGCATCCTTCTCTCTCTAGAAAAACATGGCAGAAGGGAATTATTTTGAATGCTAAGTGAAACTGGGCAAGTGTCTGTGACAAGTAGAAAGTAAAGAGTGTATATTTTATGTGATTGGGCTGGAGTGATAGCACAGTGATAGGACATTTGTCTTGAGTGCAGCCGGCCTGACTGAGCCAGGTTCAATTTCTCCGCCCCTCTCAGAGAGCCCAGCAAACTATGGAGAGTATCTTGCCCACATGGCAAAGCCTGGCAAGCTACCTGTGACATATTCGATATGCCAAACACAGTACCAATAAGTCTCACAATGGAGACGTTACTGGGCCCGCTCGAGCAAATCAATGAACAACAGGAGGACCGTGCTACCGTGCTACCGGGCTTGGTCAGCTAAAAAGATCACTGTCACTGTCCTCCCGTTGTTCATTGATTTGCTTGAGTGGGCCCAGTAACATTGTGAGACTTGTTATTGTGTTTGGCATATCGAATATGTCACAGGTAGGTTGCCAGGCTTTGCCAGTGGGCGAGATACTTTCGGTAGCTTGCTGGGCTCTCTGAGAGGGGCGGAGGAATCGAACTCGGTTGGCCATGTCGGCTGCATGCAGGGCAAATGCCCTACCCGCTTGCTATCCCTCCAGCTAAAAAGATATAGAAAGAGAATCAGAATGCTGAAAGGAAAACAGGTCCAGAACCTCTGGGCCACACGATTTCCCAAAATATTTGCTTTTCTTCATTCTTGATTAAATTAGTCATCAAATTAGTCATCAAGCAGAATAAAAGTGAATAAAAACTTGAAGTTATTTGAACTTATCCTATATATAACTTTTAATAAGCTACTAAATATATTTCTTCAGATATAGGTTGTCAATAATGGTAATAATATCTGTTCATTTCTGGTTTGGAGGATTAAATAAGACAGCATTGTGTGGATGTGTGTGTGTGTGTTGTGGGGGCCAGGAGTTACTCGTGTAGTGTGCTCAGAGATCACTGCTGGTGTTGCTCAGGGGACCGTATGGGATGTTGGGATCTAACTGGGTGGGTCTCATGCAAGGCAGGTGTTCTACCTGCTGTGCTATCTCTTCAGCCCTGAGACAACTTTTTAAGATGGGATTTAACATAAACCCTGACTTATAATTGCTGATTTTATGTTTTCTAGAAGGTATGGTTATTTTTAAATCCTTGAAGTGCTTATAATTACAGGATGTTGAATGAAATTCTCACTTGAACATATATATATATATATACATATATATTAAAATATAGCACGGTGGGTAGGGCATTTGCCTTGCATGTGACTGACCCAGGTTTGATTCCTCCGTCCTCAGAGAGCCTGGCAAGCTACTGAGAGTATCCCACCTGCATGGCAAAGCCTGCCAAGCTCCCTGTGGCATATTTGATATGTCAAAAACAGCAACAAGTCTCACAATGGAGATGTTACTGATGCCCACTCAAGCAAATCAATGAACAATGGGAGGACAGTGCTACAGTGCTTTATATATATATTCAAATACATGTATATATATGTATACATATATGTATATATACATGTATTTGAACATCAGCGAGACACACAGTTATAAAATTATTCAAATTTGGGTTCCAGTCATATAATGTTCCAATGTCTGTTCCTTCACTAGTGTATATTTCCCATCACTAATGTCCCCAGTTTCCCTCCTGCCAACCCCTCTCCACCCCAGCCTACCTCTGTTGTTCTATGGCAAGCACTCTTCTACCCCTCTCTTGCTCACTCTCATGTGTTCTCTCTCTCTCTCTCTCTCTCTCTCTCCCCCCCCCGGGCATTATGGTTTGTAATATAAGTACTGAAAGATTATTATTAATTCCTTTAACTACTTTTAGCACTCAGTTTTTTTTCCAGATAGATCATTTCCAACTATTATTATCATAGTGGTCCCTTCTCTATCCTAACTGGCCTCCCAACTCCTCACTTATGGCAAGCTTCAAACCACAGACCAATCTTATAGCAGCCCTTTTTTCTACTACCATTGTTATTAGTTTTATACTGTTTTTTTAGATATCAAACCATTGAGTGCAATCATTCTGTGTTTGTCCCTCTCCATCTCATTTCATTCAGCATAATACTCTCCATGTCCATCCATTTATGAATAAATGTCATGACTTCATTTTTCCTTGTGGCTGTGTAGTATTCCATTGTGTAGATGTTTCAAAGTCTCTTTATCCAGTCATCTCCTCTCGGGCCTTCAGGTTGTTTCCAGAGCATGGCTACTATGAATAGTGCTGCAATGAACATAGAAATCCAGATCGAGTTTCTGCTGTGTGTTTTTGAACTCCTGCAGTATATTCCCAGAAGTGGTATTGCTGGGTCATATGTGTAGAAACTCAATTTCTAGTCTTTTGAGGAAAGCCTGTAATGTTGTTTAAAAAGGCTGAACCAGTCAGCATTCCAACCAACAATGTATGAGAGTGCCTTTCTCTTCACATCTGCACTGGCACTGATTGTTCCTTGTTCTTTTTGAGGTGTGCTACTTTTAGCACTCAGATTTTTTTCCAGAGAGATCATTTCCAAGTATTATTATCATAGTGGTCCCTTCTCTATCCTAACTGGCCTCCCAACACCTCACTTGTGGCAAGCTTCAAACTAGTTTCTGTGGTGTGAGATATCTCATTGCTTTTTTTTTTGGATTTGCATACACCTGATGATTTGTGATGCAGAGCATATTTTTGTGTGCCTTTTGGCCTTTTCTATTTCTTACCTGAGGAATTTTCTGTTCATTTCTTCTCCCCATTTTTTGATGGGGTTGTATTTTTTTTTCTTGTAAAGTTCTACAAGTGCCATACATATCTTTGAACAAACACTTTTAGTCAAAACATTTCTAAGCATTCTGGAAAAATAATTTTTCCATAATTATATATTATTCAGCTATTAATTATAAGTCACTGCATAACTTAGTGGGTCATACTAACAAACATATATTACTACTCATTTATTTATGGATCAGTTGAATGGTGCTGCTGAGTAGTGTTCTATCCTTTAGATTCTCATGTAGCCTCCTCTGTGTTTTGTGGTCCCTAATATAGCTCATATAGAATTGACTCAGAATAAATATTTCAGGACTAAAGAGCTCATGTAGCTTGTGAAGCACTTGCCTAACAGTAAGCTCTGAACAATGCCAAACATGACCCCCCAAAATTTAAAAAGCAAATAAAATTAATAGTTCATAGGATTTTTCCCTTGTATTAATATTTATAATTATCATTTTATAGTTTACATAATTATATGCAGTAATTTGTAGATAGTTTATGTAATCACAGTCACAGTCCTCCCATTATTCATTGATTCGCTCAAGCGGGCCCAGTAACGTCTCCATTTTGAGACTTGTTACTGTGTTTGGCATATCAAATACATCATGGGTAGCTTGCCAGGCTTTGCCGTGCAGGCAAGATACTCTCGGTTTTTTGCCAGGCTCTCCAAGAGGGGCAGAGGAATCAAACCTGGCTCGGCCGGCCGGCTGCATGCAAGGCTAACACCCTACCACTGTGCTATCGCTCCAGCCCTAGTTTATGTAATAGGTAAAGGCCCTCCCGTTGATCGTCGATTTGCTAGAGCAGGCCCAGTAACGTCTCCATTGGAGACTTTGTTGTTACTGTGTCTGGCATATCGAATACTCTCGGTAGCTTGCCGGGCTCTCCGAGAGGGGCGGAGGAATCGAACTCGGGTCGGCCATGTTGGCCGCTTGTAAGGCGAACGCCCTACCTGCTGTGCTATCGCTCCAAGAATTATAAATTAAAGTGCATAAATGCCAACTTAAATTCTTACAGATAATTAAAATATTATAAACATAGACTTATGGTCTTCAAATGAAAACATGGTTATAAACTATATCTGATTCTTGTCCATGAAGCAATTCTAGTGAGCTGAAAACACAAAGTATATATTTGGCTTAGGCCAGAGTGATGGTATAGTGGGTAGGGCACCTTCCTTGCATGCAGCTGATCCAAGTTTGATCTCTAGCACCATATATAGTTCATATAGTTCTATCAATAGTCAGACCTGATCACACAAGAGTAAGGGCTGAGCACAACCAGGTGTGGCCTAAACCAACCCCAAAGTATATCTATATCTATATATATGATTCATTTATGAACAATAATAATATATACCCATAAAGTAGTCTGAAAATTAACATTTTTTTCAAACTTGTGGTTTATTGGGACACTAAAGTAGCTAGAATTGAGGCAATAAGGCCTTAATTAGAAAAAAAATCCAGGTGACACAGATACATGTATTTGTTGAAAGTAAAGCAAACAGAAGATATTAGTTGGCATTGTGTTTATAGAACTAATAAAAAAACTGTCATTTTGAATGTACAATGCATATGCCAAGAAACAAGAACTAAATTTTAATTTAATGAGGTAGTTTTACTAAATGAAAGCCAAATTCTTCATTTTTTATTAATCCAGAAGATCATATCTTGTCGACTCTTTTAAATTGATAATTTTATATCAGTTTTTTCATAAAAATTGCCATAACTTTTTTCAGAAAAAAAACTAAGCTTTATTTTTCTGCTTTTAAGTAATGTTCTTTATTATGCATGCTAAATTATGCATCAACTCACTAATTATCCAAGTTGAAACATATGTATGATTGATTATTGGAATATTCCCATGTTTAAAAGTTAAAACAGATCTGCAATAGATTCATTATTTTAGTAAGAGATTCTGATTCCAGGCTTCTAGTCTTCCCCTTTGCCCTCTACTCATCTCCATGTGAGAGTACATTTCTTTGTAAATCTTTAGACAATGAATGTGCCAAGAAAGGACAACTAATTCTAATTTAATGAGGTAGTTTTTCCAAATGAAAGCCAAAACCTTCATTTTTATTAACAAATAAATGAGGAATATTTATTTTGAACAAGATATTAACAGAGGCAAAGCAATTCAAATGCTTCAAGAAGAACTGATTTTAGCAAAACTCTTGAATGAATAATGAGCTTTTATGAAAATGCTCCTCCTTTGATATAAAACAATTTATCTGAATGACTTCTTTCAACCTCACTGATTCTTGTCAACTCAATGAGTCCACTGCAAACTTAGATGAATGTAGCTATCTAAATTATACATTACCCACTCTCACTTTTAGAAATTTATATTTTAGTTTCTTTTATAAATGCTATGTTTAAATTAACTCAATCATTAAACATGATGCTTAAGTCTACCAACATACCACCCTGAACATGCCTGGTCTTGTTTGATCTCTGACGCTAAGCAGAGTTAGGCCTGGCTGATACTTTTATAAGAAACATCAAACTTAAAGTTATTTCTCTGAAAGAAAATTAAAGTGCATCTACAAAACATAATTTAGAAGTAAAGCATGACATATACATCCATTCCTTAGTAAAATGTAGAAAATAAGAACTTTTGAATCAATTAGACCTAAGCTTGATTTCTGTTTCTACCATTAATTAAGTAGGAGGCATTGAGCATATCATTGGGCATTGAATAAACCTAATTTCATTCAACTGTCAGAAGAGAATTATGGTTCTTACTAATAGTGTCATTGGAATGTTCAAAACCAGTGTGCTCTTTTGGTCTATTACCAGTTTTGTAAACTTGCAAATAGCTTTAGGTTAAAAAAATATTACTGATTTAAATTAAATTGAATGTGTTACTTCTGAGGAAACTAACAATATTCAACGAAGGTTATAAAGAATCATGATTTTTGGTAATCACTGGGCAATTTGTGTGTCATTGGCCTGTGATATCAGGGTAACCTTCCTAAGTATCTCTGAAGTAAAATTTCTAATTTCATCCATCCCTGGAACCAGCCTAGTCCAATTTTAATCATCTTTACTACGAAAACTGCAACAACCTGCTTTTCCCAAATCACTCTAAAATATTCTATGATTAAAACAATCTAAAATTACAATATTCCTCAAGCGTGTCTCATGCTTCTCAGAATCTCTGATTTCTTCAACGGGAAATAGGCTCCGGGGCCTGTGCTTTTTGCTCTTTCCTCTAATTATGTTTGCTATATACTTTCTCTTCTCAGCACTGCACTGGTCGTTTTATAGGTTCAAGACCTTCCTACTATCTTCTTGTTTCAGAGTTCTTACATTTATTCTTCTACTGTTCAGGAATATGCTAAGACAGCATCTAGCTGTACTGGTAAGACATTTCCACAAGCTTATACTCTCCATTTTCTCAGGAAGCCTCCCTTCCCCTTCCCCCAGTTTCCTTCATCATTATCTGTTAGGACTGATAAGTGTTGTTTTCCTTTCCTGCACTTAGACCCAGCCAGATAGGTACACACTCACTTCTGGTAAAGGTAAAGGTAAAGGCCCTCCCGTTGATCGTCGATTTGCTCGAGCGGGCCCAGTAACGTTGGAGTCTCCATTGGAGACTTTGTTGTTACTGTGTCTGGCATATCGAATACTCTCGGTAGCTTGCCGGGCTCTCCGAGAGGGGCGGAGGAATCGAACTCAGGTCGGCCATGTTGGCCGCTTGTAAGGCGAACGCCCTACCCGCTGTGCTAGGAGCGATAGCACAGCGGGTAGGGCGTTTGCCTTGCACGCAGCCAACATGGCCGACCCGAGTTCGATTCCTCCGCCCCCCTCGGAGAGCCCGGCAAGCTACCGAGAGTATCTCGCCCGCATGGCAGAGCCTGGCAAGCTCCCCGTGACGTATTCGATATGCCAGACACAGTAACAACAAAGTCTCCAATGGAGACGTTACTGGGCCCGCTCGACTCACTTCTGAATCTTACGAAATCCTATTGCTCACTAGGTAGAAAGCTTTGTGGAAGCAAAGACTAAGGTCTGTTTCTATTTATCCCATCACCCTTTGCTCCAGCAAACAGGCTGAGCACAGTGACAATCCATATAAGTGTGTTGGATACATTTATTAGTGAAACTGCTTTCTGAAAAATGGCAATGAGCCTATAAGTCCCAACCCTACAAATAGCATGGCAGGTAGGGCATTAGCCTTGCACACGGCCAACAAGGTCAGCCCAGGTTTGATTCCTCCGCCCCTCTCGGAGAGCCCAGCAAGCTACTGAGAGTATTGCACCCACATGGCAAAACCTGGCAAGCTACCCATGGCATATTTGATATGCCAAACACAGTAACAAGAAGTCTCACAATGGAGACGTTACTGGGCCCACTCAAGCAAATCGATGAGCAACGTGAGGACAGTGACAGTGACATTGATAACCATATATAATATATATATGTACTGAAATATATACTGAAACCACTTCAGACCCTGGCTCCTGACATATTCTTAACACTCCAGCATTATGGAATAAGATGCATACAGAGAAACTTCTCCTTGTTAAAAACAACCAATATAAATTAGGCTGTCGTCCAAATAAGGTCATGTAAGTGAGACACAGAAGTGATTTCAAAAAAGGGGGAAAGGCTTATTTGACTTGATAGTGAGCTGGCCTAAAATATATGAATTTTTGGTGGCTGGAGAGATAGACAAGTAGGCAGGGTGCTTGCCTTGCATGTGGCTAACTGGGATTTAAAGCCCGTTACTCCATATGGTCCCCTAAGCACCACCAGCAGTGATCACTGAACTCAGAGCCAAGCAGTGAGCATCACTGGGTGTGCAGCCCCCCAAATATTTATACTCTTTCCCAATTTTTAAAAATTTCCTTGGGGGGAAAACACATCTAAAACAAATGAGACTTAAAGATATAGGTTAATCATAAAGCCTATGCCCTCTATGAGTGAATAGTTTTCAATTTCTAGCACCAAAAAATTAAAATGAATAATATATCAACCACAAAATCTATGATCTTTAAATAAAAGTTAGAGAGTCTCCAGAGAGACTATCTCCAACCCAGAGCTACATAAACCATTGTTTCTGGGAGCAGCCTAGAGGGTACCCTGAGAGAAGTACCTGCTCTGTGGAGCTCTTCAGCACTCCACCTTCTTCTCTAGTCATCTTCAACATTAAGCATCTATTCCTTGTGTGTGGGCCCTGTAACTTTATCACTCCAGGTAGGTATATCAGATTCTTCTTCATCATCATCATTATCATCATCTCAACCTCTTCATTTTTCACTGAGTTAACATTAGCTTGATCATTATACATGTTTCAGGGGTGCTCTGGCACACTCCTTCAAAAGTAAGGCATCATATCACATTTTTTATTAAAGCAGCATGTCTTATACCACACCCCATTGAACTACCTTTATCCTGTATGTGCCCCGATCCTGCTCCCTTTGACATTCTCAGTTCTGTGATATTAATGCAAACATTGTTTGCATCTGTTCCCTTCCTTTTGTTTCTTCACATCTCTTTAAACTTTTAAAATGTGGATTCACTTATAGATTTCTTTCAATAAAAGGCAGAAGATGTATGAGTATTAAAGTGTTGAGATAACTGGATAGGATATGGAAAATGTCATGAGTGTCAAGGGAAAAAAAGCATATAAAGGGGGTGGTGAGCAGAGAAATCACCTGGGTCTAATTTCTACTCTTGGCAATATTGCCTGTAATCTGCCTCATCAAATTAAGCAGTTTTAACTGGAAAAAAAAAGGAGATATGTAGACTCTCATGTGGTTGCCAATAGGGACAGGAGAATTTGTCTCACTTCAGGCAACTGTGGATGTCTGACCTCACAGCTTCTCACATATGCTGGGATGGCAGGGGTGTCCAATTTCCTTTGAGATGGCTCTTGGCATTCATACTTCTTGCCCTGATGCTTTTATGCTTTCCTGGTCTCTTTCCCTTCAAAACTAGCTTGCTTGCCGAGGGAGAAGCTAACCCAATGAGTGATGAAAGCCTCTCAGACTCTCAGATCATCTCACAAAGGGGCTGAGAGTGAGCAGGAGGAAAATAGACTGAGATAATTTATTGAAGCCCATTACAAGTAGACCCTCTGTTATAACATCATTGTCTGCAGAATGCCTAGAGCATAGGCAAATTTGTGTCATTTATGTATGGATGTACAAGTTTATTTATTTGTTTATTTATTTTTAGTGCCTAACCTCATAATCACATTGTCCTATTTCGGCCCCCAAAGTGGCTTGTCACTGAGTGAGAGTAATTTCTCTTGGCAGTTGCTCCCAGCAGGTGGCTGCTCATGGTACCTGCATCAGAAAGGTAGATTTAGTCAGAGATTTTATTTTAATATGAAATCTGTATTGCAGCCTGAGCCACTACTGGGTGATGTGCCAAAATTCATGTCTGCAGCATGATTTATTATGTGAAAATACCACAGAACTAATCAGTGGAGTTACTAATTAATACAAATCTGCATTTTTTGCATAAGCAATTAGTGCAAGGAGAGAGCAGTGAAAGAGGAAGTTCAACTCCTTTAATCTCAGCACCTACTCAAGCGGAAAGACCCACCAGGGCCAAACTCAGAGATCTACATTTGGAATTTTCTTTCTTTGATTAGTTAAAGGCCTAAAAGGTCAAATTATCAATTTTTAATTCATATAAGAATGTATTTGTTAAGGAGGAAATAAAATATTTTATTTAAATAAGTTGAGACTCGGGGTGAATTCTTGAATCAAAAATTATTCTATTTTGCATAACAACAAAGATGGAAAATCACAGCAATAGGGTGGGAAGAGCTCCTCATCATGTTTCTAATGTGTTTAAGTAAACAAAGGTGCACACTGTTTTCAGATTCATATTTGAACTTTTCCCTGTATAGTTTGGATAAAAAGTATATTACAAAGTCATGTTTTAAATCAAGTATAATTTTAATTATCTTTGAAAAATAATACCACTTAACATCAATCTTCCATTAATTTAATCAAAATCATTATACTATGGGATAACTGTGGAGTAGATAGGATGAGTGTGATAGAAAAATATTTATTTCAGTATGCTACATGAAACAAAAGCCAAAGCAAAACCATTCTGTAGAAATATCTTCTTGTTTATGTGAATAGAAAATAAAAGTTTCATTTGCTTTTGAAGCAGTGCAGCAAGTTGGTTGCAATATTAAAACGATGACCATCTTTCTGAAAGTTACTCAATTTATCATTTTTGTGGTCACAGGCCCTTAGATCAAATTGATAGTTTAAGTCCTTCCCCACTCCTAAACTAAAATTTTTATCTTGGCGTTTGAGGGGGGGCGTGATTAATAAAATGCAGACTTTCAAGGCTATTTGATTAGAACTTTGGACATAGTGGTCGGTGTTCTGGGGGGGGGGGGGGGGGAATGAACTGGATGAACTGGGCAAGGGAAAGCTGTCTCAAGGAGATGGAGTGAGAGGTGGGAATTATCCATGGTGCTGATACCTCGAGGAAGCTACTTCTCCTGCTGACTGGGGCCTCTTGGAACTTCGCTCCTGGAACTTGCCCGGTTTCCTCCCTCAGCCCCTGCTGCAGCCTTTGTTAAGAGAATGCTCAGGCGCTTTTGGTATGTTTCTGCTCTGCACTCCCACGGCTACACCCAGTTACCGGGAATTTTGTTTGCTTGTTGCTTTTTGAGAGGGCGAGAGGTTGGTAAACAAGCACAGGGCTCTTTTCTGTTACCCTAAGAGACACATGCTCACTCACACACACTTACATTCATAGACCCACAGACTAACCGCGTGCTCAGAAGGTACCATAAGCTCCCACACGAATATGCATACTCCCACTCAGTTCTACACAGGCTCATCCACATTTGCACACTTGCGCGCGCGCGCGCGCGCGCACACACACACACACACACACACACACACACACACACACACACACACACGGAAACCATCTGGCGCACGAGGCCTTGGGCAAGTCGAGTCAGTGGCCCGCACCTGCCAGTTTGCTCTGAGCTGCCTAGATTTCACCTTGTTGATCTCTGCGTGTGCCTTGGTTTCTGGGAAAAGCTCTCACTCCTGAACCAGAATTGGAGACAAAGTCCCTCTGAAGCCTGTAGGCGTCGCGAGGGGAGCCCCTCCCTCCTGGAGGTCCAGAGGGACCCGCAGGATGTAAATAATAAATAAAAGAGCCCAGACAGGCCTTGCCGGGGAAGCCGGGTACTAAATCACTCCCCAAATCACAGTCGCGTTGTGCTCCATCCAATAGCTCTAAGCTATTCGTGAGGGTGAGGGTTGGAATCAATTCCCCCCCCCCCCCGTTCTCGCAGGTGCAATATGAATCAATTATCTTAATTAAGATTATGCCGCAAGCCCAGGAGATCTGGGGAGGACGGATTTTGCGCTCTCGGCAACGGCGAGGCATTTTAATAGCTTTTCTTTTTGCTCCTGGCACTCCCCCGTCGCCTACTTGTCGACCCTTAGGGGCAGCTATAGCCTTTGGCCACAACCCGAGAACCTTGTGGCCTCCCTGGAGGTGGAGGCGAAAATTTGGCATGAGGCCCTCCGGGCAGAAGCAACGTCCTTCTCTTACCTCCCCAGGGCTCTGAGCTCTAGTGAGAGATTTGCAGCTCTTAGCCATTGGGTTTCAGCAGTCCTAGATCCTGCAGTCACTCCCCTCCCCCTGCTTCGTAGCCAGCAGCACCCCCCACCCCCACCCCCCCCCCCGCCTCACGCCCCCGCAGGAGAACTCTGTCAGCCTGGATTCCCCTCCTGGGAGGACCCGGGAGGGACGCTGGCGCCGTTCGGGGTGCTCAGGGGCACTGGCTACCCTCGGCTCTTTGATTCAGTACAACCCCCACTCCGCCAAACCCAGTGCAGGCAGGGCTGGCATCTGTTTCCCGGAGAAACAGGTCAGCACCAGGGACGCCAGCCCGACCCCTGCGCTTCATCTCCGCCGCGTGAATGCGTCGCACCCCCGCCTCCCGCAGCGACACTCTTCCCGCGCCCCAAGTGCCCGCCACGCACAACACCACCTCGCCACCCCCCACCCCCGGTGCCCCAGTGCCGCGCGCCTCCTGCACCTCCCGGACCCGCGCCCCACCCCCGCCACGCGTCTTCCCGCCGGCTGCGCTCAACGGCCCGACCGCCCGGGCCGCGCCGCGCGTTGCCGCGGGGACCTGGGGGCGACAGATTTGGGGCATTGCTCGAGGGCAGTGAGTCATGAAAGCGGCTTTTGTTGCTCGCGCGTGCAGCTCGCGTGCCTCTCGGCCGCCTGTCGCGCCCGGGGGCCCCGGCTGGGGAAGACGCGCCAATCCCTGGGCCAGCGCGCAGAGGCGGGAGGCACCTCGGGGCGCCCGGAGCCAAAGTCCGCGCTGTCCGTAGTCCAGAACAACGGAGGCGGCGGCGTAGATTACACCGAACACCAGGGGAGCCGGGAAGCTCAGTGGGAACTCGCCACAGCTAGTTTCTAGGACATCCCCAAGTGCCCTTTCCTTTGTCCAAATCCACAGCCCGGCGGGCGACAGGATTAAGGGTGGGTTAATCAGGAATGGGAGGAAACGGGTGGAAACACTTGGCGCTGGTATGAACTAGGTCTTCTCTACTGAGAATTTCTAGGTTTCCATGTGATGTCGCAAAGTGGAGGGCGCCCGGGCTTCCTAGAGTCTCTTTAGGCCACTCCATTCGGGTCTACCACGTCACCTCCCAACTGCTATGAAATACCTCCAGAACTGAGAAGAGAGAGACGAAATTTTACCATCTCCTGCTAAGGGCACGGTGGTGCGTGAGTAGGGGGATGAGCTAGTGAGTTCGCTGCCTCCAATATTGACAACTGATGTCTGAGTGGTGAGGGCATAAAGCTTGGCAGACCCTGTTGCAGGCTCCAACTCTCCAAGTTGTGGATGAACCAGCCTCAGGAACTGACTCTGATGCCACTTAAGTTTTCAACTATCCCGGAAGATAAGGGCTCTCCAAGGACCGGCATGTGGTGCTGAAACTAGGCTCCTGGATGATTCCCCCCCCCCCCCCACACACACACACAAATTATTTATACTCTGTATGGAGAATTTGAAACAGTTTTGTAGAAGTTGGATCATACATAGTTTAGAATTTTAATTTTGTGCCGGGTGGGGACTATTACCAATGCCTCCAGACATCAAAGATTCTTCTTAGAATCTCTCTCCCTCCCAAGGGCTGCCCCCTCACCCTGCCTCTCAACTGCTCAACCCTGACACTGTTTACAAACTCAAGGGCCTTTTTAGAGCAATTGCCTTGAAACAAGCAATTCAAGTTCATGACATTCATTGCAAAAGAGAGGGTTGTTAATGCAGGATTAGAGGGGTAGCTGACAGAGAAAGCGTGGACACGGAGATACTGCCAATACAAAAAAATCCATAAAACAAAAACTCATACATGCTTCTGGAACTTATGGTGGGGAGAGTAAGGAATCATCATTTACAAACACAACTCAATAGGAGTTGGGGTGCTCTGTGGTCTTCGCTTGAACCAGAAATAGAGGTGTGTCCCCTGTCCTTGAGATTTTAGGAGTCAAGTGGCCATTTGCCCATCCAAGAGCTAATCTAATGGACTTTACAAGTAGCTAAAAGTCTATTCAGCACAGGCTCTTTGCAACCTCCTTTGAAAAGACTTGTCTGAACCCAGTACCATTTACTGGTCCTAGTGGAGGCTAAATGAGCAAGGAAGGGAACAAAGACCTCTGAGTCAAGGCATCCTGTGCAACCAATGGCCTTGACTCAAATGGACAGTTCAAGGACTATATGCTCCTCTAGATTTCAGGAGAAAGCTCCAAGGTCGCCAGAACCAAGGCCTGCCTGCGCACGGACTGGATCTGAGGATAAGGACCTCGGCGTCGGGAGAAACGTACACCGTGAGAGATATCTAGAGAAACAAGCGACGGTCAGGATACCTTGCCCCACGTCTGATGTGGCAAAGTGACACATTTCTATACTGCAGGGGAGGGGAGTGGGCGACCACGTTAGGGAAGATGAGAGGGGACTGGTCTCAAAGCTGCATTTACCGATGAAGCCGTTTCTATGTGGCACAAATGTTGGAGGGGCTGCTAGAGATTAGGAAAAGCCACTGTTTGGCACCGACGAGCGAAGCATCTGCCAAGAGGGAGAAACCTCAGGCAGGGGCAAGGAGTTTTGGTGAGCACGAGACCAGAGGGCTGGCGAGGAATCGAGCAAAGCCCAGACGCGCCGCTTTCCCCTGCTTCTCCTCTTTTCGCCCTGTGACCCGCCCCAAGGCGGGTCACTATGGGACCCAAATCCAGTCGACGCTGCCTTTCCCGCTCCCGTCCCCTCCCCTCCCCCCCCCCCCCACCCGCGCGCCCCCTTTCCCTTCTGCCGTCTGAAAGGGTTAATCTCTCCTGCGGGTAAAAACAGGTCCGCGGAGTCCCTAACCGGCGACAGATGGGCCACTTTCTTCTGGCCACAAAGGGGCCGGAACGGTGCGCTCCGCGGCATACAAATGGGCCGGTCACGTGGCTGCGGGCTCCTGGCTGGACCTGGAGGACCATATGGCGCATGCCGGGCAGAAGCGGGGAGGGAGCAGGGGCGGGCTGGGGGCGGGGGCCGGCGCGGGAGCCGCGCGGGCGGGAGGGGCCGGGCTGCGGGGGGCGCGCGGCCCGCACGCGTGCGCAGGCGCGGGGCTGGGACCCGCCGGCGCTCGGCTCGCGCCCCGCCCGCACGGGCGCCGCCAACTCCGCTATATAACCTGAGCCGCGCCGCCCCGCACGAGGAAAGCGCCCCGAGCATCGAGCCGGCGTCCCGAGGCCCCCGGGGTTATGAGACCGTCACTGTTCGGGACCCACGACTAGCAACTGCAGGTAATCACGATTCTTCCTTTATTTTGCTTAGCGAGCAAAGCGGCGATCAAAGACCTACATCGTCTGCAGGGGTGGGTGGGTGAGCGCTGGTTGGAGAGAGGTGCCCACTCCCGTGGTTGCAGGCAGAGGTGCACGTATTGATCCCCTTCGCCCAAAGGTCCACTGATCTCTTTCTTCCGAGAGTATCTTTGGAACGAGTTTTTAAGAATATCCAATAACGGGAATGGGTTTCTGGTGGTGGTTGCAAAGTCTGGAGAGCGAGAGCAAAGAGCTGCTTCACTTTCTCGCTTCACTTTCTCGCCGAAAGAAGCACCCGTTTTCCTAAGACTTGTTTTGTGCCCCGGTATCTCCAGAGTGCCTTGGGTTGTGTTTGGGGCGGGGGGTAATGAAAAGGGTTTGGATACCTTGGGTCCACAGACCCTGGAAAAGGATTTAGCTAGAGTTTAGTTGGGAAGGAGGAGGAAGGGGGTGAGGGCCAGAGGGACTCGCTCCCGCTACCTGTTACTGATACGTAAGTGGCCAAGTCACTGCAGGAGCCAGAAATTGGGTGGTTTGACTCAAGGCTTATTATTTCCCCTATGAGACGTGGCTACTTGGCCGCCGTTGCCAATAGCTGACCACTATAATGATTCAATCTTTTTAAAGGGAGGTTCGAGGCGAACTTTGAAAAGCCCCAATAGAGAGCGGGAGGCCCTTTCAAT
This sequence comes from Sorex fumeus, assembly GCF_029834395.1. Taxonomy (NCBI): domain Eukaryota; kingdom Metazoa; phylum Chordata; class Mammalia; order Eulipotyphla; family Soricidae; genus Sorex; species Sorex fumeus. The sequence continues at coordinate 35,068,867 of NW_026606066.1, read as the reverse complement.
GGGCTGTTTATTAGAGAGTCGCCTGCCGCACCTGATCCCCCCGCGGGTGCGAGCGCGCCGCCGCCGCGCCCCCAGCCCGAGCCCTGTCGCCTGCGCTTTTATTCTAGGTGGAAATTCTGTGTGGGGTCGGGGTGGGGGCGGGCGAGGAGAGAAAAGAAAGGGGAAAGTGAACTGGAACACCCCTGTGCACTTTGCTTGCCAAGTGTTTCGTTGTTGACGAAATTACTTGCGGGGAAAGTACTTTTGCTCCTCCATCCATTTGGCCCGTCCACCGTCGTCGGTTTAATCTTTTAAAACGTCCGTGCCAGCCTTGGTAAATGGCTTAATGCCTCCTCCCTGAAATCGCTAAGTACGGGGAAGCCGGGTCAGAAAGGGGAACAGAACTGCTGTGTTCAAACTCACATTTGGGGGAGGGGGGCAGTGGTTGAACGTATGGCAGTTGTTGAACAAAGTGAAGTCCCGAAATGTGCACTATGTTCACACTCCATGCCTGGCTCTGGGAACACCAGAAACGCTCTTGAGTTCACAGCTAGGGAAAATGCAAAAACCGCGTGTCCAGGTAGAGAGGTGATGTGCGCTCTCCAGCCTTGGAGGGACTCTTTCGTACCAGCGGGGCACACTGGCGCCTGCAACTTTTCCATACGGGATCCACTTTGTCACCAACTGGTGCTTCTTCACAGCCATCCCAGAATGTGTGAGCGGGAGGGGAGGAGCGGGGGCGAGGGGGACGGGAGGGGGACGGGCATCCAGGCCCATGCAGATTCTGAACGTAGCGCGTTTCCCCCCTTCTCTGCTTCCCTCTCTCCCCTGTTCACTGTAGGAGACCCCACAATGACAAAATCGTACAGCGAGACCGGGCTGATGGGCGAGCCACAGCCCCAGGGCCCTCCCAGTTGGACAGACGAATGTCTCAGCTCCCAGGACGAGGAGCATGAGGCAGACAAGAAGGAGGACGAGATGGAAGCTCTCCACGCTGAAGAGGACTCTCTGAGAAACGGGGGCGAGGAGGAGGACGAAGAGGAAGACCTGGAAGAGGAGGAGGAAGAGGAAGAAGAGGACGATGACCAAAAGCCTAAGAGACGCGGCCCCAAAAAGAAGAAGATGACCAAGGCGCGCCTGGAGCGCTTTAAGCTGAGGCGCATGAAAGCCAACGCCCGGGAGCGGAACCGCATGCACGGTCTGAACGCGGCGCTGGACAACCTGCGCAAGGTGGTGCCCTGCTACTCCAAGACGCAGAAGCTGTCCAAGATCGAGACGCTGCGCCTGGCCAAGAACTACATCTGGGCGCTGTCGGAGATCCTGCGTTCCGGCAAGAGCCCTGACCTGGTCTCCTTCGTACAGACGCTCTGCAAGGGCTTATCCCAGCCCACCACCAACCTGGTGGCGGGCTGCCTGCAACTCAACCCGCGAACTTTTCTTCCCGAACAGAACCAGGACATGCCCCCGCACCTGCCCGCGGCCAGCGCTTCCTTCCCGGTGCATCCCTACTCCTACCAGTCTCCGGGGCTGCCCAGCCCGCCCTACGGCACCATGGACAGCTCCCACGTCTTCCACGTCAAGCCGCCGCCGCACGCCTACAGCGCGGCGCTGGAGCCCTTCTTTGAGAGTCCACTGACGGACTGCGCCAGCCCTTCCTTTGACGGACCCCTCAGCCCGCCGCTCAGCATCAACGGCAACTTCTCTTTCAAGCACGAACCGTCCGCCGACTTTGAGAAAAACTATGCCTTTACCATGCACTATCCTGCAGCGACCCTGGCAGGCGCCCAAAGCCACGGATCAATCTTTTCGGGAGCCTCTGCCCCTCGCTGCGAGATCCCTATAGACAATATTATGCCCTTCGATAGCCATTCGCACCACGAGCGAGTCATGAGTGCCCAGCTCAATGCCATCTTCCACGATTAGAGGCACGCCTGCTTCACCATCCCCGAGAAACCAACCCAGTGTGCTGACGGTGACTGTCGTGTTTACAAAAAAGGCAGCCCTTTGGGTACCACTGCTGCAAAGTGCAAATACTCCAAGCTTCAAGTGATATATGTATTTATTGTCGTTACTGCCTTTGGAAGAAACAGGGGATCAAAGTTCCTGTTCACCTTGTGTATTATTTTCTATAGCTCTTCTATTTTAAAAAAAATAATACAGTAAAGTTTAAAAAACAAAAAGCACCACAAATTTGGTGTAGCTGTATTTAGATCATATTCATTATCTGATCGGGATAACAAAATCACAAGCAATAATTAGGATCTATGCAATTTTTAAACTCGTAATGGGCCAATTAAAATATATATAAATATATATTTTTCAACCAGCATTTTACTACTTGTTACCTTTCCCATGCTGAATTATTTTGTTGTGATTTTGTACAGAATTTTTAATGACTTTTTATAATGTGGATTTCCTATTTTAAAACCATGCAGCTTCATCAATTTTTATACATATCAGAAAAGTAGAATTATATCTAATTTATACAAAATAATTTAACTAATTTAAACCAGCAAAAAGTGCTTAGAAAGTTATTGTGTTGCCTTAGCACTTCCTTCCTCTCTAAATGTAAAAAAGAAAAAATTGCACAATTTGAGCAATTCATTTCACTTTAAAGTCTTTCCCTTTCCTTAAAATGAAAACCAGATTCATAATGCGCAAGAAGATTTAAAAAGAGAGATGTATTCCCTATCAAAACATATCAATTCAGTACATTACTTGCACAAGCTTGTATATACATATTATAAACAAATGCCAACATACACTTCTTTAAATCAAAAGCTGCTTGACTATCACATACAATTTGCACTGTTTCTTTTTAGTCTTCTACTCCTTTGCATTCCATAATTTTCAGAGAATTTGAGCTATTGATGTTTCCAGAAAATATAAATGCATGATTTTATACATAGTTTCACAAATGGTGGTTTGTCATATATTCATGTAATGAATCTGAGCCTAAATCTAACCAGGTTGTTAATGTTGGAATTTATACCTATTGTAGTCAATTAGTACAGTAGCTTAAATAAAATCAACCCATTTAATTCATAATTAGAACAATAGTATTGCATGTAAGATGCAGTCCAGAATAAGTGCTGTTTGAGATGTGATGCTGGTACCACTGGAATCAATTTGTACTGTAACCTTGTTTGTAATCCTGTATATTATGGTGTAATGCACAATTTAGAAAACATTCATCCAGCTGCAATAAAATAGTATTGAAAATCTGACCAATTACTGCATTGCTCTCTAAAGTGTGTGTGTGTGTGTGTTTGTATGTGTGTTTGTGTGTGTGTGTGTTGTGTTATGACTAATTCCTGGGAGAAACAGTTGCTTGATTTTGGGGGTCAAAAATTCTAAATACTTTTTATGTATAAAGCGCAAGACAAAATAAACTTTAACATAATCTGAAGTCTGCTTATTCTGCTTAGGAAATCACCAAGTCTATGGATAATGAAAGAACTGAACTAATATTTATTTGGAATATGAAACTAACAGGGCAGGGGTAGAGGATGGTAATAAGTAGTTGTGGTTTTGTTATCTTTGCTTTAAATAGCTTACCTTTAGGCTTTCTAGTTTCCATTTAAAAATGAGTCTACTATGTGTTTTCTTCTACTTCTTTAAGGAGAAAAATTTAATTAACAAGCAAGACATACATAACTTATATTTTTGCACACATTTAAAGATAAAAGTATTATTTATATATTATTTTCTTAGAATTTTATTTTTCTAAATTTGAATGTTGCCTCTTAGGAACTAATACTATCCTAGAGAAAACAATACACCTTTAGAAAACACCATGGAGAAATGGGATGTGACTTAAAGAGTACAAGGACATGTGGCAGTTTATCACATATTGTTCCATAAATGTCATGTGATGATTTTAATAATTTTTCTAGGAAAAGGAGATAAGATAATGGAATATTTGGACCCAGGCGCATACTTTTTGTACTGTCATATATTTAGTACAGCATAATTGTTTCTCCTTCAAAGAGGAGGAATTTTTGGTTGTTTCATAAACTGAACTCACTGGAAAAACTTATAGATGATTCTGTCCATTGTTAAGTCCATTGAAAAGAAAAGTTTGGCATTTCTCTTCCTCTGGATGTATTGACTGACAGGAATGATTCCTAGGGAATAACATTTTGGCACTTGTGCCCTGGCTCTACTGTGGTGCTCTGATTACTGTCATTAGTAACTCCATTGTTCCTCCTCTGATTCGGATGCCACATTAGATGACTACACCCCTTCCTGAGCTTGTTCCTTTAATCTCCTTCTCATTGGTGATTTAGGGGTTCCAGAAAGCTGACCTCATTTAGCAAGCTGCTCCAGAAAAATGTGAGTAATCTAATGGATGGGAACAATTAGCCATACTAATAACATTGCCAATGGGGCTACATCAAGCTGTGACAGTAGCAGTAAAGAATATTTCAACATTTAAAAAATGTTTGATTGCAAGTGAAAATACATCATTTTAGCATGTTTTCTATCAGCCTTCATCACATGACAGAAATACATTTAAGTTAGTCCCAACTTTATTCAAAACGAAATAATCTTATTCCAAGTGAATCAGAGTTGTTATTTTGGAGTCAAGCTGTTGCTTCATATATCCAAGATTGCTCTCACTATTCTTATTTTAAAAGATAGCTATGATCATGATATCTGAACACTGCCAGCCCTATAGCCTAGAAGACCATGAAGTGAACATTCAGATTTGATATGTGATATGATCTGTTCAGCAGCTCAACTTTTACCTGCGATTCAAATTTGACATCTTCATACAAACTTAAAACTGTTGCTGCAGTGAACAGAAGAAATGATAATTTCTGAGAATTTCAGCCTTTAAGACAACAAGCAAGGAATCTATGCTGTAGATATATTTTTAAAGTGGTATTGAAAACTGAAAGTTATCTTTGATCTTTTCCTCATTTTGCCTATATAACTTCATTCTAAAACATAAGGATTCTTTCAGTCAGTCAAGAAGTAACTCACATGCCACCATCTTTTATTCAAAGGCAGGCACAGATGTTCCTTTGCAGGGGAGGTTTTAATTTATGAAAATGATATTGTTTATGCATGAATGAACTGAATGCACTCTGCATAACACACAGCACTTCCATCTGATCAGAGAAATACCACAGAACCAGTGCCAATGTCAGAAACATATTCTACAAATTTACTCACTTAAATGTTTAATGAATATTTGGAAGGCATTTTCAAACCACAAGAAAAATTTTCAATTATCTTTATCTTTTCTTTTTTAATTGCTACACACATTTAAAAGAGTTTTATATTTAAAAAAAGGTTAGTATTGCTATCTAACCAATAAGAAAAAAAAAGAAGGGTTTTGCTAAGTAAAAATTAACTACAAAGAAGAAACATTGGTAATTTTCACTATTAGGTAAAAATATTCCTCTGTTTTGTGATATGTAGCTTGTCCTGAGCATTATTTAGGGTTCTGTGTGTACCTTCAATTTTTAGCTTTCCATTTCTAGCAGTTAGTGTACTTAGATATGTTTAGTGTGAAAATACTTTGAACCATCATTTACAGGATGAAAAAACCATTATTTCAAATAAATATTTTCTTAATTAAAGATAAAATTTGGATAGATATTTTCATTTATACCTAATTCTTATTGAATAAAATACCATACATCTTAGATTTCATTTGCAAATGAATTTATATTGATCTATTTCTAATTCTAAAAGACAAATGCAAATTAAAATGGAGGATTATAAAATCCTAAGAATCTTCTACTAATTTAAACTTTATAATATGTTTGTAAAATAGCATCAGATACAAATTATTTGTCCTAATTTATTATTCATAAAACTCCCTATGTTACACATTTGAAAATCTGTAATTCTTACAAAATTAATCCATTTCTGAAAGAATCTAGCAATTACTAAAATGATATATGGATCATTAGTTAGCAGTTTGAACCAAGCTGTTTTGGTTCTATAATTAAACAAGAGACTTAAAGTGAAAATATCTATTAAACAATTAATATAACTATATTTCAAAACATTAGCTGATTTGTCCTGATAGTAAAGGTAAGGAAGCATAGCTATTCTTAAACTCCCGTCTCTCTTTTTCTCTCCTTGCACTACCACTTATTTTCTAAAACTAAATGAAATATTTAATTCTAGGGCCTGATAAAGAATAAAAGAGCCAATGCAACATCTTGTGGAACACCAGGACTGAGAGCTCTTGTTGTTACCATTGCACAGAGGCGTTCTGGCGTCAGATGCACAGTGATTTGTATGGTGGCATAATCATTGGCTTCTGGCCAGGCATTATGTTTCCGAGGACACTATTGTCAAGAACCATTCAACTAGAAATCTGCACTGTATGCACTCAAAAGTTGAGATCATCTGCCTTCCTATGTCAGGAAGAATTTTGTGCTGGCAATTGACTCTCAGACTCTCTTCACACACACTAATACTTGGTTCAATGGCTCTGATGGAATTACCCATGTAACGAAACGAGTAGCATCAATAAGACAAGATTACAGCTTCTCAAAACTTTGGTTTAAATTTCTAATTCTAAAATACAGTTAAGGAAATACATTGTGCTAGAATTGAACTGAGTCTTCTGAGAATTAAATTTGAATTTCACCATCTGAAATTGATTGTGCTATTTTTTCCAGCTGATATATGGCCATCTAAATAGTACTGTGCTATTTGTCCAGTTAATTAAAAGTTTTATGGATAGGTGAAAATGGTCATCTTATGGACATCTTTTTGGTCATTGTTAAGTGGTACCATTTTTGTTGTTCATTGGTGTGTTTGATCACCGAAGCAGCCCTGTGACTTATATTACAGGTGGAGAAGCTTCAAGAAACTGAAACACTTAGATACTGGCGTTTATAGTTTCGTTTCTTCATTCTAGTTCAAATGGAATTTCCTCAAAGTCTTTTCAGATTTCCATTAAGAGTTTCAACGACCTTCAACTTCATAGAAGACATTATAATATTGTTCCTCCCTCTTTCCAGAGTCTGTATGTAATCATTGCAATTCTCAATTTTCTTTTTACTTTTAAACTCTTTCTCTCATATTTTTTGCTATTTCTCTGGTTCCGAGATGTCAGAGATAACCAACAAATACTATATTTTAAGGAAATAAAATTATATTCATTCGATGTCACAGCCTGTTCCTTTAAATACTCCACTATAAATCAAGCCAGTTGTTAATGGAGAACTTCACAAAAGATTCTTAGTCTACTGAGAGTTATGCATATTAATTATATAAAAATATAGCAATTAGAACTTCACTTCTTTTTTTTTTCCCCTTTATTTTATTTTATTTTTTTTAAAGTTGTAGATTTACAATTTTTTGTGCTTTGGTTTCAATTATACAATGATCAGATACCCATCCCTCCACCAGTGCCCATTTTCCACCACCATGGATAATATCCCTCCCACCCCCATCCCCCCATCCCCCCGTCTCTGTGGCAGGGCAATCCCCTGTAGAACTTCACTTCTTACAAACAAGCATGACACCACAGTTCTCACCCCATACTCAATTTGAGATCAATAATCATCAGTTTACCAATAATCTTATTTATTAATATAAATTAGTTATTATGTTTTTGAATTGGTATAAAAATAAGTAATATCTCAGATTTTTTTCACTATGCTGTTTAAAAATATTAAGAACATGAATGTTTGCTAATTTTGCTCATTCTTTTAGCAACTGCTCTCATTCTATTATTAGTGTTATATAAAATTGTTTTAAATATATTTATTACTAATAAAGAGTTTAAATTACAGTGGATCAAAATCTGATCCATAATAACTATTGCAGCAATCAGTTTGAGAATTTGAGTAGCATTCAACAGATTAAAAAGTAAAAATAGTCTATCAGTTGATTATAACACAAATAAAAATCAACCTACGTAAATGAGGGTACTTAATAGTAACAGTAATTGTGAATTAAATTTATCTTCTTGTAAAATATCAATTAGAATACAACAATGGTAAATTTATGGTGAATATTATCTTTGTTAGTAAAATGTGATTAAACAGCTTTTAAAAAGAAACATTAGGTATTCACTTTAGTTTACACATGAATTTGATGAGAGTTGTTTAAGGGACAACAGAAGGCTCTGTATTGATCGAATACCAGTTATTATAAAGTCACTGAAAAAGCAAGAATAGTGTTCTTGAGTGTACCCCTTTGGCTCCCATTCCTGTTGCTCACAGGAGTGTCTTTATTACTTTCTGTTTTCCTTAAACACTTCATTTCAACCCCAGCTGGGTACTTGCTTTCTTTACCTTCTAAAATAAATACTTGCTTAAAAGGTATATATATTCTCATAATAAACGGGCCCACTCAAGCAAGTTGATGAACAATGGGAGGACAGTGCTACAGTGCTTCATAATAAATGTATGTATAAACATTATGTAGTAAATTTTGCTGCATTTTAACCTAGTCCATAATTTCTAATTTAAGATGTTAATTGTATGAACAGCATATCAACGATATCTCTGTAATGGATTTCCTCAATGATGCAAATTATGAGATCACTCTCACTTTCAAAGGTGTCCATGAAGAACATCACAAACTTTAGAGAAGTGTGAATTTCTTACCACTTATGTCACTAACAATCATACTGCTTGCCAACTCATAGGAGAGAATTATAAAGTTATAATTTATGGTAGGTGGTAAGTGACCAAATATAGACCTTATTCAAGTACAGAGAGGATAACATAAAGAATACTACAATGCTATCTCAATATCACTTGTCATTACTTTAATTCTTAGATACTAATAAAACTAAAATGTTTTCCATTTTCTTAAAAAGCATCACTTGTCATTTAGGAATAGCACAATTTAACATTTTATTAATATGCAATTGAATAATATTTCAATCAGTTAGTAAATAAATATAATAAATAATGGCAAAATGCATATGAATTATAATTAAGATTATTTTAGTCATATTTTAACATTATTTCTTCATTATAAGAATCTTTTGGTGGCCACACCCAGTGGTGCTCCTGTGATCTTAATGGCAATAGTATGCAAATGATGTATTTTAAGTTGTAAATAAAGATGAGGTCATTCTAGAATAGAGTGGGCCCTAAATCCAGTGAGTGATACCTGTTTAAAATGTCAGGAGCTACATACACAAACACACAGTAGGCAGGGGGAATGATGAATTGGACTAATGTTGTCAGACATCAAAAGACTGTAAGAATTGCCATCAACATGCAAGACTCCTGAAACATTTTCCCTAAGAGTTCCCAAGTAGATAACACCTTGCAAACTCCTTGATTTGTCACTTCTGGTCTCCAGGAATGTAAAAAATATATTTCTATTGTTTTAAAGTGCCTAGTTTGCCAGTAATTTTCTATGACCGTCCTGGAAAATTTATTTGCATGATAAAAGTTTATAATATCATATCACAATTAATCAATATATTAAATATTCATAAGTATAGAAGTGTTTATTTGATTTCCTCAGAATATATCAGTTTTAGTGTTAAATATGTACATTTTAATTAGTAAAAGTTTTGATATTTGAACAAAGTGTTACAAAAGGTCATTTAGGGACTGGAGCGATAACACAGTGGGTAGGGCGTTTGCCTTGCACACGGTCGACCTGGGTTTGATTCCCAGCATCTCATATGGTCCGCTGAGCACCGCCAGGAGTAATTCCTGAGTGAAGAGCCGGGAGTAACCCCTGTGCATCGCCGGGTGTGACCCAAAAAGAAAAAAAAATGTCATTTAATAAGAATCGGGATTGAACTTTTATTCTTCATGTGACTTAACTTATACTGTTATCTATATTTAGTGAAGTATTAATAGACTCGCCTAAATGAAATGAGTATAATTTTGTTTAAAAGCATTATCCTAGTGTTGAAATGCCATATTTATTCTATTAATGAGGTAGCATGTATGTACTTAAATACTGCTCTGAAAAATAAAATATAGAGTTTTCCCAAATGTTGGAAGAGTTTACTGCTTACTGTGGTTTCTGGAAAAAGAGACACTTCCCCTGTTTATGTGGGGACTACAAAAAGATATGTGCTGGCTCCTTTTATGACAAGAGTTGGATGTGGTTTAGAGGTGTTAGACCTGGATTGTAAGATTTCTATGAGGCAATTATCTGACTACATGGAGGAGAGAGTTAGAATGTGGTAGAGGAATTCACAAAGGGAGAGTCTGATGCTTTTGCTAAAGAAAGCAAAACATAGAAAAAAACAAGTGGTTCTATAATTGAAACCCAAGCACAAAAATTTGTAAGTCTACAACTGTACCTCTTGGTTTGTCACTAATAAAAATAAAAAAAAACCAAGTGGTTCTTTCACTGTGTTTTTATTTTTTGATCGTGTGGATCAGTTATCTTAATAAGCTGTCCTTGCTCTCCAATTAGGGTTTTTTTTTTTTTAAAGACAATTTGATTTGAGTTTTTTGCCATGCTAATGAGGATTGCTTTATATAAGATGTATTGTGATATCAAAATTGCTTGGTTATTTTGATACACTGTGATAAAGAAACTGGACATAATGAAGATGAAATTGAATAAGAAGTGGATGTTTTTGATCGAGGAGAGTAGAAGGCAGAGGTAAGGGTGCCTAGCAGAGGCAATCATTCTTTTAGACAGAGCAATATTTCTTTCCATAGTCAAGATTCTGGATAGAAAAATGAATTTTTGAAGTGATGGTCAGAGAGGAGTGGGGATTTATTCTTAGCAAATTTCTTTATTTGAGCATGAAAGCATGATGACTCTTTCAATGAGAGGCTGTTGAAAGGGAAAACTGAAGGTTTAGATTGCCCTCTCTGGAGGTAAGTTTATGAAGTTCCATAAAGACTAGTAAATACTAGCTTGGCAGAGATTGAGGTCCCAAGATTTATGTATGCTTGAGTCACCAAGCGTACCTGGTAACCGTGATCTTGTCCTACTTTATAGTATCTTCAACCCATAGAATTCAGCAGAACTCTCTCGAGTCCACATCTGTTCTAGAACAAGAACAGAGGATAGTTGCATATTTTTATGACATTCGGATAACAAAAAAGGTTGTGATCCCTAAGGTTAAAGGAGGAGTTGAGTGACACATTATGAAGTCCAGGAGATCAGAGAGTGAATCCTTTTGATTGATGGACAAAAATGCTCTCAATAATTCTGAAATAACAATTGTGAAAGAAAGAAAAAGTACCTAATTAACTTGTGGAAATTGCTAATAAGGATTTTGGCAGACTATTGAAAGTGCTCATTTATTTATTTTAGCCACAGAAGAAAGAGTCTTAGAAGACAGTGAAGATAAGCATAACTTTAAATTACAAAAAAATAAGTATTCTAACTAAAACAATACTCTAAAGGTAAGAAATCTTTGCCTTAAAGCAAAGATGAGGAGGTATGGAGATATTATAGGGGTAAGGTTATGGTTCTGTCCTTGTTTGCTCTGACCCTGGTTTGATCTCTGGCATTGCATAAAGTCCTCAAAACACCATCAGGAATTATCCATGAATACAGAGCCAGGAGTAAGCCCTGAGCATTGCGAGGTGTGATCCATAATCAAAACAAAAACCAAAATCAAACAAACAAAAAAAGTAAATATAATATATAGACAAGTTCAGTTAAACATACCCTCATATCAAAAACTCAAACAAAGGACTCATTGGAAGATATAGTGTACCTAAACAAAAATTCTTCAACCCTATTAGAAACATTATAACGTTTGAGCCCAGTTTGGAGTTCAAAGTAGAAGGGAATCATCATTGAAAATATTTTTGAATGATTTTCTTTTATAAGATACAGTATAATTATGTGCACATATAAAATATAGAGTTCACAAAATTTCTAAAGGAGTTACATTCAAATAGACTAAAAGACCAGGGTACTTGATTTTCTGGGACACTATTGTGAATGGGATTATATATATATATATATATATATATATATATATATATATATATGAAAAAATACAGACTAAAAGAGAAAAAATAGTTTAAAGTTGAGAAAAAAACTCTGGACCACAAACTTCTTATGAATACTAAACAGGACTTACACACAATTCAGGTGGGTCCAGAGTCATAGTAAAGCGTGTTGGGCACTTGCCTTGCCCATAACCAACAAAAGTTTGATCCTCAGCACCATATAAGGTATCCTGAGCCATGCCAGGAGTGATCACTGCATGCAGAGCCAGGAGTAGGCCCTGTGTAATCTGGGCGTGGCCCCCAAACAAAACATCATAGGTACTTTCTTATTGAAAAAAACAAAGAATGGCATGGAGGGCAGAGCCAAGAGATAAAAGAAGCTGAAATAAATGAATGGTATGTTGAAAAACTAGAGATTATATGATTATTGTCATCATAATCTTAGAGATGTGCTCTAAAACACAACTGAAAAATTGCCTTGTTTGGCTTTTTATTGTATTTCATATATTTTGTAAAGAATCAGGTTCATGCAAAGTATATTCTACAACAACAATCGGATTAAATGGTAAATTAAAAAGAAGATAACAGAGAATCAGTGAACTTCAAAATAAGTAGTACCCGTTGTTACTTTCCTTCTTGCTTTGATCTTTTTCAAATTTTTATAATTACTTTGTATCTTGATATTTGCCTTGGTTTTTTATTGTTTGGAATGCTCAGGTTTTTTTCTTTATTTTTTTTATTAGTGAAACTCCATGTGGTACAGTTATTGACCTTACAAATTTTTGTGCTTGGGTTTCAGTTCTACAATGATTGAGTACCCATCCCTCCACCAGTGCCCATTCCCCACCTCCAATGCTCCCAGCATCCCTCCCACCCCCCCGCCTCCCATCCCACCCAACCCCTGTGGCAGGGCATTCCCTTTTGTTCTCTCTCTTTTTTTGGGTGCTGTGGTTGCAAAAGAGGTATTGAGTGGCTATCATGTTCGGTCTATAATCTATTTCAGCATGCATCCCTCAGCCTGGGAGGGTCCTCCCAACACCCTTTACTTAGTTCTCCCCTCTCTATCTGAGCTGCCTTCTCCCCCAGCATGTGCAGCTGGCCTCCATGCCATTGAGTGAATATCCTGGTACTTATCTTGGCTATTCCTGGGTGTTAGTCTCCCAGTTTGTTACTTTATACTCCCCAGATGAATGCAATATTTCTATGTCTGTCCCTCTCTTTCTGACTCATTTTGCTTAGCATGATACTTTCCATGTAGTACCACTTGTATGTAAAATTCATGACTTCATCTTTTCTAACAGCTACATAGTACTCCATTGTGTAGATGTACCAAAGTTTCTTTAACCAGTCATCTGTTCTTGGGCACTCAGGTTTTTTCCAGATTCTGGCTATTGTAAAGAGTGCTGCAATGAACAAACAACTGTAGATGTCACTTCGCCTATACTTTTTTGCCTGTCTGGGATATATTCCCAGGAGTGGTATTGCAGAGTCAAATGGGAGCTCAATTTCTAATTTTTTGAGAATCGTCCATACTGTTTTCCAAATGTGCTGAACCAGTTGGCATTCCCACCAGTGGTGAAGGAGGGTCCCTTTCTCTCCACATCCATGCCAATACCGGTTGTTTTTGTTCTTTTGGGTGTGGGCCAGTCTCTGTGGTGTGAGATGATATCTCATTGTTGTTTTGCTCTGCATCTCCCTGATGATTAGTGTTGTCGAGCATTTTCTCATATGCCTTTTAGCCATTCGGATTTCTATTTTGGGAAAGTTTCTCTTCATTTCATCACCCCATTTTTTTGATGAGGTTAGATGTTTTCTTCTTGTAGAGTTCAACCAGTGCTTTGTATGTCCTTGATCTCACTCAACCCCTTATCAGATGGGTATTGGATAAATATCCTTTCCCCTTCTGTAGATTGGCTTTGTATTCTGGTTATTGTATCTTTTGAGGTGCAGAAGCTTCTTAATTTAAGTTAGTTTCATTTGTTTATCTCTGTTTCCACTTGGTTGGTCAGTGGAGTGTTGACTTTGAAGATACCGTAGCCTCAATATTGTGGAGCGTTTTGCCGATCTTGTCTTTAATGTATCTTATGGATTTTGGCCTGATGTTGAGATCTTTAATCCATTTTGATCTGACTGTTGTGCATGGTGTTAGGTCAAGGTCTAAGCCCATTTTTTTTGCATGTGGTTGTTTAGTTATGCCAGCACCATTTGTTGCAGAGGCTTTCCTTGTTCCACTTCACATTTCTTGCTCCCTTATCAAAGATTAGATGTTCATATATTTGGGTGGTGTGTACGGATATTCCAACCAGTGAGTTTTCTAGATATGGATATCGAACTCATTTCTGAGCTCAGGAAAGCCCAAGGCCAGTATTTTTTCAAATAATAAATTTCCCCTTCTTTCTCTTTCCTTTAGAAAAACTATAATGCAAAAGTGTGTTTTGTGTGTGTGTGTGTGTGTGTCTTACACTTCTCATATGCTACCTCTGTTGTACTGTTTCTTTTATATTTTTTCTGGGCTTTTTGGATGGTTTCCACTACTTTATCTTTGAGTTCACTGATTTTGTTATTTATTTTCATTTTATGACTGTGTGTATCTCTCTCTCTGTGTCTCTCTCTCTTGTTCTCTTTCTCTCTCTCTCTCTCGTCTGTTTTTCAGTTCATGTTTTTGTTATGGGGGCAAGCATTGAACTACATCTGACAGTGCTCAGAGAACCATATATGTGCTAGGGATGGAATTAGAGGTTGAAGCAAGCAAGGTAAGTGACCCCATATGATCTTCACAGCTCTCAGCTACTATTTTCTTTAGTTCTATGATTTTCTCTTGGACTCTTCCAATATTTATTTAATTACGTTATTTATAACACATTATCTGATTTATTGAAGCTTCCTTCCTTTGATCCTATTGCAGTGAGTATCACTGTTGCTTTGAAATCTTCTGGTAGTTTGACTAACTCTTTTATATTTGCAGTTCATTCTAAGTGGTTGTCCTGATTCATCAGTATAGGCAAGTTCCTCCATCTCACTGTTATATTTGAGGCTTTACTAGGGCTTTGGTAGAACGTGGTGTCTGCACAACCTAAACTTGTTGTGGCACTAAGTTTGAATGGATCTGGGAGATGATAAAAAAGTTAAGGTTATTAGTGCTTAACATCAACTAGGCTTTCCTTGGTCACATGGATGTGAGCAGTAGCTGGGAATCCTATATTGGGGAAGGTTTAAGAGAAGGCTAGAAACACTGTCTCAGCTGGTGACAGAGCTCTCGCCTTTGGAGCTAGTAGGGAGCAGTGCCTGGCTTCCATGGGCTGGCAAAGCTGCATAATTGGCGATGGGGAACCCCAATAAGCAGTGGAAACCCCTTTGGCATATCCAAAGGGTATTTTCTATCTGTAGAGGCATGACTTACTGAAGTCAGATATGGGACTGCCAAGAATCAGCTCTTCCTGTAGAAAGTACTCTTGTAATTGTTTCTCTGTTCCTAGATAGTTAACTATTTGCTAAGAGTGGGTGGAATTATTAAAAATTTTACCCTTGGGATCTATAACTATGGAGAATGCTTTCACCACCTCATCCACAAATACCGCTAACAGTGAGGTGAAGAGAGGTCAAGATGGCACCTGTCAGTGATTGGATTCCTAACTGTACCCTATAATTTCTTCCTCTTATTTCTAGGTTGTAAGTATAGAATCATAGGACTGAGGTATTTGATGCTTCAGGCAGCAACCGTTGCTCTTCAGGGTAAAGTTCAACACTCTTCCCAATTGTAAGTTGCTCCCCCAACATTGCTGTATCTCACGGCCTCCAATCTGTTGGGTGTTCATATTTTGTGCATATGCATAATGTGAAAGCTTTGTTCACTGCCATTTTAATTCAGTTTTTGTGTAGACTAACCCAACTTTTGGTAAATTTTTTATGATTTCAGAATAAGCTAAACTAAATTAGTTGTCTTTATTCAGACATCTTTGAACACTTAAAAAAACAATTTTAATCTGATTTCAAAAAAAAGGCACAGGAAGGAGGTATGATATCCTGAAATGATGGAATTCTATTTTTTGCCTCTGTAATCATTATAGGGACATATGGCTCTCTACCTTTTAGGCAGCAGGAGTCAGAATACCAGGAACATTCTGACAAAATCTCCACTCAGCATGAGAAGGAAGCAATCCTCTGGACACATTGTCAGTGTTCCCATTTAACCTCAGAATGACTGGGAGATGAAAGTAAGTAGAACTCATTTAACCCAATATATTCACACAGAAAATTAAATGCCACAAATTTTCTTTTTTGAAATTCCCCATGAGACATCTCTGACAATATCAGATATAGAGAAACTCATCATACATTATATATTTATATATAATGGATAAAAAAATGTAACATTTCCAAAGGAGTTGACGTAATTAGATTTTAAGAAACATACATTCAAAATTAAAAGAAGCTTGTGCAGCTCCAACCTTTATGGACAGAAATTTATGAAAGCTAGCTTATTCATTCATGCATCCAACATATCTATTAAGCATATGCTATGGTAAAGGCACTGTTTTAGGTAAAAGTGATGGACTCATAAACAAAATGACTAGGTTCCTGTTCTCATTGAGGTATCAATTTGTTAGGAGGGGGGAGACAGATGAAAAATAAATGAACAAATAAGCTGTATAGTTTTAGATAGTGGGATGTATAATGAAAAAATAATATTGATTATGGGTCAACTTTTGATTGATTGGTAAGGAAAGACCCTATGAGAGGAGTAATATGCAATTGATCTGACTCGCATGGTGAAAAGTGTTTCTGACAAAGTAAACCACAAAAGCCCTGTTTAAGAAATGAACTTGGTTTATTTGAGAAATGTGGCTAATGAGTTTGGGCATAAATATAGGAAGATTTGTGGAGATGGATAGGAAACAATTCACCCAGGTCTAAGAACTCATGGTAGGAGTTTGGATTTTATGGTCATTGAATTTAGTTACTCTAGAGCCTGGCAAGCTACCGAGAGTATCTCGCCCGCAAGGCAAAGTCTGGCAAGCCACCCGTGATGTATTCGATATGCCAAATACAGTAACAAGTCTCACAATGGAGACTTGTTACTGGGCCCGCTAGAGCAAAACAATGGGAGGGCAGTGCTACAGTGCCACAGATCTAAAATATACAAAAAAATAGGAGCTTGAAAAAGAACTACGTCGATGGCAATTTGAACACAAAGACAACCACTGTTACACAAATTTCAAACTTTGAGAACAGAGATTTTGGGGAGATCAAAGAGAGTAAAGTATGATTCTCCACATTGCAAAATTTATCCCTGCAACTTTCTTGTAACTTGCATTTTTAGCAGATGTTTTTGTTTTGTGTTGTTTTCTTCTGGGGCCACACCCAGCAGTGCTCAAGGCTTAATCCTGGCTCTGTGCTCAGGGATCACTCTTGGCAGGGTTAGGGTGACCATATGGGATTCCAGAGATTAAACCTAAATTGCCCATGTACAAGGCAAGTACCCAACCCACTGTACTATATCTCCAGTTGTCTTTTAGCAAATCTGAATGTCTGTTGACTATGGATTTACCTTCAGAGGTGTGGTCATTATTGAGGTAGTGGTCTTGAATTCAGCAGCTGTCTTATTAGGACCCTTTCACTGGGTTCTACTTGATGGCCACTTGAAAGACAATATTAAGAAAAGTGGAGAGTTTTACAAAGCACTTGTTCAGACATAAGTTTCTGAAATTTTACACATAAATTTCTGAAGAATGAAGACTGTTTATAGACCTTTCCTTAAATCATGAAGCAACCTTGTGGATGTTAAGGTAAAACTCTTGTTTCATGGCCCAAAAAGAACCAAACTTTAGCCAAAGCAGAAAAATCAATGCTCAGAAGGCGTCAGGAAATTTTCTTGGATCACAATTTTTACACATTTATATGGGATATGTATAATATATATGATGCTATAAATATATCACTTATGGGAAATTTGTTATCAAGAACTAGGGAGAAAACATTTTGGGGGTGTTTTATAATTATTATAGATAAGTGTAAAAGGAATTTTCTGCAGTTATTTCTTGAGCAGTTGCAATGTACTAGGTACTTTGTTCAAAGCTAAGAATCCAACAAAAATCCTTTGCCATCAAGTAGATTTATTCCAATGTTCCAGGCAACGTTTATTGTTTCTTACTTTTCAGGACTGTTCTAAGTGTATTAATTCAATCAGGGAGACTAGACAATAAACAAGTAAATATATAACAATGGCAATAATTAGGGATTAAAAATAAAACAGGGGTGATAGGAAATATTAATGGTGGCCAACAGACACTTGTGTTTAAATCCTCAGACCCTGTGTATATGTTTTCTTGCATGAAAGCAAAAGGGACTTTTTAGATGCAGTGAAACATTAATTATTATGGTAAGCCCAATGTAAACACAGGGGTTATAATTAAAAATAGGGAAGGTCAAAGCCAGTAAAAGAAATAAAGGACAGAAGAAGGAAGAGAATATTACTCTGAAGAAAAAGAAAGGGTCACAAGTTAAGAAATGCAAACAATCTCTAGAAGTTGGAAGGTGGAATGAACACCTAATACCACTTTATTTTAGACCAGAGAAAATGGCCTAAAGTTCCTGAGTTTCAAATTTCCTAATCTTCAGCAAAATAAAGTAATATATCTGTGTTGTTTTTAGTTGCTATGCTTGTGGCAATTTGTTATTGGTAATTGGTAATATACAGGTTGCAGGATGGTAAGAACTGGAGGATGCTCAGTAATGGCTCCTTAATGGAGGTTACTTTAGAGCAGAAAAATGAATGAAACAAAATAGTGAGCCATTTGCCATTTGGTTAGCTGAGAACACAAATATTCCAGATAGAGGGAACAAGGCAATTGCTCTCTATTCACAATGTCTAAGGACATTTAAGAAGGCTTGTATGAAAGAACAAGGGGGTGATCCATTAGGTCACCTAGAAGAGTTAGCCAGGGGCAATACTATATAGGAAGGTCTTGTAGCATTGCCAAGTGTTTTCATTCTATTTCAAGACTGATGGGAAGTCTCAAGAAGGTTATGAGCAGAGAGTGATATGCTTGTTACTTTTAGGAGCAATGGACTGCTTAGTGAATAATAGATTCTGGGTGGGGGGAAGGGCAGGGGAAAGGAAGGGAAAGGAGAAAGCAAAGAGATGGGCTGGAAGGTGATTGAAGCTCTCCTGATCAGAGAGGCAGGGCCAAATTAGGATGAAAGTGGGCCAAAAGGAATCTAGTTCCAGTATAGATGGGATCAA
Organism: Sorex fumeus; assembly: GCF_029834395.1. NCBI lineage: Eukaryota > Metazoa > Chordata > Mammalia > Eulipotyphla > Soricidae > Sorex > Sorex fumeus. The sequence goes on along the minus strand of NW_026606066.1, from coordinate 35,049,763 downwards.
CTGAATTTGCCAGTACATCAATTGCATGTAAGTGTTGTTCCAAAACTAAGTTCATTAGAAGAAATTTAGAGATCTTAGTTGTCTTACAAAATAATCAGCATTTGATCTAGCAACTAGAAAGGCAAGTGAGTAAGCTATGTGTGTGTGTGTGTGTGTGTGTGTGTGTGTGTGTGTGTGTGTGTGTGTGTAAGAAAGAGAAGAGAAGGGGAGGGGCTCAAACTCACTTTTCCTTAAGGTAGGTACAGTTTCTGTGCAGATCATCTGACTAGTGCTAACCAGGAAACCTCAGAAACAACCTTCCTTCCTTCCTTCCTTCCTTCCTTCCTTCCTTCCTTCCTTCCTTCCCTCCCTCCCTCCTCATTTCTTCCTTCCTTCAGACATGAGCGCAATTTTTTATAACTACATTTCAAATGCTTATTGGGTGACCTTGTGAGGTGTCAAGGAAGCTGATGGATGTTTTGAGGGTGGTGGTGACTGGTGACATTTGTTGAGGGGCCTTGAATATCCCTAAACTGAGTTCCCTATTGCTGACGCGTGGGGAAGTCACTCTAGTATAGGCCATGGAAAAGAAAGGCTGGAGCACAATCCTTACCACTTCCGGTCTTAAGAACTGTAAAGCTGTGGCAGGGATAAATCTAGGCTCTTAGGTGCATGTAAGGCATTTACTTCACCACTGAACCATACCCTTGCCTCAGAGGTTTCTGATGGTTTGAACCAGCTGAGGCTTAAAAAAGGGCAGCTTGACACGTCCAAATATCCTAAATGCCTTACATGTACCTAAGAACCTAGATAGAAGAAGCCACCGCTTTCTTCTATCTGCTCTTAGTCTCAGTGAACTTCTAAAACTCCCAAGACTTCTAATTGTGTTGCTTGCCCCATAGCTCTAAACACAAGATGCTGATTCCAGAAATTTACCTCATGCTGAGGCCCCAGCTTTTCCCATGAATGATTGCTGAGACCCCACTTGAAGCTGTAAAAGATTCAGAAGCTTCTTGATTTCAGCTCCAAGAATTACTCCTGCAGTCAGCTCAGTCTAAGAACTTGGGTATTTATTTTGGAGCATTAAACTGTAAGTGTCCTAGCTCAACTGCCACACATGCTTTAAGATCCATAGGGTTTGACCAATCCTACTGTTAACCTTTCTGTTTTTATTTTTTGAAATCCAATGGTTTCTATTGTTTGGGGGCCATACCTAGCCATGCTTAGGACATACTCCTGGCTCTGTGCTCAGGTATTATTTCTGGTGGTGGTGGGAGTGGGGAGATCACATGAGATTCTGGGCATTCCAGGATGGGCCACCTACAAGGTAAGAGACTTAATCCTTGTGCAATCTCTCCACAAGAAATCCCAGTTTTAACAGAGCATGTTGAAGAACTCCTGATACCATTAGCTCTTGTCTGAATTTGCTGTGGAGCCAGAACTGCTGCAACTAGATCCATAACTATGCATCTAATCTTCGTTTAAATTCTCTCGCCCCTCACTTTCCTCAATGCAAAGATTCTGAACTTACAAAAATTTATTTATGACTCTTTCTTCTTTCCCCAGAACATATTTTCTTCCTGATGGTTTCACGATACTCAGCTGTCAGCTCCCAGTTAATACACTTTAGAGCAGTGATTTTCTTACTGAACGCTGGAATACCCTGGGGAGCCTGAAACATTCCTGAGGTCTGATGCTCATCCCCAGAGACCCCAGTACAGCCTGGGCATCAGGGTGTTGAAAAACTCAACGTGTAACAAAGATTGAGAACCACTATATTTCATACTGCACTTTCTAAATCGACAAAGAACTAATTTCTTCTATTTCAGCTATGGGGATAAGGTGCAGGGAGAACCCCCTGGGGCTCCCTGTATTGTATTTCCAGGTAACAGGGCAACACAGCAGAGGCCCGAGGGAGGAAAAGCCCTACTGCTCCAATCCTCTCCAGGGAACGTCAGATACAAGCAAAGGCAGGCAGGCAAGGCGGTATCCGCTGGGAGAGCAGGATTTTTTGTGAACTGGGGACATCTTCCTCTAATACTCCATTTGTCAGAGGAGAATGTGTGGAAACCCGACTCGTCTTTCCTTGCAGGCCTTTTGAGAAAGGAACTTTCCCACGCTATACCAGCTGCACAAAATCCAGCTAACCACAGTGAGCTTCGGAAGAGTCGCTGGGAAAGAACTGGCAGAAGACCGCTTGGAACGCCCCGGGCACTGAATGGGTCGGGGGCGGTGGCCTGCCCCAGTCCTGTTTTGGACTTAACCCGGACCTTTTCCAGAAGAAGCTACGTTTCAGCAAGATTCCTTGGGAGAGAGAGCCAAAGTCTGAGAAGCGCTGTTCCAAGAAAGGACTGAACTCTTCGAGTCAAGTTTGAGCCAAATATCTTCCAGCGGAGGGGCTTAAAAGAGGGAGCCAAGCATCATCTTCTTGGGTAGGGGCAGGGGCCAGAGCCTGGAGGGCCGGATCTCAGGATTAGACTGGACGGCCCCGCCCGTCCCTCCCGCCCCGCCCCTCCCCTCCCCTCCCCTCCCCTCCCGGAGCTCAGGGCCCCCGCGCGCCGTTGCTACGGCAGCGCCGGACGCAGCCCGAGAGGTGCAGCTACGTCCTCTGCCTCTGCTTGCAAAGGCCTCCCCGGGCACCTTGGCTCCGACCCGGTCAGCAGCCCTGCCATGCTCCGGCGGAGGCGTGGCAGTCGGGTGAGCGTCCAGGAGGGCTGCCGGGAGGAAGAGGCGCCCTCGGCCGCTGCTCCAGTGCCCGCGGCGCTTTGGGCATCCTCGCGGAGACCAGAGGCGGCGGCCGAGCAGATTCTGCTCCGGGGTATCTTCGAGATCGGAAGGGACAGCTGTGATGTGGTGCTGAGCGAGCGGGTCTTGAGGTGGCGGCCCATCGAGCCGGTGCGCCCCGGGGGTGAGTGTGGGTCCCCGCGTCGTGGTCAGCTTTGCGCAGTCTGGTCCCTGCGCCCCAGTCCCTGCCCCACTCAGCCTCCCGCAGCTCCCAAAGCTTCTCCTCTGCTCGGCTAGCAGCTCAGAGGTCCGGCGGTGTGCATCCCTCCTGCCCCGTCCCGAATCCTGAACGTCCCTCCCCACCCCTCGCCCGGCCTCCCCACTCTCCGCCCCACCCCTTGGCTTGCAGCTTCGGTGCATCCCGAGTCCTGGTTGACTTCTGCGTTGCGTCGCAGGTTTGAGCCAGTCCCTAGGGGAACTGGTTTCCAAACACCGGAGAATCATCTGCTCCTCTCCAGGCTGAAGTCTTCACCCTCCCAACTCCAGATAGCACTTCGCAGAGTACTCCCACTTCTGCTTCTGAATCCTGCTCGCGCTTTGCTGACTGCTGCGAATGTTAAAGACAGTGCTTTGGGGTCTCTCTGGGTCCCCATTGTCTAGAGTCAAACCTTCAGTCAAATTTTTGGACTTGTAGTGCAGACATCACCGTGCTGTTTCCTTGTTGTTTCCATGCGTCCTTCTTTTCTTGACTTAAAACCCTTTTTTTCCATCTAGGTGCTGTAATGTTATATTCTAACAACAACAAAAAAGTGTCTCAGTTCTTAGTCTAGAAATTTAGAGAAAACCTTGGGATATGCTGCACTATTCTATACACTATTCTATCTAGATACAGATTTATGGGGCAAGAGCGATAGTGTAGCAGTTAGGGCGCTTGCCTTGTACACGGCCAACCTGGGTTAAATCCACTGAACTCCATATGGTCCTCCCAGCCTGTCAGGAGAGATCCTTGAGCACAGAAGCAGGAATAAGCTTTTAGGACACAACTGAATGAGCCTCCCCCCAACCCCACCAAAATATAAAACTAAATTTAATTTTATTCTTCCCACCAGAAAGCAAGACACAATGTGTTAATTATATTACACATACAAAACCAAAACTGCTAAAAAGGTACTGGCTTCAAGTTTCTTACAAAAAATATCTAAAGAGGAAAAAGTTAATAGCACCAACTATCTGTTTCTGACTGGCCTGCTGATTCATTGAACTAAAACTAACTTTGACCTGAGCCTGTTTGTCGGTGATCTGAAAATCATTGAGGATTTTTTTCTCGAGCCTTTGAGTTAAAAGTTAGATATATGGACATAAGATCATCTACTTAGTTTTAAGGCCTGTATGAATTTTGAAGTTTTGCAGTATAGAAGGTCATAATAACAATTTTTAGATTCATCCACAAGAGCTTATTTAACTTAAAGAAAGAAAGGTGAAATACTAGGTAATTAAAAAAAGACATTGTGCAATGGGGTCAGACAAATGAGTGCTGCAGTACTCTGTAGAGGGAAAGCACATATATTGCAAAAAGGTGCTTAAAAAGTTTTAGTCATGTCTACTAGCACAAGATATGCATTATCAGAAAAATAGAGAAGAAATAGAATTACACTTACCAGAAAAAAAATTATGCTTTTTTTCATACTAACATAAGAAAACAGAAGTCATAAGCTTCAAAATTACAAAGATGATACTAGGGAAGGAAGTGACTTCCTATTGCTTTTGAATTTACAAGTCAAGCCCATCTTATTTTAAATCAAGACAAAGTAAATAAAAATATGTTTTTTATTTGGTATTTTGGTTTCTCAGGTAGTGCTCAGGAGGCCATGGGACCCCTCCTTAAAGAAGGGATCTCAGAGCTGAGAGTCTTAGCTAGCTGTGCCTGACGGTCAGTGCAAGCACCTGAAAATGTGGTGCTGCGTTGGGCCTCTGGTACTGGGGAATTACCTGGGCCACCTGACCTCCTGGGTGGGACACGGATGCTTCAGGGGGTTGGCAGAAGGCAATGCATGTGCCTTAACACCTGTGCTATCTCTCAGGCCCTCAAAAAATGTTGTTTTCTATTAGTGTTAAAGACCGCTAGACTTGCTTTTCATTCTGGCAATGAGATTTAAGTGAACATCTTGACAGCTAGAACTCTGAACGTTACATGTTTGATTTTGCTCTAAAAACCTCTTTGGTTTTGGATGGGAGCAGGTAGGGCACTTGACTTGGATATGGCCAACCTCATTTCAATCCCCAGCACTTCAGAGAGTCCCTGAGCCTCACCAGGAGTGATCCCTGAGTGCTGAGCTAGGAGTAAGCCCTGAGTACTATTGTGTGCCCCAACCCCTGCCTCCAAAAAAAAAATCTTTTTGGTTTTTGAACTGGAGAGATAGTACAGTGGGTATGTTACTTGCTTTGCACATGACCTATCCAGGTTTGGTTCCCCAAAATCACATATGTTCTCTGAGCCCCACCAGGAGTGACCCCTGAGTAAAGGAGCCAGGATTAAACCCTGAAGACTAACAGGTGTGATCTCCAAACAAAACAAGATCTCTTTGGTTTTATTTTCTTCATTCTACGTATACTATCTTTTTTTCATTTTTTGCAACAAATGCCTAAAATGTAAACTACATTGTATCTCTAAAATTTGAGGTATAGTACTACAGAGATAATCTGGTTGTATTAGTATTAAATGCCACCAAGAGGGCCCAGGTTTCCTGAGCACTGCTTCGGAGGGTCTCATACAAGAAAAACAAAAAAATCAGAGAAAAACTGGAGGTATTGCAAGAACTTGTAATTATAGAAGAAAATAAGAGATGTGTTACCTAAGCAAAATGGGAAGCGCAAATCAGTATTAGGTAATAAGATTTAAGTGTGAGAATCATTCCCTAACTTGGAATTGTGAATGGTGAAAGATTGGTTTCAGAAATGGAGGAATGAAAAATACATCTTGGTTATTATACTTGGGAAGATTATGGGGTTGAGTGATTGGAGAGTGGGGGGTCATATTAACTGCTAAATTTTTCAGCATTGGAAATGGTGGGCTGTTGGGTATAAATAGGTCATATGTATGTAATGTTCACAAGATCACTCAGGGGTTTTCTTTTTCATTAAATCAGTGAGATTACTTAGTTTTAAAAATCTCATAGAACCTTAGTCACTTTTGAAAAATCAATTAAAAATGTTATGCCTTCTTAACAGTGCTCTAGGGGCCTATGGACTCTAATGATTCTTGGCCAGCAGGAGAGGATGGATTGGTGCTCAGGCTCAGTGATGCTGGGTACCATCAAGTCATATTTGGCATGGCTCCAAGGTCCGTAAGGTTCCAGAGGTCAAGCTCTGTTCCTTGTGCATGCCCCTGACCCATGAACTACCTCCATGATCCTTTAATATTTTGTTTTTAGAGAAATTTGGAGTTTATAGCAAAGTTGAACAGAGGATACAAAGATTTCTAGAGATCAGTATTATTAACCACCAATACACAAGTGTCAAAAGGTTAAAATAATTGTGTTTCACCTTGGTTATAACTACCAGTTCATGGATCACTACAAAGGCCAGGTTCTGGTCATAAGGTACAGAAAGGTTGTATAGACCTTTATAGACTCCCATAGACCACCTGCCACCTGCATATGCAGTTTCCATAATCAGCATTCCCTACTACATTTTTACAACTGTTCAATGAACCTACATTGACAGTTTATTGCCTAGATTCTATAGTTTGTTGAAGCTTACTTTTGGTATTGTACCTTCTGTGGGTTTTGATCGATCTATAACAACATGTGTTCTAGGGTTCTACAGAGAAACAGAACCAATAGAATATGTGTGTCCCTCTATTTTTACTTTCTATTTATTTAAAATTTATTGTAGGATTGCAAATTGTGAGATATAAAAACTTATCAAAGAAGATATACAGAGAGCAAATAAGCATATGAAAATATTTTCTTTTTTTTGACATCTAGGAAATGCAAATTTAAATGAGAATCTACAAAGTATCTATTAAAATCACTTTTTGTATTATCCCCACACCTATTTTTAATTATTATTTTTATTAGTGAAATACCATGAGGTACAGTTGTAGACTTACAATTTTTTGTGGTTGGGTTTTAGTTATACAATGATTGAATACCCATTCCTCCACCAGTGCTCATTCTCCACCTCCAGTGCTCCCAGTATCCCTCCCACCCCACCACTGTGGCAGGGCATTCCCCTCTGTTCTCTCTCTCCTTTTGGGTGTTGTGGTTTGCAAAAGATGCAATGAGTGGCAATCATGTTTGGTCTATAGTCTACTTTCAGCATGTATCTCTCATCCTGGGAGGATCCTCCTGACACCCTTTATTTGGTGCTCCTTCTCTATCTGAGCTTCCTTTTCCCCTAGCATGTAAGGCTGGCGTCCAAGCCATGGAATGAACCTCCTGGAACTTGGCTATTTTTGGGTGTTACTCTCCTATTTTGTTACTTTATATTCCCCAGATGAATGCAATCTATGTCTTTCCCTCTCTTTCTGACCATTTCACTTAGCATGATACTTTCCACGTAGTACCACTTGTATGTAAATTTCATGACTTCATCTTTTCTAACAGCTGCAGAGTACACCATTGTGTAGATGTTCCAAAGTTTCTTTAACTAGTCATCTGTTCTCGTGCACTCGGGTTTTTTCCAGATTTTGGCTGTTGTGAATAGTGCAGCAATGAACATAGAAGTGCAAATGTCATTTCAACTGTACTTTTTTTCCTCTCTGGGAAATATTCCCAGAAGTGGTATAGCTGGGTCAAATGGGAGTTCAATTTCTAATTTTTTGAGAATCGTCCATACTGTTTTCCAAAAGAGCTGAACCAGTCAGCATTCCCACCAGCAGTGAAAGGGGAGTCCTTTCAAAAGTTTGCTTTTGAAATTCTTCAAAGAAATAGATCAAACACTCCTGAAATTCATATGGAACAACAAACTCCCACAAATAGCTAAAGCAATTCTTGGGAAAACGATGTGGGAAGGCATCACCCTCCACAACCTCAAACTCTACTACAAATCAGTAATAATTAAAACAGCATGGTACTGGACCAAAGGCAGGGCCACAGACCAATGGAACAGGGTGGAATATCTATACACACAACCCCAAGTATATGAGCATCTAATCTTTGATAAGGGAGCAAGAAATGTGAAGTGGAGAAAGGAAAGCCTCTTTAACAAAGGATACTGGCATAACTGGACAACCACATGCAAAAAAAAAAAAATGGGCTTAGATCTCGACTTAACACCATGCACGAAAGTCAGAAAAAAATGGATTAATGATCTCAACATAAGGCCAAAATCCATAAGATACATTTAAGACAAAGTTGCCAAAACCCTCCAGGATATTGAGGCTAATGGTATCTTCAAAGATGACACTCCACTGACCATCCAAGTGGAAACAGATAAACAAATGGGACTTAAATTAAGAAGCTTCTGCACCTCAAAAGATACAGTGACCAAAATACAAAGATAATCTACAGAATGGGAAAGGATATTTACCCAATATCCATCTGATAAGGGGTTGATATCAAGGATATACAAAGCACTGGTTGAACTCCACAAGAAGAAAACATCTAACCCCATCAGAAAATGGGGTGATGAAATGAACAGAAACTTTCCCAAAGAAGAAATCAGAATGGCTAAAAGACACATGAGAAAATGCTCTACATCACTAATCATCAGGGAGATGCAGATCTAAACAACAAAAAGAGATATGATCTCACACCACAGAGACTGGCCCACATCCAAAAAAAGAACAAAAGCAACCTGTACCTACTTTTAACACTCAGTTCTTGTCGAGAGTGATCATTTCTATGATCATAATACTGATTCCTTCGCTATCCTAACTGATAACTTTTTTGTATCTGTATTGCAAACCAGAGAGAGAGAGAAAGAGAGAGAGAGAAGCGGGCAGGAGGGCAGGAGAGGAACTGGGGATATTGGTGATGGGCAATATACATTAGTGAAGGGATGGGAGTTGGAACATTATATGACTGAAACCCAATCATAAACAACTTTGTAACTGTGTACTCACTGTGGTTCAATAAAAGATCAAATCAAATCAAATAATTGTTTTTAGGAATATTGACACCATCAATAATTGTTGAGAATGTGGAGCAATAGGAACTCTGATTAATTGCTAATAGGAATGCAAAATTGATCACTAAAGTCTTGTAAATCCTGATAAGAAAAAACATACTCTTGACACATTGAGAAGTACTTGTCACTTAACCAAAGGAGCTGAAAACTGTAGTCCACATCAAATCCTATGCAGAAGTGTTTATATAAGTCTTGTTCACAATTGTCAAATATTGTATGCACCCAGAATTTTCTTCTGGGGCTGTAGTTCATCAGTGGAGCACTTGCCTTGCATATGTGAGATGCTGAGTTCTATCTCCTGCATCACCACCAAAAAAAAAAATTCTTCAATATGCAGAAGGATCAATTAACTAGGACCAATCCAGACAGTGAAATATTAATCAGCACTGTCTGTCATACTGTCCTCCCGCTGTTCATCGATTTGCTCGAGCGGGCCCAGTAACGTCTCCATTATGAGACTTCTTGTTACTGTGTTTAGCATATTGAATACTCCCGGTAGCTTGCCAGGCTCTCCGAGAGGAGTGGAGGAATCGAACCTGGCTTGGCCGGCTGGCTGCACGCAAGGCAAACGTCCTACCGCTGTGCTATTGCTCCAGCCCTATGCCTGGGCAGGGCGAAGCCAGAGGAAACTCTGGTGGAGGTCCGTAGCGGTCCTGACATGCAAATCGGTCATCCGACCTGGGTATAGGGGCGAAAGACTAATCAAACCATGTAGTAGCTGGTTCCCTCCGAAGTTTCCCTCAGGATAGCTGGAACTCTCGCAAGACCACCCATGCAGTTTTATCCAGTAAAGCGAATTAATCAGCACTAAAAAAATAAATGAGCTATCAAGACAAAGAAAAACCTTACAATGTATTAAGTGAAACAAGCTGATCTAGGAAGCCTACACAGTATATCAATTCAGTTATACAATGTTCTGAAAAAAGGTAAAACAACACAGTAAGCATTTTAATGTTTTCCAAAAAGAGTTTAAGTTGGATTATTTCTTGAAGAGTTGCAGTCTAATTTTTAGAGCTACAAAAAAAATTCTATAGAATTTCCACTTTAAAGCAACAAGTTAAGGGGCTAGAGAAATAGTACAGCAGGTAGGACACTTGTCTTGCATGCAGCTTACCTGGCATTGATCCCTGGCATCATCAGACATGATCCCTAAGTACAGAGCCAGGATGGTCTGCCCCTACTCATCCCCCATTGAAAAACAAAGTCCAAAAACTTATTCTCTCTTACTTTGAAGCTTAAATTCAGAAACAAATATGTCTGCAAGTCAGATAGAATGCCCTCTGCAGTGTCTAGGAGAGAACCTTTCTTTTTGTTCCACGTTTTTGCGGCTCCTGACATTTCTTGGCTTTTGATAGCAGATTGCTCCTCTCTCCTTTGTTTTCCCATGGTCTGTCTTCTGCAGGAGCAAAGCCATTAGATTCACAGTTGTATTTAATAAGGTTAGTAAGTCTTGAGGTTCTTAATTACACCTGCAAATAAATTTCCATATAAAAGACTGGATAGACCTGAATTATTTGGAGGATGGGTTGGGATACATTATATATGTGGTAGCTATGGTTGTATAAAATGAAGGCAAAAAATAAAAAACTTCTTGCTCAGAGTTTGAATTGACAGAGCTTGTCAAAGTGTAAAGAGGGTGGGTAGGGGGCATCTAACTAAACAATAGAGGCCAGATGGGGAGAAACTTGAAGGCAAATGTAAAGAATTTGAGCTTTCTCTGTAGAGTAGCTGAAGGTGTTTTCCCTTTCCCGTTTCCCTCTCATCTGTAAAGTTGTGCTGTCCAGGGCCCCCATTATTCCAAGCCCTGACGTTGAAGATTGTCACTGTCAACATAAAAACTTTAAATTGACCAGTGCTCTTCCATCTGACTGACCACTACCTATGTGAACTATCATTTGTAACTTTGCAACTCACTGTGATTCGAATAAAACACCATCATTTGCCTCAGTCCATGACCTCACTGTGAAAGTTTGTCATCTCTCTTCAAGAACAGCCAATTATCCTATCATCCTTTAGCAGCTTGTCTCCCATATTCTAGTCTTGGGATTTCAGCCTGCCTTTTAATAGCTCTTTCATTCCAGCAGTGCTGTTTGGAACCCTTCATTCTAACCACCTCCTGCACTGAATCCTGTAAACTGTTCACTAGCTTTTAACTTGCCTCTTTCTCATTTTCTTCGATAAATTGCTAGAAAAAATGAGAGTTTACTCACACTGTCTCTACTAACTTCTGTCTCTCATCTCTCTCATCTCTCTCTCTCTCTCTCTCTCTCTCTCTCTCTCTCTCTCTCTCTCTCGATGGTGGGGGGGGGGGCGGTGTCACAACCTTGCTGTGCTCGGGGTTTAACTCCTGGCTCTGCATTCAGGAATTATTCCTGGTGGAATACTGAGGTTCAAACCTGGGTCTACTGTATGCAAGGCAAATGCCTTACCTGCTGATCTCTTAGGATTTACTTCATGATTACTTAAGTCTTGTTCTTTCTATGCTCAAACTTCTCAGACAAAGGTTAGCCGTAGCTTTCTAAATGTGCAAGTAAAGGGACAGATTTCAGCTCTACTTTTTCTGAATCTCCTTCATTTGATTTTTCTGCCCTTGATTAACACTGGTTTTATCAGTGTCACCAGATCAATTTCTACTGGGGGACTTTTGGAACTGTCAGTTTTGGAACTGACAAATCACTTTACTGTTAACAGAATATTTAACTTTGACTTTTAGGATAACTTGATAAGAATTTGCAAAAGACAGTATTTATAAAGATGTAGACCGGTTGAAGGACTAAGGAAAGATACCTGGGACTGGAAATAGAGTGGCAGGTGGTACTGCTCTTAGACCCAAGGTAGCTTGGGGAGGGAGAAGTTGCCTGGACCCGGGTTCTATAGAGACTCTGTGGAGAAGGCCATTAGGCAGCAGCTATGGCCTTTGTCTCAGCTTAGCTAATTTTCTTCATCCAGTCATGTGGGAATCAAAAGCAAGGACTAAATTCCCAAATTCCCTCTTTTCTGGCCCCTGACCATGATCCGAAGCCAAGTAGAAGCCAGAGAGCAAGGGACCATGAGATTAGGCCATATGGTATGACCAGGCATGGCAACAAACAGGTAAAGATTAGAGATTGGATCTAGGTAGAGAGAAGAGAAGATGTTCAGAGCATCTGTTTTATTAACCATTTAGGTACTCATGAAGGATGTTAGGTACTCTTCAAAGTTCCGTCTATAATTGTTAAATAAAGGAATTTATTTTTCATTTCATTTCATTTCATCATCCTGTTATTCGTCGATTGCCTCGAGCAGGCCCCAGTAACGTCTCTTTCATCCTAGCCCTGAGATTATATTCAAGGCTATTTAGGAGAATGAGACCCATCATTGTTACTGGTATTTGGCATATTTGGTACGCCACGGGGAGTTTGCCAGACTCTGCCCTGTGGGCAGGCTACATTCGATAGCCTGCAAGTTTGTCCAAAGTAGCGGCCGCGCGGTTCCAGGATCTGGATTTTATAGTCTCTGAGTCTTGGCCGCTGATGGGATTACACGGCGCCAGGGGGCCAGGTGGTGGGTGTGACCCCCGCCTACTGGAATTTGGAGGATCTGGGTGGAAGATGCTCGACTCCAATTCGAGTAGGCTTGGAGGTCTCGGCCCCGGAACCCGCGTGGCTTTGTCCCTCTGCCAGTACCTTCATGTGTGCGGAGAGTGGTCTCAGCATGGTGGTGGCTGGTCCTGGAGGTCTTCGGCTGCCGTAGCCCTGGTCGGGGCGGGGAGGAAAGCTCAACCCGCTCCCCTCCAAGGGACACCGGGAAGGAACACCCAGGCGCGGGGGCAGAGACTGCAAAGGAATAGTAATAAATTTATTAATGTTCTCCCTTCTGAAATCCGACACATCTTTTCGTCGGTAAAGAAACAAATGGCACCCGGCCCAGACAAGGTTACACCTGAATACCTGAAGAACCTGCCGTCAGTACTCATCAGTATGCTGGCTCGGCTCTTCACATGCTACCTGTCTGAATGCAAGGTTCCGTCCCAATGGAAAACCAGCAGGACTGTACTACTGTACAAGAAGGGAGACATCTACGACCTTGGCAACTATCACCCTATGTGCCTATTTTGAACATCTCTTGCTATTTTGTCATCTACAAGCTGTTCACTCGAGTCATCCTGAATAGGATTGGCAGAACACTGGATGAAGGACAATCATGCAAACAAGTTGGGTTCCAAAAAGGATTCAGCATCATCGACCATATCCACACGATAACCAAGCTCATTGAGGTTTCTCAGGAGTTCAAGATGCCGCTTTGTCTAATGTTCATTGATTTCAAGAAGGCCTTTGATTTTGTTGAGATGCAAGCAGGCATCGAAGCCCTAGCCAATCAGGGCATTCAAACTCAATACATCAGGATCCTCTGTAAGCTGTATTATGGATTCACTATCAGGATCTCACCATTCTACAAAGAAGTGATCATCGATGTCAAGAGAGGGGTGCGGCAGGGTGATACCATTTCACCGAAACTCTTCAGTGCCACCCTCGAGAACATCATGAGACAACTGGAAGGGGAAGGAATGGGAGTGAAGATAAATGGTCGGCAACTACACCACCTCCGCTTTGCTGATGACATCATTTTAATAACACCAAATATTAGCCAAGCAGCACAGATGCTGGCCGACTTTGACCGTGAGTGTGGAAATGTAGGACTACAGCTGAATCTTACGAAGACAATGTTTATGAGAAACAGCCTCATTCCTGATGCCACATTCTCTCTCAATGGAACAACCATCTCCGAATGCAACAGCTATGTGTACCTAGGTCGAGAAGTCAACATGACAAATGACCTGGCACCTGAGTTGCGCAGGAGGAAGAGAGAGTTTTCAAACACCTTCAAGAGCGTCCAAGAAATAGCTAAGAGGACGAAGAGCCTCTGGCTCCGGGCACATCTCTTCAATTTCACTATTCTTCCTACATTAACATACGCCTCAGAGACCTGGGCCCTATGAAAACAGGGTGAGAATGTTATTAAGAATCAGGAACGCTGTCTTGTTTGCCAAGGTGTCGAAAATCAGATGGGCTGGACACGTAATGAGATTTAGAGATGACCGCTGGACTAGAGCCATTACCAACTGGATTCCACAGGATGTCAAAAGACCACGTGGCCGCCCACCTACCAGATGATCAGACTTCTTTGTCTAGACCCTGAACGATCGGTTTGAGTCTCTTTGTGTTCCTAGAATGAATAGATGCCATCGGGCTACACTAGCACGTGACAGGGACAAATGGAGACGTTACTGGCACCCACTCAAGCAAATTGTTGATTAACAGGAAGTCAAGTGATCAAGTGATTAATGAATATCATGAACTTTGATCTTGCTTCCACTTCATTGTAATTTGAATACTACACTACTGTTTTTAGTTATCCTTATCAATTGCCGTGAACTATGAATTCTTTCTTTGAAAAATCAGAACTTTTTTAAAAAAAACACATTATTAAGCTAATTTTGACCTACTTCTCCACTGTGAGTGTCATGGAAGGAAGGATTCATCTTGTTCAGCTGGTTGGAAGCTCTGAAAAGAGCATAAATTGACCCTAGCATCACCAACATTAAATAGACTCCCTATATAAATAGACGTATCTGTTTGGAGAAAACTTAAGTGAAGTAAAATCTCATTATATTTTACTTTTATATGATTTGAACATCTCTTACTATTTTGTTGTGATTTTTTAACAAGTTAAATCTTATTGAATAGTAATATTTAAAAAAACTCACAAAGTAAATACTAAGTTAGCAGCTATCTGTGGCCTGGTTTTATGAAAATTCTGAGACAATGGGAGGGAGAGAGAGATTAGGGGAGTTCTGAAATAAAATAAAGAAGATCAGATAAGTCTGAATCCAGAGACTGTTTAAGCAGAGGGAGGTGCTGTTTTTGAGTTGCTAAATATTGACAAGATTGTTTAGAAAGTCTTATGGACAGATGCTACAGATCAATCACAATCACAACCATCCTGTTACTCGTCGATTGTCTTGAGCAGGCCCCAGTAATGTCTCTTCGTCCTAGCCCTGAGATTATTTTTTTTAAAGTGCCGTATTCAAGGCTCTTTCAGAGTTAGGAGAATGAGAGCCTTCATTGTTACTGGTATTTGGCATATTGGGTACGCCACGGGGAGTTTGCCAGACTCTGCCGTGTGCGCAGGTTACATTTGGTAGCCTGCCAGTTTGTCTAAAGTGGGAATGAGATGATAAGATGTTGCGTGGCTGCAAATGTGGCCGTGTGCTTCCGGGAGCTGGGTTTTATAGTCTCTGAATCTTGGCCGTTGATGGGATTACATGGTGCCAGTTTGTGGGTGTGACCCCCGCCTACTGGAATTTGGAGGATCTGGGTGGAGGATGCCCAGCCCCAATCCGAGTAGGCTTGGAGATCTCGGCCCGGGAACCCGCGTGGTTTTGTCCCTCTGCCGGTACCTTCATGTGTGCAGAGAGTGGTCTCAGCATGGTGGTGGCTGGTTCTGGAGGTCTTCAGCTATCGGAGCCCTGGTCTGGGCGGGGAGGAAAACTCAACCCGCTCCCCTCCAAGGGGCCCTGGCGAGGACAGCCAGGCATGGGGGCAGGAGACTGCTACAGATAGGTTGTGTAATTTCCCTCTCACATCAAGAGCTTATTTGCTCATGGCCAACCATGTTTTGAAAATGTTGATTTTGAAAGAAAGATAGATCACATTTATACAACTTTTACTGTAATTATAGCATGTATTATAGCATGATGTCGTTATCCTGATTTAGTTATTAACATTATTCGTAATTTTTGAACCAAGTTTTATTTTTGGCATGTTGTGTTGGAAAGAACTCTGTCTTTATATTGGCTTCAGTACTACCGGTAGTTACTGTCATCCATTGAAATCTTAAAACATATATTCTATGAATAAGGGAGGACTATTTACTGGGTTAGATATTTTCAGAGTTCAATATTTTCAGAAGGATCATTGATTTCCTGTTGACATTGTTCTAAATTCTAACCAGTCCAACATATAGAAATATGTGTTTGCCTAAAGGAAAGCTTTGTTTTTAAATAAAATATTGAGGAAGATACAAGAATTTTTGTAGCAGAATATTTTTGTTGTATGTCTGGTGTAATGTTATTACCAATTCTCATAAAGGGAAAGTTGCTATTGGGGAGAAATAGTGATAAATAGGACTAGCTTGCATTAAACTCATATTTTAGAACATTTAAGAATGAGCAATTTAAAGTTCTCTATATCAGAAAAGACAAATGACACATTCTCTCTTTTCTGTTTCATGATAGAACACCATTTGTTAGTGGATAATACCTTGAAGTATGAAAAATGCTCCAGATTTTTTCATAGGCTCTCTGTTCCACATTTCTGTGCCCATCTGTGGTATAGGAAAGATTTCTGTAGTAGCAACCAAAGAACTTGAAGTCCTGTCTTCAACAAACAAGATATAACTATGGCTGTGGGTAAATGAAGCCTTCCGAGTTATAGTTTACTCTTCTCAAAAATGAGAAATTTGGGAGCTGGAGCGAGAGCACAGTGGGTAGGACGTTTGCCTTGCACACGGCTGATCCGGGGTCGATTCCCAGCATCCCATATGGTCCCCTGTGCCCCGCCAGGAGTAATTCCTGAGGGCAAAAGCCAGGAGTAACCCCTGAGCATCGCCGGGTGTGACCCAAAAAGGAAAAAATAAAAGAGGAATTTGTATTATCTTTAAGACTTCAACTAAGTGAAGTTGCATTTTAAAGAAAATGCCGGTTCTATACATTTTGGGCTATCAGGACATTTTAATAAATCTGAGTAAAATTTAATCAGTGGAATCAACTATTGTGTGTGGAAGAGTGTTTATATTTTACAGCAGGAATCTTGCTGTCTTAATAAATTCCTAATTAGGGGAACCCCATGGGGATATGGGTTAAGACTTGCTCCCCTCTTCCAGCTTCAGGGTACAATAATAAGAGAAGGATGGTCACTATAACACAAATCTTGCTTTTCAAAGAAGGCTAGCATTTTCTGATTGAAAATTGTTGGCCAAGGGTAGACATAAGCAGATTTTTCATGATGGATGAAAGGACTAAGTTACCTTTTTTTCCCATTCTATTTTATTTCTGCTGTCTTATTGTCAAATTTCTGTGCAGGTAATTTTTGTTTATTATTGTTTAAATTAAAATACTTCTAACCTAAATTATAATTTGAAACTCCATTTTTCATAGACTTACTATCTCAGGTTCTACAATTTTGGGATATTTTTCTTTTCAAAGGATTATTACCATGACAGTCTGAGTTCAGTTAAATTATGCTGGAATCAAAAAACCTGAGAAAGCTGGGATTCAGAGTAAGGTCTTTAAATTATTTGTGTTACAGGAGAAGAGCAATATGCCTTTCTTGTGCTTTAAGTTTATGTGTGAATTTATTTACTGAAAATTTAGCAATATGAGGGTAATAGAAAAATGTTAAAATGTGAATAAAACATAACTAATTTAAAAACAACAACAGTTAGTGATTATGTGGGACTTAGTAGAGCTGGGTACATTCTAAGTATTAATCTGCCTAAGCTGTTTGGGAACAGATGTACGTGAAACAGATCCCAGTCTTCTGTTGTGTACATCCAAAGTGAGACATCTGTCAGTGGACCCTGTGGTCAGAAATAATGGAAGCAGGGGTTAAACCCCAAAATGACCTATTACTTGTGTGAATTATTGAAGGACTAATTACTCAGTAAAACATGATGCTTTGATTTATCAGTCTACATATTAAGAAGAAAATGCTTCTCTTTAAAAAGAAAATCTTAAGCTGTCAAATTGAAAGAATTTTAAAGACGGGTGTGAAAATCAAGTTTACTAAAGAACTACATGTTATGTTCATGAAGTTTTTAAATACTTTGACAGGTCTATTAACCTACTGTATAAATATTGTATAAAGCTAATATTGCATAAATATTAGATTTTAAAAAGTAAGTTATCCAAGCCACAAAACAAATGTAAATCATGACTATTCAGTTAAACTTTGCAATGATGGAATGCTGTATCTGAATTGTTTCAAATGGTAGCCTTCAGCTACGTGTGGCTATTGAGAACCTGAAATGTGTTTGCATGACTGGGACACAACTTTAAATTTCATCTCCATTTAAATTCAATGCTCATATGCATGCAGCTAATGGTGACCACTTTAGATAGCGATGATCACTTTCTATAGAACAGATCTAATGCTTGGGGAGTTGAGAAACTTTTTTTAAATCCCAGATACTGAGTTTAATCTTTGTGTTGAAAGATAGTTTTCAAATAACATCAGTGTGGACCGATATGGTCACACAATCTGAACTGACAATTTAAGATAAACAGTTGAATAAATACTCAGATGCCAAAAAGAGAAAACCATTTAACATATTTTGTGAATATCAAGAAAAATCTTTTATTTTTAAAAATTTATTAACTGGTAGTAAAGTTAAAATCTTATCTATTAAAATCATTATGGTCAGCATGATTTATTACTTAAATAAAATTGTCAAACCTAACCTTTTTGTGTTATAGAAATATGTATTCAGAACAACTTTCCTAGCCTTTGTGCCCTAACCTCATGAAAGTATGCATGCTAAGATTGTTCTTAAATATGCCACAGGACCGTGGCAGTCTTTGAAGATTGGTATTTTTAAAAATGTATCTACTTTTTTATAGATTATGTAATATTCTTCTCTCTTCTGCACACTGTGGGGGAGTCTTTGGAGCAGAAATATTTGGCACAGAAATATTCCTCTTCAGAGTAGGGAATGGTACTTATACTGAAGTCCTGGTAAACTCAAACTGAGGTCATGTGTTCTAGAAGATTAGGTTCTGAAAATCAGAGAATGATTGAGACAAGAACTGTCCAAACCTGAGGACTTGAAGTAAACTGTGCAGTCCAAACTTTTGAAGCTAAAGAAAGAAAGTCATGGCAATGAATATAAGAAAAACCATTTTGGCTATATTTGCAAAATTATATTGTTACCTTCCTAGCAACTTTTGTGCCCTTTGTAGTTTGGGAAAGTGAGCTATTTAAAGATCAATATATGTGCAGATATAACTTATTGCAGTTGTAAGATATCTCTAGTACATTATTTGTTTTGATCCTTATTGTTCATTATACCACCTTGTTCTACAAACATCATCAAAATTTTCAGCATAGTTTTCTCTAACTCTCCTATGTGACTGTATTTCTGTCCATTTTGTTTTGTTTTACCTTGTTTTCTTTTATGAAAGGTATCCCATACCTGGTGGTGTTCAGGGCTTACTACTCCTGACTCTGTCCTCAAGGATCAATCCTGATGGGGTTCAGGCGATCACATAGAATACCAGGGGTTGAACCCATGTTGACTGTGTGCAAGGAAAGTATCTTATCAGCTGTACTATCTCTCCAGTCCCTCTGCCCACATGTTTTAAGTCCCATACTAATAACAATCAGTACATGCTGATTGAGTTCTAGTGGGAGTTGGAGGAAGGGATTGATGTAAACAAAGGGAAGAAACTGTTAGAGTACCCACAGTGTTTTATCATGAATTACGACCATCCTGTTATTCGTCGATTGCCTCGAGCAGGCCCCAGTTACGTCTCCTTCATCCCAGCCCTGAGATTTTTAAGAAAGTGCTATATTCAAGGCTCTTTAGGAGAATGAGACCCATCATTGTTACTGGTATTTGGCATATTGGGTATGCCACGGGGAATTTGCCACTCTGCCGTGTGGGCAGGTTACATTTGGTAGCCTGCCAGTTTGTCCAAAGTAGGAATGAGATAATAAGATGTCATAATAGGATGTCGCGCAGCCGCATTTGCGGCTGCGCGGTTCCAAGAGCTGGTTTTTATAGTCTCTGAGTCTTGGCCGTTGATGGGATTACACGACGCCAGGGGGCCAGTTGTTGGGTGTCACCCCCGCCTACTGGAATTTGGAGGATCTGGGTGGAGGATGCTCAGTGTTTTATATGCTCTGCAATTCCAAATTCAGTATGTGATGGAGTGTATTAATGGGAAAAGAGGAGAAAAATAGAGCTTGAAAAAAATTAAACCTTATCTTAACTTTAGGTGTGCCAACTAGAAGTTGAAAACTATTGTAGTAGACAGTTGGATCCAAAGGCAGCAAGGCAGGTTTGCATGAAAAAAACTTGGCATAGTACAATATACTAATTGCAAGTCTAAAGATTAATCTAAACTAAAGTGCCATCTGGCATTAAGGAATTTTGTACATTCCAAGGTTTTCATCAAAACAGTGTTCTGGAAACTACTGCTACTGCTACACAACCCTGTCCAGTGTTTGACTGGAAACAGTGAACATTTTATTGATGTTTACTCTGCCAGGTTCTGTGCTAAGTATCTTATCTTGTTTAATCTTCTCAACAAGACTATGTAGTTAGGATTTTTCTCCCTGGGGCCCAGAGATGTTAAATAACTTGCCCAAGGTCATAGTAGTAATGGAGTTGCTGGGATGCAAAGCCAGGCAGTCTGACTCATAGCCCACACTGTACTCATTAGGTTATGCTGCTTCCTCAATCAAACAAGGAGGAATTCATTCTAATGCCTTTAAGAGTCTGACCTTGAGTCAGTGATCATGCAACATCATGTAGCATCAGACTCCAACCTTTAGAACAATATTTTCTAACAATATTTTCTTTCAGGCCTATAGACAATTTTACTACAGAGAACATTTGTCTGGCCACTTAAATTTTCGTACTAAGTGATGAAAATGAGCACGAGAAATGGAAATTTGAAAAACCTTTTTAAAACCCACTACTCTTAATGAAAAACATCAATGAAAAACATTTCTTAATGAAAAACATTATCCATATATAGAAATAATAATAAGGTTTTATGTAAACCTAGGGTCTGAAAAGCTATATAACACCTTCTTGAATTATATAGTTTTTTGCAAGAGAGATTTATTTCATCTTTGACCTACCTGTTTTTTTCTTGAGAAGTCTAAATAATTTCTAGACATCATGTAGTTGAATTTATAAACATCTCCACATGGATATTTAGGAGAATATTATCTTTAATATAGTTTAGAATATTGCAAAACTATGAAGTGCACTCACACTACCACTATTCCAATGCAAAGTAATTCTCTATATCCTTAAAAATTCAGTGCTCAGATTACTTATTTAAAAATTAACTAAAAATAGTTTTAAAAAGCAATCCATATTTATATTTGATTGCCCTGTCTCTTATGTTTTCCCATCCACTCATTCCTATTTATCTCTCTTTTTTCTTTCAATTTATCTTTCAACAAATTGTATTGTGTGGTCTATAGTTTCCCTTAGGAGTCTAGAAGCTTTATTGGGGACAAATGTCTGTTACAGATGAAAGGACAGGGAAGTAGTTTGGAAGGGATGACTTTCAGATTATGATGCTAATATGACACCTCTGAAGGGGGAGATGAAGCAGCTGTGTGCAGAAAGAGCCTCAGACTTTGATGTGTATCTGATACTCTTTGCTTACCTACAGTGAGAGCTTAGGAGAAAAGATTTCCCATTAGGAGCCCTGTCTTGGGTTGTTATGTTCAGTTTTAAGCTGGGGTGTTGGGGGGGGGGGACTGCCTGGAGGAGTGTAGTTCCATGGCTGGTGGCTATCAGATAACTGCATTTTTATAATGGTAGGGCAAATTCTCCCCCAACCTTTTCCTTAAAAGAGGACCCAGCAACCACAATGACTTCTGATGTTTATGATCATCATTAAGAACTGAGGCATTTATGGGGCCAGAGAGATGGGACAGCAGGTAGCCTGCTTGCTTTGCATGTGCTTTGCCCAGGTTTGATCCCTGGCACTCCATATGATTTCCCAAGCCCCCGTCCGCCTCCAGAAGTGATCCTTGAGCGTGGAGCCCTGAGTAACTGCTGGTTGTGGCTCCCAAACAAAACCAACGACAAAAAGGTACTCAGTTATGTATTTCTTTATTTTTAATTTTTATTGTTTTAATCGAGTCATCATTAGATACATCGTATCAAAGCTGTTCATAGATTGCATTCATCTGGGGGATATAAAGTAACAAAATATGAGATTAATACCCAAGAATAGCTGAGATCAGCACCAGGAGGATTACTCCATAGCTTAGTGGCCAGTCGGGCATTCTAGAGGAAAGGGCAGCTCAGATAGAGAAGGGAACACCAAATAAAGGGTGTTTGGAGGATCCTCCCAGGAGGGGAGATGCATGTCGAAAGTAGACTATGGACTGAACACGATTGCCACTCAATGCCTCTTTTGCAGACCACAACACCCAAAAAGAGAGAACACAGGGGATTGCCCTGCCACAGAGACAGGGGGGGATGGGGGGATGGGGGTGGGGGGATATTATCCATGGTGGTGGAAAATGGGCACTGGTGGAGGGATGGGTATTTGATCATTGTATAATCAAACCCAAGCACAAAAAATTGTAAATCTACCACTGTACCTCATGGTGTTTCACTAATAAAAAAAGAAAAATAAAAAAAAAATAAAAAGTAAAAAAAAAAAAGCTGTTCAGGATCAGGTTTCAGTCATACAATGATCCAACACCCATCCCTCTACCCAATTCTGACTCCAGCCAGTTTCCCTTCTGCCACTCCTCCCCCCCACCCTCTCTTTCTCTTTCCCCACCCCTATCCCCGCCCCCTTTCTGGGCACCATGGTCTTCAACACAGATACTGAGAGGTTTTTGTGTTTGCTCCCTTGCCTACTTTAAGCATGCAGTTCCTCTCCAGAGTGATCATTTCCAACTTATTCAGCTATTTAAACACATTAAATATTATCTTAATTTAGTATGAATAGTTTTCCAACTGTCCCAAGTTTGGATTAATGTATCCAGAGTTAGTTTATGAGTCTTTTTTGACATTCTTACACCATGTGAGAGCTTATTTATTTTCAGGGACGGCAAGGTTTATTCTGAAGCTTTTGTGGCTGAGATATGGCAACAAGCCTATTACCTAGGAAGTAGAGTTCTTTATATTATATAGTAGTATTTAGATGCCACAATTTGAGTATGAAATGTGCTCATTGTTAATATTTTGCATGTATGTGCTGGTATCATAGGTCTTTTAGAAAACAGTTCAGAGGTATGCAGTTTTTCCCCAAAGAACTAATTTTGTAATCTTGAAATTACTCTAATACTCCAATTGTAAAGGTAAAGGTAAAGGCCCTCCCGTTGATCATCGACTTGCTCGAGCGGGCCCAGTAACGTCTCCATTGGAGACTTTGTTGTTACTGTGTCTGGCATATCGAATACTCTCGGTAGCTTGCTGGGCTCTCCGAGAGGGGCAGAGGAATCGAACTCGGGTCGGCCATGTTGGCCACGTGCAAGGCGAACGCCCTACCCGCTGTGCTATCGCTCCAGCCCACTTGTAAAACATAAAAAACTCCAATTGTAAAACATAAAATTATTTTGTGTCTTTGTCCTGTTCTTACATCTTGATATCCAACCAATGAAATATCATTATCCATCATATATAACACTGAATAAGTTTCATAGAATAGCAATAAATTACTGAAAACCATTTAAATCATTTTTCGTGTGTGTGTGTGTGTGTGTGTGTGTGTGTGTGTGTGTGTATGTGTGTGTGTGTTGCGATGCTCAGGAGTTACTCCTGGCTCTGAGATCAGGAATTACTACTGATGGTACTTGGAGCAGCATATGGGTTGCTTGGCCACGTGCAAGGAAAGTGCCTTAGCCCCTGGACTACCGCTCAAGACCCTTCTCCAGTTTAAACCATTCTTGACTATTTCTGTTGCTAGAAAATATGCCACATGTAGTCAAATTTCTATGTTTTAAAGACATTTGGAATTATTCCTATTCTATGGTATTATACCCACAACACATTATGCAGAATTATTTCAGTGCGTTTTTGATTTCAGGGCATTGATATTTTTAAATTCAGATTTGGTTTGTGATCATGTAAAATATAATTCCAAAGTCAGATCTACCAAGAAAATTATGTTCTGGGATGTGAAATTTCTTTATAAATTCTACCAACTCTTTCTTCCTATTTTAGAAAAGCATATTTGCATATTATTTGCATATACAATTTTAATTTACTGTTTACTTGGGGGAGGCACATGAGCAGTGCTCAGGATCCTGGGGTTCTCTCCTGGTGACCATCAGCCATCTGCACTGGATGGTTCATTGCTTGGGCCTGGTAATGTGGGCTGTTGCTGGGACCCAGCAGTGATGGAGTGGGGGGCATAAGAGATATACTCAGTGATGCCCGGGGAGTCATGTGCTGGAAGGATTTGGACCCAGTGCCCCTGCATACAAGGCATGTGACCTGACCCTGTGCTGTCTTCCTGGCCATTTGCTTTGCTTTTAATACAAGTGAATGTATTAAAATATATATACTTATATTTTAATACACATACATATATACACACATATGTATCTATATACATATGCACATATATATTCTTATTTCACCACTACTTACTCTTTTATATGATTGATAGCACATCATATGTACTTTTACCCACCTTAATTTCTTTCTAAATAACATACTCAATAGATGAATCAATAGTGTACTTAGTGAAAGTCTTCATTTCCTTTTGTATCTTCATAATACTCCATTGTATCCTGTAGTCTTGTCCTTCAATACTAGGTCTGGCAATGCAGGCCTAATTTTGGTTTCGTGTGATGCCTGGCCGTGCAATACTCTTGTGCCAGCAGTTCTTGGAAACTACTGGGGCTACTCCTGATGGTCTTCAGAGGGCCAAGCAGTGTAAGTGTCTGGATCAAATTTGAGGCCTTTTACATGTGAGGCATGCACTTAATCCCTTTGAACATCCCCCCCTGTGGTTTTTCTTTTCATTGTTGTTGTTCTAATTTAAATGTCCAAGACCATGACTTATGTTTAGACAGTATAAAAACTATGGAGTGCTTCTGACTTTAACTTTTCAAAGATGTCAGTAAATAATGTATAAAAAGAATTGGGTTGAAGAGATAGCTCAATGGGTTGGAGCACATGTTTTGCATGCATGTTCAATCCTTGAAACTTTATGGTGCCCTAAGCGCAGAGACAGGAGTTCTCTCTGTATTCTGCTGAGGGGTAACCCTCACATAAAAATAAATAGCATTCTCTGATATTGACTAGTTCCAAAGAAATTTTCTAGAGGATCTCATATTGTTGATGTTGAAGTTTCCATTTACTAAATATAAATATACATTACATTAAAAAATAATGGCCTGTTCCAGCCACACGTGCTAGGGGAAAAGGAAGCTCAGATAGAGAAGAGAGCACCAAATAGAGGGTGTTGTGAGGATCCTCCCAGGGTGGGAGAAGCATGCTGCAAGTAGTCTATAGACCAAATATGATTGCCACTCAGTGCCTCTCTTGCAAAACACAGTACCCAAAAGAAGAGAGAGAGAACAAGGGGGAATGCCCTGCCACAGAGGCAGGGTGGGACGGGGGGGATGGGGGGTGGGAGGGATGCTGGGACCCGTGGTGGTGGAGGATGGGCACTTGTGGAGGGATGAGTACTTGCTCATTGTATAACTGAAACCCAAGCACAAAAATTTATAAGTCTATAACTGTACCTCATGGTGTTTCACTAATAAAAAAATAATGGCTTGTTCCAGCCACACGTGCTAGGGGAAAAGGAAGTTCAGATAGAGAAGAGAGCACCAAATAAAGGGTTTTGGGAGGATCCTCCCAGGGTGGGAGAAGCATACTGAAAGTATACTATAGACCAAACATGATTGCCACTCAATGCCTCTCTTGCAAACTACAGGACCCAAAAGTAGAGAGAGAGAGAACAAAAGGGAATGCCCTGCCACAGAGGCAGGGTGGGATGGGGGGGATAGGGGGGTGGGAGGGATGCTGGGATCCGTGGTGGTGGAGGATGAGTGCTGGTGGAGGGATGGGTACTTGATCATTGTATATATGAATCCCAAGCACCAAAATTTGTAAGTCTATAACTGTACCTCATGGTGTTTCACTAATAAAAAAATAAATAATCATCACTATAATCTTAAAAAAAATGGCCTGTTAATCAACTATTGAATGCAGACACTAGACAAAGCCATTTATTTTGAAGCCATTAATTCTTGTTATTTCAAAACTAACTGTGTACTATCATTAGATTTGAACATAAGTTTCTTTGCCATTATTCTTGGGTAGAAAGGTGAAATCAGAAAAGTCCATGCTAAATGTACCTATAAAGACTTGGTATCCTTATTTGGTTACTATTTTTTAGTATGTCTCAATAACATATTAAAAATAGTTAAATGCAAAAGTAAGAAAAGTCAATATGCTGTCTATCACATTAAGTTTACTGTTGAACAGTTCAAAGCCTGGCTATATAGTCTACTAATCTAATTTTTTCTCAACCTAATGAAAGCACTGGTCATTATTTCTGCCACTGATGCTCTTTTGTCTGCACATACTGTTGCAACATAATGTGTTGTGCATTTGATACTGATATTCCTATATTGCCATAAGGAGCTGCTATTATTTTAGACACCAACTGATTTCATGATAGTGTCAGATTTCTTTAACATATGCTTATGTTTTTGTACAAATGACCCCAAGAAACATCTGCTGGTTTTGTGATGGTATCTACTGTTTCTTTTTTAGAATTTGACCTATTGGTCACTTTTTAATGTGAATCTATATTATTTCACCACAGTAGGCTGACTTTATAGTTTTTTATGCTATTCATAACTAAAATATTAATTTCATGCTATATTCAGAGAAATTGAAATTCATTGTGTCTAATAATTGTTTATAACTTTGCTTTTAAGCTTTGACTGTAAATCAGAGTAGAAAAGTCCTCTTTTAGGATACTTTTAGAATCCAAAAATTAGTTATAATATCGCTTTGTAAAGGCTCTCAAATTACTCTTTGAATTTTATAAAAGTTTCAATACTGTGCTACAGTCATTGGTCAGTCCACATTCTATACTAATTGCTACTTTTTTTAGTGTCTTCAATGGAAATATAAAGGCAGACAAAGAATGTGGAATTACATTTCTAAAAGCTTTTACAATATTGCTCTAGGAGTATAAAAAATGTTTAATAAAATCTAGTTTATGTTATGTATGGCATATAATATTTTAATATTGTAATAATAAAAGCCATCAGATATGTGAAACAAGTTTCTTTTCACTTGCATGTTGTTCATGTAAATTGCCTTTGTTATATTTGCTGTTCTTAAGTCTGCATCAACAAAACTAAAACAAAATGTTTCCTAGTAGGAAGTGTATAAATAGAATCTATTCAACATCCTTTATTAGAAAACAAATCTACAGAACTCTGTATTGCCTACATATGTGATACTAAATTTGAACTCAGGTAAATATATATGAGTTATACTCCTTAATTATAGTATATACTTAGATTGTAAAGTGCAATAGTTTTTATTTTCTATTCATCTGCTTTCTCTGCATCAGCTGTTGGACTCCTGATTCCAAACATGTTATCATTTACATCTCCACACTCATTCAGTCACCCTTGCTGCTCTTAGTGTCCCTCCGTCCCTTGGGTGACTTATGTCATTAGGACAACCTTCTGTCTTCTGTTTGCCATCACTTGGCTGAAACTGAGCTGAGGTTCCTTGCCAGTTACCTTAGGTGCTGGGCCTGCTGTGTTTCGGCTTTGGCCTCAATGATGTCTGTGTGCCTTCCACTTCCAAACTCAATCCTTTGAGGGGTGACAGGATTATGGAAAGCTTTAGCTGCAGTGATAAAACCTGAGCAAGGCTGTGTTGAGTGCCTAAGTCGCTTTCATTTAGGTCTGAAATAGGAGAGCCAGGGACCTCAGTGTCCCTTGAGAAAGAAAGATTTCGCTTAGCCTTCTGGGCCCAACACTCAGTTCTTAAATGGGCTAGTGGGTTGGACCCAAAGGGGAACATAATTCCCCCAAATTGTGGTTTAGTTTCCCTCTGTGTACAGTGGGAGGAGAGCCAAGTAAGAGAAGTCCCCTGAGTCATTTCTGTCTCTTGTAGAGCAGGCCATTTCCCTTCAGTAAGAACTTCCCATTCCTTTGTCTTTCCTGTCTGTTCCAGGACACTGAAGGAACCGCTGAGCTAGTGGGGACAGTCCTGGAAATGGTCTTTAGGGTACTGGTTGTTTTTAAGCAATGTTTGCACATCAAAAGGCTGCTTAGCCATTTTCATTTACTCTTTATTGCTTCCTACCTTTGGTGTTGTTAGTACAGGAAATTTTGTCTGCTGATGGTGAGCTAAAGGGGAAGAAGGAACAGAGCAAAATGTGTTTTCATTAACTATGTACGGAGCTCTGTGTGATTTTATGAACAGGTGGGCCCTTAATTGTTTACCTGATGCTCTTTTTAAGAAGTCAATTATATCATGGGAAATTGAAGAATAGCAAAAATAATTTGTTGCAGCATTCTTCAGAAAATCTTGCATGCATGTTCACTGGAGAAACATGGGGTTTCTCTCTTAAAGGACAAGGCTTTGTTTTGTTTTTAATAAAACACACTCTTTATAATTAAAACAAAATCCCAGTGTTAAGGGATTACTGCTTTAAATAATTGGATTTCTTTTCCTTTGTTTCCCTGATCCTTATATATGAGAATAAATCAAGTGATGTCTTAGCATAATAACATTTCCAGATTGAATTGTTCTCTTAACCACTGAATTTTAATAACGCCTCTCAAAATTTGTGGATGGAGAGCTGGAAAATTATGTAAGACAAGGAATTTATTTTAGATTTGGGAATGGCAAAGGTACAATGGTACCTGTGTATGATCAACAGAAGCTTGAAAACATCCTTTAAAAGGTGATTTATTCTCAAGTTGTAGTCTTGGTGGCCTCAAGCTCTAACAGGCTGAGCACCAAACTGTGTCACCAAGCTGAGCACCACTGGGAGTGACTCTTGTTCTAAAAAAGAAAATGTTCATTGAAGTTTTCAATAAATCATCCATAAAAAGTCTTTTCCTAACTTAACTCTTACTTCAAAGTACTAAATTTAACTTTTATCTATTTCTTGTTTTAGATAAATGCTCATCTAAAATATATTTTAATGTCTAAAAAGGATTTACTTATAAAACCCTTTAAATTAGTATTAGTGTCAAAATGATATAAAGGAAACGCAAAGAGTAAATATTCAGCTCTGTTTTAAATAACTCAGAAAAAAACATGCGTTTCCTCTTTTCTCTGTCCTCAGATATTGCTCTGAGATCTTTAAAATGTGTGTGAGCCCAGGAGAGGACAAGCATTAGGGTGGTTGGTGAAGTAGGGCAAGTGTTTTGCTCAAGGCAAAATCTTTCTCCATATGGGACCCTCTTAAATCCTTTCTATGAGCTCACCATAAGTCAGAGCTTGAGTTCCCAGGAAAAAAGGCTGTTTAGGAGCAGCTTTGTGTAGGTGCAGGGGGCAGGGTGAGGCTGGGTAGAGGTGGATTTAAAAGCAGGTCCATCACATTTTTTGCTTGGTTTGTTTGTTTGGGTTTTTTTTTAGTTGATTGTTTCTGAGTCTTGCTAAATCTTTCTGACCTGTTTCTCTACTTAATCCTGAACTCGTGTTTATTCTTAAATTTCCAGGCAGAACTGGGCTAGTTCTTTTGGGGCTTGAATATTTAAGGATGCAGTCTTCTAATTTCAGTACAAGACTTAAGGAACCAGTCGAAGCAAAAATGACAGAAATATTTGAGATGTTTTCCCTTATATCCTGTAGGAAGGTAACATGAGAAGTAGCTTTATGGTACATTAGATCTCACACGAGGTTTTATGTTAATTTTATTTGTCCCCTCTGGATTGCATCCCTTGTTATCTTAACTAATTCCCACTTGAAATAATTTAGTGTGTCCCAATATAATTCTAACATTCTAATGAATAATAAGGTAAGCAATTATTTTTTTTTTTAAAAATTCCCCCTATGGCATTAAATAGTCGTAAGTGCTCACATTTGGATACACTGAAACATGGAGAATGGTCATTTTCTCCGCTGTTCTGTTTTATTAGAGAATAAGACAGAAGTTCACTAAATATACAAACTACAGAAATTCTAAGAAGATTAAAATGTACATTAAGGAAGGAGAATGTAATAGTTTGCCAGGGCTATCAATGAAATACCATAGATTTGGCAACTTTATTCATAGTAATTCTTACAGACCATGGTGATTATGTAGCAGCTGAGTTCAGGTGAGATCTCTTCCCTGGTTTGCAGGCAGCCATCTGCCCTTCTGCCTCATGCATGGAAGGGGAGAGAAATACTGGTGTTCTCTACTTTTTCTTACCCAGTTCTGTTGGAGTAGGGCACAACTTTATAACCTATGTTAACCATAACAAAAGAATACTGCTCTTTAACATCATGTTCGCTTGTCTTTTTAATGCTTTTGAAGGTCCTCTATAAATACAGAAATAGTAGCAGTAATGCTTTGAAAATAGGAATTTTAGGGTGATCTAATTCAGTCTACAGCTATTCGGGGTATATTACTGCTTCAGCTAAATTCTTTTCAAACTCTGACAGTGATTTTTTCCACAGAATAATTCTATTAGCTGTGCGGTGAGGTGTTTTTTGTTTGTTTCTGTTTTTTATTGATTTTTTAATTCTGATTTTCAGTATTTAATATGTGGTTACTTTTACTTTCATATTACATATAACACTAAGAAATTAGAATTATTAGGTGAGCCCAGTTAATTTCTATTTTGTTTTATTTTGGGGTGACACCCAGAAGTACTCAGGACTTCTGTCTCTGTGCTTAGGGATCACTCCTGGAAGCACTCAGGGAACCATATAAATTGCTGAGGATCACTTACTTGCAGGTTGGCTGCAAATAAGATAATACCTTACCTGCTATATTATCTCTCTGGTCCTGAGTCCATTGAGTTAAAACATTAATATTTTTTAATTCCATGAAAAAAACTTATTTATGGAACAAATACACCCACTTTTTTTTGGTTTTTTTTTTGGGGGGGGGGCACACCCAGCAGTGTTCATTCCTGGCTCATTCTTTGTTCTACATTCTGCGATCTAGTCTGGTGGAGGTCAGGGGACTCATAGGCTGCTGGAGATTGAACCAGGGTCACTTGTGTGGAAGGCAAGAACCCTACCCACTACACTAATCTCTCCAGCCCCAAACAATACAATTTTTTAGAGGATGGAATATTTTTACATTTTTAAGTAGATTTCCTCTACTCTCTTTGAATTTAGGCAATTTAGGCAATCCTGTCAGTCTAAATGCAGTCCAAACAACAATTCTTTTATTAAATGGGTTTGAGAAATAGCAGTAGCAGGTCTCAGATATATGTATGCGACTATCATTGTCAGGAGTTTGCCGTTATAAATGCATGATGAACTCATAACTTTAATTAATTTTTTTGGTGTGTGAATATAAATTTTGGTTAGAGATGACCATACTCAAATTTTACCCTGAGTTATTGAAGGCATATTACAAATTTTGGTCCCCAAATCTTATCTATATATCTTCCTGGTAAATCTTTCAACTGAAGATTATGTTGAGTATTGGGAAATTCTAAAAACTATCATGTTGGGTAACATTAAAAAGTCATGCAGTGTTTGGGGCCAGTACGGCTCTACTCTGTTCAATTCAATTTTGTGTTTTAGTTAAAATACTGCAGTAAATTTGGAAGCACACCATGTATTATCGGATACCAAAAAATCCACTTTGCTATTAAAGGGTGAAATATGGAAGTCATCTGTATTTCTTCCTCTGGTACCCTTGACTTTATTTACCGCTACAGTACAATACTATGCTTTGTAAAGATGACTGTGGTAGAAACTTACTAAGATTCCTACATGAAATCATAATCAAAATAATTATCTGGATCATCAAGTAATTTTGTAAAGAATAATATTAAAATCACTAACATTTAAAATAAATAAATAAATAAAAATAAATAAAACCACTAAAGTTTAAATAAGGACTGAAATGAGTTTCATTTATAAGTGTTTCAATCAGAATCTACTTTTACTTTTTTATGGATGCTGTTTTTTTTAAAGTCTTTTGAGTATTTGGGTATTTAAGCTTTTAATACTTCCCTAAGTTGACAGCAGCATGTCCTTACCTTGCTGTGGTTAGGCTCTGAACATGCAGAGCAACAGATGTTATGCCCAGCATAATTATATGTATCCTGGAAACACATCTTTATAGAGTGGAATTGGTTCTTAGGAAAACAAAAATTTGGCAGACAAAGGGCATTAAATTGCTGATCTCAGCAGTAACTACCTCAGAAAGATTGTAATATTCCTGTGTAGGTGGTAACTGCTTGCGTGTATTAGAAAAATACTGTAATTTTAAGATACATTATTTTAATTTTAAGAGAAAATAAACTTGTATAAACTTTAGCTCACCTCTAACACCCAAGAATAGCCGAGATAAGTACCAGGACGTTCACTCCATGGCTTGCAGGCCAGCCGCACATGCTGGGGGAGAAGACAGCTCAGATAGAGAGAGAGGGGAGCACCAAGTAAAGGGTGTTGGGAGGATCCTTCCAGGATGAAAGATGCATGCTGAAAGTAGACTATAGACCGAAAGACTCATTGCCACTCAATGCCTCTTTTGCAAACCACAGCACCCCAAAGGTGAGAAGAAACAAAAGGGAATGCACTTCCACAGGGGTGGGGTGGGATGGGGTGGGGGTGGGGGTGTGGGAGGGATTATGGGAGCATTGGAGGTGGGGAATGGGCACTGGTGGAGGGATGAGTACTCAATCATTTTATAACTGAAACTCAAACACAAAAATTTGTAAGTCTACAACTGTACCTCATGGTGTTTCACTAATAAAAATTTAAAAATAAATAAATAAAAAATAAAGGTTTACATACTAAAATAATAATAATAATAATAATAATAATAATAATAAAAACTTCAGCTCACCTATCCTTCAAAGAGCAGAAAAAAATCCTAAATTTTTGTTAATTCAGGGACTTCAGCTTTTGAGGAAAGGTTTCTTTGATTTCAAATTATAATATGCTGATATATTTTGCTTCTTTTGCTTTTTGGGTCACACCCAGCATTGCATTGGGGTTACTCCTGGCTCATGCACTCAGAAATTACTTCTGGTGGTGCTTGGGGGACCATATGAGATGCTGGTAATCGAACTTGGGTCGGCCATGGGCTGGAGCGTTAGCACAGCAGGTAGAGTGTTTGCCTTGCATGCGGGGGACCGGGTTTGATTTCTCCATCCCTCTCGGAGAGCCGGCAAGCTACAGAGAGTATCTTGCCTGCATGGCAGAGCCTGGCAAGCTCCCTGTGGCATATTTGGTATGCAAAAAACAGTAGCAACAAGTCTCACAATGGAAACATTACTGGTGACCGCTTGAGCAAATCGATGAACAATGGGAAGACAGTGGACAGTGGACTGATATTAAGTCTTTTGACTAGGTGTGTGTGTGTGTGTGTGTGTGTGTGTGTGTGTGTCTATAGGTCACTGCATTAAATATATGCATATATATAATTAATTATGGCCACTGAAATAGAGCATTTAAACCAATTAACTGGTTCTTAGTTTTCAAATATATAAGTAACTTTCTGAAACAAATTTACAACTGTGATTTTAATAGTTATTTATTAGTTACTTATAATGTATTAAATGTACTAAAATTAGTGTTTTTGATAATTTTGCGCTCTTTATTCCAAAGTCATATTTATCTGCTTTTTATTCTCTAAATGGAAGACCAAACAACTTAGGTCTGAGTCATGAAATGTCTAGTATTATTTGAATATTAGTTTGAAAACCACCACTTTTTGGAGGTTCTCACAAAAAGTGTTTGGAATTGAGGATATTGATTTTTGGAGTTTGGAGCTATTTTATATATACAAGTGTTATCTATTGTTATGATGTAAGTAGCCAGTTAGCACCAAGATCTTTGGGGGTTAAAGGGGTGGGATCGTAAGTGGGGACATCGGTAGTGGGAAATGTACACTGGCAAAGGGACACGTGTTGGAAAATTATGCAACTGAAGTCCAGTCATGAACAACTTTGTAACTGTGTGTCTCACAGTGATCCAATTTAAAAAATAAATGAAAAATATCATTTTCATGAAAAATATCTGTCTTATCCCCACAGAAATATTTTGAAAACAAATGGAACCTTAATTTTAAGACTTAAATATAATTTTGAATAATAATATGTAGATAATTTTAGGAGCAATTATGCTATGGATCTTATTTAGTGTATCTTATGTTGTTAGCAGATATTAATGTTGATGATGATTTTATAAATTCCCTAGTCTCGAATTCTTATGAAGACTCCCATTAACTGCTGCCACAGCATACTTTCACACACATGTTGAGGACTTGAAATTACTGGTAATGTTCTATATTGGCGAGGGTGTGGTGGAAAAGGATTGTTGTCTGGTGCAACCCCTATGGAAAAAAGTATGGAAATTTCCCCAGAAAGTAGGAATAAAGCTGCTCTATGACCCAGAAGTTTCACTTCTGGACATCACTCTTAGAGAGCAAAGGCATTCATTTAAAAGGACATATGCATACGATTATTGATTGCAGTACTCAGGACAATACCTGGATATAAAATCAACCAGATTCTCAATGATAAATGAGTGGATAATAAAAGTGTGACACACATACATACACACACACAATGGAATATCATGCAGCTGTGAGGAAGGATAAAATCATATAACTTACTGCAGTTTGTATAGAACTGGAAGATATCATGTTATATGAAGTAAATAAGAGAAAGAAAAATACAAGGTAATCTCATTTCTCTGTGATATATAAAATAATAGAACAGGATATCAAAGATATCAAAGGAGGGATACTTAGATTACCTTTGACTGTAGATTATAGAAATGAGAAGGGTAGGGAAGGAAATATATAAAAGTAAAATTAAATGGCGTTCGATATGCCAAACACAGTAACAACAAGTCTCATGATGGAGACGTTACTGGGCCCGCTCAAGCAAATTGATAAACAACGGGAGGACAGTGTTCACAGTGTTCACAGAATCTGGAAAGCTACCCGTGACGTATTTGATATGCCAAACATAGTAACAAGTGTCACAGTGGAGATGTTACTGGACCTGCTCAAGCAAAATCGATGAACAGGAGGACAGTGACAGTGACAGAGGGAGGTAATAGGGGCAGGGGCCAGGGCCTCAGACATACGGGTAGAGTAGAGGCATGGTTTTTAAAAAAAAATATATATATATATTATATATTTCACTAAATCATGTATACCATATATAAGAGCTAACAGTACTGGGAATATGAACTACAACAACTAAATAGGAAAATGTGTCTGCCAAGGAGGTAGGCTGGGTGTGGTGATGGGAGGAGGACCTGGGAGCATTGGTGGGAGGAAGTTGTCATTGACTGGTGATGAAACATTGTATGCCTAAAACTCTTTCAGTAACTTCGTAAATCATGGTGACTAATAAAAATAATTTATAACAAAATGGTGAAGAGGGAGGATGACACATGGCATAGCTGGCCTGTTCTCACAGCATTTATTGCTTCAGAGCTCAGGCTAGTTACATCTGTACCTGTTTCCTTCCTGTTAGAGGTTGCTGGAAGGTGATTGTCCCTCAGCACAGTTTGTATATTTGCATAACAAAACCCAGGACCTAAAGAAAAACCACAGGGAGATGAAAGCTGGCGATCAAATTTCTCTTCCACACAATATAATCATTAGTGTCTTTATCTAAAACATTTTCCTGTTGAAAAGTAGAGTTACTGGAGGATTTTGCACTGTAAGGGACATTCATCCTTTCAGGGATGTTGAAAAAATGACTCAGTGGATTTAGGTACTTGTCTGCAAGCATAAATTCAGAAAGTGAGGTTAACTATATGAGGATTAAAATAAACTTAACTTCATAACTTTACCAAAATATTTCAGAATATTTCTGCCTAACTAGGATCAATGAAAATAGTTGTGGCATGTGAGTCAACATTCTGGTAAATTTTTTCCCCTTGCTATCAGTTCTTATTTATCTTCTCAATAATTTCTATATTCTCTCAATCTTTATTTTTCTTCTAATCTAGTCCATAGACATCTGGGAGTTTCTTTTGTATCACTGGAGGTGCTCTAATCTGCTTTCAGAAAGCATTCAGGTACCCATACTTATTGGAGCTACCTTTATAAATTTCAAATAGGGTCACAACACTTTTGTATTCTAAGTATAAAGTAGAAGCTAACTTAAATCACCCCTGCCCATATATATTATTCTGTCACACATGCTATTTTCCTGGTATATCTAAGTCAGGAATTGACAACAAGTAGTTTGTTGATAATTCAATTTGTCACAAAACCCACAACAGCCAACAATATAAAAACATATTTAGTACATCTTAAGTGCCAAGAATTGTTGCAGCTTCTTATATATTAACTCACTGAGTCTTCACAACAACTTTGAGAAAATGGGTTACTATTACATCCATGTAATAATATGGGTGGCTTATTATTACATCCATTTTCTAGATGAGAAAACTAAAGAGGAACACTCTAATTTCTCCAAGGTCACACAGATAGAGGCAGAGTCTAGATAACAATCCCTCTTATAAGAGACCATGTTTTTAATCACAGATCTCTGCTACTTATCTTTGGTACCATTTTCTAATTAGAACATGAAGTGTTTATTTTAAACATGGGATTTCAGAAGGACAGCAGAAGATAATGCTGAAACTTGAACTCATCTTACAAATTTAAATTTATGCTCTCAAAGCCTTGTTATAAAGCATATAAGCCAATTGTAAATTGATAATAGAACTGTGAACTGAAGAGTCTGTGGGGGCGGGGTAAGAGAGGGATCATGGGATACTGGTGGATTGATTGGTGGAGCCACATTGCACTGCGAAACAATGAATGCAATACAATTGTAACCTATGATTCTTTAAGACAATTTTAGACATTTGTAAATAGGACTGTTTTTTATAAATCACTCCAGCCCATAGAATAGAAGAGCAATGTATGAGTTTTAAAATTTAATCTAAGGTTCAATGAAAACTCTAGGGTTCAATAAAAATTCCGATAATTGCATCTGTAGTTGATAAAATTTTATTTTTCTTTCTGAATATGTTTGTTCTTTTCTTAAGTCAAGAAACAGGAATGCTTATACCCTCCATTTTCACCGGACCTTGAAAACGATACATATTCAGAAAGATGATGTCTGATTTTGTGCTTAGTTTGGTAGGCATTTTATTATCATCTCTATTCCCTGTTGTTTTCAGGAAAAACTGGCGCTTTCCTTGCAGGGCAGGTGGCACATTAATGGAACATATGTACAGTAATGTAATTTGACAATAAGTAATGAGAATTTTTTTTATTTAGTATTAACTTTATTCTTAGAGAATTCTTATTAAATAGCTGAGCTTGAGGCTGTATTTTACACTTGAGTCAGTCAGTTTTAGATCTTTCCTTGAAGTTAAGGAAGAAAACAACCAAAGTAAAGAACTAATTTTGTGCAATCGTATAGAAGTAAAAGCTATAGGTTTGATTTTTTTCTGCTATGTAAATTGTACTGAATGCAGAAATTTAGCTGATAGAAAGGAACAAACAAAAGGAAGTATCAAGGGAATCTTGTTTTTCATGTGGAACTTTAGTTCTAATTTCACCTTTCAATGCAGGATTAATTTTGAAAAGAAGCCTATATAGAATGTGTGAATGAGTCTGGATCTATTGAAAAGGTACTCTAGACAGAATATTGAAATAATGATGAGAAAAATTCACTGGGTGATTGTTTCTTAAACTCTCTGATGAATCCTAGTTTATTCTTATGAAGGAGTAATTTGGAAATAAATTTCCTGTGATGATAAACTCTTGGGTATAGCACCATTCCCCAGACTACTTAACTTCTACAGGGAAAAGTAATACCTTATTGTCCTTAAATCCTAAGTAATTAGGTCAGAAAACACCTGGTATGTTGTAGACATTCCAGTTTTGAAATGAGATAGATTATTGGGCTTGAGAGATAGTACAGCAGTAAGGGGCTTTCCTTGCACATGGACAATCCAGATTTGATCCAACACCACCTCACCTATGGTCTCTCAGCACCATCAGGAGTGCTTCCTGAGCACTGACCCAGGAGCATCCCTGAACACAGCTTGATGTGTCTCCCAAACAAAACAAAACAAAACAAAACAAACAACAAAAAAGAATTATTGATGAGGTAGAAACATTTCTTGTTTCTACAATTTGTGAAACAATATATCTTCTCCAAATAAGCTATGGAATACTTGGGTAAAACTACTGGTGATGAGATTAGTTATTTAAAGTGAAAATCCCAGTTACTATAATATCTACATTTTTATTTGTTCATGGAAGACAAAATTATTCCGGGCCAGTGAGGATCCTGTGGATTTGGTCCTGGCTGGAATTTTCAGATACAGGCTTCATAGAAAACAAAGTGATTCATCATTGTCTTCCTCCTCTGATTTCTGTAAGCATTTTAACCCTCAAGAAATGCTTTTCGTTTTAAACATGGTTGTATAGGTATAGGAAAATATCCAGAATTTCTTTCTGAAATATGCACATGTACTTATTGAGAAGTTTTCTTTCTAAGTAAGGCTGATAAACAAAAAGTGTTTTTGATTTGGGTGAGGATTGTTTAAAATGTAGGAGTACTGCTATTTATTCAACTACTGATCAAGCTGACTGACACAGGCATGAACTCCACATTACTTTTTTTTTAAGAAAAAATTGTATTGAATATCCTTGAGATAGATCATTACAAAACTGTTCATGGTTGGGTTCAGTCACACCATGATACAACACCCATACCTCCAGTGTACATTTCCCACCACCAGTGTCCCTATTTATCTCCCACTAACCATAACATCCCACCCCCTATCCCCACCCTCCCTCTATGTTTGTGCATGATGATTTGCAATACAGGTACTAAGAGGTCATCATGTTTGTTCAGGGCATTCAGTATTTGTATTGGGATGGTAAGGTTGGAGAAACGTTTAGTTGGGTGGCAGTTCTGTGTTGTGGATGCGACTGCTGAGGCTTCTGGAAGTATAGAGAGTGGGGGGAGGTAGCCTACCCAACACCGAGAAAACCCAGGAGATTTCAGTCTCAAAGCCTGCACACCCCAATCTTCAGCAGATTATTTCTCAGTGAGGTCTGTCCTGAGATGTTTGAGTCGGGCCAGGAGCATGGTGATGCTTTTGGATTGTGGGAACAAGAGGCTGCCAGGTTCTCTGCTTGGGCGGGTACCAGGCTAACCTGCCCTCCTCTGACTTACCCAGGTTTGCTCAGGCTTGTGTGTGTCCAAGATTGACTGCGGCTTTTGATCTCTTTCAAGATCTATTTATGCGTCTCTGAAGCAAGGCCTCAAAGTAAGACCTCGAAGAGAGAAGAGCAGAAGTGCTGGTAGATGCGGCAGAAGCTGGGAAAAGTATTCGTAATGCCCGCCTGTCCTTCGCCAACTACAAGACCAAGATGACTGCCCTCCGACGTCCTGATGAATCCATTACATCCTCCAGAACGGCAATGGAGAAGATTATCCATGACTTCTACTCAAATCTCTTCGATAGCCATGTCCACTTGCCGACATACCAAATTCCACAGGATGGATATGTCGTTCCCAACGTTCTCCCTTCCGAAACTCGACACGCCATTTCATCAGTAAAGAAACAAACAGCACCCGGCCCAGACAAGGTCAGACCTGAACACCTGAAGAACCTGCCGTCAATACTCATCAATACACTGGCTCGGCTCTTCACTCGCTACCTGTCTGAATGCAAGGTTCCATACCAATGGAAAACCAGCAGGACCATACTACTGTTCAAGAAGGGAGACATCCATGACATTGGCAACTATCGCCCGACCTGCCTGTTGTCTGTCATCTACAAGTTCTTCACTCGAGTCATCCTAAATAGGATTGGCAGAACACCAGATGAAGGACAACCATGTGAGCAAGCTGGGTTCCACAAAGGATTCAGCACCATTGACCTTATCCACACGATAACAGAGCTCATTGAGTTTTCTTGGGAGTTCAAGATGCCGCTCTGTTTAACGTTCATTGATTTAAAGAAGGCTTTTGATTCTGTTGAGATGGAAGCGGTCAATGAAGCCCTAGCCAATCAGGGCATTCAAGCCCAATACATCAGGATCCTCCGTGAGCTGTATTGCGGATTCACTACCAGGATCTCACCATTCTACAAAGAAGTGATCGTTGATGTCAAGAGAAGGGTGTGGCAGGGTGATACCATTTCACCGAAACTCTTCAGTGCGACCCTCGAAAACATCATGCAACGACTGGAATGGGAAGGAATGGGAGTGAAGATAGATGGTCGGCAACTACACCACCTCCGCTTTGCTGATGACATTGTTTTAATAACACTAAACATCAGCCAAGCGGCACAAATGCTGGCCGACTTTGACCATGAGTGTGGAAAGGTCGGACTATAGCTGAATCTTACGAAGACAATGTTTATGAGAAACAGCCTCGTTCCTGACGCCCCATTCGCTCTCAATGGAACGACCATCTCTGAATGCAACAGCTATGTGTACCTAGGTCGAGAGGTCAACATGACAAATGACCTGGCACCCGAGCTGCGCAGGAGGAAGAGAGCGGCTTGGAACGCCTTCAAGAACATCGAAGAAATAGCTAAGAGGACGAAGAACCTCCGGTTCTGGGCACATCTCTTTGATTCCACTGTTCTTCCTGCATTAACATATGCCTCAGAGACCTGGGCCCTACGCAAACAAGATGAGAACGCTATTCAGGTCTCCCAAAGAAGAATGGAAAGAGCTATGCTTGGAATATCACGTTTCACTCAAATGAGAGAAAGAATCCGGAGTTCTGACATCCGTCCAAGATCAAGAATCAGGGACGCTGTCTCATTTGCCAAGGTGTTGAAAATCAGATGGGCTAGTCACGTAATGAGATTTAAAGACGACTGCTGGACTAGAGCTGTTACTGACTCGATTCCATGGGATGTCAAAAGACCGCGTGGCCACCCACCTACCAGATGGTCAGCCTTCTTCGTCAAGATCATGAACGATTGGTTTGAGGCTCTTCATGTTCCCAGAGCGAACAGATGCCATTGGGCTACACTAGCACGCGACAGGGACAAATGGAGATGTTACTGGCGCCCGCTCGAGCAAATCGACAAAACGGGAAGTTAAGTGATTAAGTGATCTAAGTGAAGCAAGGCTGAAAAATGAGCTTGTACAGCTGAGCAGGAGATGGTTTATGGGCCTCATTCCCACATACCTAAATTTTGGCCATTTAATTTCTCAGGGAATTTGATTCCAAGTTGTTGGGGTCTGGTCAGAGGCCCAGAGGCAATTTTGGGGTTTTAGGAAGCCTGAAGGCCCCATCAGTCTGCTGATATACTCACTCCGCTGGTACAGGTTAACCTGCTAGCTTCACCTTACCCCTGAAAATTATATTTTTTACAAATAACATTCAGTCTAGACCTGCAATTTGTTTTTTCTTTTCTCTTTTTCTCCTCATAATTGTCTATTTTGAGTTTTTTAGAGACCAATTAAAAAAATTAAAGGAGAGTTTAGTACCAGTAAAATGAAAAGCTGTGTGGTATGACTACTGTGTGAAGAAAAATTGAAAGGTGGGTTTCTGGAGCCAGATTATGTTAGATTTTTTTATCACTCCCTGTGGGGCAAGACATTTAAGTTCTAAATTTCTTCTCATCCTAGTCTGTAAAATAGGATATAATAGTTCCTGGCTTAGAGTGTTTTGAAATACCAGTGATGTAATGCATTTAACCTCTTTGTGCTATCCTAGAATAAAACTTCGTCTATTAAACAACCATTAGAGGATTTTAGAGCCGAAAAACATTTTAAAATAACTGTTTTTCTTTCAGCATAAGTTGTTATTTTTATAAACCACTGTCACTGTCCTCCATTGTTCATCGATTTGAGTGGGCCCAGTAACATTGAGAGACTTGTTTCTGTGTTTGGCATATCGAATACGTCACGGGTAGCTTGCCAGGCTTTGCTGTGCAGGCGAGATACTCTCGGTAGCTTGCCGGGCTCTCCAAGAGGGGCGGAGGAATCGAACTCTGGTCGGCCATGTCGGCCGCATGGAAGGCAAACACCCTACCCACTGTGCTATCGCTCCAGCCCTTTATAAACCACTTTTTAAAAAAACATATAAGGTAGAAATCCAGCAAATGACTCAATGATTAAATTTATAGAACCACTAGAGGATTATATAACAGAACCAGAAGTAAATCCTGAGCATAGAACCAGAAGAAAGCTCCCTGAGCACTGTCAGATGTGAGCACCAAACAAAAATAACTATTGTGAGGATTAATTTAGATTGAATAGAAGTGTGTTTGTGTGTGTTTTTTTCTTTTTGGGTCACACATAGTGATGCCCAGGGGTTACTCCTGGTTCATGCACTCAGGTATTACTCCTGGTGGTGCTCGGGGGACCAAATGGGACTCTGTGAATCGAACCTGGGTTGGCCACATGCAAGGCAAATGACCTACCTGCTGTGCTATCACTCCAGCCCCTCTTTTTTTCTTTTTTTTTGCATTTCTCTTATTCCAAAGTATCATTTAGATTTATACAAACTAGGCTTATACACTTGTAGTATCTACTGTGTTTCTTATTCTTTCTTAAATCTTTTACAATCAGGCATCACTATGCAGCTCATTTGTCAAGGTCATTCATCATTTATCTTGACATACAAACAGAATTTGAACAGTTTGTTAGTTAATGACTTCCTTCCTTCCTTCCTTCCTTCCTTCCTTCCTTCCTTCCTTCCTTCCTTCCTTCCTTCCTTTCTTCCTTGCATACCTGGTGATGCTCAGGGCTTATTTCTGGTTCTGTATTCAGTGGTCACTCCTGGAAGTCTTCTCATCACCATATTCAGTGCTGGGGATCAAACTGGGGATAGCTGCATGCAAGGTTAGCACATTACATAAGATCAAGCAATTTATTATCTGTTCAGCCCCAGCTTCTTCCCAACACTTTTACTTCTGGGATGCCACAATTATTTCCTCTCTTAACCTCACTGCGTTGCTCTTTTCAGTCTCCTTTCTTGATTATCCTCATTGTCTTTTAATTTTTCTCTGATCAGTTATTGTTTTTGGTTTCTTTCTGGTTGAACCTATTTTAGTTTCTAGCTTTAAATGTTGTTTTCTAAAATGCTGATAACTTTCAAATTTTCATCT
Source organism: Sorex fumeus (assembly GCF_029834395.1). Lineage (NCBI taxonomy): Eukaryota > Metazoa > Chordata > Mammalia > Eulipotyphla > Soricidae > Sorex > Sorex fumeus. The sequence goes on along the minus strand of NW_026606066.1, from coordinate 35,006,932 downwards.
AAATCTAGATCTCTGATTTCCGTATTTATAAATCTGCTTACTTAAATATAAAATTATATGTACTGAAATGAACACTCTATTTCTCCTACAGTCTCTAAATAACCACTTCTAATAGCCTTTTCCATCTTGGTAAATGGGAATTAGTCTTTCAAGTTGATAAGCTAAGAACACTTGGGTATTTACTAGATTTCACTCTTTTTTTTATTACTCTATAGCGAATCAATGAATAAATGCTATTATTTCATTGGAATATTTCTAAAATTGAGCAGTATTGCTGCAGTAATTTTGGAAGAATACCCATCCTTTCTTACCTGGGTTTCATATCTGCCTTTCCCCCCTAGTTTGTAACGATGCCTTCCATTAGTCTATTTTCCACAGAGTGATAGAATGTTGCTTTTAAACATCTGTCAGATAGCATCATTCTAGTCAGAACCCCCAATGACTTCCATTTATTCAAAGTTCTTATGGTAGTCTACATACCCTTAATGACCTATCTGTGTCTGATCTTTCTGTCCTCATATCTTATCCTCTTCTTCATTCTCACTAGCTCTAATTACATCCTGCCACTCTTTCCAACTATGCTGTTTCCACAGGGCCTTATGTTTACTGTTCACTCTATCCAGAAACCCTTGGGACCAAGAAATCTGTGACAAAATTAAGATATTTCATGATTTCATAAATCTCATATTGGGCAAATATACTTAACACTCACCGCTGACTTTGGGTTGTATTATTTCATCAAGCATTAGTACTAATTTATAATCAGTCAACATCAATATCCACGTCATGTAATATGAATGCTTAACATCTCATTGTTAAGCACATCTAGTTTTGCTAGTTCAGGTTTGATTTGTTGTAGCTAACTCAAACATTAAGTGTTTTGAACATCAAAAATACTTAATGAGTCATCTAGTGGCACCAGGTCCATTATCTGTTTTATTGTCTGGCAGTCGAACTGGTTGGATTCTCATTGATCTGTTATTGATTTGTCATGTAACTTTAAGATGCTTCTTAGTATAATTTGATTCTGTTCTTATTGCCTCATGTCTTCAAGCATTTTCAAGGAGTTCATTAGGATAGAGATACTATTTCATTCTAATTAAAATAAAAATTTAATACTCATATCCATTAAGTATCACATAAAATTAATTGGAAATAAAGTAGTGAAAAGTTTTATTAAAATTACCTGAAAGTTTAACAGATAGGCTCTACTTAAAGGAACTTATATTTCTCTAAAGAAAATGACAATAGGGTATTAATAATTTTATTTTGGTTGAATATGCACAGGAGAAAGTTAGGCACAAGTGAAAAGTATTTTAATGCCATTTTGCACCAGTTATTCTGAAAAAAAAATTGTAGACTTCCAGAAATTAATTAGATATTTTTTGAGTTTTCAGACCATCATTGTATTTAAAATGCTAATTTGTTTTTGAAGGATACATAATGAATTGTATAGGTTTATATTCAATCACATTTATAGCTTGCATATTTTCCAAACACTCAGAAGATTAAAGAAAATAAGAAAATAAAAGTGTTACTATAATTATTACTATGTTTAAAAAAATCGGCACCTCATCTACAGAGTTAAATCGTTCTTCAATTGTGAATTCTTATGGCTTTTCTCTCATAGACTAGATGGAGCAGATGTGATTATATTTTTTAATTTGTGTTATGGGGAAAGAGCTTTCTTTGTTTTCATAGGAATAATTTTATTTATTATTGTAGTGATACTTCAGATGCATCAGAAAAGACACTTTAATTATAAATAGTAATTGTTTGCAGCCTTGAAGTTCCTTTAGTTGCTGTTCTTGCAGGTCATTATATCTGCTCACAATGACTTGATTTCAGTAGTGCTATTAAACTCAATAATAAACACGGATGTCTCTTCTGCCACAGAAGCACAGGTGGACATCATGGTAGCAAGCCTCATGTGGTGTGACACATGGCACAACCCAACATGGGGGTGGAGATCACGCAGCTTGAGCTAGGAGTTATTTTATGTATACTTTTCTATAGATTTGTGTGTTTTTTTTGAACATCCAACATTCATGAGTATTATATTGTGTGACATTTTTTCACTAAATGCGTGCTATAATTTCTTAAAAACAGTGAAGACCCAACTAGTCCAACCTACTTGGAAGTCATAGTTCTCCCACTCTACCCCTTGTTATCTCTCTAGATGATATTTTTTACTCTGTCTTTTATAATGTTGGCACCCTGTGCATATTAGATGTAATCAGGGCTGAAAGGAAACTTGAATCCATCTGGAAGCAATAAACTTTTCTAAAAGACTGCACAGTGTTATTTAATCCTGTGACTTCTTACTGTGAGTGAAATTAAGATTTGATGCAGTTGTGTCACATCGTATTGATATCAAATTTATCTTCGTAGAAAAAAAATGACAGTGGTATTCAAGTACAGAGAAGAACATGGCTTGCTGTAATCCTATAAGCGATTTTGCTTTGATTGCATGTAACAATGAAGCTGAATAATAAAAATATATTATCTTTAATATTTAAGTTTTCTCTCAAATTTCTGTACTATCAGATAGCAAACACTTTTTTCCCTTTACCTCTATTTTTGTTCTTTGTTTCATAGTGCTATGTGGTAAAATTATGTAATGATAAAAATTGTGAAAAACACCTACTTGACTCATTTTTAATTGGGAGTGCACCTGTGTGAATTTTACATATTTAGAAAACCGAGATCAAAATTTAAAAAGTTAAAATCAGACTCTGAATCATTTTAAGATCTTTACTGATATAACTGCACCTCTAATTATTCTATCTAGAATGACTTTTAAAAATGTAGTTAGAGAAACTTGTTTTCTATGACTAGTAGTCTAAATAGTACCAACTGGCTGACTTAATTTATTTAGTGTTCTTAATTTTTTTCTGACTTTTTGTTGAAGTCCAACGAAACTAATTTAGATATAAAATTTAGCTTTCCAGGTGATTTTATTGAATTTTTTTTAGTCAATCAGTTTTCACAGAATTACTTACCTAAATATTTTGAATGTCAAAAACAAAACAAAAGTCAAACATGTTCATCAAGTATCTAGGTTTAGTGATGACATGAAATGAAGCATCAAATCCCCCAGGTGTTGAGTATATTAAAAATAAACATGAACTTTGTCTTGACTGTTATTAAGTTGTATTTTGAAGTAGAATTATGATAAGCTATATTAAAATTTTTAATCACTTTCCTTTGCCTCCACAAAGTCTAGGCCTGCAAATCTTCATCAAATAAAGGTGTACAGATATTTTCAGGATATCTTTTTTAATGTATATTTGTTCTCAGTTTATTCCTTTATGTTTTACATATATCATTCTGGCAGTTTCCCTTACTTTCCTCCTCTTTTCTTCTCCCAAAACACATACTATTTCCTGTGATTCCTGTAACAACTACTGTGACAGATTTGGCATCAGGAAAGAGGATCGGTTAATTAGGTGAATCTGTTTTGAGTTGATCAAGATTTTGACAATGTATTCTTAGTGCTTGACTCCTCAGATCAACTTCCTTTCTGGTACTAGGAGTTGTCTTCAGGTAAAAACAGTTACTTCTTTGGTGTTTTTGTGTGCTGGTTCTGCTCTCTTCCTACCACACTGGTTTTCTTGTTCCAAGTACAAATACCATGAACTTCAAGTAGTTCAAAAGTTTCCTTCCTTCCTTCCTTCCTTCCTTCCTTCCTTCCTTCCTTCCTTCCTTCCTTCCTTCCTTCCTTCCTCCCTCCCTCCCTCCCTCCCTCCCTCCCTCCCGCCTGCTCAGCACTCATGCCTCTGCTCTCATGAATCAAAACTGTTGGTGCTCAGGGGACAGTAGGGGTCTTAGGGATCAAACACAGGTTGGCTACATGTAAGGCAAGAATCTTTACTTGCTGTACTATTTACCTAGTCCCAAGTTCCTTGTTTTAGGGGTGGATAGATGATCACAATCTTGAGGGGAAAACTGAATTTGTCAGGTATAAAGGTGAGTGAAAAGTGTGTTTCAGCGAAAACTCTTTTAGATTATCTGGAGCGTTATATGATTTATTTTCTGTGACTATATGGTAATTGGGCAGATCTGATCAGCACAGAAAGGGCATTGATAGTTATGTTGGAGGTGAAAGCAAAGTCAATGTAATTGTTCCTATTTCTCAGAAGGAAGATTTCAGTAAGTTACCTTGGGTAGTGAGAAATATCAGGTACTTTCCCAAATAGAAAGCCTGACTTGGGCATTGTCCTTAGCTGCTGCAATTGAAGCCATTATTGTTACTTAGATTCAGTCCTGATCACAGTCTAGAGTGTTCCAAGCCAAGAAAGATGAACTCCTTGACCTTATTTCTCATAGGAAACTTGTCTGTAGAGAGTGTTACTTCAAACACTGATGTTCCTGGAATCTAGAAGATAAACTTAAATACGTCAAATGAGAGAAATTAGCCTTTGGATTCACCCTAAATGATTACATTCTTGTCCTTTTCCAGTTCTACCCCACACATTTTAAAAATCCCTCTATAAATAAGGAAGTGAGAAATTTCTAACATGTGACAATATTTCAGTTGAGTAGTACTGGGCTGTAGGAGTTTAGGGACTGGGAAATAGAGAATGTTTCTGAAAGTAAGTGTTAATGGGCTCTGACAGATGGTTAATGTTTAAAAAGACAAGTCAAGAAGGCCTTCCATTTGCTGGGTAATGAAGGAGCAAAGGTTCTGAGGTAGAAATGTGTACAATATGACTGAGATAATATATAATTGACTTAAATACAGTCAATAACAAAATTTTATTGGAGTCAAGTCTATGATTAAAGCAGTGAGGTAAGTGCTAGGATACAGAGATTAGAGGTAAAAGGATAATAAAGATACCATTGAAATGCAATATTAAGAAAGTAGAGAAAGGAAGTTAGTTATAAGATACCCGAGATTCATAATCTATATAAACATAACATTCACCTGTGTGTATATATGTGAAATGTATAGCATGTATGACCTGAACTGAGAATGCTGCAAAATGACTAGATTATAAAACTGCATCAGAAAAGGCCATATTTTTGTTGGTGCCATTTTTAAGAAATATTGTGAATGTGTTTTTCTCAGGAATTTAGGAGTGATTTTATAAAATTATAGAAGAAATATATATATATATTTCACTCCTAAATTATAGAAGAAATATATATATATTTCTTCTATAATTTTATAAAATACATATATACATTACAATGTATACAATGAATACATATATACATTACAATGCCTAGGAATAAATAGTCCTAATACAAATAGCACATTAATGTTCTTACTGAAGTAAAAATATAAGCCAATCATATTGTATAACAAAATCATAGAATATAAATTATGGGTTATGATTTTGAAATTTTATTAGGTTAGGGATTAATATAGGAATTTGTTGCATAGTCTAAAATATTAACTTATTAATGTTTAGCTATTTGATACAAGGTAATGAAAAGTAAAATGTATGAATCCTGCTATCTCAAGACTGCATTTCTAATGGTTATATGTATTCACAAAGCTATATACCATAGATTATGAAGTATTTTGGTCTTGGGACCCCATTACATGGATTAGTTATTAAAAAATCACAAAGAGCTGCTGTTTGTGTAAGTGGTGTGCATTGATATTGTAATTAAGTAAATAATTAAGTAGGTAACAATTAAGTAGATAATAAAATTTAAATACATAAAAATAATAAAAAATATTATCTACAAATTAAGTAGATAAAAGTTTCTCTCTCAGAAAAATCATTTAGTGTTAAGATGCTGTCAAACTCATTGACGCAAATACAAGATTTACAAAATTCTAATTCTTGTTCTTAAGTTCAGTTATCATCAGTGTTCTCAATTGTATTTCATGGATGATTGGCTCAGTTTGCGCATTTCCAGAAAATGTTTTCAAAATATTTGTTTATGAATACTGTCGTCTGTTGATCTATCAAATAAAAGTTATATTTCACAACAATGGCTAGTTCAGTTATAATCTAAATGCTTAGTGCCTTTTCTAAGAGTAATTTCTAAAAGAGATACTGATTTTGTTGTCGAAGATATGCCTAAGCAAATTTTCACTTCATCTTAAGCTGATTTAGTTAAGTATAGACATTTTTCTTTAAGTATTACTGCATTTCAAATGAAGGAACATCCTTCATTTCCCAGTGTTTAGATGAAATTAGTTTTTGAAAGCAGTCTGAAGTGTTGTAGAACGCAAGTCAATAGGAAAATTTGATGTCACTACCGTGTTTCATGCTGACACCAGGAGTTTTAACTTCTGTTACCTTTTGCGTCTTTAGTGCAGATGTAACTTGATGAAAAGGCAAGTGTTATTTGCATATTATCATAAAGATAATTTTGAAACTTCCATTCTCCATGACTATGCTCTGAAAGCTACCATGTTTTAATTTATCTTATTTATTTAAATGCTTGGCTTGCTAATTTCTCATGACTATTGTACAAAATAACTCCTTTATAAGATTTTTTCTGTATAAAAAAACACTATATAGAAGTCATTTTTTATTTTTGGGAGATGACTTAGAGGGAATGATTGATTTCTATGTACTGGTCAAAATATTTGGAATTTGAATCAATATGTGTCAAGAAAAAAGTTTTAGAAGATATTCTCTATGATAGGAAATCAAACAGGCCATAGTCTATTTTACTCTTTTAAAAATATATATCAATTTTATGTGATATGAGTAAATATAGAATTTATAATATTAATAATGCTGTGAATCATAGGTAATAAAATAAAACTATTTAAGCAGCTTTTATATTATAGAAATAACTAAATGATTGTAATAAGACTTTTCATTTGGGGTCTTAAAATGTGGCTTTTGGATATTGAATTGGCAATTTCTATCTCTTTTTTCTCTTTGAAAATGGTAGACAATTTTTTCCTTATTATTTTATAATCTACAAACTCTATTTCTTTTTATTCTTTATTTTTATTTAGGGAATTTTCTGCCATAACTGTTGTGCCATAATTCTGGAAGTTAATAATATATTATGATGTTTTTTCAGTAAACTAAGGGAACAGCCCTATTTGTTTAAACCCTGGTTTAACCTGATTATTAACAATTAAATTGTGTTTTCTTCTTACAATTAAAGTGTATTCAAATTTATTGGTCCCTTGCTTCACAGATTTATCTCAGTATGTGGTGTATTCAAACAGAATTTTGTATTTTTAATTAGGGGATTAGATGAGTAATTCTGAAGAGCCAAAAAAAAAATGTTAGACATCAGATTGCTTAACCATCTAATATACCTTAAGTGTGTGTATACACTATGTAGTAGGAGCCATCTATCAGGCAGGCTTCTTTTTCAAGCAGTATTTTAAAGAGTGGACATGTGCAGAAACTGTGAGCACAATTAGCGCCAAGCAGATAAATCCAGCTCTAATCCTGTTTACGGTCTGCATCAGACAGATGTGCCAAGATTGATTTAGACAAGCCCTAGGCTTACTGTAATATTTTTAAAAGTGCCATTCACTGTTCTATTTTTGTTAAACCTTTGCTAAATATTCTTAAGTATTGTTGGTTTTACTCTTCTAGTTAACCACTGTAACCTACTTTAAGCAGCTCCTACTTTGCTCTCATGGTGACAGGGTAACCTGCCAGGAGAGGTTATCTTTATTCCCTGTAATTAAATTGACTTTACCCCCAAGAAAATACAACAATAGGAAGTGGGTGCTGAATTAAATAAATAGCATGATATCCAATAGACGTATACTTAAATCCCTTGCAAGAACAGATGGTCCCCAGTATCTCTTTAAGTAATGTGAGAGCACAGTTACTGTTCTGAAACAACTAGCTATAACCAATATGATACTAATGAACCAGTAGATTGCAAATCATAAACCACATGCCAGAGAGTAAAATTATATATCAACTGTATAGTTTTCATTTTTATACCCTCTAGAAAAGTATGAATGATTTTTATATTTCATGTAGTACCAATTTATCAATTTATTGATTGACTAAATGTCTTTTAGTAATATATGTTTTGAGATGAGACTTAATTTACATTTAAAATGCACATACTGGAGAAGGTATTTTTATTTTTAAAATTCCCTTTCAGCATGCCATACATGTGTCAGACAGCACATGGATACTTTATGTACAATTATGAAAACATTTGCTTTTAATGTGCCAGGGGTAGCGAGTGTAGGAATTAAAGAAGCAATTCTTTTTTTTCAGCATTTATAAATGTACAAATCATTTAAAAACAGGTTTTTTTTTTTGTTTCACAGGGAAATTAAACTGATTCTGAGTCACTCTGAAGGAATTATTACAAATAAATGTAGATAACTGATCAATTTATTACACCCCTTTCAATCTTCTCTCTCAATGTGCTTTTATTTTCATCAATTTACTGCTGATAAATATATTTGTTTCAAGTGCATCAAAGAGTTAAGTATCACTGGAGTGGGGGATGAAGAGAAACAATGACCTTTTCAGTTTTTCAGCTTATTTTGTCAGATGATCCCAGGCTCCCGAAACTTCTCTGTGATGAGCCCGAGGGCTTTGCACCTAGAACCCAGAGGAACTTTGGCCTTAGCTGTCTTTCAAGACCAGGGACCCAGTGCCCTGTAGTCACACAGAGCCAGCTGGTCCACTACCTATGTCTTAAGATCTTTGAAACCAAACCAAAAAACACTATCAAATTAGATGACTGATCAAATAATAGTTACCTGCTTTTAAATAAAACATTTTAAACTTAAGTTCACAGAATTCTACAAGTTTCATTTCTGAAAATCATGTTCAGAATGAGAAAACAGTTTTCTGGTAAAACTAACATCATCACATATATTAAGAAAACATTATAGTGAAAATCAAGACACTTCCACAACTAGATAGAACTGGACAGATTTACTCATGTAATAGAAATACTTAGCATTGCAGAATTGAGTAATACATCAACACTTCAATGCAGGAACTTGGCAACTGGGAGATTTATCAAGTTGCTGAGAAAAAAAAATGCCGGAGAACATCTGCCAATTGTTAAAAATTTGAAAACTTTTATTCACAGGGCAATTGTCCTTCTTTTCCTTGCTCTAACTAAGCCTGTAGTTTCCTCTTAGTTTCTTCTCACATTGGCAATGAGACTTTTGGTACGAAAGCACCAATTTGAGTTTATAAACAAGTATTTGAAAAGGAGCTGGGAAACCCGATCAGGGTATTCAGGGATATTCAGGGATATTCAGATTTTTTAGTTCTGAAATACTTAACTCCCATCTTTTTTGAAGGTCACATTATTTTCTGATGGAATGTTACACAATTGACACATTTGCTGTCTGGTTATTTTCCTAAAAAATCAGTTAGAGACAATGATGACTTGCCTACTATTTTGAATTTGACTTGATTTTAAAAACAAATCTACAGGGTCAATGAGAGTGTATTAGCTTTAAAGAGAGTTTTTAAAGTAGGCCCAACATTAAGTGACTGTGACAAAAATTAGCAAGATGCTTCAATTTAAATCTTGAATCTGTCCTCTATCTTGTGTGACCATACACACTGTTTTAACCTCTCTGATTTTTCTCTTTTCAGAAAAACCATTAGTTCCTGTATGTTAGTATGAGGAAAAAAATGAGATAACACAAGGAACATGCTTAAGATGATGGTGGCAGACAGTACATGGTCATTTAATGTTAACCTCTTTAAGGAATTGAAATTTTAAAAGTTAAAATAATATGATCAAGTTATTTTAGGATGAATAAGGAAAAAATCTTTGCGGATGAATTATAAATTATATTTTTTACATCAGCAGAGTTAATCAATCAGCAAACTTAACCATAGTCTCACTCTCCTCAATTTTCATATGCATATATTTATATATGTGCACATTGTAATTACACACATTAGGTACTTAATGACTACTAAAAATACAGTAATAGAAATAAACTGTTTCATTATGGTAGAGGGGAAATGTCATCCAGAAGGAAGAGGGAGAGCTGATAGTTGCTAAAGTGTTATGCATGAAACCCTATGGGTGACAATAATGTAAGCGTCACTGCAAAAGCTTACAAATAAGCATCTCTTGTAGAGGTAGACTTATGGTTGGGAGGCAAATGCAGGATTAGAACTGGTATGTATGCATTTTATGCCTGAAACTCAATCATAAATAGCTTTGTAATTTCACAGTGACTAAATAAAAATTAAAAACTAAGGAATATGCTATTTTATTATATACCATATTTTTAGTCAGACTTCTGTATTTTAATTTTAAACATATAATTATATGCATTTTACAGAATGTATACTCTTACCTTTACATTTTGGTTGCTCCAAATTTTGCTCAAATAATGCCTAGGTAAGCATACTTTGAGCTAGATTGTGCAAATTTTATTTCCTTTACGGTAAATTTTTAGAAGCAAAATTCTTATAGTAAAGGGCCCTCCCGTTGATCATCGATTTGCTCGAGTGGGCCCAGTAACGTCTCCATTGGAGACTTTGTTGTTACTGTGTCTGACATATCGAATACTCTTGGTAGCTTGCCGGGATCTCCGAGAGGGGCAGAGGAATCGAACTCGGGTCGGCCATGTTGGCTGCGTGCAAGGCAAACGCCCTACCCGCTGTGCTATCTCTCCAACCCTGGTTAGTACTTGGATGGGGTTGGAGAATTCTTATAAGTAGAAAAATTTTACAAGTAGCAAGTGAACATATTCTATTTTTATTATTATTTGGGTGGTATTGGGCCACACATAGAGATGCATAGTGACTATTTGTGACTATGCTCAAGGACCATGTACAGTGCCTTGGATCTACCCAGAATCTAACTGGGTAAGCCACATACAAAGCAAGAGGCTCACTCTCCATGGTATATCTCTGGCCCTAAATGTACATGTTTTGAAAGACTTATCTTTTCCACATTTAAAATTATAAAATACAATGCTAATTAAAGAGGATATTATGAAACAACATAAGACGAAATTAATATCATGTTTTCTACTTCATATCTCTTTTAGTAGATCACTGGTATTAAAGATTGTTAAACTTTTTTATATTTGGGTTTATTATTATTTTCCTCTTTCTGAAAGGGAGATCAAATGCCTCAGATTGCTCTGTAACAAGATTTTATTCCATTTATTTATACCTGGGCTGGAGCGATAGCACAGCGGTAGGGCGTTTGCCTTGCACGCAGCCAACATGGCCGACCCGAGTTCGATTCCTCCGCCCCTCTCGGAGAGCCCGGCAAGCTACCGAGAGTATTCGATATGCCAGACACAGTAACAACAAAGTCTCCAATGGAGACGTTACTGGGCCCGCTCGAGCAAATCGATGATTAACGGGAGGGCCTTTACTTTCTTACTTTACTTTATTTATACCTCTTAACATCCTTTTAGATTAGCACACAGAGACCTAATTTGATCATTTATGAGCTATGGGGGACTATAACTTAACCATCCCTCTATTGAAAAATAGGAACATTATTTCAGATATTCTTATTATAAGCATTGTTGCAATGAACATTTAGAAATCTTTCAATATGTATTTTCAACTTGTTCTCCAGCAGTTCTCATTTTTTGCATTCTCATCGGCAACTGAGACTGTTTCTCTTTGCCAGTGAGCATTATTTTTGATCTTGTGCCAGTCTAAAAGGCAAAACTGGTATCTTGTTGTTTTCATTTGCATTTCTTTGATTACTAATTGGGTTGAACTTTTTCATATGTCCCTTGGTCAATTTGCATTTCTTCTTTTGTGAAATGCCTGCTTGAGTCTTTTATGCACTGGTCTACTGAAGGGATTCTTTCCTTGATTAAACAGACTGTTTAACTATCACATGTTACAAGTATTTCTGTTCAGTTGACCTTTGCTTATAACTTCTATTTATGGAACTTTCAAACTTTATAAGTATTGAATAATTTTTAACATACAAATTATGTTAAACACCTTAATTTTGGAGCTGGAGCGATAGCACAGCGGGTAGGGCGTCTGCCTTGCATGCGGCCAACATGGCCGACCCGAGTTCGATTCCTCCGCCCCTCTCGGAGAGCCCGGCAAGCTACCGAGAGTATTCGATATGCCAGACACAGTAACAACGAAGTCTCCAATGGAGACGTTACTGGGCCCGCTCGAGCAAATCGACGATCAACGGGAGGGCCTTTACCTTTACTTTACTTTTACCTTAATTTTGAATTGTTTTCCTTCGTTGTCATTCTTAATTAAGGCCATCCTAACTCATAATTTTATTTATTTATTTATTTATATATTTTTTGCTCTAACTTATAATTTTCTGAGATCAGACAAGATCGGGCGCGTTCAGGGTGGTATGGCCGTAGACATAATTTTGGGCTGGAGTGATAGCACAGCGGTAGGGCATTTGCCTTGCACGCAGCCAACATGGCCGACCCGAGTTCGATTCCTTTGCCCCTCTCGGAGAGCCCGGCAAGCCACTGAGAGTATCTCGCCCGCACGGCAGAGCCTGGCAAGCTGCCCGTGATGTATTTGATATGCCAAACACAGTAACAACAAAGTCTCCAATGGAGACGTTACTGGGCCCGTTCGAGCAAATCGATGAACAACGGGAGGACATTGACAGTGACAGTGGTTACTCCTGGCTTTGCACTTAAGATCACACCCAGCACTGCACAGTGGTTACTCCTGGCTTTGCACTTAAGAATTACTCCTGATGGTGCTCCGGGGACCATCTGTGATGCTGGGAATCAAACTCGGGTAGGCCACGTGCAAGGCAAATGCCCTACCCACTCTATTATTGCTCCAGGTCCCCCAAATGTTATTTTTAATAGACAAATTCATGTATATTTTTGGCAAGACTCTTAATATCTCATTTTTTAAAAATTAAAAGGTAAAAGGTAAAGGTAAAGGCCCTCCCGTTGATCGTCGATTTGCTCGAGCAGGCCCAGTAACGTCTCCATTGGAGACTTTGTTGTTACTGTGTTTTAAAAAATTAACCAGTCCTAAATCACATTTTACTGAATATTTCTACTGAACTTTAGATCCCACAATCATTACATTAACAACATTAAAAATGTAGATAAACATTTATCTGGACCATTTGTTCATAGTTCTTTTATTACTAATAGTTTTAAAAATTGTTATATTTGATCAGACAGTTAATCATCATTGTACTTTAAAAATATTTTCCTGGGACTGGAGAGATAATCCATACAGCTGGTGTGTAGCCAACTCAGATTTGACTCCCAGCACCCCATCTGGTTCCCTGAATCCTGCCAAAAGTGACCCCTGAGCACCACCATGTATATCCCAAAAACCAATCTCCCACTTTAGGCCAGAATATAGTATAGGGGTTAATGTGCTTGCCTCACATGCAGTCAAAACCGGTTTTTTAATCCCTGGCATCACATGTAGTCCTTTGAGCACTGCCAGGGAAGTGATTCTCGAGCACAGAACAAGAGTGAACCTAGCGAACTAACAGGTATAGCCTAGGTACCCCTTCCAAATAGTTTCTTCATTAAGACATTCTATAAAAACAGTGAAAATGATGCAGTCTCTTATATCCAAGAAAATATCATTGCAACCTGAAGTTGGAGGATCTTTTTAATAGAGCATGACCTCTTCCGATTATACTTAACTTCGTACTAGATACATCAGGGTCACAAGAGGTGCTCTTGATAGGGAGGGTATCAGTGACGGGGATTGAATTCTGGACCTTGGGAATACAAGGCATTTGTTTCATCCATTTGAGCTTTCTCTCCTATACTATACTCCTGATATTATGATTAGGATTGTAAAAGGTAGTTATGAATAGTAAGAATCCTAATAGGGAATATATGTAATCTTAAAATCTGTTATGCCCATTTATTCAATTATTTGCTTCTTAGGTATTTTGAATCTTCTCTCTCGACATCCATATTATTTTGCTAAGTTTATCCCTCTCATTATCGTAGGGTACTTCTTTTTCTGTACTATGGCTTTCTTCGTGGTACCCATGTATTTGTAATGGCTATACTTTCTGCTTGTTATTAGCTCTTACAATTTTAAGTTGTTTCTTTTGAGTATTTGAAAATACATTATTATTATCTAAATTGTTGTAGTTTCAGCTCCACTATTCCAAGCCCCACCATGACTTTTTTTTAATTTAATTTTCTTTATGTCAGAGTTAACAGAACAACTCGAAATAATGAATGATAATAGAATTTTGCCCTATGTGTAGAAATTATTATAATAGCTCATATTAAAGAAATCATTGATTTGTTTGTTGTTAAAATAAAATGCCTGTGTATGATGAAGATTTTTTTCACTCAAATATAGAACTTCAAATTTAATGTCAAAAAGGTTTATTTTATCCAGTTTATCTTTTTTCTCCCATTAGGTTTCTGTTTCTGTATTTATTTATGTGGGGCTCCTGTTATATAGTTGACAAAATCAAGTGTTCCAGTTATGAGATATAAGATTATATTAAATATTAAAATATCTAGTTAGAAAGTTGTTTCCAGTACATATAAGAATAATTTTAGTCATATTTACCTAACTCATGAAAATGGTTATGAACAAGCAGTAAAATGCATGTGTAGAGACAGTGCTCTGAGAAAAAATTAAAAATAGATATGAAAAGATAAAATAGATTAAAATACTGTTGTTATAATCAAGGACAAAAATTCTTTAAAGGTAGGCAAGCACAGACATTAAACTGTATGAAGCAGACACGGGTAGCATTCCTATATTATGGGATGCAAAACCTTGAAAGTGTCTGAGATGTGTGGAAAGGATAATTCTTTCTTGTCAGTGGATTTTTAACTGCATGTCTGTAGACCATTGACATCTACAGACATTTCTTTTGATCTATGAAAAATTTATTGTCTTTTGGGATTGGGGAAATAGTGCAAAGGGCTGTAGTGCATCCTTTAGATGTGAGATCCTTGAGAGATAATGCATAGTCCCCAATGCACTGCTGGGAATAGCTCTCATATACCCCTAGGTGTGGCCCCCCAAAACCCAGAAAATTTGGTTGCCTGGACCATGAACAGTACATGAGGCAGTAACTTTGTCATTGGCAGGGTGTTTTTGCAACCAGCAGCTGTCAGCAGATCTGTGGTAGAAAATCACTGTTCTCTAGAAATATCTCTGTTTTCCTTGTTGCCAGGATCCTGGTCTTTGTGGAGCATCAGATCCTTTGCATGGTCTTTACCTGGATCAAGGGCATAAGCCTCTACTCGTTTCCATTCTCCCCTATCCAGATACTCTCCTGGACTAGATGCCCTGATGTCTGTGTTATCCACTCTGAATGGAGCCTCCATGAATTTTTTTATTCCCTTCTGTTTGATGAAGTATAACTCACCTCCGTGTCTATTCTATTGAACTTTCTGGTGGTGATGGAGGTGTTGAGGGTACTGTCAACCTCACCCCGAGTTGTGAGACTGTTGGTGATTCACTTAATTAACTATCTACTGCTTTGGGGAACAAAGCATGGCACTGCTTTTATTCTCAAATTGGCATCAGAAGTGCTTTAAATTTAATTTAGTTTTAATTTTTGCATGGTGACATCTGGTGGTGCTATGGAGCTAGAAAGGCATGCAGTGTTGGGGATCAAACCCATGGTTTGCACATGGAAGAAATGTGTTCTGCCACTTGAGCCACATCTCTGATCTCAATGATAAGGACAAATAGGAAAGAAATGAGGGAGAAATAAAAAGAGTTAGATAGCAAGTAACAGGAGCAGGGCTCTTGACCCCTGCAACATTGGTAGTATAGAGGAAAATGTATAAAACCTACAACACTGCAAGCAGGAGACCAAACTTCAATAACTAAACTTAAAAATGTGCTTGCCAGGGGTATGGTGCTGCCAGCAGGTCAATCTGTACCTGTGAGGTGAGTGCATCAGCAGTCTGATGGCACCGTCAGACTATCAGATACTCCAAAATTGCTGCTGTGCCTTTGGCCAGACCCCAAAAAACTTGGGGCAAAGTTTACCAAGAAAGTAAACGGTCAAAAGTTAGGTTTGTGGGAGACACACCCATAAACCACCTCCAGCTCAGCTATATAATTGGAGGCATGGCCTCTCTGGTTCCTGATCAAACTGCTTAACGGCCATGATCCCAGAGACTCAGAAACGAATCTCGGAACCCAAAGGCTTTTGGCAGAAATGCGTCCTGTTCCTGCAGTAGGTTACTGGGGCTGGGCCACTCCAGGTGGGAATAGGTTTTGTGTCTTGGCCTGTTCCCCTTGGTGTCCTGGTGACTACCACCCTCCAGAGGACACTGAACAGTCAGGTTTGGGCCTGCAGTGACAAGACACGTGGGGCCTCACCAGATGTCTCCAGAGGCAAAAGGACTTAATCCAGAGCCCGGCAGCTTGTGGCAGAAAAGTGAATGGACCATGCGTTAAACTACGGCACCATGCCTCCCTGGGAGGGAAAGGGTGTTGCTCCTTTCCACCCTTTTCCCGCCCGGCAGCAAGGCGGCTGCTGCCTCAGAGCTTATTGGAAAGCCAGGTGTGAGCTAGCGGTGATGGGGCAACTGCAGTCTCATGGGAAGGGGGACAGTACCGGCTCATCCTTCACGCCCTACTGAGGTCACGGGTTGCCACCCACCAGCGGCTCTCTGGCATGGCCATGGCTCCAGAGGCAAAAGGACTTAATACAGAGCCTGGAAGCTTGTGGCAGAAAAGTAAATGGACCATGCATTAAACTACGGTGCCATGCCTCCCCAGGAGGGAAAGGATGTTGCTCCAGTCCGTCTTCCCCTGCCCCCACCAGCAGCAAGGTGGTTGCTGCCTCAGAGCTTATTAGAAAGCCAGGTATGAATCAGCGGTGACTGGGCAACTGTAGTCTCATGGGAAGGGGGATGGTACTGGCTCGTCCTTCATGCCCTACCGAGGTCATGAGTTGCCCCCACAAGCGGCTCTCCAGCACGGCCATGGCTCCAGAGGCAAAAGGACTTAACCCAGAGCCTGGCAGCTTGTGGCAGAAAAGTGAATGGACCATGCATTAAACTACGGTGCCATGCCTCCCCAGGAGGGAAAGGGTATTGCTCCCTTCAGCCTTTCCCCCCCTTTTAGCAAGGTGACCTCCACCTCAGAGCTTATTGGAAAGCCAGGTATGAGCTGGCGGTGATGGGGCAACTGCAGTCTCATGGGAAGGGGGACAGTACCGGCTCATCCTTCATGCCCTACTGAGGTCACGAGTTGCCACCCATGAGCGGCTCTCCGGCACAGCCATAATACCAGACACACAGAAACCAATCTCGTAATTATCTGGCTCTTCGCAGAAATCCAAAATCACGAGGCCGCTATTGCAGCCACGTGAGATTATATGATTCTCATAACTAGCTATAGAAACAAAGTATTTCACAATGCCTTTTCAGCAATTCTGATTGTTGGGAGGGAAATTCTAAACAATAATGGTGCATCTTTTGTCGAAATTATGAATGTATTCCATGTAGAGAAGAGTTAACTGGAAATCATCTGCCTCACAGGTATTGGGAAGGGTGGGAGGGTGGGTATGTTGGGGTTCTTGGTGGTGGAAAAAGAGTAGTGGTGAAGGGAGAGGTGTTTAATCATTGTATGTCCGAGACTTAAACCTGAAAGCTTAGTAACTTTTCCCACAGTGATTCAATAAATAAATGTAAGAAGAAAAATAAATAAATAAAATTATGAAAAAAAAGTAAGGTGGAGTTCATTCCCAATTCAATCAGCTAATCAGTGGCTGAATAAATAGCAGTACTCCTACATAAAAAAGAATATGGGAATATATTCCGGAGAGGCAAATTTCATGTGTGCTTGCCAAGAACACATGAAAATTGGGAACATAGGTGGAGGGAAGGGCTCTCTGGTGATGGAATTGATCACGGTCCTCCCGTTGTTCATCGATTTGCTTGAGCGGGCCCAGTAACGTCTCCATCGTGAGACTTGTTGTTACTGTGTCTGGCATATTGAATACATCACGGGGAACTTGCCAGGCTCTGCCGTGCGGGCGAGATACTCTCGATAACTTGCCGGGCTCTCTGAGAGGGGCGGAGGAATTGAACTTGGGTCAGCCATGTTGGTTGCTTGTAAGGCAAATGCCCTACCGCTGAGCTGGAATTGATGTTGGAACATTTTTGTCAGAAGCTCAACTTGTAGATCATAGTAGCACTGTACCACTGTAGCCCGGTCCTTTCATTGGTCATAGATTTGCTTGAGCGGACACCAGTACCTTAATTAAATCACTGTATCACTGTCATTGTGATAAGGTCCTCCCATTGATCGTTGATTTGCTCGAGCGGGCCCAGTAACGTCTCCATTGGAGACTTTGTTGTTACTGTGTCTGGCATATCGAATATTCTCGGTAGCTTGCCAGGCTCTCCGAGAGGGGCAGAGGAATTGAACTTGGGTCGGCCATGTTGGCCGCTTGTAAGGCGAACGCCCTACCGCTGTGCTATAAAGTAAAAAATACTTCTACTTTGAGAATCAATTAAAATGACCATTTACCGCAATGGATATTTACTGACTTATTTTAAAATAACCAATAAAAAATTAAAATAACCAAATAAAGTTTCATGACACTGTAAACTTGTCTGATTATGATAATATTCCACTATATCTTTATAATTAGCAGAAATTAATAATATTTCTCTCAAATGATCATAACTTCTTCCCCTTTTGCATATATTTCACTTCACCTGGAATACACATTTATTTTCTCTACATGTTGCCTTCAACAACATGTGACTCACTATTTAAAAAATAGTAAATTCTACTTCTAGTACTTTCTTTCTTGTATCTTATATTTTTGGAATTCTTTTTTTTTCTTTTTGGGTCACACCCCGGCGACGCTCAGGGGTTACTCCTGGCTCATGCACTCAGGAATTGCTCCTGGCGGTGCTCGGGGGACCATATGGGATGCTGGGAATCAAACCTGTGTCGGCCATGTTGGCTGCGTGCAAGGCAAATGCCTTACTAGCTGTGCTATTGCTCCAGCCCCCATTTTTTGGAATTCTTGATGCATTAGATCTAACTAGATTCTTAACATCCTAAGTTTTGTCTGGAAGCCACACTATTACATTTTTTTAATTTCTTTATGCTAGGGAAACTTCATTTCCTCCTTACCTGATGTTGAAACAATTATAAAGGATTTTAGTAAAAATTGCAAATGCAGTTTTTTTCGTTTTTGCTATTATTCATACATGTTTGCTGTGTACACAGTGATTTTGATAGGAATATTTAATTTCTCTTTCAGGTGATTCCAAGCCTGATTTGCTATATGATGAAGAAGTTATTGAACTTAAAGACATATTCTCTGTCAAATTGAAATGGCGGTATTCTGCTAAACAGGAGAAATGCAATACTTTACTAGGCATCACACTCTTCTTCTGTTTGAAAAAGGAACAAAATAAATTAAAGAATTGTACACTTGATCTTATTAATCTAAGTGAAGACTACTGTGATCTATGGTTTAGACAGCTGAAAAAACTTTTGGCAGGTAAGTACACTTTAAGGTATTTTTTAACGTGTTTACTTTCCTCCAAATACATATGTGTTTACTAATATATACATCTTTGATATAATATTGAGGCCGTTTCCTTCAATTACCAGTTTGTTGATTTTTTTATGCAAGGGTGTTGAAGTTTATCGCAAGAGTTTCTTTTTTTTTAAATTATTTTTATTAGTGAAACACCATGAGGTACAGTTGTAGAGTTACAATTGTTTGTGCTTGGGTTTCAGTTATACAATGATTGAGTACCCATCCCTCCACCAGTGCCCATTCTTAACCTCCAGTGCTCCCAGTGTCCCCACCCTCCCATCCCACCCCACCACGGTGGCAGGGCATTCCCTTTTGTTTTCTCTCTCCTTTTGGGTGCTGTGGTTGCAAAAGAGGCATTGAGTGGCAATCATGTTCAGTCTATAGTCTACTTTCAGCATGCATCTCTCATCCTGGGAGCATCCTCCCAACACCCTTTATTTGGTGCTCCCTTCTCTATCTGAGCTTCGTTTTTCCCTAGCATGTGCAGCTGGCCTCCAAACCATGGAGTGAACCTACTGGTACTTATCTCGAGAAACTATTCTTGGGTATTAATCTCATATTTTGTTACTTTATATTCCCCAGATGAATGCAATCTTTCTATGTCTGTCCCTCTCTTTCTGACTCATTTCATTTAGCATGATACTTTCCATGTAGTACCACTTTTATGTAAATGTCATGACTTCATCTTTTCTAACAGCTGCATAGTACTCCGTTGTGTAGATGTACCAAAGTTTCTTTAACCAGTCATCTGTTCTCAGGCACTCAGGTTCTTTTTTTTCAGATTTTGGCTATTTGAATAGTGCAGAAATGAACATAGAATTGCAAATATCATTTTGACTGTACTTTTTTGCCTCTCTGGGATATATTCCCAGGAGTGGTATAACTGGGTCCAATGGGAGCTCAATTTCTAATTTTTTGATAATTGCCCATACTGTTTTCCAAAAGACAAGAGTTTCTATATCAACTGAAATTGTGTGATTTTAAAAAAATGAAAACCTTTTTAAGTTATTTTAAAAAAATATTATGAAGCCATCATTTTAAATAGTGATTCATTTTCTTCTTTCTTCACTTATTTCAGATAATACCAAAGCTAAATTTCTGCTCATGTGAACTTTTATTTTATTGTATATATGCAGTATATTGATTTAGCTTTCATATGTTGAATCACTAACATTTTCTTGGAGTACACGCCACTTGATCATTGATAGATAATTTTAAAATTTATTGAATTTTGTTTTCTGGTATTTTTTAGCACTTTTCCTGGTATTTGTTGAGCAAATATTCATGAAAGATATTGATTTGTGCTGTTTTGCCCTGGTATACATCTTGCTTTGGTATTATTTATTAGAAAATGAGTTAGGGAACTGACTACTCAATGACAGCTCTGAAAATCTGAAATTATACAAATATTAAATAATTCAGTTCACTTGAAAGTTTTATTAAAATTTATTTTTTGTTACAGTTTATCTTAAACTTATATTAAGATTTGTTTTCCTCCCAGACACATGTTGATGGCAACTTCTATATACATGCTAGGTGGATAGGTATGAACAGTTTTTTAAGGGTATTTAAGTTGTCTATTTCAGACTAGATTTTTCTAAAGGCTAAAAAACATAAAAGTGAGGATATATTATAGGTCATATTTTATATAATATATCCACACTTTTATGTATATCAGAATATAATATAACCTGCAGATCAGCCCTGTTAGAAATTATTTTGCATATTAAATAAAATACATGAATGCAAACATAGCACAATTTGAATTTTCAGGAGGCTTAGAAAAGGACATTTTACATTAAATTTTTTTACTCATATATTTGTAAATCTTACTTTCTTTTTCGTCCAGCTCTTTGTATATGAGCTGTGTGGAAGGACCTCATACACTTGGTAGATGCATATATTTATATATATATACACATATGTATATAATGTAAGCATTTATTTTAGTAGTAGTTCTTTTACTGTATTCTTATTTTATATTTGTGTCAGAAGAGATGAAAAACTAAATGTTTAAATAAGTGAATCCAATTTAGTTCAATCTTCTAGGCATGTATATATGAAACTTGTATGGTCTATAAAATAACATGTTATTTGATTAGAAGAGGTAAAGATCTTTTTTGCACTGAAGGTCAGGAAATCTCTCAAGGGACTTATGAAGAATTGACAACTGATGTGAGAAGCAACATTCTCAATAAATCTGAGCCAATAACAAGTAATCAGAGGATATTACAACAAAGTTCAATTTTGTGAAAGCAATTTTATAGAAGTAGAGAGACTTGATCAGAAATAAAAATAAAAACAAACATTGTTATAGTTTTTCAGCTCACTGAACAATATTTGGTGTTGACTTTGTTAAAATATAGGCAAATTTTTTATTAAAAATGAATAAACTACATAATCTATATCTTTAAAGTTTATCATTATCTAGGAATGTTTTATTTATGTACCTTTGATTAAAAAATGGAAGTACTAAATATATGATATTGTATTCTTCATTATAGTCCTGGTTATTTTGCTGACTAAAATCAAATAGATGAAATTTTGAAATCAACCAATGAAACAAACAAATCCTGTAACAATGAAGGAGGCTAACCAAGATGGTCTGAATGAATGACTGTTCCATCTGTGCTTAAACTTGATTAGTCCTATAGAAATAGGACTTCTTCCCATCCCCATCCCTTAATGGGCTGAGCAGTGTGTTTAACCCATACACAGTAAATGGTAGAGGCTACAAGCTCTCTAATAAAGGTCACACTACATTCACACTTTCTTTGTAATGTTTACACTCTTTGAGGGCTGGAGCAATATACCTGTGATGTATTCAATATGCCAAAACACAGTAACAACAAAATGGAGACGTTACTGGGCCCACTCAAGCCAATTGATGAACAACATGAGGACAGTGACAATGACACTCTTTGGAGATTTTTCTTGATGTCAAACCTATGTATGCAGTTGTTTATATAAGAGTTAAATAAAAGCTTCATTTTTTTTAAAACTCACGCTTTGAGGGGCATGTCCCTTATAAAGTTTCTAGAATGTGGTTATTGCTTGCTTCTTTCTGACTCTTAAGTCCATGGAGTTAGATTTATTTGTGTATTATCTACTTGGACTGGAGTGATAGCACAGCAGGTAGGATGTTCTCCTTGCACGTGGTCAACCTGGGTTCGATTCCTCTATCCCTCTCGGAGAGCCCAGCAAGCTCCCGAGAGTATCCCGCCTGCTCAGCAAAGCCTGACAAGCTACCCCTGACATATTTGATATGCCAAACAAGTCTCAGAATGGAGATGTTACTGGTGCCCGCTCCAGCAAATCAATGACCAACGTGAGGACAGTGCAACAGTGCTATTATATTCTTACTCCACATCCACTGTCCCCATTCTTTGCTACCACAATCAGATTTGACAGACAGTGTTTTCCCTAGGTATCAATATTAGTCTTAAGAAGTGGTTTGTGTTTGAAGCAGATTTAAATTCAAGGTGAAGGAAATCTGCATCACAAACATTTTGTTTTAAGATTAATTGAACACCACTGGGCTTGAGTGATAGCACAGCGGGTAGGGCTTTTGCCTTGCAAGCGGCCAATATGGCGATCTTGAGTTCGATTCCTCCGCCCCTCTTGGAGAGCCGGACAAGCTACTGAGAGTATGTCTCCTGCCTGGCAAAGGCTGGCAAGCTTCCGTGAGGTTTCCATATGCCAAACACAGCAGCAATTGTCACAATGGAGACATTACTGAGCCCTCTTGAGCAAATCGATAAACAACAGGAGGACAGTGAGTACCACTATTTGAATTCTAAAGACTTTGCTTTTTAGCAGAAGACTGAAGTAAGTTTTGCATTGATTTTTGAATATTATCTTTAAACAGCAAGGAACAATTTTTTTTCATGTCAGGTTTTTACATCTTTTTTTTTATTCATAAGGAAAACATAAAGAAGACATCAAAAGTTTTATCAACCGGTATTTTAGCCTAATTAGACTTTCAATTAAAACGGAAATATATTTTAATTTTTAGTTAGTTTTAAATATACATATTTATATTTTAAGTTCTATCAATGAATTGTATGTGATGAATTTTTAAGAGGAAAATGGCAGCACCAGACAAAGGAAGAAAGGAGCTCAAATATTTGAAGTTTTAAGCCTATCAAATAAGAAGTGATGAAGTGGATTTGCAAACATTAAAAGGGACTTTTAGAATTATTTATATTTTTATTTGAAAATAAGACCTTCCTTTTCACCTCAGTTTACCAATGCATTTTAAAATGCTAATGGGAAAGTCTCAATTTTTTGACTAATACAAAGCTCAGATTAATTCATCCAGCACGTTTTATTACAAGAATTGTATTAAGTGCTAGAAGTACGGAAAATGAATTCAGTAAAATCCTTTGTAGAATTCTTCTTAGCCTAGGAAATGGAGAGGAAAACTTACAAATGTGTTAAAGGCTAAAATGATGAAATGAATAAATTAACAGGAATTCTACAGCTGGTTTAGAATTCAGAGCTTAAAAAATATAGTTTTAGCTCAAGAATAAGTCACTGATAACTCTAATATATATTATATATAATATATAGCCATTATAGTAAAAGTCAATAGTTTTAAAGCTTGTTTTTTTAAATAATTGTGACACAAAGCAAAAAATGCACAACCTTTACATAAAACTTGTGTATATACCATATATATGTCTTTAATTAGAGTTTGATCAAACAGAAATTGAGACCATTTAAAATAAAGAATAATAGTTTTGGTAAGAGGTATGCATACATGAACTTCATTTAAAACTATTAATTTTGTTTAGGACATGTAGTTTTAGTATCTGGGAATTCTCATGTTTTGGTGAACTGTTTCAAGACGTCCAAATTTGTGTTTTCCTGAGAAGTCTGTTCAGTGATTTCAACTTGTTGCAATGGCTAAGGACCACAGATGTTGAAGTTTTAAACAACACAAGTTTGATTTAATGAACACATGTACAACTTTGAACTCATCATTTAGCAAGGTGGTACATTCTCAGGGATTAATTACAGGTGGCATAACATTCTATATTCTTATTATGTTAAGTATTCTGAAAGGTTAACATTATCCATTTATGAGTCATTAAGGTTGTCTTTAATTTTCCAAGATATTACTTTGGGACAGATTCACGAGCCTGGTAAAGACAGAACTGTGCCAAAGGTTTCTCTTTATGTTTCTTTCCTGTATTCGTGTCATCTCTAATTTGCAGGGACTGCTCTTTCAGGGGATGGCAGGCTAGAATTCTCAAAAACTATCAATAGTATTTACATTTGCATGAATGACACAAAGTCATTTTCCCAATGGTTTCCTATTGGCCTCAGTAACATTCTTATCAAATGGGAGAGGAATAGTTATGCTTTTAATTGCTTATAGTTATATTTAAAAACTAGTTGCTATTTTAGCGAAGAAAATTATATTCCTACTCCAGTCATTGGTGTAATGTCTTGAGGATAAGGCATGAGAGCTATTCTCTACTTATTTATTCTGTAGTTGTTTTTAGTATATTTTAAACTGTTTTGCTAGAAAGAACACTTTTTGACCATCCATGGCATAAATTTCTTTGTTGGGGAGAATTAGGTCTGCTTTGTCAGATCTTACATGCTTATGTCCAAAGTTCTAAATAAGGATTTTTCTAAATACTTCTAATACATATTGAATTAAGTTTTCATGCTGTTAAATATTTATTCAATTATTAAATTATAGACAAACCATTTAAAAATTTAATTATAAGAGCAGACATGCTATTAAGCATTTACTGTGTGTCAAGTCATTTGTGTAAGTAATTTTTATGAATGATCTCATTTGGGACTAGAAAACTAGCATGGGGGTTAAGGTGGTTGCCTTGCCTGCAGCAAACCCTGGCTTATTGTAGCCAACTCTGGTTTGTTTCCTGGCATCACATGTGGTCCCCTAAGCACTACCAGGAGTGATCTCAAAGCCAGAGTAAACCCTGACACTGCTGGGTGTGTCCCCCAAATGAAACAAAAGAAAAAACCCAAAATGAATAATATGATCAATCCTCAAAACAAACAAATAAACACTGTCCTCCAGTTGTTCATTGATTTGCTCCAGCGAGCCCAGTAACGTCTTCATTTTGAGACTTGTTGTTACTGTGTTTCGCATATTGAATACGTCACAGATAGCTTGCCAGGCTTTGCGGTGTGGGGAAGATACTCTCGGTAGCTTGCTGGGCTCTTTGAGAGGGGTGGAGGAATCGAACCCAGGCTGGCTGCACGCAAGGCAAACCCCCTACAGCTGTGCTATCGCTCCAGCCCCACGATAGCATAAAATTACAAATATATATAAATTGGCTTAAAATAGAATTAAATTATTTCTATCTCTTGATTTTATACATGAGATAATTAAGGCTTAAATAATTTAAAGAAAAGAATTATCAGTCTGATATTATATAGATAGTTTTGGTAGAGGAACTGAGCCCAAATCTCTGATTTTGAAATATGAATCCTTAACCCATGTACTATTGCTTGCCAGGTATGTGTTATACCTTACAATCAATCTTAAGTATATTTATCATATAGCTTATACTCTATCTTGGAAATAAAAAATTCAAAAACTTCTTGTCAAGAAAGAATCTTATTATCTTGGTTTCCCTAGTACTGATTCAAAACCTAAACATTTGGAGTTCCAATTGTATGACTGAAACCCGACTTTGAATAGCTTTGTAACTATCTCATGGTGATTACATTAAAAAAAATTGAAATTCTAAAAGCCACCCTTCTAAAGAAAAATATAAAATTAATGACAAATTGGTAAGCTACATATGAAATTGATATGTAAAAGAGTAATAGTTTTATTGATGGTTTTTCCAAATTAATGGGCAATGCCCCTTAATATACAAACTGGCAACACTTATTGACACAAATTCCACAAAATAAATTCAAAATAAATATCACTAAAAGAAAAATGTACTCATTAACAAATAGGAATAAAATAATAAATAGCATTCCTAACTTCAGGTAGGCTATAATATCATGTATTTTATAGTATTTAACATTTCTTAGAACAACTGTACCACTGGTAATTGAGATTTATTGAATGAATAAATGAATTGGGTAATCACTCTGAAAGAGATTATAGACAGTTCTTTTTATTATGCTGGTATGAGATTTAATTTCAGACTTTATGTTTAGTAGAATTTCCTCAGAAAATCTTAAGTGCTGTAAGACTACACAAGATATTAAAAGTTGAAAAGAGTCTTTATGTGAGAATATAATGAATTATCATTGAACAATTTTTTCCCTACAAAGAAATGAAGTAAGAAGTAATAAAGCATTCTTCTCACAGTATGCATAAGTAGAAAATACATAATATATTCTATTAAGTGACAAATTATTATTAAGCCCCCTGGCATTCATTAGACTCCATTAATGATAATGACATGGTATTTATATAAGTACTACATGGAACTCCAGGAAATTTATAAGAAATTTGTATGAATGTTTGGTTGCTGTTTGAGACAGGTTAGGTGAATGAACTAAAATATTTTTTGAATAAATATTTTTATTTGTTAGAAGAAAAATACATTTTATGTATTCTGAAAAAGTAAACTTTGTGTTTCTTCCATTTATCCACTCTTGTTGTTCTCTGAGGAGAGGTGAACACATCTGTGGGAGCCATTGTTTGCTCAGATTCCTGTGTTCTTTGCTACTTTTAATGGCAGGCTGTGTTCTGAACTTCAGTGCCTTCCCACAAAGTGAGTGACTGATCTTGAAACTTCCATCTTGTTAAAAGATGCCCCTCACCTTTGTTTATTCTGTGAGGCCCAGGTGGCAGTTCAAAGCCTGCTGCAGTCAGCAAATCCTTTGCAAAGCTGAACCACACAGCAAAATCAGACCCTTCCCTTTTTAGGTTTGGTAGCACTTCTTTTGTGTTTGGGTGAGGTGTGGTGTCTTACCTTCAGCAGAGGTCAGGGCTTTCTCCTGGTTCTGTGCTCAGGGATACTCGGGGGATTACATGTGGTTCCTGGAATCAGATCAGAGTAGACCAGTACAAGGCACATACCTTCACCTCTATAGTATTTTTTGGGCCCCTGGTAGCATTTCTTACACCATTGATAGAACATGTGACTGTCAGCTTACATAGGTAAGCTAATTGTTGGTTTATTAAATAATATAATCTCTTAAGAATTCACGTTTGTCAAGCAGTTCGGTTGGAATTTTACACACGGTTTATAAATCAGTAAATGTTATTTCTTTTGCGTATCCTTGCCAATATCCAGCTCAATGAAGGTTGGTGAAGTTTGCTGATTATATCGCTTATCTAGTGTGTGGTAGATACTGTTTTATAGCACTGTAGCACTGTCCTCCCGCTGTTCATCGATTTGCTCGAGTGAGCCCAGTAATGTCTCCAAAGTGAGACTTGTTGCTCTGTTTGGCATATCGAATATGTCATGGGTAGCTTGCTACGCTTTGTCATGTGGGCGAGATATTCTTGGTAGCTTGTCCGGCTCTCTGAGAGGGGCAGAGGAATCAAACCTGGCTCGGCCGGGCCGGTGCCTTGCAAGACAAACACCCTGCCGCTGTGCTATACTGTTCTAGTGTCTTTTAACGTAAACCAACTCATATAATCTCTGTCACAATACTTTAGGATCGAGTTTTACAAATTGTTAAATAATTAAAATTATTTACAAATTTTTTTAAGTTGTCCTAACACCATTTATTAGATACTATATTTTCCTAGAGTTTTATGACACCACTTATATCATATATCAGCTTACCAACAATTTTTTTTCCATTTTTTTTTTGTTGGTCAGCCACATGCAAGAACAATAAACTCATACCTTTTTCTAACACCATGCACAAAAGTCAAATAAAAATTGGTTAATTTTCTTGATATCAGACATGAGTTGTTAAGGAAAATAGAGTTCATAACATTGAGTCTAGAGATATCTTTTAGAATGAAACATCACTAAGCAATGAAAAACAACAAATGAAAGCAAAGGTAAACATATGGTACTAAATTAAATTTAGGAGCTTCTGCACCTTAAAGCATCTGATGATCAAAATAAAATGACAGTCCACAAACTGGGAAAAATTATTTACCCTGTGAAATTATTAATAATAAATAAAAATTTATTCTCACTATGGAACTGATCAGAAGAAAGTGAAAATCAGGAAGGAAACAACAACCTTATTTTAAGAGGATGGAAAAACTAGGCTTAATAGACCTTTATAGGACTCCCTCTCAACTTCCCTCTGAAAAATAAAAACTGAATAAACATTATTCTTCATTGTACATGGAACATTCTCCAGTGTACATGCTGAAGCACAGTACTACAGCTGTGGCACAAAATAAGAGCCAATAAAGTCATAAAGAGTGAAATCATATCAAGTATGTTATCAGATCTAGTGCCGTGAAGACAGATTTCCAAAAAAAAAAAAAAGAGAGGAAACTGGAAAAAAAATATCTAAAATTTGTATCCTGAATTACATGCTATG
The DNA here is from genome assembly GCF_029834395.1 of Sorex fumeus. NCBI lineage: Eukaryota > Metazoa > Chordata > Mammalia > Eulipotyphla > Soricidae > Sorex > Sorex fumeus. The sequence goes on along the minus strand of NW_026606066.1, from coordinate 34,978,063 downwards.
GAAAACCATTAGATCTTGAGCCAGAGAGGTAGTACAATAGGTTGGGTGATTGCTTTGCACTTGGCTGACCTGGCATCCCATATGGTCCCCTGAGCTCCATCTGAGTGCAGAGCCAGGAGTCATCATTGAGCATCAGTGGGTATTACCCCAAAACCAAAAGAAGAAACAAAGAAAAAGGAACACCACTAGACCAAAGAAGACATTATGGAATTAGTAAAAGTATTCCTGGAAATGGGGGGCTGGAGCGATAGCACAGCGGTAGGGCGTTCGCCTTACAAGTGGCCAACATGGCTGACCCGAGTTCGATTCCTTCGCCCCTCTCGGAGAGCCCGGCAAGCTACCGAGAGTATTCGATATGCCAGACACAGTAACAACAAAGTCTCCAATGGAGACGTTACTGGGCCCACTCGAGCAAATCGATGATCAACGGGAGGGCCTTTACCTTTTTACCTATTCCTGGAAATGAGAATGACATGGAAATGAGTAGCACTGTAGCGCTGTCCTCCCATTGTTCATCGATTTGCTCAAGTGGGTCCAGTAATGTCTCCATTGTGAAACTTTTTGTTACTGTGTTTGGCATATCGAATATGTCATAGGTAGCTTGTCAGGCTTTGCCATGCGGACAAGATACTCTCAGTAGCTTGCCAGGCTCTCTGAGAGGGGCGGAGGAATCGAACCGGGTCGGCTGGGTTGGGATCGTGCAAGGCAAACACTCTACCCGTTGTGCTATCGCTCCAATATTCATTAAAAATTAGATGTAACCAATCAGAATGTATGGGTCACAGCAAAAGAAATGTTAAAGAAAATTCACAACAACATAGGCTTAATAAGGAAAATAAGAATAAAATTTCATTTTACTTCATATCTAAAAAATAGAAGAACAGCTGAAACCCAAAGTAAGTAGAATGAAGGGAATAATAAAAAGATAGACTAGAAAGGCAATAAAAAAAGTGAAATGAGGAGCTTATTCTTTGAAAGATTAAGCAACATTGACAAACACTTAGCAGGACTAATGAAAAGGAAAGAGAGTAAATACTTTTTCAAAGTATCCAAAATGAAAGGGGAGTAATCACAACAGATACTACAGAAATACATAAAGAACAACTTTATGCCTATAAATTGGAGAACCTAGAAGAAAGGGAAATTTTTATAATCATAAATAACCTCCCAAGATTGAATTAAAAGTAGAAATAGTAATATAAGTAGGAATACAAAAAAATGAAAATATAAAAAACTTGAACAGACTATTATAAGCAAGAAACTTAAAACAGTAGTAAAAGACTTGGTATGTGCTTATCTTTTGCGCATCTGAACTGTGGTCTATCGTTGGAACCCCATATAACCCTCCAAGTGATCCCAAAGTACAGAACCAAGAGTAAGTTCTGAGCAAAACCAGAGGTGGCCCCCAAACAAACAAAAATAAATAAAAATATTTTCTAGTATAATATAAAAAATAAGCTAAAAATAAATGAATGAATATTTGGTTGAATTTTCTTCTTTTCCTGCTATTCTCTTATTCTCCTTTTTCATGTACATAGTTTTGACTGTCATCATTTAAATACTGTCATATGGAGGTGATTGGTCCCCGCAATGGGTGATTCTTCGCACTGAATGCTGTTTAATCAGGTTTAGTTGTTAAATATAGATGTAACAACCCACATTCAGGCTTTATATGAACTTAGATGTTATTATACGTGCTATTACACTAAATTCTCCATAGATTATATTCTGTATTTGTAAGGCACATCAATAAATAATTTGTTGGTAATTGAGTAAAATTAATACATCTTAACACAAACCATGTAATATAAAATACCTCCAACTCTGAGCGCTACTGATAAGTTGTCAAATCTTATGTGTGAAGGGTTGTTATACATTAACTGAGCATAGTTTAATATTAATAGCTCCCGAGAGCTGCAGTGAACTGAGGTCTTTATATCCTGTTTATGGGTTTTATCTTTGAAACTGTTTGGTTGCTTTTCTGTATAAACTGGCTGTGAATATACGCAAAACTCTGACAAGGTTCTGGACTCTTAACTTTGATGAGCGCTGTGCAGTTTCTATCATGCTTCACTCAAAACAGCACAGATGTGAACCTGGGAATGGAGTCCCTGTTGCTCTCATGAGGCTTTGTTCAGAAAATTCGCTGATTAACCCTCACCCTTCATGGTTCATTGGCTCACTGATAGATCAAGTTTAAACTAGTACATATTAGCACATTTCTTACAGAGGAACAGTTGGTCATTCTGTTTTACATTGCTGGTTTGTTGCAAACTGGCAGGCTAAAAAGGTCTATACCTAGTATGAATAGAGATATTTCCAGAGGACTGAGAACCAAGTCATTTGTGAAATGATTGAGGTTGCTTTTCAAAACAAACTTGTGACCAAGAGACTTAAGTCTGCAGGCCTACAGTGATTTTTATCATCATTGGTGGGCTTCTTTCTGGGAGGCACAGTGGTTGGAGCAAAAGAGTGTTATTTTCATTGCTGTTTAAACCTAACAGAAAATATTATCATCATATTTTAAGTATATATTTTTCATTTTAAAAGCTGTAAGTATGGGTAAAATATGGAATTAAATTACTTCTAGTTTTAAAAATATTCACTTGGAACTAGTGATAGATTTTCCTGCTAAAGTGTTACAGGATTTAGATGTGGCAAAATTTATTTTACATATATCTTTGATTCTTAATATATTGACTTTAAAAAGAAATATACAGATATAAATTAAATTTTATGTTTCTGGGCTTATTTTACATCAGAGCACTTTAAAAAATAGGCTAGGCATAGTTTTTTGCTAGTTTTGCTAAAATTATTGATATATTAATATTTTACATAAGACAGTTGGAATTTTGGTCATATACTTCATTTTAAATTTTGACATTTAAAAACAGAATGTTAGGTAATTATGTATATTTATTGGGTTTCTACTGTGTGCTTGATGCTATTCTGATACCTACTAAGTGTAGCAGAGAGCAAAACAACACAATCTTTGATCTTGAGTAGTAGAGGAATAGAAAATTATATTAAAAATGTCATAGACCATGTGGCTTAAAATAAAGAGAAGTGTATTTTCAGGGTTCTGAAATTTGTGGAAGTCCAAGATTAAGCTATCATCAGCATCATTAGGTTCTAATGAGAGTTCTTTTGTGACATATAGTAGAAAGAGTAAAGTGCTTTCTTAGATTAGGATCAGTAATCCTAAAGGACACTCATCTTCATCTTCTAATTACGCCTCTAAGTCACACCTACTAATGATCATATTGGGGATTAAGATTCCAGCTTGTGAATTTTCTTTGAGGACGGCACAAAGTTTTTGTTCATAGAAATGGTAGTTTGAATAAGAATCAAAAATATTTCTGTGACATCAAATGATTACACAATACTCCCAGGGAATGGGATGAAAGTCTTGGGAGCAAAGCAACAATACGTGAGTAGGCACTCACCTTGCATATAGCTGACACAAGTTTGATCCCTGCATCGTATATTCCCCTGAGTCCTGACAGGAAAGAACCCTGAGCATCTAGTCAGAATTAAGTCCTGACCACCACCAGGTGTGGCTCCAAACAAAACAAAGAAAAAGAAGTGCTGTTTTACACAGATGGTCAAGGAAGGGTTTTATTGGCTGAGAAATTATAGAAAAGGACTGTCACTGTCACTGTCCTCCTCCCGTTGTTCATTGATTTGCTCAAGCGGGCCCAGTAACAGTGTGAGACTTGTTACTGTGTTCGGTATATCGAATACGTCACGGGAGCTTGCCAGATTTTGCCACGCGGGAGAAATACTCTCAGTAGCTTGCCAGACTCTCTGAGAGGGGCAGAGGAAACGAACTCAGGTCAGCCAGGCAAATGCTCTACCCGCTGTGCTATCACTCCAGCTCAGAAGAGGACTAACTGAAAGAAACAGGATGAGGCTACATGGACATCTGAAGGTAAAATATCTTAAGGCAACAGTATGTATGAAAGGCAGAGCAAGAAAATCATGTGCTGAGTATAGTTAGCAAACTAGTGAGAATTGAGGTGAAAGGTAGCAGGGGTCACCTGAGCATGAAAGGTCTTCATCTCTCATGCTTATCTAATTAAAATTTTTATTCCGAGATAAGTAGGGGAGGGTCACTTAGGAGTTTTAAGCATAGGAATAATGTGATATAACTTACTTTAACAATGTCAAGTGAAGAACAAATTGTATAGATGGTGACAGAACAACCAAGAGATTAATTATAAAGCGGAATGTGGTATAATCTAGGTAAGATATAGTAACTTAAACAGGATTGACAGCAGGAAAGGTGGTGAGAAGTGATTTTACTTTGGATTTACCAATATCTTCCCGTCACAAGGGTTACTTAAAGTCTGTCTCACTAGTAATGAGGCTAAGGATTTCCCCAGGCTGATTTATCCAGGAGCTAAGGAGGTTTTTTTGGGGGGAGGGTCACACTCGACTATACGCAGAAGTTCTTCCTGCCTCTATACTCAGGAATGACTCCTAGTATTGTTCGGGGGACCATAGGGGATACTGGGGATTGGCCCGCATACAAGGCAAACGCCCTATCTGCTGTACTATCTCTCTGTCCCAGGATGTAAACTTTTTATCTCTTTTTATCTCTTATTATAATGTGTGCTTTTGAAATTAGTAGAAAAGTTTTTAGGTAGAACTTTAGGACCCAGTGAGTTTTTTAGCTTTTTAAAGTTTTTAACACTTTCACGTAATGGTTTTAATATGCATTTATTGTGCTTTCTTTAACCAATTAGGGAAGAAGTGAAGATTTTCTAATTAATTCATTCTTTCTAAGTATATGACATTCTGTATTAAAAATTGTTTTTCTTCTGCAATTGATAGTATTTAGTAACCCCTCCAAATATAGGCTTCATTATAAAAGCTTGATTGGATTGCTTATTTTTTTGTGGATCACATCTGGCAATCCTTAAAGACTTCTCTTAGCTCTTAGCTCAGGGATTGGTCCTAATAGGGATTGGGGAAAAAATGGTGTTCTGGGAACCAAACGGGGGTCAGACGTTTGCAAGATAAGTCCCTACCCTTATGGTACATTTTCTTTATTCTTTTTTCCGTGGGGGTAGTGGTAGATACCTGGTGATGCTCATGGGGTAATCTTGGCTCAAGGAACCATACAGGATGCCAGGAATTGAACCTATTTAGCCACATGTAAGGCAAGAACTTTATGCACTGTACTATTGTTCTAGACCCATATATTTTCTATGATCAGTGGACTAGAGGAAATAAATTTGACATAAGTTAGAAACAGTTCTTTATTATAGAAGAGAATTGAGCTATTGAAGCATTACATTCTCACTCCGACATTCTTAGAAGAGAGCAAGGAAGGGGAAATCTTTATTTATTTATTTATTTATTTTTTATTAGTGAAACACAACGAGGTACAGTTGTAGACTTACAAATTTTTGTGCTTGGGTTTCGATTATACAATGATCAAATACCCATTCCTCCACCAGTGCCCATTTTCCACCACCATGGATCCCAGTATCCCTCCCACCCCCGTGCCTCCCATCCCACCATGCCTCTGTGGTAGGGCATTCCAGAAGGGGAAATCTTTTGGTGGTCAGCAAGCCATGATAGATAGGTCTAGGGAAAAAATGACAGACTATAGAACATCAGTGACGAACTAGGGGACAGCCTGTGAAAGTCAAGGATAGCACTGGAGATATCTGCAAAGGTCAAGGACTGTGTACACTGGAAACAATGTGCAACCAACAAGCAACCAGTGAGGGAACTATGAGAGACCAAGCAGAGAACATTAGGGGATCCCAAAACTCCTTTCTTAAAGCTGTTAAATAGCTATGCTTCCATAAGCCTCTGGAATTTTGCATGTGATTTTTTCATCTGATACTTAAGGTCCTACAAACTGAAGAATAAAACCAATTTCACAGTAATAATACTACTTGTTAAGGAATGATGGCCCAACATCAATGTTTTCTGAGCATAGTCTACATTTAAGTTTGCTAAATTGTAATAAACAGTGAAGGAAAGTATTGGTAAGTTAGTGATGAGTCTGTATGAGGAAGGAGTATATAGATGCCTTTCACAGAATAAGAACAGAACATTTAATTAATGTTCGATTAGAATACTCACTAAAGAGAATTTTTTTTGGAAAAGAAAAGTCAGGTAGTTTCTTTGTTCTATAGATTTTAGTCAGTATTTCTTTAGAGTAAGCCCAAGGTATAAATAATGGACATAAAATTAAAGTGACCTTCACACAGGGATGGAAGTAAATATGAATTTAACAAGCACTGTTACCAAGTTGATTTGACTACCTTGGTTGCCAAGTTTTACAACTGAAAGTAATGTCCTGAGCTCTGGATTTTGCCCCACATAGCAGAGAAACCAGTCAATCACTTCCTGTTAGGTAAATTACTCACAGGGCAGGTCAGCGCAAGATAATCAAAGATAGGAAGTTGGTGGTTTGGCTTCACTGCTATGAAGGTTTACTTTATATATGAGTTGGCATTCTTGTTTACCATTTTTCTGCAAGCACTAACACTTGTTACACAGTATGTCTTATCATCTACAACATTCATTTTCATCATGCATTCATATAAAAATTGAAGTAATGAGGCAATTGACTTATAACTATGAAATTTACTGACATAAACATGTTTCCTAGGTATTCTACCTAGAATACACATTTTATGATATTACAGTATATTTTTTTATATTACTTCAAATACACATCATAAGACACTTCCTACCCATTTTCCATAACTACCACACCATATTTGATGGGATTCAGACAGTAGGCAAAAAATTATATATATATAATTTTTATATATAATACATATTATATATATTACTGAGAGTACACCACCCACATGGGCAGAGCCTGGCAAGCTCCCCGTGATATATTTGATATGCCAAAAACATATCGATAACAGGGCTCATTCGCCTGACCCTGAAAGAGCCTCCAATCGTTGGTAAAGACGAGTAAGGACAGAAGGAAAGGCTGCTAAAATCTCTGGACTAGGAGGAATAGAGACGTTACTGGTGCCTGCTCTAGTGAATCTACAAACAAAGGGATGACAGTGATACAGTAATACTTCAAATACAGGATCTACAAACCTCCTGAAGATAGGAGCACCATTCCCTACTCCTATTTTGTCCTGAGATGGCATGAGCTAATTATTAGCAAAATAGAATATCAAGCTTCCTCAGATATTGCAATTTTCATTTCCAGTAGCATTCAACCTCAGTTTTTAGTATCCTAACAAGCATGTACTTAGTGACTTCTTTCTTCCTAGTTTGCCTGATCTTCTTTCCCAACACCTAAAATCTTTCAACCTCACTGAAGTCATAATTTATTGTTTCCACCACTTTTCACTTTTTCTACCTTAAAGCTCACATGTTACTCCTTCTACAGCCACACATTTCATTATTTTTTCTTACGTATTATTTCCAAATAGTAAAAACAGTTCCATCCATCATCTCTGCTTTCAAAATATATCTAAAACCTAAATTTACTTACAATTTCCACTTCAGTGATTTTGTTCTTTTCACAATCATTTATTCAAAATCATTTATTGGCGTACCGCATCCATTGTTAGATTGTTGTTCTTTGCCTTCCCTGAATCTACTTTCTACATAGTAGGTACAGTGATCCAGCTAATACTCAAAGTGATGATGCTTCACTGCTCAAAATACACTGCTCTCACTTATACCTGAAGCTAAGTCATTATAAAAGTCTGCCAGGCTCTGGGTGATAGAATCTTCTCTGATCAGAATGTCAGATTTACTCCATTCCTCCCACTACTGAGATTAATATTTTAAAAAATGTTATAATTTTTTAAAATTAAAGAACCATGACTTACAAAGTTAGTGAAAGTAGAATTTTAGGCATATACTATTTTAGCACCGTCCCACCACCAGTGTCAACTTTCCCTGTACCAATGTTCCCATATTCCGTATCTCCCCACTGCCACCTGTCACCTTAACAGGCACATTGCAGAGTTCTGGTAGTTGCACCTTAGACTGCAAATTTTCAGTGTTATTATTACTAGAACTTACTCACACTTAACATGCTTTAAATAGCCTTGTTTCTGTCTCCACAGTTAGAATGGAAGCTTCTTGGAGGAAATACCATCTAGTTTACTCATAGGCTCTCGTTTTCTAGAACCCACTCGGGAGAGAGCAAGTATGAAGTTTTTAGTGAATTAAAATACTTGTTATTTAGACGACCTAAGACTAATACTCTCTTCTTATACATTTATTCAATAGTTTATCGCCTATTATGTACCTTGAACTAAGGAAATGAGATAAGGCGAAAAGCCCCAGTTGCTCCACTATTATTTTTTTCCTTTTTCTCCCTCTTATTTGTGTATTCATGATTACTGTTTTTTTTTTCATTCATTCATCATCCTGTTATTCGTCGATTGCCTCGAGCAGGCCCTAGTAACGTCTCTTTTATCCTAGCCCTGAGATTATATTGAAGGCTTTTTAGGAGAATGAGACCCATCATTGTTACTGGTATTTGGCATATTTGGTACACCACGGGGAGTTTGCCAGACTCTGCCCTGTGGGCAGGCTATATTCGATAGCCTGCAAGTTTGTCCAGAGTAGGAATGAGATAATAAGATATCATAAAAAGATGTCCTGATAAGATGTCGCGCGGCCTTCCCTGTTCTGTCGTCTCTCCAGCCCCCGGCTGCTTATGTTGAGAAGTTGTATGATGATTACTGTAGATTTTCAAATAATTGAATGCAGTGTGGCATATTACTCTCTTTTCCATTTTGCAATATTCCAGGTATTTCAAGTGTTCTGGATCTTTAATCAGTATCTTCTGTCTAAATAGCATAAAAATACACAGTAAATATATATATATATATATATGTTGGTTGTAAGCAGAGAGGTGGGTTATATTAATGATTAGGAAAGACTTTAATGGGGAAGTGACATTTGACGTGAGTTTTGAAAAAGTGGTAGAATTTTGATAGTAGCAGGGATGAGGTAGAATGGAAAAATAAAAAGCCTTGCTTATCTTATATCTACCAAGAAATAGAGTAATTTTGGAGCATGATGGGAAAGAAGAAAAAGAAACAGAAAACTTTATTTTACTTGACTGTCTGCATTTGATCTTGCTGGTCTCATTTACAGTTTCCTGCCTCTCTCTACCCCTGCTAAAAGATGGAATGAGATAATGAAAAGACAGAGGAAATTTATAGTGGTAAAGAGCATAAACCAAAGTACCTCTCAAAAAACAACTCCAGATAGCCTTTTTTAGATTCTTGATGAGAATTAACCCACCTATCTCTCAAACTCCCATTGCACTTTGTGTCTCTGTTACTAAGTACCATTTTGTGCTCTCTCTACTTGTAGATACACCTTCCTCTTTAATTTTTTTAAATTTTTATATTTTCATTTTTTTATTGGTTCATCGTGAGATACAGTAACAAAGCTTCCATGTTTGAGCTTCAATCATACAGTCATCAAACATCCATCCCTTCACCGGTGCACATTTTCCACCACCAAAATCCCTAGTATCACCCTCCCACCCCCATTCTACACCTCTCCCTGCCTGTGTGGCAGACAATTTGCACAATACTCTCTTTCTCTCTTTCTCTATGTTAGTTACCTTCGATATTTTGAGACCAGTCCCACCACTACTCATACCTGCCAAAAAGGCAATGCTAGACAATGTGTTTTGTATTGCTTGTTATAGATACAATATAATGTCATGTGGCCACAAGAGTGGCCACGTGCTCTAGAAATTCTAAAATTTTAATAATTAGGGTCTAAAGAGATCGCTGCAGCAAGTTGCTTGGGTCTGAGGTTTGTTTGTGTGTCTATGAATCATAGCCATGTGGGAGCTTAAGTAGATGGTAGCCAGATGTGGCATCATCTCTAGGTTCCGTCGGGGTGGGGGGAAGGAAAAGGTCCCACTCCTCCCATGCCCTGTGAGGCCTGGTGTTTTGTGCTATTGTGACTCATACCTGGAGCTTGTTGCTGACTTCTAGAAAATGGCGGCTGCCGGGGCTCCTAGAGAGCAGGTGGAGGGACGGTGTCTGCCACCGTCTGGAGTTGCCCAGCGGAAATAGCCTATTGCAAAGTCTGGGGCCATTTCTGCAGCAAGTTGCTGGGGTCCAAGATTTGTTTGTGTGTCTCACACCTTCCTCTTTTAAGTACAAACCACACTTAATCATTTTATCCCTCTTCTCAGGACCCAACACAAAAGCTCAATAAGTGTTTCTTAAACATCTGTGAGAAATGAAGGAGAAAAGACTGGTAAGCTTATGTAGGTGATTTAGGGAGTCTAAAGGAAGTGATGCCATGGAAAAACTGATTGCAGTGATTTTGCAGGGTGAATTCATGGCAGAGGAACAACGAAGGTGTTCATGTATGGCATGAGAGAACATGCAACTGGGGGTAACAGCCAGATAGCATGAAAGCAAAGAGTGGCTGTCTTATGAACAGGGGATTCATTTACATGTAAAAGGTAAAGGTAAAGGCCCTCCCGTTGATTGTCGATTTGCTCGAGCGGGCCCAGTAACGTCTCAAGTAATGTGGGACTTGAGAGATAGTACAGATGCTAACCTTGCACTTGGCCTTAACTTTGATCTTCCAGCACCCCATACAGTCCCCCGAAAACTGCCAGGATTTGTCCTGAGCACAGAGCTGGACCCGAGTATCAGCAGTTATGGCCCCACAATAAAAATGAAGGGGAAAAAAAGGAATGGAATGTGGTTTTGAAGTTTCAGATCTGGGTGTTGATGAAAGTTACAGAGTCTTTTACTAAAGTAGGGGGCCCCAGGACAATTACAGAGAATGTAAGAGACTCAGAGTTCCTATCTCTCCCTCCAAAATTCTCCCTGAATTTAAAGTAGTACGTGCTGTTGGAGGATTTTATTATATAAAATCTGATGGGAATATTGTCTCCACTTGCTAAAAAAAAACCTGATTCTGATAAAGTGGTCATTTGTAAAAAAAATGACTTTTTATAAATGGCTTGTAGTGGCTTTATTTATAACAGGACATTTCTAGCTGCATTTTTAAACTTTGAAACCAGGTCCTCAGAAAGCAGCTTGCCATGAAAGATACATTTGGATAGCTGGTCCTCAGATTTCCTTGGCTCCACTGTCCATCCTGCCCCTTCCTAATGACAGAAAATTTGCTTTGCACCTGCTCCAACTGGGTTCCAAATGATAAGCATCTTACAAGCTCAGAAAATTGTAGTATCAAATCTCAGCCCCAAATGTGAGGGAGCACTCTCATCGCATCCTTGCTAAGAGGTATTGCTTTCCTAGTTCCCAGGGGAGGAATCCCTTCCCCCACCTTATTCAAGCTTGAACTGTGACCTCAACCTAAGTTTGAGCTCCCTACATGCATTGTTCTGGGGGCTGAAACTTACCCTGCCCTCCACTCTTCCACCCTGGCCAATCAACAGGGCAGGCAGCCTGGGGATCCCTGTGCCACCAATTCTAACAATGGCATTTTTTTTTAATATAAGGAGGTGAAGTAGACTTTCTTTTTGTTGTACTCTATTGCATTCTTCCCAGTCAGCTTCCTATTCCAAACCACTGCTGAAGTAACGCTTGATCTGTTATTTTCTATGATTTGTTAAATATGCATAAACATTGCCTAATATTCATAAAGGTGGTTTCACTCACATCTTCTGTAAAACATTCAATGTTTTGTTAAAAACTCATTTATTTTAAGAGGAACAGAACTGCTCTGCTGGTAGAAAAATATAAATATTTTAAAATAATGCCACATTTAGAAAACATTTCAAAGAAATATAGCAAATACTATTATAAGGAGAAAAATTGGATTTAATGTGTGGTTTTTAGGAGAAAAACACATGTTGTCAGAGACTTTATAATTTTATGTTTTCCTCTTAGGTTTTTCAAACAGACCAAAATCATTAAAGATACTCCTTAATCCCCAAAGCCACAAAAAGGAAGCTACGCAGGTCTATTATGAGAAGGTTGAACCATTATTTAAGATTGCAGATATAAAAACTGATGTAACAAGTAAGTATTTTTTGGAATATAATATTCTATTTAAGATGTAATAATTAAGGAAGTAAAGTACTGTAAGTTTGTTTTAAATCTAATTTAGGGAGGTTATTAAGTGACATCTAAGTTATTTTATATGCTTCCATAACCTACCTATATCCAACTCTAGGATTATAGTTTCTTCTTATTTCAGATTATCAATGTTGAGGTTGGAAAGATGGTTTACTGTGCATCATCAGGAGTAACTCCTGAGCACAGAGCCAGGAGTAAACCCTGAGTGCAGCTGAATGTGGTCCAAAAACCAAGGAATCAAAAATGAAAAAAAAACCAGAATATCAATGTTTTGCTTTAGATTATAGATTTTGAATTTAATAATTTTTGTTTTGCATACTTTCTGATCATTGAGATACTTGTTATTTGCACAATGTAGGTTGACAAGCAATTTGTTTGCTGACTTAAATGTTTGATGTCTTTCCACGAAATAATTCATTAGGTGGTTTTTGTTCTGACTCTGACCCCTGCTGGTTATTAGGTCAAAACTAAGCACTAATCTGCTGGATGGAGATAGATTTTTTTTGAAGCTAGAAACTTAAATTCATTTCTAAAGTAAAAAAAAAGTTTCAAGGAAAATAGAAACTTGCTAACTCTATGGCTAATGGATAAAAGTTTAATAAAATATTCTTCAACTCCTCAAGTTTAGTGAGAAAATTCCTTTATTTCCTTAAGACTTTGTTCCTCCCACCCCCCATGACAGTAACGGTGTGGGGAGAAAGGACTCAATATCAGATGAGATTAGTAATATGGAAAATCATTTCCTCTTTCTTAGTCTCATTTTAATTATGTTTCTTACAAATGCACACAGGAAAATTGAAGTATGTTTTAATTGGTGAAGAGTATTGCATTAATAAGCTATTCCGAAGATAAGGCCACAGTGCCCTTGAAATGTGATGCTCCCAATTGAAATATCTGGGGAAGGGATACAGAGTGGCCTGGATTACTCAGCTAGTAAGATAGGCCTAATATAAAAATAAGGTTATTGAAGTCCACACATCATGACTTGGATTGGGATAGAAAGTAGTATCTAAAATAAAAAGGCAGCCTTTGGGGGAAGGTCAGCCACCCTCAGTGTTCTCTACCAGGGAAATAGAGATTTTTTTCATAGAGAAATACTCTAGAAGAATTTTTTGATTTAAAATAAAAAAATAAAGATGCCTTGCAATTACCCTTTCACCATTGTGGCTTTAGTTTACGTGGAGCTGATTTCTAAGAAAAAGAGATAATTAACATTGATTATTCCTTTCAAATGAAATGTTTCAAAGATGAGCAGCAGGAAAGGTTTGAAATTCACATTAGGATAATCAAAAGTTGAATAAGCATAATGACAACTTCAATAATATCTCCAACTTTTTTTTTGGCATTTGTTTAATATCCAAAAGGAGCTTTATGAGGACATTACATATATCATTTAGTCCAAGAAACAATAGTTTCTTGTTTCTTGAATGCTGTGTGCTAAATTCTGCAAAATGCAAGATGAGTGAACTATTCTGCCTGCTCTTGAGTGACCTTTAGTTTATTAGGAAATCAAATAGAGGTTAATAATAAACAAAATATGTATTTTTATTTCAAAAACATAAATTCTCAAAGGATGATATTAAATTTGATCAAAAAAGAATTTGAGCTAGTTTTTTGAACTGAGAAATTTTCAATGTCAAGACAAAACATGGACTCTGTGCACAAACATAAAAACAAGCTAGCAGACACATGCAAATCATGTATGTACATTATACTCAACATTTTGAAGGTTCTTTCATAATTTCACTTTCCTTCTTTAGACTTCTTAAATTTGGCTCCCTTTATCATCATAAAGTGGTTTCCAGTGGGCTGGAGCAATAGTGCAGGTGTTAGGGCACTTGAGCAGCAAGGAGTTGATCCATATTTGATCCCAGACACCACATATGGTCTCTTGAGCACCACCAGAAGTGATCTCTGAGCATAGTTGGGTGTGACCCCAAACACATTTTGTTTGTTTTTGTAGATTTTTTTTGTTCAGAAAATCTAGTTTGATGGAGGAGAGGTATGTGTTCATACTTATCTTTGTTCATACTTAAATTTGAACAAAGATTAAATATTCACACTTGTTCATACTTAAATTTGAACAAGGATTAGATATATTTTCTACTTTGAATTTGACAATCAAAATAAGTCTATGAGTTTGGACAGGAGTAAAGGTACAGTGTATGCAGCTGACTTGGGTTCAATACCCAGTAGCCTGTGTGGACCCCTTTGCCTTCCAGGACTGTAATCTCTGAGAGCAGAGCTAGAAGTAAACCCTGAGTACTGCTAGCTGTGGCCCCCGAAAAATAAATAAGTAAATATAATCTTTATGCTCAGATAAGGCCATCACTCTCTTAACCATCAAGATACTTCTCATAGACCGAAGTGATAGTTTTTTATTCCCTGAAATTTGAGGCTATTTAGACTGAAATCTGGAATCTATTAAATTGAAAGTTGACTTCTAAGAAGTTCCCCAACAATGCTTTCAAAGAAAGTTTGAATCCAGAATACAGCTAACATATTACATTCAGGAGTTTACTCAGCATATATTGATTAGGAGTTGGCGTAGATTTTTATGTGTTCTTTTACTCATTTTATTTTATTGTTTTTCCCTTTATTTAAACTCCATTGTTTACAAAATTCTTCATGATACATTTCTTACAGGCATTCAATATACCAACACATAATTCTACCACCAGTGTGACCTTCCCTTCAGCAGTGTAAATTTTTTTTATTGTAGTAATGTAACATGATTTAGCAAAGATGGTTCTGACAGCCAGATAAAGATTAGAAAGAGAGGAAGGATAGAAGATATATGTAAGGCCTGAAGTAAGGCAGATCAAAAAATAATTTTCTTCTTAAAGCAATTGTCATGTAGAAAAAATATATTATATAGATTTTATTCTAAATTTATAAATGTTACTGGGTATTATATCTAGATTAAAATAAAATTAGAATACTACAGAAAAAAATTTGGAATCTATTTGTACAGAATGACTAATAATTAGCTGCCCAATACTCCTCCTACAGGCAAATTTGTAAAATTGCATTTTTGCTTGTAAAAAAATTTTAAAGTGTGTGTATGTATGTGTGTGTATATACAAATATATGTGTTTAATAAATATTTACATAAAATATTTTCTATTTTTATGGACTAAAGATGTGAATACTTGAAAATTTTAGCATCTTTCTATCTTATAGAGTAGTTTTGCAATTTGAATAATGTGAAGTATCTGAAACTCTCTTACATATTACCTAGTGACAAAATAGTATGGCTAAATGTTGAGGCTGAAGAGATAGTGAGTATGGCACGTGAAAGGTTTGATCTCCAGCATCCCATATGGTTCCCTGAGCACCACCAGGTGTAATTACTGAGTACAGAGCCAGGATTGACCCCAAACCATTGCTGGATGTGACCCAAAAACTAAAAAAGGAAATTATGGCTAAATGCTGTACATTTCAGTTTCACAAATTTATATGCTAACAAGATATAATTTATATTTTATTTAAAAGAAAAGCTCATATAAAAATGTGGAACAGTGGGCTAGCTAACAGTACAGAAGGTAAAGTGCTAACCTTACATGTGGCTGCTTCAACCAACCCTGATTTGATCTCCAGTACTCATGTGGTCCTCTGAATACCAGAAGTGGTCACCCTGGAGAACAGACTCAGCATATCCTGTTGTGATCTAAAAAACAATCAAAGAAGCAAAAATAAGGGGAAATAGCAAAGCAGAAAATGAAGAGATGAAGGAAGAGGTTAATGACATTTGATTTCTTGATTTATTTATTTATTTATTTTTTGCTTTTTGGGTCACACCCGGCATTGCACAGGGGTTGCTCCTGGCTCATGCACTCTGGAATTACTCCTGGTGGTGGTCGGGGGACCATATGGGATGCTGGAAATCTAACCTGGTTCAGGCATGAGCAAGGCATAGGCCCTACCCGCTATGCTATTGCTCCTGCCCAGAGGCTAACGACATTTGAAATCTGAAACTCTAGTTGTTAATTTTAGGGGATAATTTATAATTGGATTTTGTTTATTTTTTAATTTTTTAAAATTTTTTTATTCATCTCTGCTGTGCTCAGGGCTTACTCCTGGATCTGTGCTCAGGGATCATTCCTGGCAGTGTCACAGCAGGGGACAGAATCCAGGTGGGCTGGGCGCAAAACCTTACCCATCATACTATCTCACAGACTCAGGTGTGATGACAAAAATATGTCTCTTTCTGATTCTAGATCCTCCTATATATATATATATATATATTTTTTTTTTTTTTATCACAGTGATAGGGCATTTGCCTTGCACGAGGCCAGGCTGGCCTGGCCGACCGGGTTCGATTCCTCTGCCCCTCTCAGAGATGATGAAAATATGCCTCTTTCTGATTCTGGATCCTCCAGTATATATATATATTTTTATCACAGTGATAGGGCATTTGCCTTGCACGAGGCCAGGCCAGCCCGGCCGACCTGGGTTCAATTCCTCTGCCCCTCTCAGAGAGCCTGGCAAGCTACCAAGAGTATCTCTCCCACCTTGCAAAGCCTGGCAAGCTACCCGTGAGTTATTCGATATGCCAAACACAGTAACACCAAGTCTCACAATGGAGACGTTACTGGGCCCGCTCGAGCAAATCGACGAACAATGGGAGGACGGTGCTACAGTGCTCCCTTCTATTATATCTAAATAAAACAGCTTACCTTCTATACTGCTTCTCTATCACATAGATTAGTCTTTATTACTAACCCTGTATTATTTCTCTGTATAATCACATTGCTTCTTTATATTGTACACTCTATTTTTTAAAAAATAGTGCATAATCTTCAAAAAGTGAACTCCCTGAGGTCAAGAACTTCACTTCATTCATTCTACTAATGTGATGTTGTCAGGTTTCTTTTTTTCTTTCTCTCTTTTTCTCCCTCCCTCCTCCCCTTCTCCCTTTTATCCTCCCTCCCTCCCTCCCTTCCTTTCCTGTTTTTGGGCCACACCTACCTTTGCTCCCTCCTTCCTTTCTTTTCTGTGTTCCTTATCTATCAGTGATTTGATTTAATGTTTATAGTATCGTTGAAAGTTGTTGTTCTTAGAAAGTTTATATCATTGGACAGCCAAATTTCACATTCAGTATCAAAGAAAGAATAGTTTATTTCAAAGTTTAACAAAATAAAAATAGGAATCATGTGTAACATTATAAAAATTATTTTATATTGAATTTGAAAAACTTTACCAAAGTGCGCATTGGTGAAGCAGAACCTGATAAATTATCTAAGAATATTATTTTTATAATATTCTCAATTATTTTCATGCTTATAAGACTTTTTATTATTTTCATTTGCAGATAGCTTTCACTTGATTTTATTAATGATCAACACACAATTTGATAACTTAACCTTTCAAGTAATTAATATTTTAATTTTATTTTTTATAGCTTTTGATTAGTGTTAGAGTGGTGCTTTATTCACGTGAATGTTAATGGAGTTTAAATAAGTTATGGGAGAGTTACAATGTCAAACTCCTGTCTATGAAATGATTCTCTCAGACACCAAATACTAAGAATATTTAACAATATCTAGAAACACTGTAGAAAAGCTTGAATCATTCTGGCACCAGGGACAGACAGGCATGAAAGATTAATGTAATTTTGCATATAATGTTGCACCTTCTTACACAAAAAATCTATCAGCAATGTCATGTCAGTCAGTAGAAATTTTTGATGGGTGTATACAGCTGGGTTGTCTCTTCTGGCAGAGTTGCCCAAGAAAATGCTAAATGTGGTTGGGATGTGCTATGCCATCTGCAGTGTGCCAGTTGATCCTGTCTCCATTGGCACTTGTAATTCTGCATAGGGCATCCTAACTGTAGAGACTGCAATAGGGAGTGACAGATTCATTTCCTTGGAGGCTCCAGGCTCCGGTGGGCCTGTGTGCCACCCTCCTCCTTGGCTATGGGTCAGTTATCATTGGTGTTGGCTTTCTTTCCTAGACTTACATTCAACTCCTCCTCTTTTTAGTCTAGCAGTTCCACATACACATTCTTCTAGTATGTAAATCTTACACTAACCTTTCAACTAATTTATTCATGTAAGGTTGCCAAAGCAATTTAACATCAACTGTTTGATGCCAACTAATATGCCTTATTTTCAAAATACTGCTGTGCTTAGGTTACTGATTTAAAGGAAATGTGTCTTATTTAGGAAATTTCAAATAGACAAGCACCGTGATAAATTATCTAACTGCACTGTGTGGGATATCCCCAAATGACTTATGTAGTAGGAGCAAATGTATGGCCCTCTTTTACATAAAGCTATAAAGCACATCAGGCAACTAACATTTAATCCTCTTTTCCATTATTACAGTATGAATATTCAAAAATCAATGTTGTTTTATGACCTGACCATATGTTTATTGTACAGTTTTGCCAAATCAAGTTTAAAAGGGTAGATTGTTGTTTGAAACTTCAACTTTGTGTGTCTTTTTCAATAGTTACAGAATACGAAGGGCATGCTCTGTCACTGCTAAAGGAATGTGAACTCCAGGGATTTGATGGGTAAGTATGTATTGAATCTATATGTGTCATATATCTTGTTACATATGGTTTCAGTCACCTTTAGTTTTAATATAGTTTTAAATGGCTGATGTGTATTAGGTTTGTGTTTTGTATCTGTGTAACAGTGATATGATGATGGTATGCCAGGGCCATTCGCCTAATAAAACCTGGTATAAGAAAGCAAAATGAGAAGACTAAGGCAAATCACAGTGTATCACCTTGTACTTACCTAATGTGCATATATTTGCATCTATAGCTCATAATTTTTGGCTATAACAAAGGAGCATCAAATAAAGCATTTATGGAAAAATACTAGATTGGTCATATGGCATAACTGTCTACTATTATTCTCTTTTGCATATTTATTGACAGGGTTAATAGTTATCCACTGACTAATTTGGCTGTGATTGAGGGTAAATATTTTATTTAAAAATATCTTATTTTCTAAATGAATAGAAAATGCTAATTTTAATTATTTTTTTTATAAATTTGGTAGTTATACGTTGTTTGGAGTGTGTAGTGATATTCTTTGCTGGCATGCAAATGAGTGGCATGCATTAATACCAAATGGGAAAAAAATTAAGCCAACCACACCTGATGTGGTTTCTTGGCTGTGGCTTTGGGTCTAAGCTCTCTAGTGCTGTACTTTCAAGTAGGCATGTGCTCTGCTCCTCAAGCCATCTCTCTGGTCCTGTTTCAAATTCATAAAAGGTAGACAGTAAATTAGTTTGCTGGGTGGTGATGGGCAAAGGACAACAAAAGACTCAATATCAGGAAGAGCAGTTAAATCTTTCATCTTAAGTGAAAGACTTTATTTTTCCCAAAGCACAAGTGGAAGCTTTTGAGGAGAAAAATGACACATTTGGGAAACAAATAAATAAATAACAAACAAACAGAAATCAGCAGCAAAAAGATAAAATCAGAACATTGCCTGGGTTTGCTTTTAGAAATGCTTGTTTTTTTTTCTATTTTTTTGGGGGGGGTCACACCCGGCAATGCACAGGGGTTACTCCTGGCTCATGCACTCAGGAATCACTCCTGGCGGTGCTCGGGGGACCATATGGGATGCTGGGAATTGAACCTGGGCTGGTCATGTGCAAGGCAAACGCCCTACCCACTGTGCTATTGCTCTAGCCCAAAATGCTTGGTACTTTTTGGTGAGAAAATACATTGCTAGTAGAAGAAGAATGTTAGTAAGTGACATTTTTACACGTTTCCTGAGAAGAAATTTAGTTGAGATAATAATTGTAGATGGTAATATTATATAAACATTGAAGATAAAGAATATGAGGTAGAATACTAGACCAGAGTTTTATACTAAGACTGATTGATTAGTAGCCTAAACTTATGAAATTATCTCACAATTTCTGAGTAGAAGTTGTGGTTAATCTTCTCCATTGCCCTTCTAAAAGATGTGTTAGATCCATCAGGATGTCGGAGGGCAGTCATCTTGGTCTTGTAGTTGGAGAAGGACAGGTGAGTGTTGCGAATACTTTTCCCTGCTTCTGCCACATCGGCCAACACTGCTGCTCTTCTCTCTTTGAGGTCTTCCTTTATTGATTCTCTACAGAGCTTTGCGAGCTCAGATGTTAGCTTGTGATTGTCTGAGGCTCATGCCAAACCACATTGGGCTAATGAGCTCAAGAGTTTCTGAAGACAGGCGTCTGTTTGTGGCTTTCCCATTCTTGGCATTCCTCGCACAGTCATGGAAGTGTTGAACCATTCTATCATATTCCTCATCAATGTCAATGGTGGCATCTTCCCACATCGCCACAATAGTGCCAAAGAGCTCCCAGTTGGTGGTCATTCTGGGAGTTCTCTTCTTAAACTTTGCAGTCCTTTCTCCCCACTCTGTGAAGTAGAATTTTGCATGAAGGAAATGGTGGCCTGATCCCGTTAGGAATTTTGGGACAACAGTGACATTGGTCAGGCAAAACTGTCGATTGAATATGATGTGGTCAATTTTGTTGTGGAACAGTCCACCGGGAGACTACCATGTCCAGCGTTTAGATTCAGCCTTCTGGAACTGTGAGTTACCATGAATGGTCTTGGTCGACATGATGAACTCAGACAGTCTCTCATCCTGTTTGTTCCACTCTAGGCCATCGGTCCCAATGTGGCATTCTTTGGGTGACCTTCTTGGTCCTATCTTGGCATTACAATCACCGACAATGATTTGTAGAAGGTGTGGTCTTCTTTATAGAACTTCTCCAGCTTCATGTAGAACTTCTCAATTTCTTCTTCTTCGTAGTTGGATGTTGGTGAGTAGACAACGAAGATAGAAACTGCCGGCAGTGAGCCACATCTATTCAAGCATAATCATACTATTCGGATTGTTAGGCATTCGAATGAATCAATGGTCATGGCCAAGTTTGTGTTGACAAGGATACCGAAACCAGCATGTTCCAAGAGACAGTTCTTCTCCAGTGTCGAAAATGGCACGATGTGATTGATGCCTTCTCATCTCGATCAGACCAATGATGTCATACTTGATCTTCGGCACTTGCACCATCAGTTCCTCGATGGCTGCTTCCATGCCAGCATACATGCATTGAAAGTACAGACAGTCATTTTAGTCCTTCTTAGTTTTAGCACTCTAGTTCAGCCCAGAGATTTTATCAGCTTCTCCTTGCTCATCCATCTTAATGCTGCCATATTGGGGCCTCTCAGGGTCAGGGGAATGAGGCCCATGTTTTTACTGTTTTTGGTTTATGGAATATGCCATGGGTAGCTTGCCAGGCTCTGGCTTGTGGGCGGGACACTCTTGGTAGCTTGCTGGGCTCTCCGAGAGGGATGGAGGCTTTTAGGGTGTCTATAATCACCCTTTAGGCGTTCCTATGGTTCACACCATATTTCAACCCCATCAAATATGGTGCAGTAATTATGGGTATCAAGTGTTTTATGATGTGTCCCATGGCCGACACATCATATCTTTGACAGCCACGTCCACCTGCCCACATACGAAATTCCACAGGATAGATATGTCATTCCCAGTGTTCTACCTTCCAAAATCCAACATGCCATTTCATCGGTAAAGAAGCATACAGCACCAGTCCAGACAAGGTCAGACCTGAACACCTGAAGAATCTGCTACCAGTACTTGTCAATACACTGGCTCGGCTCTTCACACTTACCTGTCTGAATGCAAGTTTCTGTCCCAATGGAAAACCAGCAGCACCATACTGTTGTACAATAAAGTAGACATCCACGACATTGGCAACTATCACCTGATCTGCCTGTTGTCAGTCTTCTACAAGTGTTCACTTGAGTCATCCTGAACATAATAGGCAGAACACTAGACAAAGGACAACCCTGCCAACAAGCCGGGTTCTGAAAAGGATTCAGCATGATTGACCATATCTACATGGTGACCACGCTCATTGAGGTTTCTCAAGAGTTCAAGATGCCACTTGATCTAATGTTCATCGATTTAAAGAAGGCCTTTGATTCTGTTGAGACTGAAGCAGTTACTGAAGCCCTAGCCGAACAGTGCATTCAAACTCAGTACATCAAGATCCCCCATGAGCTGTATTACAGATTCATCACCAGGATCTCACCATTCTACAAGGAAGTGATCATTGACGTAAAGAGAACTCTTCAGTGCCACCCTTGAGAACATCATGTGATGACTGGAATAGGAAGAAATGGGAGTGAAGATAGACGGTCGGTAACTACACCACCTTCACTTCCCTGATGACATCATTCTAATAACATCAAACATTAGCCAAGCGGCACAAATGCTGACCAACTTCAACCGTGAGTGTGAAAAGGTCAAACTGCAGCTGAATCTCACCAAGACTATGTTCATGAAAAATGAGCTAGTCCCTGATGTTCCATTTTTTTCTCAATGGAATGAACATTTCTGAATGCAGCAGCTATGTGTACTTGAATCGAGAACTCAACATGAGAACGACTTGGTGGCAGAGCTGCACATGAGGAAGAGAGTGGCGTGGAATGCCTTCAAGAGCGTTGAAGAAGTTGTTAAGAGGACAAAGAACCACTGCCTCCGGACACATCTTTTTGACTCTACTGTTCTTCCTGCACTAACATACGCCTCAGAGACCTGGGTCCTATGAAAACAGGATGAGAATGATGTTTGGGTATCCCAAAGAGGAATCAAAAGAGCTATGCTTGGAATATCACATTTCATTCAAGTGAGAGAAGGAATCTAGAATTCTGACCTCTTTCGATGATCAAGAATCTGGGATACTGTCTCGTTTGCCAAGGCATCGAAAATCAGATGGGCCAGACACATTATGCAATTTAGTGACGACCACTGGACTAGAGCTGTTATCACCTGGATTCCAGGGGACGTCAAAAGGAAGCGTGGCTGCCCACCTATGAAATCATCAGACTTCTTCATCAAAACCCTGAACAAAGGGTTTGAGGCTCTTCGTGTTCCTGGAGTAAGCTGATGGCTTTGGCCTAAACTAGCATGCCAGAGGAATAAATGGAGACATTACTGGTGCCCACTCGAGCAAATCAAAGATCAATAGACTGACAATTGATACAAGTGATACAAGCTCACAATTTAAGAAAATAAGACCCAGAGATCTGAATTAAGTCTGTTGCTTTATATATAAACTGCCCCTGGTCCAATCTTCAGGGTGTGGGTCAGCCCCCACCCCAAATTTACTTGGGGGAATCATGCCTCTTACTTTAGTAGGCCACATTATCCTGAAACGTGAATTGTGAGTCTATAAAGGTGGCTGCATTGCATTGCATTGCAAAAAATTTCTTGCCTCAAATAATGATATAAACGTAATGAAAATTACACATATAGGTATTAGGCCCCACCTTTCCCATCAGCACTATGAAGAGTTTAATTAAATATAATACCTATAAATGTTTTCTGTTGGTAATCATACTTTGGAAAGGATCAGGAAAAACTTCGTATAACTGTTGTTCAAGTGCATTATAGTAATACTTATCTATGTCTTTACATGACATGCTTAATTATTACTTTACATGAGTTTTTACTTTGGCAGAAATTCTTCAAGTTTTAGCCATAAAATTCTGGATAGTGAATTGTAATCTGGTACTTCTTTTCTTTTCCTTTTTTTTCCCCCACGACAGAGCAAGCAAGAATACTCTGTAAGTTGAAGAAATTGTTGAGCACTCATTTGGAATATGAAAATAGTTTCTTGGTTATAATTTAGCATTAAAAGTGTACATTTCTATGTGCCAGAGCAATAGTACAGTGAGTATGGTGTTTGCCTTGCATGCAGCTAACCCAGGTTTGATCCCTGGCATCCCATATGGTCCCCCAAGACCTTCCAGAAATAATCCCTGAGTGCAGAACCAGGAGTAACCCTGAGTATCACTGATGTGACCCCAAAAAAGCAAAAAATAAAATAAAGTATATTTCTAATATGCTTGGGGACTACATTTTTATACTAATTCAAAACATGTCAGTTAATCTTATATGCTTTCCTCTTTTCACAAATTATACATGGATGTATTATATTACTTATTATTTTATGCTGCACTGGAGCAATAGCACAGTGGGTAGGGTATTTGCCTTGCACTTGGCCGACCCGGGTTCGATTTCTTCATCCCTCTTGGAGAGCCCAGCAAGCTACTGAGAGTATCCTGCCCACACAGCAGTGCCTGGCAAGCTCCCTGTAGTGTATTTGATATGCCAAAAACAGCAACAAGTATCACAATGGAGACATTACTGGTGC
Organism: Sorex fumeus; assembly: GCF_029834395.1. Classification (NCBI taxonomy): domain Eukaryota; kingdom Metazoa; phylum Chordata; class Mammalia; order Eulipotyphla; family Soricidae; genus Sorex; species Sorex fumeus. The sequence goes on along the minus strand of NW_026606066.1, from coordinate 34,953,813 downwards.
CCGCTCAAGCAAATTGATGAACAATGGGAGGACAGTGCTACAGTGCTACAGTGCTATTATTTTGCAGCCTGGCTCCAAACGTACATGTAGATTCTTTTATTATTACTATATATTTAAAAACCAAATGGTTTGCTAACCATTATGTAAGCACATCATGTATCTAGTAGTTTAACAAGTCCTAAAATCTACAGCATGTTGATTTATTTAGGACTTATAATAATTACATTTTCCTGTTGAAAGTCATGTGTTCTAAAGTCTTTTAAATTGCTCATTTATTTTCATGGACTCAGTTTTTCATTAGAAGCTAATAAGGCATTTGGAATAACTATCTTAATAAAATGTTAGAGAAGGGAGCACCAACTAAAGGGTGTTGAGAGGATCCTCTCAGGATGGGAGAAGCATGCTGAAAGTAGACTATAAACCAAATATGATTGCCACTCAATGCCTATTTTGCAAACCATAACACCCAAAAGGAGAGAGAACAAAAGGGAATGCCCTGCCACAGAGGCAGGGTGGAATGGGGGGTGGGATGGGGGTGGGTGGGAAGGATACTGGGACCCTTGGTGGTGGAAAATGGGCTTTGAGAAAGTTCTGTTCATTTCCTCGTCCCATTTTTTGATGGGGTTGGATGTTTTTTCTTGTGGAGTTCAACCAGTACTTTGTATATCCTTGATATCAACCCCTTGTCAGATGTGTATTTGGCGAATATCCTTTCCCATTCTGTAGACTGTCTTTGTCGCCAAAATGTTTTTTAAGGAACAGATCAGAGAAGTTAGAATACAAGAATGATGGGTTATTATTTTGTAAATCAGAATTATTGGATAAATATATTTGGGACATTTAACTCATATTTTTCTTGAGGGAGGCCACCCACAACTGATGGTGCTCAGGGCTTTCTCCTGACTCTGTGCTCAGCGACAACTCCTGGTGGGGCTTGCAGGACCCTTTGTGGTGCCAGGCAATGAACCTGGCTTGGAAGTGCACAAACATACACTCTACCTGCTCTGCTACCTCTCTGACCCTTAATTCATATTTTAACACCAATAGGAGCAGTATTTCAGTACTAATGACAGCTAGTATGCAACTCCACCCAGCAAACAACCGAAGACTCATTGCTAAACTTATTAATGTTTCTATGTTGCTTCTTACTTATATTAGGAATGAATAGGAAGGTCTATTGAAGACAAAGAAAAGACGTGTAAGGTACATAATTAGCTAAATTTAGGAGTGTGACTATATAGTTAAGCGATTTGTAGATCTAGTTCAAATATAACACTGTAGCATTGTCCTCCTGTTGTTCATCGATTTGCTTGAGTGGGCACAAGTATTGTCTCCATTGTGAGACTTGTTACTGTTTTTGGCATCGGGAGCTTGCCAGGCTCTGCTATGTGGGCGGGATACTCTCAATAGCTTGCCAGGCTCTCTCAGAGGGATGGAGGAATCAAACCCAGGTCAGTCTCGTGCAAGGCAAACGCCCTACCCAATGTGTTATCGCTCCAGCCCAGTTCAAATATAAGTATATCTAATACTTTGTGACTTGTTTCAATCTTTAAATTTGAATTTGTTGAATTGTAACTTATTTTTCTTCTTTGGTTAAGCTTACCATTAGCTAGATTAACAACAATTAACAACAATTTAGTCAAATGTTATTTGATTTACATTGACATTTTATCACTATGATTAAGTATGTTTAAAAAAGTTATCTCTTCAAAACACAAAACAAAATGAAAATTTATAGTATTTAACATTTCAAAGATAAAACTGGTTGATGGAAAAATACATAAATAACTATTTAAAAGTGTATTCTCACTTTCCATAAAGATAAATAATGTATTGACCCCCAGTTTTAGCGCTTTAGTGACAATCATTCTGCTTGTAGTCATAGCAAAAGTTTATTCTTAAATCACAAAGATTGACACATGTAAAGATAGTTGCTCAAAGTTTTATGTTTTAGAGTTGCTATTCAATGTGGTTTAATTGACTCATTATAAAAATTGATTTTTTTTTGCTGTTTAGTATTCAGACTGTTGTTTGTTATACTGTTTTTTTTGCTACATAATCATCACCACCACATAATTAGCACACTTTATGTTAAGTAATACCAGTAACTCTTAAAAAAAATTATGGACATGTGCACTTTTTTGTAATTAAAATTTGGCATAAAATCTGTGATGTTTATACAGTGAAATGAAATATGCTTGTATAAGTATATTCTCTAGACAGGTAATACCTGAAGATGATATTAATAATTTTGCAGTTATCAAAGTAACTAAATATATTTCTTTCTAATTTACTACTACATTGCTTCTACTATAGGCTGATCTTCAGAGAAATAAAATTCTCATGAGGTTATTTTCATTATATCACATATATATGAAAGGCACATCTAATGAAGAATAGTGATGTCTCTAAGGACAAATTGTCTTATTTAAATCCCATCACTCACTGTGTAAGGCCTCTGAACCATTAATCTTCTATGTCATAGTATCTTACTCTATAAACTGAGAGTAATAGTGTCTTTTGCATACAATCACTACTCAAATTATATAAGTTAATCCTCGGCAAGTACTGAGAACAGTGTCTGGTACAAAGTAATTATTCACTAAATTGTTACTTTATTTTTATAATTATCATCATTTGTTACAGTTCCAAAACATTTAACACAGATTGTGTCATGACAGAATTTCAAAGGCTTTAGCAGTAGATTATGTTCATAAAAATGCCATCTCTACTAATTTCAGCAGTCAGTTAACATGTAAAGGATATTATAATTGGATGTAATATTCTAGGGGACAAAGGTTATAATCCTGTGGAGCCAGTCAAGCTCTTAGGTGTTAATTTAGGTGCTTTGTTGAATGACTTTATATAGTCCTTTTAAGTCACACACTACTCAGCTGGTAGACTGGCTGAAGTCTGGGAATTCAAATTAACTTCACAAAATGTTTAGACATCTTTGAAATCACATAGAGAAGATTCAGTCCAACACTGGATTCCCTATTGAAAAGACAAAGGTAATGCCTACCTCATATAATTCTGATGACTTAATAAAAAAAGAGTAAACATATTATCTTACATAAATTTCACCCTCAGTAGAGAAAAACATTTTTCTCCGACTAAGTGGCTTTCAAAATTGTAGCACTGTAGCACTGTCCTCCCGCTGTTCATCGATTTGCTGGAGCGGGCCCAGTAATGTCTCCATTGTGAGACTTGTTGTTACTGTGTTTGGCATACTGAATACCGCACGGGTAGCTTGCCAGGTTTTGCCATGCTGGCGAAATACTCGGTATTTTGCCGGACTCTCCTAGGGCGGAGGAATTGATCCCGGCTCGGTCGGGCTGGTGGCTTGCAAGGCAAACGCCCTTCCGCTGTGCTATCGCTCCGGAATTGGTTCAGCCATAAAATAACGCCTTAGACCAAAAGTGACTTGGGACACATATACCTTGTGCCTGGAGTCGTTTCTCATTTGGTAAATCTGGATGCCTCAGGCTTTGTGGAGACATTGGGTTGAGCTTAAACTACTTGCAGAGGCTGGGAGGCTGACAGGAGATGGAGGAAGTTAATGAAAAAGGTGCCCTTGGCTTCTGATTCACCAACCTCTGGAGCTTCCCAAACTTATGGAACCAGTAATTTGTGCTGATTATAGTTCAAATGTTGTTGAGTTCAGCATATTTGCAAATTAGTACACTCATCACAAAGTCCAGGTCTGTGTCTTCTATAAACTAAAGTCCCAGAATTGAGCGCTGCAGAATGTCTTGACCCTGCACCAGGCTATCTTCACCGGAACACCTCGGAGGGGAGCAGGTTGAGTTTCCCTCCCTGCCCCAAGCAGACAAGGTCAGACGCAAACACCTGAAGAATCTGCTACCTGTCTGAACGCAAGGTTCCGTCCCAATGGAAAACCAGCAGGACCGTCCTGTTGTACAAGAAGGGAGAGGTGGCCAAGCATGTGGAGAGCAGCCTTGAGCATGGCTGTGTCTGGGTTCTGGAGGTTTTTAGCTGCTGCAGTTCTGCTTGTCTTGACTGGGTGGTGTTTGCTTCTTTACCGATGAAATGGCATGTCAGATTTCAGAAGGGAGAATGTTGGGAATGAAATATCCATCCTGCGGAATTTGGTATGTGGGCAGGTGGATATGGCTATCAAAGAGATCCGAGTAAAAGTCGTGGATAATCTTCTCCTTTGCCCTTCTAGAAGATGTTATAGATCCATCAGGATGTCTTGGCATTAAAATCAATGACAATGATCTTGTAGAAGGTGTGGTCTGAATAGAACTTTTCCAGCTCCATGTAGAACTTCTCCATTTCTTCTTCATCGTAGTTGGATGTTGGTGCATAGACGATTAAGATAGAAACTGCCAGCAGTGAGCCACATCTATTCAAGCATAATCATCTTATTTGGGTTGTTAGGCATTCGAATGAATCAATGGTCATGGCCAAGTTCGTGTTGACAAGGACACCAACATCATCGATGCCTTTTCTGTCACATGCTCCAAGGAAAATTCTTCTCCAGTGTCGAAAATGGCGTGATGTAATTTATGCCCTCACATCTTGGTCAGACCAATGACGTCATACTTGATCTTCTGCATTTGCACCATCAGGTCCTCAATGGATGCTTCTGATGCCAGCAAACATGCCTTGAAAGTACAGTCATTTTAGTCATTCTTCATTTTGGCAGTCTAGTTCTGCCCTGAGATTTTATCAGCTTCTCCTTGCTCATCCTTCTTAACACTGCTGTTTTGGGGGCCCTTTCATGGTTAGGGGAATGAGGCCCATTGTTTTTACTGTTTTTGGCATATCGAATATGCCACGGGTAGCTGCCAGTCTCTGCCTTGCGGGCGGGACACTCTCGGTAGCTCGTGGGGCTCTCCAAGAGGGACAGAGGCTTTTAGGGTGGCTTCTAATTGCCCTTACAGATGTTCCCATGGTTCACTCTATATTTCAACCCCATCAAATATGGTGTGGTAGTTATGGAAAATGGGTTTTAAGTGTCTTAAGATTTGTCACACGGTCTGGAAAGCGGCTTGGAGCGTGGCAGCGGCTGGGTAGTAGAGGTAGTGGAGGTCAGCTGATGAGGTATTTATTTGACACCGGCAGTGTGGGTCTTCTGGGTGTGATCCCTGGGTCACTGAAGATTGATGGAAGCAGGCAGAGAATCTCTGTTTCTGGGTCCCATTGAGCCTGGAGTTCCAAGTCACAAAGTTCTGCTTACCTGGTTCTGTGGGGCTTCACTGATGCGTGAGGCTCAGCCAGAGCATCCGGAAAGCGGCCTGGAGCGTGGCGGCAGCTGAGTAGTGGAGGTAGTGGAGGTTGACCGATGAGGTATTTATCTGTTACTGGCAGGATGGGTCTTCTGGGTGTGATCCCAGGGTCACTGGGATTGGTGGAAGCAGTCAAATGACATATAAAAAACATTCTGATATCTTTGCATTCTTTCACAAATTCCTGCTTTCACTCTCTATAGCCAATTTATGATGAGATTTTAAATAAATTATCACTATAAACTAAGTTCAAAGGGAAGGAACACTAATATTTAAAATGCCATATAGCAGCATTTCTAGGAGATGAAAACCAGGTCAGGTTTGTAAGTACTAGATTCATATATTAATGATAATTAGCAGTACTGGACATAGCTTCATATATTACTTAATTTTTATTGATATGTATTTTTCAGCACTATGATTTTATGACTTTATTTTGAATTAGTTAAATTAATTAGACTTGACTATTATATACATAAATGAAATGACAATGTGCTTTGTATATTAATAGAACAGATACAAATTAGGTGTGAATTTATGTGTTTGGATTTTTTGTTTTGGGACCATACCTGACAATGCTCAGGAATAACTCCTGGCTATGTGCTCAGGAATTACTCCTGACAGTTCTCAAGAAATATATGTGATTTCAGAGATCCATCCTAGGTTGGCCATGTGCAAGGCAAGTGCTCTAACCACTGCACCTTTCTCTAGCCCCATTCAGATGCTTTTAATGCCATTAAATTTATTAAAATTCTTATTTCTGGGTTGTCATCTTTGTATGTATTTGTAAAACAAACTTTACTGATGCATTTATGTTTATTTTAGCCATTGATCTACTACTACATTCTTTGAAGGTCTATGTGTGAGTAATCATATACATGATACTTACAAGATTACTACTTTGAAGGCTTAAGTGCATGAATTATAACTTGTTTAAAAGTTTTGCATTTTAAGCTTTATTTCTTTTATTTCAGTGTTGTCTGTGTTGGTGGTGATGGGTCTGCCAGTGAAGTAGCCCATGCTTTGCTTCTTCGAGCCCAGAGAAATGCAGGGATGGAAGCAGACAGCATCCTGACTCCTGTGCAAGCACAGCTTCCACTAGGCATAATACCAGCAGGCAAGAGAGTAGCCATGGATCTGTACAATGCAATCTCTCTTCCTTGCTTTCCCTTTCTTCCATCCTAAACCAGACAGTGAAAAACTAAGTTGAATGCATAGACTTTGAATCTGAAAGAGACAAACATAGCATCTTTAGCAGATAAGGCATTTTAATTAAATGATTTTATCTCTGATTCTCCTTTTGCTAATGTGTAAAAGAAAGGTAACACTTTCTTTAGTGCAGTTATTATGTTAAAAGATGTGGTATGTACTGAGGGTTAAGTAGCCAATTATTGAAATTATTATTCTTCTACTTTCCAATAAAGATCAGGTGATCATCAGCCCCGGTAGAATATTTCAAAGTGAGACCTCTGTGGTCAAACAGCTCACAGTTTCATGTGGGATAAAGTATAGTAACTCTCACAAACCAGAAAAGAAGAAAAAAATCTCTCACAAGTTTATGATGTTATTTGAATCACTTCTCTAAAATTATTATTTAAGCAAACATTAGTGAAGGAAAGTGATTCTTTATATTTATTTTTTATTGTTTTAAATTTTATTTTAGGTGCCATGGTTTGCAATACTGTTAATGATGCAGTTCCATCAGTAGCACATTCCTGCTCATCCTCCACCAGAATGTTTGTTCCCTTCCATCACTGTCCCAGTTTCCCCTTCCCCAATTCTATTTCACCCCCTTCAATTCTTGTGATAAGCTTTTAAAAATACTACCCATGATTTCAATACAAGAAAAGCTGTAAAGTTTATTGGACCACATGAAAATAATACATGTGGTTGGAAAAATTAATTTTATCCACTTGGTAGTCATACTCATTTAGTATAGATTTCTGTGTAGTTAGTATTGTTAAATTCACAAAGAACAGAAGATACACACCTATACTTAGTATAGAATCTTTCATATAAGCAGAAAATTTAAATGATAAGGAGCATTCAGATAGATCTTGATATAGCAGATAGAGAAAACTTCTGATCATCTTTAACTGGAAGATAGTACAATGCTACACACTCAAACACGCACACACACACAAACAGACACACAAGCACAAGCATTTTGGATCAACACTTGATATTTTGATTTCAACTCAATAACTCTGTCTATATACTAATGGGAATTTTTCAACATTTTCCTTGTTGCAAAATGTATGTCTGCTGAGGGTCACTGTTAGTACTTAACTTCCTGAGGTCACTTCCCAACTGCCAGGATAAATGGGTGAACTCCTAAGTTCACATTTGGCAAGCAGTGCCTTATTAGCTACAGATACTGGTAGCCATGCTTAGGTTTTAATACATAGCTCAAATTCGTAAAGAAACATTTTTATCATTATAAAACTTTTAAAGCATATGAAAACATTGTCTCTATACAGTGAATATTTGTAGAAATGCCTTTGGATATTGCGTATAGCCCAAATTCTGATCATTATATGACTTTTCGCTTATTGATTCTCTGTAATGAGACCAGGGAGTCATGTGCAGGACGTATTTAATATGAGATCTCTATGTCTAGTCAGGGTTTTAAGAATGGGAACAGAGCTATGCAGGAAGTTACCAAAGCAGCAGACAGGCTGCCTTTGAAGCCATTTGCCTCCTGGAGAGAGACACCCAGAGGGAGAGTGTTTAGTAAATTACTCCACTGAGCCAACAGACTAAGCTGCAGAATTATGGTCAGATTCAGATGTGGGGAAGCCTGTATTTGAACCGCTGGCCATTAGAAAATGTGTTTGTTGCTATGGGAACTGGTGCTAAGGAACTGCACAGAGAGATTCCGATTAAAGGAGGAGCATGGGGAGTAGGGGGAGGAAGAGAGAGGGAAAAAGCCTGAAAGGACATAAAAATAAAAAAGCAATCCAGTTGTTGTAAAACAAGGCTCAATCCACATACTGATGGCCGCAAAGCATATATTCCTGTAGAGTTCACATAAATAAATTCATGCTTTCCAATTAATTTGAGCAGAATAAAATATTGCCAAGGGACTGTAAATTCCTATGATATTTCAGGCAAAGGACCAAAGTGTAGGTGCAGTTTTCATGAGAATTTTAGATCTGCTTGACTAGGAAGTCATTACATCACATTTATCTGTTTGGATGTGGGAGACATTAACAGCCTTATGAATATTCATGGTGTCTGGTTAATTAAGTTAATTGTTCTGCAGAAGTGCTTGCACTTCCAAGGACAATTTTTTCCTTTTTCTTTTTTTTTGGTGCCTCTAATCTCTGCCTGATACTTCCATCAGTCAAGCTTTACATGAACTGCTACTTCTGCCCTTATTCCTTGTATTTGGCATATTTCCATTGGTCTGGGTGGGCAAAGTCATTGGTAGCTTTAAGAAAAATAACTTTTCTGGCTAATTAAAATGTTTACCTTGAGGTAGAACATTTATCGCTTTTGCAAGAATGCTAAAATTACATAGCTGTTATTTATGTGAGCAGCATGTTCGTTTGGCACATAAATATCTTTGAAATAGAAGACAGTTTCCTGAAACAAAGTGTTATTTGTCTTTCAGACTATTCAAATAACTATGCAGAGTAAGCTATAGTTTTAAAATTGTATATACATGTTCCTCACAGACTTTCCTTTTTATAGTCAGGATTAAAAACAATAGAAACTCACCAACCTCCCACCTCAAATAAACAAGCAAAAATGCCTAAGGTTAAAGGCACAGGTTAGTCAGAGTAGATGACCAAAATGATTTTCTGATTTCTGGCCATGCCTATTGTATTGACTCATTCTATGGAATTAAGGAATGTTTAATAGTTTCCAAGCCTGAGAAAATAGAGAAATAAAAATCAATGGCTAGCATTTTAATGCCATTTGTGCTTAGACATACTTAGCATACTTGTAACTCACAGGGAGTAGAGACCCTATTTTCTTGAGTCATGATATGTGTCATTCTCTATTGCACATGGCAGTATTATATTATGTTTTTTAATAGCCTTTCTAGAGGAATGCTTTTATGATCTACTCCTAATTAGCCATGGTAATGGAGGAAATGTGTTTCATGGAGTACTGTAATCCATCGATAACCCTAAGTATCTCACTCTAATTATGTGGCCTCCTCCAAAACCTTTACCATAAATCTGATTGGGATGAAAATTTGATGGATTTGTGCCCCCCCCCCGATATTAATTAGAATTAGATGGTCAAAGTGCAGACTTTCAAGTATCAAAGAATGAATTGAACGGCTTTTGTAATTAGTAGACCACTGGGTAAAAATCCTGGACCACTTGTTCCCAATCTTAGGGCACATATTAGTCACATTGAGAACTTGCTAAAACAATGACAACTTGGACCACTCCCAAACATTCTTGTTCTGTGAGTTGGAGGTAGAAAGTTGCATTTTCAATGGGAAGACAAATCATGTTGGTGGTGTTGATTCACAGAACACACAACCTAAATTGCTGCCTCTCAAAGTTACTGTGAAACACATAATCTTGGGGTTTTATTGGGTATTTTTTAGTTTTGTGCCACACCCAATGAAATCCAGGGTTTCCTCCTGATTCTGTGCTCAGGGATCAAATGGTGTGCCAGGATCAAAACCAGATCAGCTGCTGTCAAGGCAAGTGTCTTCCCCATTGTACTATTTCACCAGCTTTAATTTGACGATGCTCTAAAACACTGACTTTGACTCATGAATGGTGCGGAACCCGAGACTCAGTGTTGTAATGAACACCCAAATAATAGCAGTTGGACTGTGGACCAGATTCTGAGTCACGGCACAGCTTGTCTTTTGTGAATAAATTGGAACCAGTTTCCCAACTGGTTAGGATGAACTTTTTTTTCTCATTAGTACTAGTGGAGTTCTGGAACTCGCTAATGAATATGAATATTTTAATGACCTTCTTGTCTGATGAAGCCTAAGTTACCTCAGTGCACCAGTGAAGAATTCATGCACATCTCAAAGTAACTCAAACACAAATTGAAGAAAAAAGCACAGGCCCACACAGTGGCCTGATTGCTTGATTCCCTTGATTGCTATTATACACAACACATTGATGATTTCACATTTGTCAGCTATACTGAAATGACTTTTGAGTTACCTTTTATATTCTTTAATTGTAGCTCAGTTCACTCATTTTCAGGGGTGGGGATGGGGCATGGCTTTTGGTTTGTAAGTCATTCTCAGTGGTGATCGGGGCTTACTTCTAACTCTGTGCTCAGGAATTATTCCTAGTAATAATCAGAGATATGTAGAGATGGAAATGTAGCCAGAAACTTAAACAGGTCAGCTGTGTGCAAAACAAGCACTTTAATTCCTATACTGTCCCTCTGTGCTCAACTCACTCTGAAATTTTATCTTTTTCCTGTTGGATTAGCTAGTGTTTCTCTCTTTAGAAGCAGGTCCTTACAGTAAGATCTCTCTATCCTAAAATCTCAGTTGTAGGGACCTGACCTGAAAAAACGTGTTTGTTCTGTAGGATGCTGAGAAGAATACATTTGTATCTTGAATTATGCTAATTAGGAAAATAGGAAATCTATAATGTTTCAGTACATATTTTAATAGTTTGTCAAATGATATAAAATTGAACATATTTTTTCATGTTATGTGCCATTTATTAGATAATAGTGGCTATCTCCATTTGAGTTAGTCTGTATAAGATTCATTAAGAATTTTTAAAACACTGCTTTATATGTTGTGATTTTATATTTTTCTTAGTTATTATTTGCAGTAGTACTTATTTGCTTTATGCATTTGTTTCTGCTTTGCAGAGACTCTTCTGCTATTAATGATTTTTTGGTATAGAAGTTAGAAGCCCATCCCTTAAGGTTGGAGTAGACTGGTAACATTTTCTTTTTGGTAGAAAAAAACATTTTGTAATAGAAAAAGGTGAGAACAAGTAGGTACTAGAAACTATTCTCTAATTTTCAATTAAAAATTAATAATTTAACAACCAATGTGTTCTGAAACTATGAATAAAAATTTAAAATTTATTCCATTTCTTTTTAATCTGAACACTATCTAGAGATACCTGTAAAAGTAAGTACCAATGGTTAAAACATGTTTTATACTAATTGTACATACTTTAACACTGATTTGCAGGCTCCACTAATGTGCTGGCACATTCACTTTATGGAGTACCTCATGTGGTAACTGCAACTTTGCACATTATAATGGGTAAGAAAGGCTTTTGTTTTATGTGGAAGTTTTAATTTAAAATTAAAAAAAATATTTGGACCACACCCAAATGATGCTCACTGGTTACTCCAGACTCTGCATTCAGGAATCTTGCTAGGGAGATCAGATGGGATTTCAGGGATTGAACCCAGATCAGCTGCATGCAAGACAAATACTTTACCTGATTTATATTACAAAGACTATTTTACTTTGGTCAGTTTGGTCTAATGAAAAATGGGTTCTTCGTTTTTCAAAGCAGATAAATGTTTCACTAAATTTTGAATTTAGATGCTTCATTCCTTGGGAAGCCTACTTTTGTTTTCATAATAGAGGCTCTATTAAGAGAAGTAAAGGTGTTTAACAATAGTCTAGATAGAAAAGACATTGGAGGGTCAGGGCAGGTAGAACACTTGCCTTGCATGTGGCTGAACCTGGTTTCATTCCCGGGACTCTGTAAAATCACCTGAGTCCCATCAGGAGTACTTCTTGAACACAGAGCCAGACATAAGTATGGCTACCAAACAAAACAAAACAATTTTAAAAAGAAAAGATATTGTAATAATATATTTAAGATAAAAATTATAATCAGATAAAATATTTATGCATATTAAGATTCATCAGATACTGTCATTTTACTTTATTAAGATTAAAGGTCTAGAACTACTTTAAGAGGAAAAGTGAGCACATAAAAATTTTGTTGCATATATATTTGTCCTTTTATTATCTGGCTGATGGAAAGTACATAAGCTCAGATAAAATAAATTTTAAGTTTACTTTAACTTATTTTTCAAAAATGTTTTATGTAAAATAGAAATAAGCAAACAAATGCACTTATTTGTTTTTCTCCCCTTAGTTTCCCAAAATAGTTACAAATGGTAATTGCTCTAGTTGTAGGTATTGGGAGATGAAGAGAAACAAAAATATCACTAGGCTATTAATATTATAGCTTGAAATGTTCTATAAGCATATATATGCTCTTCTATACTTGTCATTTTGACAACTGACCCAATTCTACTAGCTGATTAACTAATATACAATGTAATACTCAAGGACACATACAACCGGTTGATGTCTGTACCTTCAGCACCACTGGAAAACTTCTTCGATTTGGATTCTCAGCCATGTTTGGCTTTGGTGGAAGAACTTTGGCTCTGGCAGAAAAACATCGATGGATGTCCCCTAATCAACGAAGGGATTTTGCTGTAATTAAGGCACTGGCAAAACTTAAGTGAGTATTCATTTAAGTGAGCATTAAAAAAAAATAATTCATTTTTTTCATTATTAAGTGATTTAAATGAAAATAGTGTATCCTAGACAGTCGCTGCTTTATTGTTTTTATTGAGCTAACGCTGGTCTATAATTTAGTTAGTTTTAGGTATCCTGTTCTATGTATAAACTAGATTAAGAACTCCATCAAAGGTCTAGACACTATAAAATTAATCCCGGTGATCTGTTTACCCATTCCCCTCTTTTCTGATAATCACTATTCTGTTAAAATTCCATGAGACACGAAGAGTTTGTTTTTATTGTTCATTTGATTTGTTTTCTACAAATCTGTGAAATCGGACCGTATTTCTCTTTTTTTTCTAAATCTTATTTCTCTTAGCATAATCACCTCAAGTATTGTCCATATTATTGCAAGTGACAAGATTTTGTTAATAACAAATTTCATTGTATTTTAGGCCAGAAGACTGTGAAATATCATTTTTGCCATTTAATAACTCTCAGGATTTACAAGAAAGGTTGGTAAAACTTTCAAAGTAATAAACGTGTCTGTATTTTTCTTTAAATCATGAAACAAATTAATATTAATAATTTATTATGCTTGGATTTCTATTATTTTTCTAGCTTAGTACTGGAAAATAGAATTGTGGATTCCTCTGTATTCTAGCATACTGTGCAATTTGACTTCTGCCTTCAGGAACAACCATTCGCTTTAATTTCTTATTCATTCATTCATTCAACAGCTGTTTAGACCTAATTAGGCACTTTGAGTACAATAGAGCTAAAATAAATAATTCTCATAGTTTCTATTTTTAAGAACATTTTAGTCTAACAGGAAATACATATATTAAGATCTTATAAAGGAAATGCTCAAGTTTTAAAATCTTGTTACTCATGGTACTACTTTTAAATGAATGCACATATTATAATGCAATAATGGACTTGCTTACATAGTTTACTATTTTCTCATTAATCTGAGAAAATTTTAAGTAAAAGTAATGTTTGATTTTCTGCTTTTTTTATATTTAATGGATTCTTTTTTTTTGTTTGTTTGTTAAAAATTTTTATTTCTATCTTTCTCCAGGGAAGCACAAGGATCTCCCAAATCTGGTGAGTCTAGAAGCACCCACTTGAGAATTGAGTTGGGTTCTCATGCTAATTTGTCTTGGTGAAGAAAAATAATTGATGACTTTTATTACTTATAGACTGTACGGATCAATGGCAAATGATCCAGGGTCAGTTTTTGAATATCAGCATTATGGCAATTCCTTGTCTATGTTCAGTGGCACCCAGAGGCTTGGCACCAAATACCAGGCAAGTAATCGTGTTTTTAATTTAATCATTGATACTTTTCCATAAGTAGAATTCTTCTTTCAGAATTCCTCTTCAATTCTTGACTGGTTAGAATATTATCAGAAAGTAATTTCTCTTTCTGGGATAGAACAGACTCTAAGGAATTTGTCATGAGAGTAGGTGGAAGACAACTATTAAACTGGAACAAGTATTATTCACTCTGATTTTTCAATATCATTAAAGCTAAAATATTATTTCTTGTACTGTATTAACGTGATTCTTTATACTGCTTTATTCCCACATAAATATCTTTGTTTATGTTTTTGTTTGCCAGTTCTTGAGAGCAGTAAAATTAATACTTATATTTCTTATGAATGTCTTAATCTGATTTCCAAGTTAAGTATGGGTATAAATATTTTAGCATGAAAAATATGGATGTGTGTACACTTGATACCTATATTCAAAGGAAAATTTTAAGTTATTTTAGTATGATCATTGGTACATATAAGTTCATTGCCTACATTTTCTATAATTTAATAAGTGATATTGTTACCTGTAAATTGTATTTTCTTTTGTACATTCTATTCAAGCACTACCTATTATTGGTCTCAAAATATTTTCCACTCTTGTTGAGCACAGAAGAAAGAATAATAAATGTTACATAACATGGTCAAATCTAGATTTATCTGAAGTGTAGACAAAACAGTGAATTTGGGAACACAAGAATGATACAAGGGTTACAACTTTTGCTTTGCATGTGACTGACTATGGTTTGATCCCCAGCACTGCATACAGTTCTTTGAGCACCACGAAGAGTCATCTCTGAGTACCACTGGGTGTGATCCAAGAAACGCCCCAGGAAGACTTAGTGCTATGATAATTTTAAGGCTTAGTTTCAGCCACTCTGCAAAATATTTAGCCCAAATGATCAATTAATAGCAAGAGGATTGATTTAAATTTTTCCATGATAACATATATGGATCATATGTACCACTGTTTACACTAATGCTTAATAATATTCAAAGTCGGATAAGAAAAGGAGGAACTACATACTGATATTAATAATCCAGATGTACAGGTCTTCATTATTTATCTGTAGTGCTAAAATTTTAAAGAAGTATTTTGAAATTTATGTGACTTAGTAATTGATTCTGACTGACTAGACATTTTCTGAAAAATGTTTTCTAAATGATTCATGATAACTGCACTTTATTTTTACACAATAAATAATAAATATTTCTTGGTTTTTTTTTTTGTTGTTTGTTTTTGGGTCACACTGAGCTGTAATCAGGGCTTACTCCTTATGAGATTGTGGGGAGGGGGTCATATGGGATGCTGGGGATTGAACTCATGTTGGCTGCATGCAAGGCAAGTGCCCTGCCTACTGTGCTCTGGCTCTTAATAAATATTTCTAAATAAGATGTTTACTTTATTATAACTGCAAATGAGTTGTTCCTAATACACTGATAAGAACTAGATGTTGTATATTCTGATATTCAAAAGAATAATTTCATGTTATCTATAAACCATTTAGACCTAAGATACATAAGATTATATTTCAGTTTCTAGTAAGGATTAAAAAGTAGACTTATGCCTTTCATATTACAAATAAAAGTAAGCTTAAAAATTAAAAGAAGCATAAAACATTACCCTGAACATTATGATGCTTTTATTTTTGGTTTTGAAAGTTGGCTTTGGACCTAGGAATAAAAATTTTTAGTTCTAGTGATTATGTTGATTTTTCTATTTGTGCATTTGAGCATACTGATTAAATTTGAGGGTCTTCTTTTCTCTATACATATAATGAGTAAATAATTAGACAATCTCCAAGAATCCTTGGTGTTCTAATAGAATATAAAATGCTTATATTTTTGTTTTTCTTGAACTATGTTTTCATAAATTTAAGTTGAAAATTAGCTATAAGTTGGACACATTCTGAAAATTGTCTTCTAATGCAAGATACATTTGTGACTGGTCTTTTAGACATGTAAATCTACAAACTCAAATTTAATACAAGTTAAAGTACCTGTTCTTTTATTTGAAAATAAGTGGAAGCCGGTGTCACTCCATTATATACATTCGAGGGCACTTGGATTTATCCAGTTTTATGTCAGTTAGTCAATGCTCATAAATAAATATTTAAATCTCCCTAAAGGCTTTGGAAATTGTTTAATTATTGTTGAACTATTTCTACAATGTAATAACTTTGTATTTACTTTTTAATAACACTTAACAAGATATGTAGATTTATAATTAGAATCTCAAATTCATTGAATTTTAAATTACATCTTGATATATGAATAGTGTGTTTGATAACTTGCCTTTTGCAGACTCCTTAATGTAAGAGTTGCTGAAAAGGAAATCAATTATTTAATAAAACTGATTTGAATGACCTGATTATTTGAAAGTAACAAGAAGTTATAGTTCAGAAATTTCATGTAAATTCCATTTGATATTTATCTTCTGTCAGTCTTCTAGTAAATATCACATTTATTAAGTATATGACTAATCTGGGGCTGGAGCGATAGCACCGCGGTAGGGTGTTTGCCTTGCACGCAGCCAACATGGTCGACCCGAGTTTGATTCCTCTGCCCCTCTGGGAGAGTTCGGCAAGCTACCGAGAGTATTCGATATGCCAGACACAGTAGCAACAAAGTCTCCAATGGAGACGTTACTGGGCCCGCTTGAGCAAAATCTCTCAGTAAACTTATTAATTACAAAATTTTAAATTCCAGATTAAATAATGGAAGTATGGCTCTTATAATTGCACGAAACACTTCTCGAGCAGAATTTATCAAACACCTGAAGAGATATGCCAGTGTTAAAAATCAGGTATGGTGAATTATTTTTTGTTACTTACTTGCATCCTGTAGTAGCAGTGAAAAAAGATATGCAGTAAGTAGTAAGGATCAAGTCCTGCTGGTAAAAAAATCATTATTTTGGGCTGCAGCAATAGTATAGTGAGTAGGGCACTTGGCTTGTACATAGCTGACCTGGGTTTGATCCCCAGTGCCCCATATGACTTCCGTTTCAACCAGGAGTAAACCATACACACAGAGCCACAAGTAAGTCCTCAGCATCATAGGGTGTGGTCCAAAAACCAAAAAGAAAAAGTTTTTTTTTCTAATGCTTTTTCTAATTTTTTCCATTATGCTTTCTTCAAAATTAGAGTAAAACCAATGATTATTAATATAGACTAGTTATTTTTGGTCTATGGGTTGGTTGATGTTTAAATATGTTTTCTTATTGTTGTTGTGTATTTGCATAGAAATATGGAAAATGCAGTGTTATATTGAAATGAAAAGTAGATATGAACAAAATTATATATGCAGAATGTTCTTGAGAATAAAAGTAGCGAACTGTGAATTTTTAACCTTCTTATTTTATGCTAGCAAGATTTCTCTGTAGTTATGACTTCTAGATATCCTTTCTGTTTGTTCACAGATCTTTATTTTTTTATTTATTTATTTTTAAATTTATTTATTTATTTATTGAATCACCATGGGAAAGGTTACAAAGCTTTCAGGTTTAGGTCTCAGTCATGCAAATATCAAGCACATTTCCCTTTACCAAAACTTATTTTTTACCATGAAGAACCCCAATAAAACCCCACCCCCCACCCCTCCCAGTCCCTGTGGGGCAGATGAATTCTAGTTAACACTCTATCTGCTTTGATTAGATTCTTTGTTTCAATAAAAGATTCACCACTATTATTTAGAGTTTACCCCCCCCAAATCAGACATGCTGAAAAAGCATTGTGAAGTGATTTGCTTTCTACAGCTGGGTTCAAGAATTATTTGTTGGTTTTGGATTTCTGCTATTTTACTTATTGACCCTGGAAGTATTTCTACTGAAAGTCACATAGTTAAGAAATTGGTTTCTGTGCTCTGGAGTCGTGGCCGTGCTGGAGAGCTGCTCGTGGGGGGCAACTGGTGGCCTCGGTAGGGCGTGAAGGGCGGACCAAAACGCCCCCCTTCCCATGAGGTTTTAGTCGCCCCCAGTCCCCCGGCTCATACCTGCTGTCCACAAGGCTCCCATGCGGCCGCCATCTTTCTTTCCAGAGAGGAGAAGGCGACTGGGGCAACACCCTTTCCCTTCCGGACAGACCTGATGGCCTGGATTAACGCATAGTCCGTTCACTTTTCTGCTCCAAGCTGCCGGGTTCTGCATTAAGTCCTTGTACTTCTGGGGTCGTGGCTGTGCTGGAGAGCTGCTCGCGGGGGGCAACTGGTGACCTTGGTAGGGCGTGAAGGACGGACCGGAATGCCCCCACTTCCCATGGGGTTTTAGTCGCCCCCACACCCCCGGCTCATACCTGCTGTCCACAAGGCTCCCATGCAGCCGCCATCCTTCTTTCCAGAGAAGAGAGGGCGAATGGGGCAACACAATTTCTCCTCCGGCAGACTTGATGGCCTGGATTAACGCATGGTCCGTTCACTTTTCTGCTCCAAGCTTCCGGGTTCTGCATTAAGTCCTTGTGCTTCTGGGGCCGTGGCCGTGCTGGAGAGCCGCTCGCGGGGGGCAACTGGTGACCTCGGTAGGGCGTGAAGGACGGACCGGAACGCCCCCCTTCCCATGGGGTTTTAGTTGCCCCCACACCCCCGGCTCATACCTGCTGTCCACAAGGCTCCCATGTGGCCGCCATCTTTCTTTCCAGAGGGAGGAGGGTGGAAGGGACCAACACCCTTTCCCCTCCAGGCAGACATGATGGCCTGGATTAACGCATAGTCCTTTCACTTTTCTGCTCCAAGCTGCTGGGTTCTGCATTAAGTCCTTGTGCTTCTGGGGCCGTGGCCGTGCTGGAGAGTCGCTCGTGGGGGGGCAACTGGTGACCTCGTTAGGGCGTGAAGGATGGACCGGAATGCCCCCTTTCCCATGAGGTTTTAGTCGCCCCCACACCCCCGGCTTATACCTGCTGTCCACAAGGCTCCCATGTGGCCGCCATCTTTCTTTCCAGAGAGGAGAGGGCGAATGGGGCAACACCCTTTCCCCTCCGGACAGTCATGATGGCCTGGATTAACGCATAGCCCGTTCACTTTTCTGCTCCAAGCTGCTGGGTTATGCATTAAGTCCTTGTGTTTCTGGGGCTGTGGCCATGCTCCAAACTTAACTATGATTTTCAGAGAGAAACTTTGGGTCATTTACTTCCCATGGATCACTTTGTATATAGAGAGATGTCGCGCGACCGCGTTAGCGGCCGCGCGGTTTTGAGGAAAAGTCCTAGTTCCAGCATACTCGAGCTGTGGTTGTAGAGGCTTCTGGTCACCGGGGTTCCATCTGGGGGAGGCGGGATGCGGTACCTACCCCATCTGGGGCTTCCCGTTGATCTCGGCTCTTTTTGGAACCTGTTTTTTTTTTTTCCCTTCGGGATCTGTGGATCCCGCCCTCCATGTTGTTCTTCTCTTCCGCTGAATGCTGTAAATATGGCGCTGGGGGGCGGGCTGTGGGCGTGACTTCCGGAATCTGAGGTTACCTGGGAGTTGCAGTCCCGGCAGATTTGAGGAAAAGTCCAAGTTCCCGCATACTCGAGCTGTGGTTGTAGAGGCTTCTGGTCACCGGGGTTCCATCTGGGGGAGGCGGGATGCGGTACCTACCCCATCTGGGGCTTCCTGATGATCTCGGCTCTTTTTGAAACCTGTTTTTTTTAATTTTTTTCCTTCGGGATCTGTGGATCCTGCCCTCCATGTTGTTCTTCTCTTCCGCTGAATCTGTTCACAGATCTTTCTACCTTTATTGATTGAAATTATAGTTGCAGCTATTTTAAAACACACCAGTTTATACAGACTTATTTTTATATTTTTTCAAAATGGAGATAGATTCAATTGAATTTCTATATGAGATGTTTTTTATATGAGATTTCTTTCATAGTTAAATTGTTAGGATATAGATATAGGATATATATTTGGACTCAGTAATTAGTAATCTGACCTTGAAAATATGAGATTTTCTCAAATTTTGAGCTTTGAAACGCATAGATAAATTATAAAATCCAAATGCTCATTCCCCTCTTAGATATAAAATTATAATTAGCTATAAGTCATTGATAGAAAAGAAATAGGAAGAGAGTAAACTTGGAAGTAGAGTGCAAGCTGGAGAAATAGTAGAGTGGTAAGTGGAACTCACCTTGCTTCTATCCCTTGCACTGATATCTTCCCTTGAACACTTTTCACAAGAGACCCCTGAACTTAGAGCTAGGAGTAAGCCCTGAGCACCACCATGTATGGACCCCAAAAGATAATTGAGTTGGAAATGTTTTATTTTTAACCTTAGGACTCTAAATGGGCTGGAGCGATAGCACAGTGGGTAGGGCATTTGCCTTGCATGTGGCCAGCTCGGGTTCGATTCCTCCATCGCTCTTGGAGAGCCCTGCAAGCTACGGAGAGTATCCCGCCCGCACAGCAAAGCCTGGCAAGCTACCCCTGAAACAGTAACAAGTCTTACAATGCAGACGTTACTGGTGCCCCGCTTGAGCCAATCGATGAACAACGCGGGGACAGTGCTACAGGACTCTAAAGAAAGCAAGCACTATCATACTGAAAAAGCAAACAAACAAACAACAACAACAACAAAAAAAACGAAGCAAGTCCTTTACCATTCTGTCCCATCCCAGATGCAGCGCAGCAACGTACTCTTGCTCACATAGTACCCTTGACAAAGTTTCTAGTTTTACTCCTTCTTAATTTTTGAACTTTCTCAGGTAGTCCTCATGAAGTTTCAATGTACTTCTGTCTACATTATTTAGCCTGTATTTGTTGAACAATTAACTGAATGGTTCATAAAATTATGACAACTGATTTGTACCCACTTTCCTTAAATATAAATCTCTAAGGAGATTATATAGATAAAAGCAGCAGTATTGTATGCTGTGAACCTAAGTAATAACTTACGTTTGTTTTGGAAAATATAGTAATTTTTCTTCAAAAAGACATTTTAAGATATTGCTAATCTTTTTTTGTGAGGGGGATGCTTGGAACCATACCTAGCAATACTTAGGAGCAACTGCTAGTTCTGCACTCAGGAATTACTTCTGGCAGTGCTCGGGGACCGTATGAGATGCCAGGGATAAAAGCTGGGTTGGCTGCATGCAAGACAAGCACCCACCTGCTGTACTATCTCTCTAGTCCCAAGTGTTACCAAATTTATAAACATTAAAATCAATTATATTTTAAAATCCAAAATCAGTACATATTTATAGTTTCTTATTCTTATGTTAGAAAATAGAAACAAGAAAATAATATGAAAAGAATTCAAAATTTTATACTCTAAGACATAGTCAGTATCATTATCTTTAGGTATTTTTTATTCCTAACTTTTTGGTTAAATATGGATATTTAAATGAGTTTTAACTCAAATCTACTTGTAAAAAGTAACTTGAAAAGTCGATGTTTATTTTATGAAAGTATAAAATAAATTTCTTAATGGAAAATTACTATTGAAATTACTGAAGGAGCAAATTTTCAAAGCAACTTTTGTACACATCCTTTATCAAAGTGAAAATATGTTTCTTCTGATTGTAAAAGCTGTAATGGGGCAGAGAGATAGCTCAAGGTGTGTAACACATGCCTTTTTTTTAAAAATCCAAGACCTGTGAGTATGATCTCCATCATTGCATTAGCCCCTCACCCCCACCAATACCAGTAGGCCCAAGCAGCACGGCATCCATTGTCAGGCTGAGCATCAAACACTGCATTAAGCTTGGAGCCTGCACTGCCAGGTTGTGGAGACCCTTAAAAAATGGGAAAAGTAATGGATTTTTACTGTAAAAACAAAGACAAAGTCAGAAAGCATAACTCTTTGGTTATGGGAAAAATCAAGTTTTGTTATTTATGTTTGAATTTTTGGACCACAAACAGGTGGTGCTTAGGGATTGCTACTGGAGGGCTAGGGGACTGTATGTGATGTTTAGTATTGAACCGGGTCAGCTGCAGGCTATGCCAGCTCCTTACCAGCTGTTCTATCTCTCTAATCTCCAAACAAAATAAAGATTTTAAATGAGATCATATACTGCAACAAACATTACAACCATTTTCACATACTTTATTGTAATATAGTACTTTTTCTATTGGGCTGGAGCGATAGCACAGTGGTAGGGCGTTTGCCTTGCACGCAGACAGCCCAGCTGAGCCGGCTTCGATTCCTCCGCCCCTCTCAGAGAGCCCAGTAACTACCCAGAGTATTTCACCCGCATGGCAAAAGCCTGGCAAGCTACCCGTGACATATTCAATATGCCAAACACAGTAACAGCGAGTCTCAAAAAGAAGACGTTACTGGGCCCGCTCGTGCAAATAGATGAACAATGGGAGGACAGTGTTTGGACTGGAGCCATAGCACAGCGGGTAGGGAATTTGCCTTGTACGCAGCCAACATGGCCGACCCGAGTTCGATTCCTCCGCCCCTCTCGGAGAGCCCGGCAAGCTACCGAGAGTATCTCGCCCGCACGGCAGAGCCTGGCAAGCTCCCCATGACGTATTCGATATGCCAAACACAGTAACAACAAAGTCTTAAAAAAATGGAGATATCACTGGGCCCGCTCGAGAAAATCGATGAACAATGGGAGGACAGTGACAGTGACTTTTTCTGTTAAAAAGCCATTATTAATTAATTATATTTATTTATTAATATATGTATGTATGTGTATGTGGTTCATTGGATTTAACTCTGCTTATTCTTTGAAGAAATAAAAGCTCATACAGGTTGCTCTTTAATATTTTTACAAATAATTCTAAAATATTCTGCATAATATTATGTATTAAAGATTAAATTGATTTCAAGCAACAATAATTAGATGAAAATTATATATATAAACACACTTGTGTCAATGTGTGCATGGTTTCTTTTCTTTTTTTTTTTTTTTAATTATTAGTGAAACACCATGAGGTACAGCTGTAGACTTACAAGTTTTTGTGCTTGGGTTTCAGTTATACATTGATCTAGTACCCATCCCACCACCAGTGCCCACCCCCAATGAGATATCATTTCACACCACAAAGACTGGCCCATATCTCATTTAAATTCTCCACCCCCACCAATCCCAGTATCCAAACCCAGCCCCCCAGCCCCCCAGCCCCCATCCCACCCCACCTCTGTGTCAGGGCACTCCCTTTTGTTCTATCTCTCCTTTTGGGTGCTGTGGTCTGCAGAAGAGACATTGGGTGGCAATCATGTTCGGTCCATAGATTACTTTCAGCAGGCATCTCTCATCCAGTGCCCTTAATTTGGTGTTCCCTTTTCTGTCTGAGCTGCCTTTACCCCTAGAGTGCGGCTGGCCTCTAAGCAATGGAGTGAACAACCTGGTATTTATCAGAGCTGTTCTCGGGTGTTAGTCTCTTATTTTGTTACTTTATGTTACCCAGATGAATGCAATCTTTCTATGTCTGTCCCTCTCTTTCTGACTCATTTCGCTTAGCATAATATTTTTCCATGTAGTACCACTTGTATGTAAATTTCATGACTTCATTTTTTCTAACTGCTACATAGTACTCCATTGTGTAGATGTACCAAAGTTTCTTTAACCAGTCATCTGTTCTCAGGCACTCAGGTTTTTTCCATATTCTAGGTATTGTAAACAGTGCTGCAATGAACAAACAAGTGCAGATGTCACTTCGACTATACTTTTTGGCCTCTCTGGGGTATATTCCAGGAGTGGTATTGCTGGGTCAAATGGGAGCTCAATTTCTAATTTTTTGAGAATCGTCCATACTGTTTTCCAGAAGGGTTGAACCAGTCAGCATTCCCACCAGTAGTGAAGGAGGGTCCCTTTCTCGCCACATCCGTGCCAACACAGGTTGCTTTTGTTCTTTTGAATGTGGGCCAGTCTCTGTGGTGTGAAATGATATCTCATTGTTGTTTTGATCTGCATCTCCCTGATGATTAATGATGTAGAGCATTTTCTCATGTGCCTTTTAGCCATTCGGATTTCTTCTTTGAGAAAGTCTCTGTTCATTTTGTTGCCCCACTTTTTGATGGGGTTGGATGTTTTCTTCTTGTGGAGTTCAACCAGTACTTTGTATATCCTTGATATCAACCCCTTGTTGGATGTGTATTTGGCGAATATCTTTCCCATTCTGTAGACTGTCTTTGTATTTTGGTCACTGTTTCTTTGGAGGTGCAGAAACTTCTTAGTTTAAGATAGTCCCATTTGTCTATCTCTGTTTTCACTTGCTTGGCCAGTGGCGTGACATCTTTGAAGATACCATTAGCTTCAATATCATGGAGGGTTTTGCCAACTTTGTCTTCAGTGTGCCTTATGGTTTCTGGTCTGATGTTGAGGTCTTTGATCCATTTTTATCTTACTTTTGTACATGGTGTTAGGCAGAAATCAAAGCCCAGTTTTTTGCATGTAGTCATCCAGTGATGCCAGCACCATTTGTTAAAAAGGCTTTCCTTACTCCACTTCGCATTTCTTGCCCCTTTATTAAAGATTAGATGATCATATGTTTGAGGGGAGATGTCAGTATATTCAACCCTGTTCCATAGGTCTGCAGCTCTGCCTTTGTTCCAGTAACATGCTGTTTTAATTATTACTGCTTTGTAGTAGAGTTTGAGGTTCGGGAGGTTAATTCCTCTCATTTTCTTTTTCCCAAGAACTGCTTTAGCTATTCGAGGGGTCTTATTGTTCCATATAAATTTCAGGAGTGTTCACTCCATTTCTTTGAAGAATGTCATGGGTATCCTAATAATGATCGCATTGAATTTGTACAGTGCTTTGGGAAGTATTGCCATTTTGACAATATTAATTCTCCTGATCCATGACCAGGGGATATTTTTCCATTTCCTCGCATCCTCTTTTATTTCAAGAAGGAGCGTTTTGTAGTTTTCTTTGTACAGGTCCTTTACTTCCTTAGTTAAGCTGATTCCTAGGTACTTGATTTTCTGGCATACAATTGTGAATGGGATTTTCTTCATGTCATTTTCTTCTCTCTCACTATTTCTGTATAGGAAAACCATGGACTTTTGGGTATTGATTTTATAGCCTGCAACTTTACTATACAAGTCTATCATTTCTAGGAGTTTCTTGGTAGAGGTTTTAGAGTTCTCTAAGTATAGTATCATATCATCTGTGAATAGTGAGAGCTTGATTTCTTCCTTTCCTACTTAGATGCCCTTAATATGTTTTTCTTGCCTAATCGCTATAGCAAGTACTTCCAGTACTATATTGAACAGTAGTGGAGAGAGTGGGCATCCTTGTCTTGTCCCTGATCTTAGGGGGAAGGCTCTCAGTTTTTCCCCGTTGAGGATGATGCTTGCTGTAGGCTTGTGGTAGATCGCTTTAACTATATTGAGGATAGTCCCCTCTATCCCCATTTTGGCTAGGGTTTTCATCATAAACAGGTGCTGGATCTTGTCACATGCTTTCTCTGCATCTATTGATATGATCATATGATTTTTATCTTTTCTTTTGTTGATATGATGGATTATGTTGATTGATTTCCGAATGTTAAACCATCCTTGCATCCCCGGGATGAATCCCACTTGGTTATGGTGTATGATCTTTTTGATGAATTATTGAATTCTGTTTGCTAGTATTTTGTTGAGAGTCTTCGCATCTGTGTTCATCAGGGATATCGACCTGTAGTTTTCTTTTTTTGTGGTGTCTTTGCTTCCTTTTGGTATTAGAGAGATATAGACTTCATAGTAACTGTTGGGGAGAGTTTCTGTTTTTTCAATTTCCTGGAAAACCTTGAGAAGGAGTGGCAGTAGGTCCTCTTTAAATGTTTGGAAAAATTTGCTAGTGAATCCATCTGGACCTGGGCTTTTGTTTTTGGGAAAACTTTTGACTACAGTTTAAATTTCCTTGATGTTAATAGGTCTATTCAGGTATTCCATATCTTCTTGACTCAGCTTTGGGAGATTATAGGAATCCAGGAATTTATCCATTTTTTCTAGATTCTCTTGTTTTGTGGCATACAGACTTTCAAAGTAGTCTCTGATGATCTTTTGAATTTCTTTGGTTTCCGTTGTGATATCCCCATTCTTATTTCTGATTCGGTTTATTAGGGTTTTTTCTCTCTGTTTCTTTGTGAGTGTTTCTAGTGGTTTATCTATCTTGTTAATTTTCTCGAAGAACCAGCTCTTGGTTTCATTGATCTTTCGGATTGTTTCTTTGGTTTCCATGTCGTTGATTTCTGCTCTAAGTTTTATTATCTCTTTCCTTCTGTCCGATTTGGGCTCCTTCTGTTAATCCTTTTCTAAGATCTTGAGCTGTGAAGTCAAGTTGCTTATGTGCATCCTTTCTTCCATCCTGAGATATGCTTGCAGGGCTATAAATTTTCCCCTTAATACGGCTTTAGCTGCATCCCATAAATTCTGGTAGCTCGTGTCTTCATTCTCATTTGTTTCCAGGTACCTTTTGATTTCGTCCTTGACTTCCTTCCTGACCAACTCGTTGTTCAGCAGTGAATTGTTTAGTTTCCAGGTGTTTGATTTGGTTTTCCGTGTCTGTGTGTGATTCACTTATATCCTCAGTGCATCGTGGTCTGAAAAGATTGTTCATACTATTTCTATCTTCCTGATTCTATTGAAGTATGTTTTGTGGCCTAGCACATGGTCTATTTTGGAAAATGTTCCATGCACACTGGAGAAGAATGTGTATTCTTTCTTTTTTGGGTGTAAATCCCTGTACAGGTCTATAAGTCCTTTGTCTTCTATTTCTTCTTTCAAAGCCAATGTTTCCTTGCTGAGTTTTGTTCTTGTTGATCCATCCAGAGGTGATAAGGCGATGTTGAAGTCTCCAACTACTATTGTGTTGCTAGCAATGTCCTCCTTAAAATCTGTTAGCAGTTGTTTTAAGTATCTAGCTGTTCCTTCATTAGGTGCATATACATTTAAGAGTGTGATTTCTTCCTGTTGTACGTATCCCTCGATGAAGAGAAAATGGCCTTCGCTGTCCCTCTAATCTTTTCCAGCCTGAAATTAATGTTGTCAGATACTAGTATGGCCACCCCAGTTTTTTTGAGGGAGCTGTTTGCCTGCAGGACTGTTTTTTATCCTTTAACTTTGAGTCTGTGTTTGCTCTGATTGTTCAGATGAGTTTCTTGTAGACAACAGAATGTTGGTTTCAGTTTCTGGATCCATTCTGCCACTCTGTCTCTTGGTAGGTGCATTTAGACTATTGACATTAAGGGAGATTATTACCGTGGGGTTTTGTGCCATCTTTCTGTAGGAGTTGGTTGTGTTTATACGTGTTTTCCTTCTTATCTTACAGAAGTCCCTTTAGTCCTTCTTTTAGATTTGGTTTTGAGTCTATGAAGTTCCTGAGCTGTTGTTTATCTACAGAGAGGTGTATCATTCCATCGAATTTGAGTGAGAGTTTAGCTGGATAGAGTATTCTTGGTGATGTGTTCATTTTATTGAGTTTTTTCACTATATCCCACCATTGCCTTCGGGCTTGGAGGATTTCCTCTGATAAGTCTGCTGTGAATCTAAGGGGTGCTCCTTTGTATGTAATTTCCTTCTTTGACCTTGCTGCTTGTAATATTGTGTTTCTGTCCACAGCATCCGTCGTTCTAACTCTAATATGCCTTGGAGTGTTTTTTCTGGGGTCTCTTTTAGCTGGTACCCTTCTGGCTCCTTGGATGTGGATGTCTGCCTTCCTTAATTCTGGGAACTTTTCAGCAATGATTTCTTTGACTGTAGTTTTTTCATTGGGGTTGTCTCCCTGTCCTTCTGGTACTCTAATGATTCTAATGTTGTTCCTCTTGGCGTCATCCCCTAGGTCTCTGATTTCTCCTTAGAGCCATTTTGAGGTCTTTTCCTATTGCTTTTTTTTTCCCCTATGGGATTTCTGTTGCTCATCTTCAAGCTCGCTGATCCTCTCTTCAGCTGCACTTATCCTGTTGCTAAGGGCACTTACTGACTTTTTAATTTCATCTACTGAATCCTTTATTTGTGACACTTCTTTTTGTAGCTTTTTTATTTCTGCTCTCATTTCTTCCTGTATTTTCTAGACTATCTGTTCTATTGTTTCTTTCTTCTTTTCGTTTTCTGGATATCTCTTCCATTGATTCTTTGAGTAGATCCTTGTACACCCTCAGCATTTGATCCAGGAATTCTTTATTGAAGAGAGCATACTTGTGGAGAACCTCGGTTGAGGATTTGGGATTCTTTTCTTCGTATTCTCCTTGTAGTGGAGATTTGCACTGTTTCTTCATGTTGTTTTGGTTGCCTAGAGGTAGAACCCTGAAATCACAGGTACTGTTCCCTCTTATCGTGGGAAAGGATTTTGGATAAGGTTGGTTGATGATAGCCAGCCTTCTACCTTTCTGAGTCCGACCTTCTTCTCAATCAGGCGTTATTCTTTGTTTTATAAGCGACATTGAATGAAACTTTGGAGGAGGTGCTTTTTAGTGCTGAGCTTGTACAGCTCATTTCAAACAGGTCTTTTGTTAGAAACGGAGTAGGCGAGTGGGATGTTGTTGTATTGTAGTACAGGTGGTCAGAAATTTTTGGCCGGTATTAGGTGAAAAGGTGTGGGATAAAAGTCCTGAGTGCTCCGAGTGGGAAATATAACTGCAACCGTCCAGGAGAAGGACACGCCCACTTTGGGAGGCCCCCTTCATAGTGGCCACGCCCCTAGCCCGTCCCAGGGTCACTCCCATCCAGGATCCTGGAATGGAGGAGGGGCAGTGGACAGTCCCACGGAGCTGAAGCTGCGGCAGGTGTCCCCCCACTGGGGGCTGTGGGGTTTGGCAGGTAAAGGCGGGGGACTGGGGCGGAGGAGCGACTCCCGGCTTGGGCTCCCCCTACCCACCTGGAGAGGAGGGGCCGATCAAGTGATGGACTGGACTGTCCCACAGAGCTGGAGCTGTGGCGG
Source organism: Sorex fumeus (assembly GCF_029834395.1). Lineage (NCBI taxonomy): Eukaryota > Metazoa > Chordata > Mammalia > Eulipotyphla > Soricidae > Sorex > Sorex fumeus. The sequence continues at coordinate 34,925,003 of NW_026606066.1, read as the reverse complement.
GTGTCCCACGCCCCCCCCCCCCCCCGCTGGCGGGGGTGTGTGGTTTCTTAATGTGATATTTTAAAATGTAAATTTAAATAATTTTACGAAGGTCAGATGAATTATAAGATTTATAATTTGCTGCATAATTAGTAACTATGCTTATATCCAGGAGGAAAATGTGGCAATTCATCTGAAAGAGAGCAGACATCTAGATCTCTGAATCTTCATTTCCAGTTTAACTGAAGGTTAATTTACACAAACAGTTATAGAACATATTGGAAACCATTATTTATGAGGTCACTCATCTAACCTCTCTCCCTGTGTAAAATAGAAGTTAGAATATTTTTTCTTTCAACACTATCCTAATTGCCTGCCTTCAGTTTTGCTGGTCATACATTTCTGTATTACTTTCACCAAATTTTTTTTTTTTTGTTTTTTACTTTGGGGCCACATCTGGTGGTGCTCAGGTGCTTCCCGGGCTCCACACTCAAGGATGGCCAGGGGACCATAAATAGTGCTGGGGATTGAATCAGGGTCGGCTGCTTTTAAGGCAAGTGCCTTAACTCCTGTACTTTCTCTGCCCCTTGTCTAACATTTTTTGTTAGGAACTTAAAACCTTTAAAAGTTAGTGTATCCTTAGGGATTTATTTGCAACCCTCTTGTATTTCCATTATACCTTCTTCATGATGATATAGCACCTTGCTCCCTTTATTTGAACTACTAAACTATCTTGAGCATTACACACTTCCAAGGGTTCTATCATTTTATCTTTGAGACCAGTATCTTCCCCTTGTGATGAGAAAGGGTATATAACTCTTGAGCATCTTGAGTTCATCATTTTTCCTACAGTTGTTCTTTCCCTACTCAGGACAATGACACCACTGTTCTTCCCAGAGTAAGTCAACTAATTTCGTTTTCTCCCTCATTCATCACAACCAGTCATGCAATTGTATTCGTTCTCAACTTAAGTTCTGAAATCCATCTCTAATTTAATTCAAACTGTAATCCATTATTTCTCTAATAGCTCCTTTTACTGAAATTCCTTTTATTCTGGTTTCTTCTGTCTTGAATGCTGCTTATCTAAAACACATTTTTCTGTTCCAAACTTTCCAGTGTGCCACAGACTCACCATGCCATCCTCCACCAGATTTATATATTTATCTATTTGTTTGGGGCCAGCAGTTCTCAGGGCTTACTCGTGGATCTCTGCTCAGGAATCACTCCTGGTAGTGCTCTGCAGACCATGTATGGTGCCACAAATCGAACCCAGGTCAGCTCTGTGCAAGACAAACTCTTTATGGTCTGCATCATCTCTTTGACCCCAGATTTCCTTTATATCACCGTATCAGTTTTCTAGGGCTATAAACAAGTACCAGATTGAGTAGTTTACACAATTTATTTTTCCTTCACAGTTCAGGAGGTGAGAATTCCAAGGTTGTGACAAGTTTGCTCTCTCCTGTGACCTCTTCAGGGCCTGCAGATGATTGCCTTCTGGCTGTGTGGCTTTGTATGAGCTTTTATGTATGCAATGGCATCCTAGTGTGTATCCTAATTTCCTCCCCTTATAAGGACACTAATTCTAACAGATTAGTGAAGACATCATTTGAATGTAAAACACTCTTGTGCTGTTATTGCTTGTTTTGTTTGTTTTTGTTTCTTGGCCACACCTGGAATTACTCGGGGTTCATTCCTGATGGATTTGGGAAGGGGGTGAGGGACGGATATAGAGTCTCTCAGGGAACTAACCTGGGTCAGCTGCATGTAAGGCAAATGCCTGACCCATTATTCTATCATTCCAGCCTCTTGAAATAACCTATTGCCACTTAGAGACTCTGAACTATGGGACTTAGTAGATCATCATAGAATTGGTGTGTATGCAAGGGGGTATGGGCAGGTGGGAAGAGATACTTTGTCCTAAAACACCATTGTTCTTTTATAAATCAAATACAGGTACTCATTTAATCTGCGAAATAAATTCCAAAATACAGGTATCAGAATTGATATCACCACTTGCTTAATTGTTTGTAGTTGATCAGTTTCTACATTTACAGATGTCTCTTCTCTATAGAACTTCTCTTCTCCTCCAGGATAACTCTATTTGCTTCAAAGACTCAGTAAGAAAACAATTTTATTCAGCTCTGAGCCTTTAAGATAAAAGACTTGGTAGTAGCCATTAACTCTTGACTCAATCCAACTTTATTTGTTTTTTATTTTTTTATTTATTGCTATTAATTCAGCCATTGATTAGGCTGATTAAATTGGGCATGAACTCCACCTTAGTTTTTATTTTTCTTTTTTATAATTTTATTTATTGAATCACCGTGAGAGCAGTTACAAAGCTTTTGGGCTTAAGTCTCGGTCATACAATGAAACACCTGTACCTTCACTAGTGCCCAGTTTCCACCACCAAAAACCCCAGTATGCTCCCCATCCCACACCCTCCCCCCTACCTGTGGGGCAGATGATTTCCATATTACTCTGTCTCTACTTTGATTGCATTCAATATTTTTACACCAGATCCACCATTATTATTTGGGATTTTTACCCCAACACTCAGATCTGCCGAAAAGGCAACAGTAGACAATTTGTTTTCTATTGCTGGTTATGAATAACATATGATGTTGCATGGCTGCAGTAGGGCTGTATGATTTTGAAATTCCAAAATTTTAACAATCAAATCTGGATGGATTTCTGCCAAAACCTGCTGGGTTCCGAGATTTGTTCCTGAGTCTCTTGGATCATGGCCATTGAAGCAGCTTGATCAGGAGCCAGAGAGGCCGTTCGTGGATGGCGACTCGGGGTCTTGTTAGGGTGGGGAGGACTGTCTCCAACCCCCCTCCTGTGAGGCCTCATGTGTCGCATCACTGTGGGCCCAAACCATACTGTCCAATGACCTCTGGAGGATGGTGGCCACCAAGTCACAAAGGTGGAGGGACAGCACCCTTTCCCCAATGGGGTGGCCTGGCGCCGGTAGCCTACTGCGGGGACCAGACGCATTTCTACCAAATCCTGCTGAGTTTGGAGATTTGTTTCTGAGTCTCTGGGAACATGGCCATCAAGAAGCTTGATCAGGAGCCAGAGAGGCCATTTGTGGGTGGCGACTCAGGGTCTCGGTGGGGCAGGGAAGAAAAAGCTGGCTCCACCTCCATCTCGTGAGGTCCCTTGTGTCTCATCACTGCAGGCCCAAACCTGACCATCCAATGACCTCTGGAGGATGGGGGCCATTGAGCCGCCAGGGGGAACACGCCAAGGCACAAAACCTATTCCCACCTGGGGTGACCGGGTGCCAGAAACCTACTGCAGGGACTGGATGCATTTCTGCCAAAAGCCGCTGGGTTCCACGATTTGTTTCTGAGTCTCTGGGATCATGGCCATTAAGCAGCTTGATTAGGAGCCAGAGAGACCATTTGTGGGTGGCAACTTGAGGTCTCATTGGGGTGGGGAGGAAAGGGCCGGCTCCACCCCCATCTCGTGATGCCCCATGTGTCTCAATACTGCAGGCCCAAACCTGAATGCCTAATGTCCTCTGAAGGATGGCGGCCACCGAGCTGCCAAGGGAGAGCAAGAGGAGGGACATTCTTTCCCCTTTGGGGTGGTCTGGTGCTGGTAACCCATTGTGGGGACCAGACGCATCTCTGCCAACAACTGCTGGATTCCGAGATTTGTCTCCGAGTTCTGGAGATTATGGCTGTTAAGCAGTTCCATCAGGAACCAGAGAGGCCTTGCCTCCAATTATATAGCTGAGCCGGAGGTGGTTTGTGGGTGTGTCTCCCACATACCTAACTTTTGGCCATTTATTTTTTTGGTAAGCTTTGCTCCAAGTTTTTTGGGTCTGACCAAAGGCACAGCAGCAGTATCTGGAAGTTGGAAGGCACCATGAGGCTCTGATGCACTCACCTCACAGGTACAGATTGAGCTGCTGGCGGTACCATATCCCTGTCAATCCAACTTTAAAAGAAGATAAATGAGAAGACAGGAAAAAGTTCTGGAGAGAGGAAACAACATCTTACTTGTAGAAATATAAGATCAAGCAACTACAAAAAATTCAGTAGGCTGTGTTAGCAAATGATGTTGGTATTTTGGCATTCATGTTGCAGTTTAAAATGTTAGTATGCTTGCTGATACTTAAAAGAAGAGGCACAGTGAGTTTTCCAAATTTGCATTAGCAGTTATAAATAAAACAAGTCTTATGGTTATTTATGCATTTGTTTTTCTCAGTTCAATTTCCCATTTGTTGAGACTTATACTGTTGAAGAAGTGAAGGTTAACCCAATAAATAATATTAGTGAGCACAATTCAGAGGAAGAAGATGGACCACATGAAACTTCTTCAGAAAGCAGTTTCCCTTGGAATATAGATGGTGATTTAATGGAAGTTACATCAGAGGTCCATGTTAGGTAAGTATAATTATTTTCACATGTTAGATGCCCACTAATATAATGGAAACCTTCTTAGAATTATCAGAACAAGCATTAGACAGGTAGTTGTTTTTTGAGTAAATTAGGAAAGCAAATAAAAAGATACACACAATTTTAATAAATAAAAAGCAAATCTTTACATTTATTTACCAAACATTACATAAAACAAAGATATTTTCTTTGGCATTCATTTGCATTATAATTTTATAAAATAATGCAGAGTTGGGGCCAGAATCATAGTACAGCCAGTAAGGCGTTGGCCTTGCACGCAGCCAATCTGGGTTCAATCCCTGGCATCCCATATGGTCCCCCAAGCACCTCCAGGAGTAATTATGAGTGAAGAACCAGGAGTAACACTGAGAATTGCTGGGTGTGACCCGAAAAGAAAAAAACGCAGAGCGACAGTTTCATTTTGGATTTTTGATATGGATTAAGTTCTTAAACCTTGTGAAATCCCTCATGTATGCTATCTTTACAGTTTTTTTTTTTACCTCCAATTAGTAGTAGACCACTTTGTGTTCAACAGTTTGTTTTCAAAAGCATTTTTTAAAACTTATTATTTATCTCACAAGAGATCTTGGTAGCAATAGGTATAGGCAAATCCAGACTCCTCCCTGGTAAGCATTATGACTCAAAGGATTGGTGTTGTGCAGGGGCAACCCCCTTGATTTTTGGGAGACAAAACTGACTGGGATTACAGAGACAATGGACAGCATGTCCAGGAAATGACATAATAGTAATTACTGGTGCTTATTTTTCACACCCTAAATATCTCTAGGTTGCATTTCTACCATATAAAGTAGGATGATGGCTTTTAGATTTGTGAGGTATTATGTAACATCAATACATATGTCTGTGAATAAGTTGATGAAATAATCTTATATATTTTTTCTTCATAGACTACATCCAAGACTTATTACCCTATATGGAGGAAGCATGGAAGAAATTAATGATTCCAAAGTAACTTGTAACTGTTTATAAAAGAATGTATTCCTACTTTATACATTCTAGTCAAGAGAATCTCCACTTATCTTTAAAAGAAATTGAAATTATTATTTTTGATGTTGCTAAAAATAATATTAGGTTCCAGGACTTTGAAATAACCAGAAATTAAAAAATATGAACTATACCAGAAACAAAATTAAATTCTGGTTTGGGAAAGGCATTTATTGGAACTGAAAAAAAGCCTTTTCATATAATCTAGAAATCATTATGACAAACTGATATTTAAGCTAGACTATTACAAAGTTAAATAATGTGAGTTCAGATGTTCAATTATTTTATAACCTGGTATAAAATAGCTCCCAGAGTTTATATAAGAATGCCCTGATTAAGGGACCTGATCCCAGTGAGAATTAAGTTAAAAATTAGATTATATAACCTGAGATAGCACCATTATTTTTCAATAAAAATAATGATTCTAAAAAAGAATTATCCTTTCAAAAACATTGCAACAATTTTATGAATATCTTCTTAAAATGATACAAATTTTAAGATTACTTATAAAATTTAGATCTAACTGTCCATAACCTGGCCAGATGAAGTTGTGTACTCTTGCCCTGAAATTCATGTTGTTGGGCATTCAGTGCTTATTATTTACAGCGTACTCAATACCCAGAATACTGGAAATTCAGAACAGCAAAGAACTGAATCTTTATTTACTCAGATTCCTGACCCTATGTATACATCTTCTGAAAGGTCCTCCAAGGCATAAGCAAATATTTTATAGTTAATTTTCAGATTGGTGTATATTCTGACTATGCTGGTGCTCACTGTGATTGGCTTTTGCCATTCCTATGCCTCCACAAATCTTCACACATTCCCCTCTTCTGCTACCAATTGCAGACTGAAAATTTGTGACTATCCAGTGATCAGAATAGTTGCTGGCAGATATCCACAGTAAAATTTGTGTTTTTGTTTGTTTTGGGGGGCCTACACCTGGCAATGCTTAGGGCTTACTCCTGGTGGTGCTTGGGAGACCGTCTGGGGTGCTGAGGACAGAACTCTGGTGGGTTGTATGCAAGATTGGCACCTGGCCGGCTATACTAGCATTCTGGTCCCACCTATGGCAAATTAAAAAAATTTGATCACAACCTTCTTACACGTATGAAAACAAATCTGAATTCAGATGAAATAAATATAAAAAATACTGCTTTAACATGTGTTTTAAGAAATAAATTATAAGATTCATTTCTACAAGAAATTGTTTTCTTTATACAAACAAAAAACTTAAAAATATTTCATTAATAGTTCATGTATGTTTTAGTTTTTCATAAACTCTGTGAATTGATGGTCCACTTTCATCTAGAAAAGATTTCCATCCAAACAAACACATTTTCTTATTTTTAGCTGTCACTGTTTTAAACAATATTATCTGCATAAAATATTGGCCCCTAATCATTCTTTACAATCTGTTTTTAGAATCACTGGTTTGCACATTTTTTATTTTAAATATCAGCTAAAGTGCGATATTCACAATCTATAAATTATAATTCTTTAGTCAAATTAATCAGTTTTAAATTTCACTCCTTAATGCCCTTGATAAAACTTTGTTACAGGACAGCTACAATATATTCCTATAAAAATATATACAGAAAAAGAAAATTAAACAGCTGTAAAACAGGAATTTACCAGAAATCACTCATTAAATGCAGACCAGTGTATAAATTCAGCCTCAAGTTACCTCATAAGGTTTACAAATTTTCATGAACTGTTCATAGAAGTTACTTAAATATATTATTAGCCTTAAAACAATAATGGTTCTCTTATTAACTAGCAATAAACCATTACCCAATTCAGTAGATGTAAAATGTCTTGACTTTTAATTTTCGTATATGCCAAGAAATTTCTCTCATTCAGTTGTTTATGTGTCCATTGATTTAAATTCAGTTGCACTTTTAAGAGGGAATTACTTGAACTCTTTGAATGCTTTAGTGTTTTTCTATCCATTTAAGGGTTGAAAAATCATTTTAAGATATTTTAATCACCTTTGCAGTTATTTTCTCTTGTTTCTATTAAGACTTGTCACTGGCTGTAAGTAAAGTCGCACACAAAGCTGAGCAAACTTCACTTTTTGTAAACAAACTGAGGCTGTGATTTGTCTCTCAATTTGAAAGAAGTCTTAGTGATCATCATCCTCATCATTGATTTTACTGTTCACATAACTCCAACTGTCCCTTCTGTTTTCTTCTTGTAAGACAGATTTATACTGTCTTTTAAAGAAGCCAACCTGAAAATACAGGGCACAATTACATTATAATCATAACAAATACATAGAATGTTTTACCAGCATTTACTGTGTCCCATGTAATTAGTAAAATTGGGAAACACTGGATGAAGTGACGAATGCTTTTTAAATCTCTGAATTTTGTTGAAAATAGGTTTTATTTAAGAAGGCAAATTTTTCTAAAATCGTCTTGGCATTAAATTTAGAATTAGAAATAATTAAGAGCCACAAATTGGGTTTGAGAAAATTAAGACTGACATTTGGAGTGGATTAACACTGGCAACGTTTAAAGGCTTACCTTCCACATGGCACCTGAAATCAGTAAGAGTAAAATAAGTCCAAGCAGCAAACTGACTATAACAATCGTTATAGTAAAGTGACGTTTAGGCTTTTGATGATGCAGTCCTTCCAGTAGAACCTACATAAATTAACCAAAATAATAACCAATTTAAGTACTTGCTTTTGGGTCCTTGATGCCTCCAAGCAGTCCCCAGCAACATTAGGAATAACGCACCCCTTTCACAAATTAGGTTCTAACACAATCATTGCAAACACCCTAATGGACTTTATCAGAGTTTTTGCTACCAAATTCACCTCTGGAAGGAGGGATATGGTTCCTTCCTGCCATTTCTATAATATGCCAACTTTCAGGTAAGGCTCAAGATCTATTTTCTTAATTCACACACTCAAAAGTTGGTAAACACTTTAACAAGATCCAATGCCCACCATCCCAACCCCCAATCTCCACATTTCAATTAAAAAGTTCTTACAAGTGCAACATTTTCATCCTTGTTCAGTTCAATAACTTTCGGATTTGCCTCTGGAAAAGCTGTTGCTCTTATTTCAAACTTGAGTGTTGAACTTTCATCCTGTTTAATAAAAGATCTCCAGTTTGATTCTTGAAAACATAGAATTGGAAATATTCTTCTTATCTCTACAGGTTTCACAGGTCAATTCAGTGCTTCCTTTGGTTTCAAAGACATGGTATTGGTATTTTTACAGCATAATTCCACTGGAATTCTTTTACTAACATCAAAACTTTTGGGGGGAGTAGCCTTTGAAATTGTATGGAATACTGAGTTTTTTATTTATGTTTACCGATTGGGGTAGATTATTATAAATATGTATATATACATATGTGTATATATGTATATATATGCCACACCCATATATATATATTAATCTTTGTTTTTTTGTTTTTGTTTTTCTTTTTGTTTTTTGGATCGCACCCAGCAATGTACAGGGGTTATTCCTGGCTCTGCACACAGGAATTACTCCTGGTGATGCTGAGGGGACCATATTGGATGCTGGGACTCAAATCCGGGTGGGCTGCGTGCAAGGCAAACGTCCTACCCGCTGTGCTATCGCTTCAGCACCAAGAGGTTATATTCTTAAGGAGGCTTTAAGACCTCAAATTGAAAACCTCTTCGCAGAGGTAATATTTTGGGCAAAAGGCAAACATCTCATTCACATACAGGGAAATGATTCTCAACTTTTGTTTTTTCTCGTGGACCTGGCTCCAGTGGTTATAAACTACTGTCAGGCTCCATAGACTGGAGCACCCATGTTTTGCACTGAGGCACAGGGCTGATCCCCTGCACTCTATGGGATCCTGAATACAGAGTCAGAAATAGAACATTAGCACTGCCAGGGATGGCCCCAAACCCAAAAACAAGAAAAACAAATTTCTTGTGAATGCCAAGACAATAAATTTGCTTTGAGTATGTGAATCTGTCATCTTGCCAGCTTGCTGCCAATAAAGGTACTTCTTATCCCATATTATAAATAAAAGCTCTATTATTCTAGATTATTAGTCAGCATTGTCTGCAGACATGCTGTCTAGACTTAATAGATGGTGCTTCTGGAAGTAGGCAAATACTAGAGATGTTGTTTCCTATCCTACAGTGATCTTGTGAAGCCTGTTCTGATTGAGAATCACCTGGTGTAAATCGCCAATGATGGCAGTTATCGAAAAAACCAGGACTGGAAAGTACAAGACAAATTGCAAAAGTTCAAATGATTTACTTATGGTCTCATGACTTAGTTTTTTAGCACAAATAAAAGCCAGACAGACATTTTTCATTTCTCTTCCTCTTAACAAAATACAGCTGCATTTTAGTTTGCCGACTATGTGCCATGCACTGTTAAGTGCTTTATAAATATCATGCACTGCACTGCACTGTCGTCCCGTTGTTTATCAATTTGCTTGAGTGGACCCAGTAACGCCTCCATTGCAAGACTTGTTGTTACTGTGTTTGGCATATGGAATACGTCACAGGTAGCTTGCCAGACTTTGCCGGGCGGGCGAGATACTCTTGGTAGCTTGCTGGGCTCTCTGAGAGGGGCGGAGGAATTGAACCTGAATTGGCCGCATGCAAGGCAAATGCCCTACCCACTGAGCATTTGCCTTGCATGCGGCCAACCCAGGTTCAATTCCCAGCATCACATAAATATCATATTATTTATTATTTAAAACTCTTGAAAAAAAATGACAGCCCTATTTATTTGATGTGAAACCTTAATACCAGATACAAAAAAGTTTGATCCCAAAGTATTTTTTTAAATATGCATGTTCCTTTATAGAAAGAAGTCCAACACATGTTTAATTTTTGAATACAAGTTGATTTTATGAAAAAAATCCTAAACTTTAAAAATATTTAATAAAGGAAAATATGTACGGAGAGAACTAAGTTTATAAGAAATAAAGTATTCAAATTCCTTGACTTTTTCAAAGCTCATATTCAGACATGCTTTCTAAAATAAACTTCTTTTTTAAAATAAAGTTCTTAATTATACCACAGTCTACTCAATATATTCATTTGTAATAATAAGTGGAAACAATTTTAGAATTGTTCTCTATTTTACTTTAATTCCTACCTTCTTAATTTGCTGTATTACCTCTACTAATAATATTGACGTATCATCCTACCTATAAGATAGTTTGGTTGAATTTGTATGTTCTAAAAGAATTAATTCACAAAGTTTAGACTTACTATTTGTAAAAGAGATGGCTGGCCTTCCAGCTGAATATGAACACTGGCTTCTTTTCCACTTTCCATTTTCCCAAAATTGCATAAGACAGTTAAACAATATGGATCAACTTTCATGCAGTGCTTGAAAAAAACACACACATAAAAGGACATTAAAAAAGAAACAACATTCTCTAAAAAGATGGCTGAAATATTAGTACAGAATTAATAATACTACACCCTAATAGTAGTTTTACTACATACATGAAATTAAAGATCTGCTTTTATTGGTGAAATCTAAAAAGTTTGTTAATAAGTTTTTATTTTTTGGATTTTTATAAGAAATAAATGATTTGAAATATAGTATGTTTTACCATTAATCTTATAAATGTAACCTTCTGGGATAGAATTGAAAATTGAATCATGTCTTGTCAAGACTTGTTCACTCTAAGACTTGAATAATTGTAAGGGTAAGGTATTCCAGCTATAAAAAAAAGATAAAGTCTTCATTTGCTGCATCTCGGATGGAACTGGAGAGTTCTTGTTAAGTGAAACAAGTCAGAGGAAGAAGGACAAGTACAGCTAAACTGAGTCATCTGTGTATCGAGAGAATAAAACATGGGATGAGACAGCCCCGAATGGTGACAAATGATTGACCTTGGATTAGAAAACAGACAATTCCAGACAGAGGAGGGTGAAATGGGGAATCAAGGATGAAGTGATCTAGAAATGATATGGGGTCATTGATGGTGGATCTGGGGTGTTTTGTGGATGCGAGGTATGATAACTATGCGTCAAGATCATAAGCATTAATTCTACTGGCATTATGTTTATGAAAACTATAGTAGTAAAATAATAATAATTAATAATAATAATTGTTCTTTTTCATAAATTAAGGTAAAAAGAGTGATAGTTGGAAACAGCATCTTGGTCTCTTAGGAGCCAAGAAATTTTGCTATTAGTTTGTTAAACAAGTAATAACATTATTTATTATTTAACCCTGAGTTCATCTCAACCCTCCTAATAATATTTGCTTCTCATACACAATACTATTACCTGAACTTGTTTCAATTCAAATTTCAATTCAAACCCTTTTGTAAGGGTTGTATGGTTTTAAACTTTTCAGTTTCTGGATGTCAGAAAGCAAAAATTTTTTTGTTCAAAAATTGAAACTTACAAAGAGCATTTTATCAGCCTTAGCAAAGAAGAGGTACATGTCTTTCAGGATGTTCAATCCACCTTTTTGTTGCTCAAATGAACATATTCTTTCATTGTTCTTAAAATGGCATTCTCCAGTAGTACTCTATAAGAAAGAAAGAAAATCAATTGACATTGGAAAGGACAACAAAACCTATATAGCCTCTAAAGGCACTATATGCTATAAAAATCTTTTTTTTTCAAGTATTTAGATGTGTGAGAAACTGTTGAAGTTGTTGATAGGGAGTCATTAAGTTTCCATAGCAAAACCAAAAATCGAATAAAATCTGAGAGTGATGGATATATACACCAAGCTGATTAAATAGCTTTAACTTTGTAAAAATTAGAACAAGTGAAAAATAGAAATTTTGAACATCAGCACGAAATCAAACATTTCCTCAGCTTTATACACAAAACAGTAATATTATAACAATATATGCTACTACTGAAATCTGGAATTAAGATTTTAAAACATTAGATCTCAAATTTACAAGATAGTTTATTTATTGCTTTTTGAAACTAGAAAAATACAAATTCCAATAAAATTATCAATGAGCCAAAAATTTGGTTCTAAAGATACAATGTGAAATCAGCAATGGTCTTATACTTTATAGGAAATTATACCAATCATATTACTTCCGGGAGTCCCTGTCACAAAGGAAATGTACTGAAGATGGTAGAGCATATATCATGCAATGTTTTCACCATAACGCTATGTTTCTAATGCAATGTATAATATTCAAAGTATACTCCCTAAAATTCATGGCAAATTATAATCTGACTGAAATAAGAGAAATATCCATAATAATAATATTACTCAGAATAAAGGCTAGCTTCTGAAGTGTGGGTCAAAACCCAATGGGGTTGCATACTTGAGTGTGGTGATTGCAAAATATTTGTTTAAAAATAAAGTTATTTTTTATTACCAATAAATGTTTGATTTCTATACCTATTTTATTTACCAAGCATTGCAAAAAAATGTTCTGTGTGAAAAACTGTTGTGACTGAGAAAATTTAAGAAGGCTTGAGAAAAAAAGAACACATTTTTACCTGGACATCCAGAATGTTGAACAGTGCATAGTTTTGGGGCATGAAAGAATTTGGAATCATTATTTCAACACTAACATTTGGAGCCATGCCAGAACCAGTGTTAATGACCTATTAAGAAGGAAAGAAATTCGAACAATTTAAAATACTTTTTATATGTGCAAATTTGTATATAAATAAATAATATATATGTTTATATAATAGATTGGGTGGGCATTTGCCTTGCACACAGCCAACATGGTCGATCCGAGTTCAATTCCTCCGCCCCTCTAGGAGAGCCCGGCAAGCTACCGAGAGTATCTCACCCACAAAGCAAAGCCTGGCAAGCTACCTGTGACATATTCAATATACCAAACACAGTAACAAGTTTCAAATGTTACTGGGCCCGCTCAAGCAAATCGATGAATAATGGGAGGACAGTGATAGTGATAGTGATCCAAATAGTATGAATATATATTCACATTCTGTGGGTTTTCATATACCCTAAAAATGTTTGGACCAAGTACTTCTTGGTTCAAAAACTATCTTGTAAACATTATATCCAATTATTTACTACTCATCAATAACAATGCTATACCAAAGATTTCAATGGCTGTAAAAGTTATACCAAAGATTTCAATGGCTGTAAAAGTTCTTTACTGTTTAGTGAATTCTTGGTTGTAAAACAGTAAATTGATATATCTGAATGAGCATAGAGTTCTTCAATTAAGAAGAAGATTTAATAAAATATATATCACTTCTTGTAGGTCATAAGGCTATGTAAGAGCTAAAGGGCTCGCCAAAGTGATCTTGGCTGTAGAGATGGAAAAGAGTTTTCTTTACATGACAATAGTAGAAGATGATAAGACTTGAAGGAGAAGAGATTTTATTCATTTGCAACCAAAGATGCCTTCCCATGGCCACTCCTGTCTTATCTCTAAAGATTTAGATCCTCCCATAATTCTGCTTGTTTCAGGTGTTACCGCTGCACCTGCTCGATTCTTCTCATCTCACTTAAGGAGATGTGGGCTTCAATACAAGGGATAAGAGAGATGATAGAAAAGAATCAGGAGCTAAGGCAAAAGAAGTTGCTGCACTGCAGCTTCCTCTCACACCGGGTTAACAGTGCTCATCTGGTGGGGGAATTTACAGAGATATCCTCTGCAATGCAACAGTAACCTTTTAATGTGTTACAAACATCCACAACCAACTTTACTCACATGGAAAGTGAAGTTCATTTTCTCTTCCATGCATGTTTTAGGCTCATTTTCTTCCTGTGAGCCATACACAAATGAAGTTGGGTTTACAAACCTGATAAAAACAAAATCGAATATAATTTCAGAATTGATCTGATTTACTAAGGAGCCACAGATCATCTTTATGTTTAACCTGAATATCAGCATGTCTTTTAAATATATTCTAATCTGTAATATGTTCCAAACATTGGAATAGTAATAGTTTCTTGGTATGCTAAGCATTTTAATAAAAATGTACTAAAATTAGAAAGCCATGTGCTCTCTTAGGTGATTTTATTTTTCCTCACCCATCTGCTAACCTTTCGACTGACCAATTTGGCTGACAATTTAATTTCTCTCTCAGTAGTTCATGTAAATTTAACTGTAGCACCGTCCTCCCATTGTTCATTGATTTGCTCGAGCGGGCACCAGTAATGTCTCACAACAAATTGTGAGACTCATTGTTACTGTTTTTGGCATATCGAATACATCACGGGGAGCTTGCCAGGCTTTGCCATGCGAGTGGGATACTCTCGGTAGCTTGCCAGGCTCTCTGAGAGGGGCGGAGGAATCGAATCCAGGTCGGCTATATGCAATGCAAACGTCCTACCTGTTGTGCTAAAATTCTTAGTTTCCCCCTAGAGTTTCACTATTTATCCTATACCTTAAATTATTTTACATAAGTTTGAATACTTTCCTTCTGGCTATTTTTAATGAGTTTCAAGTCTTGGTAATGGTTCAAACACCAAAGAGCATGGTAATTTTTTTGTTAAAATATTGTTCATCATTTGTGTATGTACACATATAAATATATAGCTTCAGGCTATTATTAATTTTTTATGATCTATATATTTTTAGGAATTTTTTGTCCCTTTTTTTTTGCTTTTGGGGTCACACCCAGCAATGTTCAGGGGTTACTCCTGGCTCTACACTCAGGAATCACTCTTGATGGTGCTTTGGGGACCATATGGGATGCCAGGGATTGAATCTGGGTTGGCTACATGCAAGGCAAATACCCTACTATTGCTCTGGCTTCAAGAAATGTTTTTCTGACTTCACAAATTGCCCTTGTTTGAAAGTAATATCAAATTAGAGATCCATTACTCTGCAGAGCAATCAGAAATATTCAAATGCTGTAGATTTAGGCAGCTTAATAGTTAGAGTATTTTTTTTGTGCATATGGCAAAAATAGGTGAATCATGCTAAGAAAATCAAGGAGTAGAGGTGATGCCAACATTCAAAACTAGGAAATATGCCATCATTTGTTTTTGCTTAGATATAGGTCACTAGTTCTTTCTAATTTTAATGGCTTTATCCTGGCTCTATCTCACCCTTACTAGCTTTACTTCACTTCAACATTTTCAGACATTGGTTTTTCTGTTTATGTAATAATAAACAATATTTATGGGTAATTAAAAATGATCATAGAGTTTGTATTTAGAGTAACAGTAAGGTTCATCTATTTGTTATAGATCTCCTATCTATTGCTTAAAAATATGGTTTTAAAAACAGAATAATTGTGAATAATTTCCAGTAAAATTAAACTTTAAAAAAATACTTCATTCTTTTTCCAAACAATTCTTTCCCAAACCAGAGGAGGATCTACTCAAAACAATGACCAAATTCATAAGAATTCATAAAGACTGCTTCTGGCACTTTAGGAGAGGAAGTCCATAAATCCTGGGTGTAAAAGAATGGGACATGGATAGTTGTAACTGTCTCTCACATATCAATCCATTCGTCACACAGGCAGATGTGGGTTCTGGAGAGAGGGATTTGACCAAGATCACACTTCTTTGAACTTCATACTTGTCATTCCACTGAGAATGGTCATCTAAGCTACATACTTCCCATCCCTTAGGGTCCGAAGCCTGTACCATATAGCTAAAACGATGAATTTAATTTGTTGAGGCTTATTAGGTTTTCCCAGTATGAAAACTCCTCCAGATTGGCACTTGTTTGATGTGTTCTGTGTTATATATTACAGAATGAATTAAAGCTATGTAAAACTACAAAAATGATTGCAATCTGAGGCCACTGTTGAGTCAGAAACAGTAGAGGATCCTTTTACAACATAAAAAATACAACCTTACCATTAATGTAAGAAACGACAGAATTTTAAGTCAGCTCTTGAGTGAATCTACTTACCCGT
Source organism: Sorex fumeus (assembly GCF_029834395.1). NCBI lineage: Eukaryota > Metazoa > Chordata > Mammalia > Eulipotyphla > Soricidae > Sorex > Sorex fumeus. The sequence goes on along the minus strand of NW_026606066.1, from coordinate 34,908,798 downwards.
GAACACTGAGCATAACTTCATATTTCAGTGGTATTGCTAAAGTGGCTCTGTTGTCCCTGAGACTGCCCATTTCCCCTTCATTTTCACTGTGAAAGTATAGAAAACACTGTTAGAATTCATCCAGCATAAAAATCATCTTAGGAGAACTCATTACACAGCAGAAAAACCTAGAATACGTGGAGGATGGTTTAAATAATGCTTTGGGGTTGGATCAGAAAGATCACTCAAAGGGCTAGTGCATGTCTTCCATGCATGAGACTTGGTTTTGATTTCTGGCACTGCACTCTAGTCCCTTGCCCCTACTCACAGTAATGATGGTTATGGGCCAAGAACCAAACCAAACCAAACAAAAGAAAACAAGCAAACAAACAAGACACTTGGGGGGGTGTCACAAAAGCAGAACAGCTATATAAAAATTTGCATAAATTTGCTTTCCTCCTCAGAACTTTCACTTGCTTCTATGCTGGTAGGATACTTTTTGTTGTGTTGTTCCTTAATGCATGTAAGAGAAGTTCTCTCCTGCAAACTATGAGTCCCCTAAGATTTCCTCCCCACCCAGTGGGGGGGTCACTTTATTTAGTATTTTTCATAATGACTATACCAGGAAGCATGCACAGTGATGTTGAGGTCTTCTTCTGCTTTGCTGAGTGAGCTTGCATCCAGGAGAAAGCTAATATCTATCTGTAAAAACAGGAAAATCCCGCTTTAAAAATACCAAAAATATAGGTTATCATGTGAATTTTAAGTTTTCCCAACAATATCAGTTCTGAGGAATACATCTTTGAAACTACATTGCAGAGGCATTAGTCACACTTATTAATGGGGCTGCCAGCTCTGGGAAAGCTCCTGGCTTGTGGCAGCTTGAAATACAGTACTTGCATTTCCACAGTGACATAGAGACAAAGCCTCTTTTGAATGAAAAGACAGGCGGGTCCACACTGACAAAATTAGAGATGCTTTAACAACTTGAGTGAGGACTCTTGTCAGAAACACCTTTTTGTATAGCAGAGGTAACATGCCTGGCAGATAGGACCACCTGGAGTGGGGTGGGGGGGTGTTGAAGAAGGGTGAGATGAGGGAGCAGAATTCTGATTGACACATTCAGATGCCCATTTTGACATAAGGATGTGCTACCCCCTTTTTAATAGTGAAGACTGCCAAGAGTATAAACACAAGCTCAAAGATCTTGAGCTCAGCTGGTTTGGGTTTGATTTCATTACTTAGTTGCTTACCTTAAGTGAAAAAAAATATATATAAGCATAGGAAAATCGTTTATATATGTTAGTAGCAAGAAATATAATAAATAAATGCTTACCTTTGAGAGATGATCTACATATATATAACCGACAGTACAGTCAAGTTTTACTATGCCAGAGTTGTCTCTCACTTCACAGTTTATTTGCTTCTCCTCCTACAAGGAAAGTGAAAAGACTATTTCAGGTACAAAGGAGATAAGAAGTTTGCAACGTATTTTTAAGTATGGTTATTTAAGGAATTATTCCCGAAGAATTAAGTTTCTGGAAGATTATTTTCTGTTTACTTCAAGATAAACACAAATGTAGTTAAATGATCTAAATATTGCTTTTATGCAAAGGCCATTCCATCACTTATATAAATGGTGCACAGAAAAAGTCCTCAACTTGTAGCTTTCATCCATATTTGTAGTTTTCTTACTTAATTCAAGGTTTTATTTAATTTCAAGTTCCATTAAAAAAATCACAAGATAGGGGCCAGAGAGATAGTACAGTGGGAAAGAGCAGCCTTGCATAGGGTCAACCCAGGTCTGATCTGGCATCCTATATTGTGCTTTGAGTCTGCCAGGAGTGATTGCTGAGCACAAAGCCCTGAGAACTTCTGGGTGTGGCCCAAAACCAAGCAAAAAAAAATCACATGGTAAGTAATTAATAAAATTCATATTCTACTTGGGCTGAAGTGATAGCACAACAGTAGGGCGTTTGCCTTGCACATGGCTGGCCCAGCTGAGCTGGGTTCAATTCCTTTGCCTCTCTCAGAGAGCCTGGCAAGCTAACGCGAGTATCTCACCTGCACGGCAAAGGCTGGCAAGCTACCTATGATGTATTTGATATCCCAAACACAGTAACAACAAGTCTCAAAATGGAGACATTACTGGGCCTGCTTGAGCAAATCGACGAACAATGGGAGGACAGTGCAGTGCGTATTCTACTGACCTGCTTCCATATGGAATCTGATAAAGTATTTAATCATAATAACTTTAATTACAATAAGACATAAATGTATTATATTCAAATCATAAGTTCTCGGGGAAACATCTCTGTATATGTGTGTATATATACATTTATATGTACTGTAATATGTATAAATGTTTGTATGTACTTGAATATTTGAGTCTCCTCCTCTTATAAAGCAAATAGATGCAACACTTATTTTGTGTGGGAGGGGATTCACACTCTCATTGGTGCTCAGATGTCACTCCCCAGCAGTGCTCTGGGGATGATAAGGGGTGCAGAAATTGAACTGAGCTTGGCCACATGTAAGATAAGCACCTTAACCCCTATACTATTTTACTGACCCTTCCAATTCTCTTTAGAGAAGGAACAGTCAAATACTTATGAGAGGTCAGTCCTTTCTCAGTACCCTTGATGTGAAGAGATGGTCTTGATAAAAGATGGGTTATTTTGAGAAGGGATAGAGGAACAACACATGAGAAAATGATGAGGCTTTTGTCCTTGAAATTAACCCTATTAATATCTCACTGCTGGACGTAAATGCTTAAAATTAGGGCAGTGTTTGTTTTCTCTTTTCTTTTCTTTCTTGCTATTTTTAAATCTCCAGGTTGTCTAACCTTTTACAAGAAAAGAGAAATCTGCTTGAAATCTGAAACCAAGATTTCATAATTTGTGAAGGATTGCTGGCCCCAAGCAAGAGGAGTATTATCACATCACCAGATGTTGATGTTCCAGTGAGAAAAGCAATGGCTTCCAAGTCACTTGCTTAGATAACTGTGTAATTGTTTTCTTACAGCAGCATCTAGAAGTACAAAGCTTGACTCTCTTTTAACTGAATTTGATTTTAAAGGACTTATCAATTTTGATCAGAGACATAGAGGATGTGTCAAAACTAATGGTAAAATCTGAATATCAGGGCTCATTTCTCAAGTGTTTATATCCAAACTGATGAAGTAAATCATGCTAATCATACTTCTAGAATTAAGCAAAATTATATGTATTAGCCTGATATTGTAGTTTTAATACTTACCAGGTCCAAAATCTTAATGAAGTAAAGACCGGAGGGTAGTTGGATGTGGAGAGTTGTTTCATAAGCATCATCTCCAGCATTAAACAAGGACACATTCAACATTAATGTCTTCATACTTCCAATAGCAAGATAGGTTTTATTTTCATGTGGCCTAGAAATTAAGGAAATATTCTTTAATTATTCTTTGAGAATTAAAATTCCTATCTTCCATTTATCATGGACACATAATATTAGTTTTAAAAACTCACCATGAGAATGTAAGCAGATACAAATTGGCCTTAAAAGGAGGCCAGCATGGACATGGACCATGCAGATTTGATTCCTGGCACCACATATGGTCCACTGAGACCACAAAAAAATGATCCCAGGACACAGAACCAGGAATAGGCCCTGGGCACCTCCAAGTGTGCTCCCAAACCAAAAACAAAAAAGAGAGCGCAATGACCAACAAATATATGTGGCATCTAAGAATATCAAATATTATAAGGTATTTGGGAACATTTCCAAATATTTGGTGCAAGTATTGGCTAAATAATAAAAGTTCCTGGAATCATCACTACAGATTCTGTCAAATTGAGATTGTAATAATCTGTTCTATGATTGTATGCAAATTTCAAATGTTATATCATTATATTACTACATGATTCAATCATCCATACTCCCTTCAAATAATCTAATGCCTTAGGGAGTGATACAACTTGTGAATAGGCCAACAACTTAATACCAACATCAATATGCTGGAGTGATAGCACAGCAGTAGGGCATTTGCCTTGCACGCAGCCAACACGGCCGACCCGAGTTCGATTCCTCCGCCCCTCTCGGAGAGCCCGGCAAGCTACCGAGAGTATCTCGCCCGCACGGCAGAGCCTGGCAAGCTCCCCGTGACGTATTCGATATGCCAGACACAGTAACAACAAAGTCTCCAATAGAGACATTACTGGGCCTGCTCAAGCAAATCGATGAACAACGAAAGGGCCTTATTTATTTATTTATCAATATGGAGAGGGAGTATATTTTTATTTGGGGGCTACATCCAGTGGTACTCAGGAATGACTCCTGTCAGATTTGAGAGACCATATGGAATGCTTGGGATTAAACCTGGATCAGCTGTCTGATAAATGAATGTCTAACCCATGGCAAATTTCTCAGGTTCCATAAAGGGAGCATATTTTTAAATAAACAAATTATTACTTTTTTCAGATCTCTTAATTTGAAAACAAAATAAATTTTGGGTGCATATTCACATTATTATACCTCTATAATAAATAGTCTTTGGAACTGAACAGCTCATTAAACACTTAAAAGTTCTCTGTAACCTCCCATGAGCATTACAACTAAAAAATCTGCACAACTCCTGACCATCACAACAATGTTAATAATAACAAAAGAAAGGTAAGAGAGGAGGAATAAAAAACTTAATTAAAAGACTTATTCTTTCTCTTTTTTCCACTTAGATGGTTTACAACCCAAGACTTATACTGAGCCAAGGAATTAACTATAGAAAAATGCAAATCTTTTAAGGGTACTGCTCAGTAACTTTTTGCAAACTAAATATATTCATGAAACTAGCACCCAGTTCAAGAAAAACAAATTACAAATTACCAGTATCATTTGTTTCCCCTTTCAGTTACCACCCCCCCACTATCTGTTTTTTAATGAGGGAATACGGAATCTGCCCAGTTTTATAGTTCAGTATTAGAATCAAAGACTATATCATCTTTGATTCTCAGACTTTATTTACTCAAGATTTTGTGTTAGATTAATTTACATTGGTGAAAGTAGTTTTAAATGGTTTATTTTCATTGGTATATTTATTCTACTTTATAAATATAAAGCAATTCATTTATGCAATCAATTACCATTGCGGATTTCAGCAATTTTAATTTGGAACTAGTCTTTACATATATGAGTATAATCATATATATGCATATACATATATACAGACATATACATATATACATAAATTTGTTGGATTAGTTTTTTTTATTAGTGAATCATGGTGAGGTACAGTTACAGGCTTACAAATTTTTGTGCTTGCGTTTCAGTCATACAATGATTGAGTACCCATCCCTCCACCAGTTCCCATTTTCCACCACCCCCTCCCTGTCATTGTTAGATTAGTTTATCTGTGATCAAGTTCTTATGGTTTTAAAACCCAGAACTAATTCTTTAAAAGTCACTGTTTGGCTAATTTTGGCAACTAAATCAAATGATACTTAGAACTATATTTAAAAACAAAATATAACATAGGGAACCACACTTAATTAAGAGCAAAATGTTCTACAGGGTTTTGACATGAAAAGCAAGAGAGGTAGAAAATCTTCTCTGTGAAGTCCAAATTCAAAACTCTGTTCAATTTTGTAGTAATGGCCCACGAGAATACAGTTTTACTCATTTTCCAGGGTTGCTTTTGTACCTCAATATCAGAGCTAAGTAGGAGGCAGAGATCACTGGCCCACATAATCTAATCTCTCTGCTCATTCATGGAAATAGGTTGCCTGCTCAGTCATAGAGCAAGCTGATGAGTACAATTAGTTTCAAAATAATCATACAGTATATCACTGTTGTTCTGACAGTACTAAAGTCTTAATTATTTCAGATAGCACAGGACTGGTGAAAAAAATTCCCCAGAATATTTCCTTAGTTGGTACTCTAGACATTGAGAAGAAAAAAATGAAGAATATGCTCAGATACTGCATCCCTAGATCTTTTCTGTGTGGGCTTAAGAAGTTAGATATTTGTAGGAAGGTGTGTAATAAACTAAAATAATTAATTCTAAACCCTGGCTATCATTTCAGGATGATCCAGTTGTAGTGTGGTATTTCTCCTAACACTTACGAGAATGGCTGTGATGTATCATTTCTGTGTTGAAAACCTTTGTGTCAGGTAAGTGCATGTGCACTGGGTGACATCGTGTTAAATGGCAGAGTGGCTGTGCACAGGCACATGGCTGTCCCACACCATTCTCCCTGCTGTGCAATAATCATGTCACAACTAAAGGAACCTAAGAGGTTCTAAGAGTAAACTTCGACTTGACATTAAAGTTTAATTAAGACTTGGAGAAGAGCTGCCTAGAAATAGACATTTATAAAATATTCTGGCTTGGAACCAAAGCATTAGTCACTGAACACCTTTGGGAAAGAAGTTGGCACTTAGACAAGCAACAGAAGGTGAAAGCACTGCATAAACAGCTAGGTTCCAAGACAACAGCAAATTAAAGAGAAACACAATGTTCACATTTCAGCAGCTAGACTCCTGGTCTAATTTTCCATTTTTAAGCTATTTTGCTACATTACCATAATTATGATTCTACTCTATTTTTTGGATATACATCCTACGGTATCTTGATTCATTAATAAGGTGCTATCAGAAAGATACCCAGCAGCTTTTTCATGTGAAACAAAATAAAGGACCAGGTGCACATCTGGAAGTGCGACAAGACTGAACCAGAGCTTTCTCTGAATCATAGTTCATTCTTCATTAAAAAATGCATAATGCAGACTTGAAATTTACAAAGCAGTCTAGAATCCACATAATTTGTGCAAATGAAAAGTAGTGTGTACATACAGCATCATAACTTATTAAGTGGAAGGGGAAAATACAAAAATGATGCATTTCACAACTAGGCCCTATGTTTTTCCTGAGTGCGTTATGTTGTTCTTTTGTGGAAGAAATATTCTCCAAGTCCATAAGAAATAGACTCTGCCTACATACAAGGAAACAGTGCCTCATTATTAGCCTGTTTTCCTTAATATTCTAGAATCATAACAATAAACAGGTAAGTACTTTCATCAAGGTAACCTTAACATCAAATTAAAATAAGTAGTCTGCAGCAAGTGACCTACAAGCTCCTAGGAGGGACAAATTTCTCTTTTTGTTACAATAATCCAGGGGATTCTCATCTCCTGGAATACATTAAGTATTTGACATTTAGGAAGAGCATATTGAATAAAGGTATACTCACTAAAGTTCAGAGGGGTATAGCAGAAGAATAAGGACAGAAGATTGAACTAGAAATTAATTTGTTTCCATGTACGAAGCTTAGCATTCATCTTCTCCAAATGCTGTCCTTGGTGAGGCAAATAGTCCCACTGCCTCAATTTTTAAAACTGAGAATTTTGTTAGACACACTATTCAGGGGACTAACAGCAAACAGGCAGATGTTTTGCAGCATTCACCGTCTACTCAAGCATCAGTTTCCTTCTCAGCTGCTAATACAAACCTGGATTATCCTATATTGCAGAAGAGAAAAGCTTATACTACATCTTTAGGGACTGGATTGTGATGCATCTAACATAAGAATGATGACTCCATTCTCCTTCGCCTAGGTGAGATTCCCGATGAGCATGACACAGGTCTCATTAATCAGAAAGAGTAATCTGCTCAAATACTTCCCTTTTTGGAAAGGCATCTGTAAGTGGGCACTGAATTTTGCTCTTGCTTATTTCTTATTAGGACCTTCAGTGCTGCCACTGTGCCAGTTAGTTACTATGAGAAAAAAATCCAAGACAACTGGAAAGATAATCATAAATGTCCAGAATTTTGATCTCTGTTCACTGCTTATTATGCAAAATATTTAAATGGTCTTATTTCTAAAGGCTCTGTTAGGTGTTCTACTACCTGAAATTCCTCAAATTCAAAGCATTCCTAACTGACACAGAGGCAATTCATTGTTTGGTAAAAGCCTATATCCCTCATGCAGGAGAGAAATGGTGTAATTTCTATCAGTAATCTTATGGATCATTTGATTTTAAACTAACTGCGATAGCTAATACTTGCTATTACATTTATAATTTTGATCAAGTAATTTTTGTTGACTTTTATTTTGCAGTACATGTGCATTTGGATATAGTTTATTTTCCTGAGAATTTTGACATTCAGGAGGAAGCCTTAACTTAATGAAAACGCGAGAGCGCATAAGCATGGTTTAGTTTGCTGTCGGCACTCTATTATTGCAGTCATCAGAAACTTATGTTCTTTACTGAGTAAATACATTTACCTAGTGCAGGTTTGTAGCTCTGGGCTACATAAATACCATTAGTGCCAGTGGAGTTATAGTTGGGAGAATGCAGAGAACATATGGTCACAATTTGCCTACTATTACTGAGATGAGAGAAAAGACACGAAATGTGGGAGAGGCATATTTTTGTCTGGTAGAGTATAAGCTGCTAAAAATGCAAAGGAGTTAATCAGAATACTTCACTGTGGTCGAAGAAATTAATTAGAGGAGGTTTAGTTAAAAGATTCATGAAATAAATTATCATTTGCCTAATATAAATAGCTTAAACCTTCCTAAATTATGCAAAGATGTATTGATCATACTTTCCAGTAGCTTTCAGATCACTTCAAATCTCATAAGACTGAAACTACCAACCCAGTAATAGCAGCATTCTTGGGACATAAAGCATCAATCAACTTTGGACAATAGCCAGATTATAAGTAGAGAGTGCTTGGAATTTATGTGGCAATATTTCATTTTATGGACAAACTAAAACCATTCCAACCATAATGTATCAAAAGTAACTTTTATTGAACCTTCATGTGAACCAGGCTTTGGACTTTATACTTGACCTACATTATTCCACTATGTCTTTAAACAATCTTTCAAAGTATGTATTATTGATCTCCCTATAAATGAGAAAAAGGTTTACAGCAATTTACAATTTCTCATAAAAACACCATCAAAAATTGGGGAAGGGAGCTGAACAGTAACTTCTTCAAAGTCATAGAGATGACCATAGGCACATGAAAAAGTATTATTCGCTTATCATCAAGGAAATGCAAATAAAAATTAAAACCTAGTATCATGTCACACTAGTAAGACTAGCAAACAGACAAAAGGAGTAGACGCAGCCAGTGCTGGTGGGGATGTGGTGAATGAGAAACCTTCATCCATTACTGGTGGGAATATCAGCTTTTGTGAAAAACAGTATGGAGACTTGTGAAAAAAATGAAGCACTGACCTTCCATGTGACCCAGTGATTCCAATTTTGGCATCTACCCCAAGAACCTAAAAACATTTGTTCAAAATATTTTTGCGCTCTCTGTTCACTGCAGCTCTATTCACAAGAGCAAAGAGCAGGAAATGACTAAAGAACTTACTAGTGATAAAGAGATTATGGTTAGTTAAAAAAAAATCAAGAGATACTACTCAGCTATAAGAAAAGATGAAACCGTGCCGTTTGTTGCTATGTGTATGGAACTAGAGGATACAAAGTTGAGTAGTCAAATAAGGAGGGATAGAGAATGATCTCTTTCTGACGTGGGATATAAAGAAAATAGGAAATTTTAAAAATAGCCAATGGTAACAGACAGTGATAGTCTAAAGAAGTTGAGTTTTGCTCTGGAGGTGTGGTGAAGGGTTGGTGGAAGGAAAACAAGGAATACTGGTGAAGTGACTATTGTCTGACACTATGCAAATGTGGTGATGGATCATTAAATGCCTAAAACACGCATTATAATTATAATATGCATTATAATCACCATGCCTACTTAAAAATGAAGCAAGTTAAAAATGAGGAAACGAGGTTGTTTAAAAAGTTGATTCAACTAGTAAGTTGGACTCAAATTGCAGTGCGTTAAGAACTATTTGGAATACAATTAATAATGAACATTTCTAACCTGTTCTCCTTCATTTCAATTTAGATTGTCTAGAGATTAGGAATTTGCTCTGTTTGTTTATTTTGGGGCCATACCTGGTGATGCTCAGGGGAAACTCCTGGTTCTGTGCTTAAGGATCATCCCTGTCAGTGCTCAGGTGAGTATGGGATGTTGGGGATTGACCCTGGGTCAACTGCGTGCAATGCAAGTGCCTACCTGCTATACTATTTCTCTGGCCCAGAACTTGCATTTCTGTCAAGCATTCCAGGTGAGTCTCATGAACGTGACTCATAAGCTACAGCTTGAGAAGCACTGCTTTACACTCTGTGGCTGCCATTTAAAAACATAATGAATGTGAATAATTCATCTATAAGAAATACAACTTGATGTTAAAATTGCAAAGCTAATATAATTTGTGAAATACAAGTAATGAAGAAAAACTAACAATGCAATTACATTTAAAAAAATTCCATGGCTTAACTCAATGAGATACATACTTAATCTTGCTTTTTTGACCACACCCAGTGGTGCTCAGGGTTCACTTTCGGCTATGCCTGGGGACTATATGCAGTGCTGGGGATCAAATTAATCATGTGCAAAGCAAGATTCCAACCTACTGTGCTATCTCTATCGCCCCGAGATCTATTTTCATTTTTAGGAAAGTAGTAAACTTTGCATGTAACTTTCAACGTTCTTATTTCTCACAGAACAAAGGGACTGAAAAAAAGGGTGATAAAGGTGACAATGGGAATGCCGAATTTAAGGAAATAAAAACACTCATTTATATCTAAGGTATGCTCTCCTACATATAACTTTCTTATCAAAGGTCTATGATGACAAAAAAAATAAAAGTAAGCATTTTAGGTAAACTACAACAAGATCCTGAGTATTTCACATTGGAAATAATGTACAAATGAGAAGGACACAAATTATTCAATTAATTGGCAACAGCAGCACACTTCATGCTGGAATACAAAATGCTAATAATAACTGAGAGCTTTGTGTGCAACCAATATGGATAGTTTAAGTATAAAGTTCAGTTATCAATAAAATGTATTAGGGCTGCTTGACCAACTGAATACTCAAGGTTATATTTGCATATCCAACCTGAAAATAATTTATTCAATGACATGTGATTGAACAACAGCAAGATATTTATCAGTCTATTTACTCATTCCTAGTGACTCCTCAAACATTTATTATAATAGCTTTTTATGAATCGCAACCCATTTCTTTTAAAGTTTTGAAACCCATTCTCAAAGTCCTCACTTTCCACAATGGTGTTGATTTTTGTCCTGTTAATCCTTGAGTTCTCTATCTACATTACCCTTTCTTTATTAAGATTTCACAGTCAATATCAAGTATCTTCTCACAGAGGATTAAACCCAAGATTGGTTTAACTTCTTTCTAAGGCTAACTTTTCAACCAGAATCTGACCCCATTATACGTACTGTTTCTTTTAGGATCTTGATGAAATCTCAGAAAACTGTTTTTAGTCATCTAAAGTACCCAGGCCTTGTATTGTAGATTTGTAACAAAAAATGAAAGAAAATTGACTTGAATCAACTTACCAAACAGTGCAGAGTTAAATATGAACGACTGTGAGCATAAGTGCAGTAAGAGTGGGGAAGCAGAGCTTAGCTGCATGTAGCTGGTGACAAAAAGGACTTTATTTAGGAAAGAGATGCCATTTTAAAGATAAGAGCTATTAAGAGAGATTAAAAAAGTAGGGAGAAGTGAAAAGTTAGAGAGGCCCAGGATAGTATGGCATGGCCAAGCAACTACAAGTATTCTATCACTAATGAAAAAATTCCGGCATAACTGTGAACTGAGTTCAGAGTTAAGGTTATAATGGGCTGCGAAAATATTGTTATTGTTTGCATATGTTGGAAACTTAACTTTAGAAACATCATAATAGAGCAATTAGAATTATGCAAAATCAAAGGCTGTTATTCAAGAAAATGGGTAGACTTGAAATTCCTGATAGCATATAAAGTGATAGACTTGGAGCAATAATGAGAAACCGAGAAGTATAATATAAATTAAAAATATGTAAGTAGTAATAATATAGGACTTACTGTTTTATTAAATGCCTGGAGTAGGAACATGAAAGTAAAAAGTTTAAACTATAGGTTTCTGGCTCTGGTAACTAAGTTATATGAGTGGTGGTTAGTGGTGGGGTAGCCAAGGGGACATGACAATTTGGTTGTGAGATGAATGAGATATTGATTTGGCATAGCCAGTATAAGCAGGCCAGGTGAGAACATAGTTGTAGGCAAGATATTCCAGTTGAATTGTAGGAATTGAGATGTGTGAATGGATCTTTTCCCTAAAATAACATGAGCAAAACAAAAGATCTTCCAAAGACAGTAAGACCAAGGGAATAGAAAAGAAGATGGGGTAGATCGGCCATGTTAAATTTATGCTAAAGATATTTACAAGAGGCACTGATTCAGAAGAATAAGGAATTGTGTAGCTGTTAAATACTTCAGAAAGAAACTCAGTAGATATGAAAAGCACTCCCCTACACACACACACACACACACACACACACACACACACACACACACACAATTTAACTAGATTTCTCTCTCCATTTTATTTTTTTTTAACCCACCTTTACCCTTATACTTCCTTAAATTTTATTTTCTTTTTGGGTCACACCCGGCAATGCACAGAGGTTACTCCTGGTTCATGCACTCAGGAATTACTCCTGGCGGTGCTCAGGGGACCACATTGGATGCTGGGAATCGAACCCGGGTCAGGCCCTGTGCAAGGCAAATGCCTTACCCGCTGTACTATCACTCCAGCCCCTATACTTCCTTAAATTTTATGATTACATAATTAACACTTGATGTGTGTGTTTATTTGGTAAATACACTAAAATCTGTGTTCCCAGTGCAATCTCTGTCTGCTGTTGAGCTACTATTACTTTGAAATTTTCTACCTGAAAATCAGCCAATGAAGTCCTTGTCTTTATTCAGTCAGAGCTTAACAGCTTATTACTATGACTTTTCCTCACTCACTGTGCTGCATGAACTCACAGCCAAATAATTTTATAATGTTAGGACCTTTTGTTTATATTCTCCATTGTTTATTACGCTGGGGCTTGGTGCTCCCTATTTCTTAAAAGATATCTTTTTAGTCTCCCAGAGGGAATCCCAATTCCTACTCAGATATTTAAATAAAATAGTCCCCCTAGATTTTATCCTTAGTTCTGTATTCTGTGAAATTCTCATATAGACACCCCATCTCTTAGACATTCTTAGCACTGCACTGCACTGTCCTCCCACTGTTCATCAATTTGCTCGGGTAGGCACCAGTAACGTCTCCATTGTGAGATTTGTTGTTACTGTTTTTGGCATATCAAATATGTCACAGGGAGCTTGCCAGGCTTTGCTGTGCAAGCTAGATACTCTTGGTAGCTCGCCAAGATTACAAGTCATTAATGTGCAGAGGACTTTCAAATAGTTTGTCTTTCTGTCTGTCCTTATGGTTCTTATATTTTACATCCTTCCTATAATATGCAAAGCAATTTATTTTAATGGAATCTCTACCATACTAAATTATGATGCATTATTTATCACTATAAAACAAAAACAGCAACCAACATTTATTTGGTTTTTATTAGCAGCTATTCTAAGCATATCATATATTTTCATACTAATTACTTTTCTATTTTGGGCTGGAGCTATAGGATAGTGGGTAGGGCATTTGCCTTACACGTGGTCGACCTGGGTTCGATTCCTCCTCCCTCTCAGAGAGCCTGGCAAGCTACTGAGAGTATCCCTCCTGCACAGAAGAGCTTGGCAAACTCCCCGAGGCATATTCGATATGCCAAAAACAGTAACAACAAGTCTCACAATGGAGACATTACTGGTGCCCGCTAAAGCAAATTGATGACAATGGGAGGACAGTGCTTACAGTGCTTACTTTTCTATGAATTTAGAAGAGCAAAACAATTTATTCATCAATTTATGACACATTTGAAAAGGAATAAATTTACAGATTTCTTTGTTTTATATGTTAGTGGATAATAAATTTACAGATTTCTTTGTTTTATATGTTAGTGGATTTTTTTTTTTTTGGCTTTTTGGGTCACACCCAGCAATTCTCAGGGCTGACTCCTGGCTCTGCACTCAGAAATCACTCCTGTCAGTGCTCGAGGGACCATATGGGATGCTGGGAATTGATCCCGGGTTGACCGCATGCAAGGCAAACTGCTATACTATCGCTCCAGGCCCTATTAGTGGATTTGTGAACTCACAGTTCTGGGTAAGAAAATAACTAAGCAATATATGTAAATATAAGGCTCATTTTGCTGCTAAATCTTTATTAATAAGAACTTACAAATGTCTAAAACATAACTAGAATTCCAATAATGACACAGGGCATAATTAAATTTTTAAATGCAATCTGAGTTATCAATAAAAGATTAAAACATGCTTTGTAAAGTCTGGTACTCACATAATTTCTCTTCTTTCAAAAAATAGTAATTTTTTAATGTATATTTATTGTGAATAATGTATAAATGACATAAACTGCCTTGATAAAATACTGATCTTATCCAGATCTCTAAATGCTACTAAACCCCAAGGATTAGTTCTTAGTCCGTTACTCTGCAGAACTGACATGCACACAGTCATTAACCCATTTTGATGAATAATAGACTATTCTATACTTACTTCAAAAATCCAATTTTCGCATTAACTTGTAAATCAGCAGAACAATTTTCATTGGCACAAAACCTTGCAAAGTGTACCTGAAAATAAAATGACAACAGTTTTTGTATTTAAGTTCAATTGGCAGTCTATATTTGTGTCTTTTTAAATAAGGAATATATGATAGGTTAGAAAAATTTAAAAAAATGTTAGCTCATATTTTATTTCTTCCCAAATATAAAATTTGAGAATGCTCAGTTTCAAATGAGAAATAATAACCTGGTTAAATAAATTAAGCATTTACAGTAGGAAAATTTAAAATCTAAATTGTCAAGTGGAAAAATGAAATCCTCTTTAATAATATATATGAAAAAAATAAATTTGAGCAAAGTATGAACTCTTAAGTGTTTAAAACCTGTGCTACCAAGATTTCTTGTCAAGTTCCTTTCAACTCTCAGGCTTCAGCAGTTAGATACCATTTATTATTGCACATAAGCAATTAATTTTCACAGGACAGGTACTTTATATTTTTAAAAAGAACAAAATGTAAATATTTATACATTTTGAGACCATGAATGAAATTAATAGTTGTCTATCATAAATGTTTCAGAATTTATAAAATGCTGAGCATTTTTAGTGGGAGCTAGAGAGAAGGCATGTGGGAAGACCTGAAGTACACTGGAAAAAAATAGATAGAGAGAAAAGATATGCAGAGAAAAAGAAATGGGTGAAGAGGGAAAACGAGAGAGTCAGAGTAGGAACTGGTTAATTAAATGGGAAATAGTTAGAATGCTGTCAAATAGCATGTCAGACCACAGACTGCCTGAACAAGGGGAAAACAGAGAAACGTATAAATGTTCCAACAATTAAGTAAATGTGAATTTTCTTCTACCACTATTATGTGTAAAGAAGGTCATTATAAGAATTAAGGTGTAGATTATTACAATATAATTACAAATAGTCAAGGCTTGAGCTTTTATACATACAAGTCTTCAATTTTCATTAGTGATGATATTTACAGGATACCTAATATTGAAAACTGAAGTTCAACAGAAGAATGAAATATCTATCTACTATAAACATTTTTACATAGGGTGCAGAGAAAATCCGCTATCAACTTATCATTCTCATTTTAGTTAATATCGAATATTAGACAGAGATGAATGTAAACTCTCATATCCTAAAGTGACTTGGACAATTTCGTCTGGACAGGATATGAACCAGACCTTCAAACATCCCTTTAATGTTTAACATTCTGTGAATCATTAGCAAAGGTTTTAATAAATTCTTTTATCATACACCAAAACATCCTCTGGAGTGTTTTTTGTATGGCTGGATAGTAGAGGTCTGAACAACTTGGCTCTGTCAGAAACACCAAAGTTATTTTGTGACAAATTAGAAAAAGTATATCACTGGTTAGGATATAGGGTCCTGGGATGTGTAAAAGGCATAATTAAATTGAAAAATACTGTGTGATAGAAATGTATATGTTTATAAATGAACAAAGCATGGCAAGAGGATTTAACTAACAAGATAGGAATGAAACCTTGGATAGACTGAATGGGAGAGAGAAAATGAGAAAGAGATCAGTACACTGAGCACATGTAACACTAAGAAACACATGAATCAGCTTACTTCTACTAAGAGTAATCACTAATAACATATTTTCTCTCACTCGCAAGAGAAAATTAGCATTCAATATATACAGGAAAATAGTGCTATGGCTTAATAATGCCTGTATGTCATAGTATTGTTCTGAATGAATGAAGGAAAAGATTCCTACTGTTTTTTCAATCTTGTCTTTTTCTTTCTTCTGCTGCAGAATCGGCCGTAGTGGTGGGAATTCCTCATTGCTTTTTTTGCTGAGGAGATCATTCCCAAGGTGGTAAGCAGCTTCAATCTGAATTGGGGTGAGGATGTCCCGCACATCTTTCTAAGGAAATTAAAATGACATAAATCAATTAATAAATATAATCACATACATGAAAATATTCAGAACCTCTCTTTTCCTGTAGATGAAACCAAATGCCACATCTAGAAGTCAATAAGCATTTCCACTTCTAAACCATATGTAAGTCATTTAAAAGTGTGATTCAACATTTTTAGTTAATATTTTCCTATAGTAAACTTACATAATAAAAACATTACTTTCTCTCAATTTGCGTCTCTCAGTAACATTTTGATTCAATTTGATTTCATAGTGAGTATGAAATATTCTTTTTCTCCTATGCCTTATGGACTTTTCCAAGCTACATTTTTCACAGATTAAGAGTGGCATATAGGGGATTTTGTTTGCTTGTTTGTCTAGTATACTGAATACTAAGCACTCTATTTAATTTTATTTTTATACTCTTCTCAGATATGTACTTTCGAACATCACAAAAGATTTTTTGAATTTATCAATTACACAATTGTAACCCATTCAGAATCTATTCTGCTGTTTGAAATTTGAATTCATTATTAATTTTTGCAAAATTTTAGTTCTAATCTTATTGTAGGTGGTTGAGAATTCTTTGAGATTATATTTTAAACTACTCTTTTCAACCTCAAAGAAATATTTCTTGAGTTTATTAAAATATTTAATTTAATATATCTTAATCTTTGTTTCTATATGCAAGAATTAATTTTAACAACACTTTCTTTTAAAGCACTTTCTCATGAACTTAAAAACTATTATATATTCATTTGATTATTCAGCAGTCTCATTAAGGAATGATCACATTATTATCAAAATCTTTTGCTAATATACGTAAGTACAAATAATACATAATAAGAGAGGAACTTCAAAAGTTTTATGTACCAGTTAAGAAAGCATTTCTCTAGATAGTAAATGTATATAGAATCTCAATTGTATGAATTTCAGGCAATATTCAAAACATGACATATTTTATAAGATCGGTTTCACAAATATGCCTTAGAAATGAAATTTTTCAGTATTAAGACTCCTAATTCTCTTAAATTAGAAGTCAGACAAATAACTTTGGTGGGTCTTCTTGGGGACTCTCAGTAGTCCCCAAGGGTGGACTCTCAGTAGTGCTCTGGGCTTATTCCTGACTCTGAACTCAGAAATCACTCCTGGGGTGGGAGAGGGTGATCTTGGGGGACTATGTGGGATGTTGGGGATTGAACCTGGGTTAGTTATATGCAAGGCAAGTGCTTACCCACTGTGCTACTGCTTCTGCTCCTGGACAAATAATTTTTACTAATAAAATAATATGTGAGCATTCACAAAAGTATGCAGTTGACAGTTTTTAAATTGCATAAAATAAAACATGTTTATGACAAATTTGCTAAAAGGTACCTTAGATACAACAAAGACGAAAAGTAAAAATGACCTCACTTGAGAGGGCAGTTACCATTCAGATATAGTCACTTACACAGGAACTATGTAGGTTTTTTAGTTATTATGGAAACTATAGTCAAATGATATTTGAAAAATTAGTCATAAACTCTGAAGTCTTTAATATTAAAAAATTTTAAACTTAAATTTTGTATTTAACTCTGTTTTCAGATGCCATTTCAATCAATAGTTTGTCTCAGTTTGAAAGACTCATGAAGTCTTTCTTCACCAAATAAGAGAGAGAGAGACTCAAATGTTTCACCATGGTAGAAGTATTACATATATTATGCCAGATGAGTCTTTCAGTGGATTCATGACACTGTAATTGACAGACCTCAAAGAGAGTAATGTCAGTGAATATTCTCTCTATAAGCATCTCAAGATTGGATCGTATCTAAAACATAACTGTCTAGAAGCAAATAAAGAAGAGATTATTTTCAACATTCATCATTTAATTATCCCTAATGGGTGGGGTAAAAATAGCGATCACACAGATGATTGCTATCCTTTTTATATAAACATGCATGTTTTTGATAAAAAAATCAATGAGGTGAATTAATAAACATGACATCACATAAATACTGTATCACATTATTAATACATGTACAAAATAGTTGAAAAGCAAATAGACTGACAGCAGAGTGCTGGGGTTCACCCTCAGATCCAATACTCATTCTTCCTGTAACTGAGCAGATTAGTTTGGCAATCATTCAATGATGTCACTTGAAAACGGAAGTAATGACTGCTTGTGGCTATTATACTTATACCTTCTTACAAAGATTTATGACACAAGTAAAAACACTTTGCATAAAGCCTGTCACTTAGTAAGGACTCAATAAATGTCAGATGTTGTAATTATTTTGTGTATGTTTTTCCAATGTAACCATGGAAAAAAAATAAGTAATTACTGAATTTCTTTTTAATTCAGGTTTAAAGAGCAGAATGTTCCTATATGGTAGGTCAATTTTGGTAGGCTAATCTAAAAAGACTCATAGAAATTAATGGCAACAGCATTCTAAGACCCCAGAAGAACATGTCAAAGAACACCAAATAGAAATGCCTTATTTTGGATATCATGGAAAATTTATAATAAATTCTGGTGAAAAACTGAAATAAATTAAAAAATTTACACCATCAATCTAGAAACACTAAATGAAAAAAGTTATAGAACAATAATTAGATTTGTATTAACTTGTAGGTTCCTGGAATATTTGGAGTATGAATCAAAGTACTCAAAATAGTTTACTTTTCCATTCTTTCTATAAGAGATGATTTTTAAAAATTACTTGGTAAGCAATAATCTCCACATTAAACCTTGACCATATAGGAATGCTGCAAATCAAGGTCCAAATCCCAAGTTATCAACTTGTGAAAACGGAACAGCTTGAAGCCCTGAGTATTACAATAGCAAACTTGATTAAATTATTCCCAAGGTGTAGGAGCTAGACAGCCACTGATTGTCCCTCCACATGTCCACTGTTTTAATTCTTCTCAACAAGCTCGCTTTGACCAAATCACATGTTATCTAATTCATACTAATTTTCCACAAGGTCTTGTCTACATCTGGTGTATATTACTTTCATTATCCTAATTAGCTATTAATTATGCTTTTCTCACAATATATAAAATGTACGTGCACTCTTGAAAGAATTGTATGACAGATATTCACACTTATTTAACTTTAACAGCTCTACCTAAGGACAAAAGCTATCAGAAAAATTTTCAAGTGACTAATTAAGTATTTGGGAGTGAAAAGTAGATTTGCTTAAAATATTTTGTTAAAGTGAGCATGTGCTATAATGAAAATATTTTATGGCTATTACATAAAATAGGATACCCACAAGTATGCAGATTAGCACATGCTTAGAATTACACAGTCTGTTCTGTTTGACTTCCATGGAAATTTATTTCTATGGCCAACTTGAGAAGTCAACTGTAGGCCATTTCTTCTTGTTTTATTATGGAGTGAAGGAATTTGTCTAAAATAGTTTACTGAAAGAGTCAGGAATGTTTACAAAATAATGAGTGAAAGGATATTGATATATAAACAATTGAAGATGTCGCTTCATGGTCTTACTTTGTCAGAGGCAAGGGTGGGGATACGAAATGTCACTCATAAATCCAAACATCTAGTGCACAGGATGAGCACATAACATGAATACATAAGAGGAGCAGGGAGACATAATCTATACTTCAAAGAATAATTTTAAGCAAGTAATCTGATCAGGTTTGTGTCTTTTAAATGCTTCTCTCACACCAACAGGAGGAATGGGATGGGTAAAGAGAAGGTTTGATTTTGAAGCACAGATTAGAATTTTAATCAGTACTATCATTTGTCACTGTAATCACTTAATTTAGTAAACCTGGTTTAAGAGATAGAGAACTTTCAAATACATGGCATTCCAACTTCCCGAGTGATGACAACACTCTCATTATTTTTGTAATGACTATAACATCAATACAATAAAACAGTAGACCAATAGAACCATTATAACAATAAAATATTCTTAGATTTTTCCTTTCAGAGTTCTTTTAATAGCATCAAGAGCCCATCATGCATAAATTCATTAAATATCAATTTATGTTCTGCCATGAGTGATGAGTTGAGTTAGATCTAGAAATACAAACATGAAAATGATACTGTTCTCAAAACATTTTGCAATCTAATCATTAGCATGCTCAATCATCAATTCATTTCTAGAATTTCACAGTGTAATTACTTTCACTTAGATTTTTAGTGGAAATGTAAACATACATGGATAAGTTTACAGTGTACTATAGATAAAATATAATATAAAATAAAATTTATAAACTATTTTTGTATAAGTATAAATGTATATAATATGAATATGAAAGTACAAAGTATATTTACTAATCAAGATTACTAAAATGTAAGGTTTAGAAATTGCCTAGATTTACAGTAAAAAATAATTTTACTCCAGAGAGATATAAAGCTGAAATCTGGGAAATTTAGGAAAAGAACAGAATGAACTACTACTATGTAGGTTAGCAAGTTAGTACCATGAATTATTATACAGCACACCAAGGTCACACACTGAACCTCAGGATACCAATGGGGTAAGACTTTTTTGGTCTTAACACTAGAATAAATACTTCCAACTTTCACTGCAAATGTTGTGGGAAGGAAGAGAAATCTCTTCATGTACTATTCCCATTCTCTTCTCAGATATTCATGAGTATTCATTCCATTGAGACTAGCCGAGAAATATCTATGAAAATCTTAAGGGAAGTCCAACTTTCATGTTGCTTCAATATTACTAAAATGTGCTACAAAACGCTGATCAGGTCTCTCTAAATCAAGAGTCTCAAAAATTAATCCTTGTTCTAAGATCTTGTCCTAATCTCTAATATTTAATAAAGATGCATAATTCAATATAGCAAAGGCAGACTTATTTTCATATTCTTACATGTATGGGGAAACATTTCCATATAGAGAAGTGATGTTAAAGAGATGAGTATTTTAATACATAAGATATATACTGTTCTAAAAAAATCATTTCTAATATCACAGAAATCTTTTGTGAACTCGACTCTAAATTTCAAGCAGTTCTATTTTTCAAAGGTTCAGTAATGTTATGGCCTCAATATCAAATAAAGATTGAAAAAATTATTAACTATGACACAATGAGTTTTTTAAAGCAAAACAAAAATAGAACTTTTTTAATCAAAATACTTTCAAAATACTTTTGAATATTTTGCTATTTTTGATAAAAATATTTTTATCAAAATACTTTCTTTTGATTTTCTCAAGAACAAATTTTGACCAAGTAAAACAATACAACATTTTAATAATATATAGACTAAGTAGAATTGAGAGAACTGATATATCTAGCTAAACACATAAATCACCAGAGTTCAGAGCAACATACATTTTACATGTACATATTAGTGCTGTAGATGCTTAGGGAATTGTTGAAATTTATTTACTAGATTCCAAGATTTAGGGCTGAAACCAAAAATGGGAATACTAAAGAGAATAATGAAAAATGAAGTTTTACAATGACATCTGGTTTTGCTAAAAGTAAAATTCTTGTCTTTCATCAAAGGACACAATAGGTTTTATATGTATATTTTAGAGATGTTCACATGTGTAAGATAATGAAGGAATTTTGAATAAGAACATAAACAAAATTCAATACTTTTTTCACCTTCAAGATTTCAATGACTCTTACATATTATAATACTGATGGAACTTTTCTAGCTAATTGCTTTAATATTCAACTCAAATAATTTACTGATCCTACTAGGATCTCTAAATTCAATTTGCTCTCCATCCTTTAATTTCTATATTATATTCCCCCCTTTTTCCTTAATAGATAATAAAACAATGCACCTGCATACTTGCCCCATCAACTCACTCATCCCTCCCTTTCTTCACGTTCTTACTCACATCTCTGAATAATTACAGTTTTCAAATTTGAATACAATTGGGGGAAAACCCTATAATCCCACTAACTAATCCCAAGTACCATGACTGTAGCAAACTCTAAGTCTGTCTCACATGTACGCTGTCTCACATGTAAAACACTACACATCTTATTCTCTCACTCTCCTAGAAAAATATTACATATATTCTTTCCAAATTCCAAAGACTTCCCCCATTCCTATAGATAGAAATCTGCTTCCTCTTTTTTTCACTGAGTAATTAAAGCAATAATAAGAGAACTTCCACAGTCCTCCCAACCACACCTACCTAACATCTGCAAGACAGATGAACTACAAATATGCTTATCTAGGACTATAACCTTTACTTATCATTTAATCCCACCACTCCAGTATTTTCAAGAACTTTGCTCCAACTATTACATCCTCTCACCACACAACTGGAAAAGAAAATCATCATGAAATTATGCTATGTATCCCATTTTAAAATAAGCAAGTCTTCATTCTACCTCTCTTTGTTAGACGCTGACTCCCAACTCAATCTCTTTGGTCTCCACTGGAGCAAAGATCTGTGCAAGTATAACCTGCTTTGTCCACAGTTCATCTCTTCGTTTTTTCTATAGTACTAAAAGTGTTCCCTGAAAAACTATTGTTGCAAACAACTGATGGCCTCCTTATTGCTACACCTAATAATCAGCTTCAGGACTCATCTTACTTGACTAAGCAGCAGATTTAAAAACTTTATCGCTTCTTTTTGCTCTGTATCATTCACTTCACTTCTGAGGAGTGCAACACGTTCCTCAATTTCTTCCTTATTAACTTGTCAATCTCATTTCTTTTATAAGCCTTCTCTTCTCTCCAGCCTACTCAGTAGCATCCCAGAAAACACACATGTACCCTAATCTGTGCTGATCACTGCTGTACCAGAAAGATTTATCAACCTCATGCCAAAAGATTTATGCCTCTCTGCAACTTCAGGTTAGTATATAAAAATGTTAACTTAACACTTGAAAGTAAAACAGGTCTCTCCAGCTTGGCTGGTTTACAAATGAACTCCAGAATTTCCTACCTCAAATCTGTTTTCCTTGCAATACTATTTCTATTGATGAAAACTACATTGTTAGAATTGCCTGGGCTAAAGACTCTAAAATCATCCTGGAGTCTCTATTGCTTAAATGCATTTGTTTGCAAGTTATACTGGAACTATCTTTAACAACTTTTCACTAAAACTACTGTTATCATCTTCACTGTAACCATGATCTCTCAGCTGCATCCCTTTTTGTCAACTTTGATACCTATGATCTAGTCGCAATATAGAAGCAAGAGTATGGATGGTACTTTTTTTAGTATGAAAATCAGATCATGTCGTTTTTCTTTGTTCAATAATAGATCTTTATTGCTATGATATGATTTGACCTTTTTCCTCTACTTGCCTCTAGTTCACATTTCTGATCCTTGTCTTTTCATTATTTTCTAAATAAGTAATAATCTGGCTTTGAGGCAGTTATTGTTACCCAGATTTTTTCTCTTGTGATACAATCCTAGATCACACCTTGAGAATCTCTGATCTAGGACTGTATCACGAGAAAAAATCTGTTCTCAAGCCAGTAGCATTAACATCACCAGAGTACATTGTAGAATAGCAAATTCTCAATCTACTCACTGAAGATCTGCTGAGTTACTAACTCAGCAACTTTAGCATCAACAAACCCTCCTGGTGATTCTGTTGCATAATATATAAGTTAAGAACTACTGTTCTATAGAGCCACTTATAGTTTTTAATTTAATTTTTCTTTTTATAAGGTTTTGTAACAATAATTTATAACATTCACAATTTTAACACCAAACCCACCACCATTACACCTTCCCACCACCATTATTTCAAATTTTCCCACCACCACCCAAGCTTGCCCCAATGGCATATCCTAAATGATTTATTTTGTATTGCTTGTTATGATTAATCTTCTAAAATTATCCAAAAAGGTTTCCTTAGAGAAAATTATGTAATCTACTCATAGTTAACTTCTCATACTTTCAAGTATTGGCTCAAATATTGTCTCCTAGTGAAGGTCTACATTCCTTCTATGGTGCTGCATAGCTTTCGACACTGTTATCCTTTATGCCTTTTAGCATCACTATCTTCTAACAAGCTGTAACATCTACAGCATCTAAAAAATATATACTTTTATTATATATTTGCTTATCTCACCCACTAGACTATATCTATATAAAAGACAATTTTATATATATGCATTATATATATATGTATGCATTATATAGGTATGCGTGTATATAGACATCTATGTGCATGTAACCACATGAATATATATGCATGTATATGTATATATATATAAACTATAGTTTGTTTGGGGCCATACCCAGCAAGTGGTGCTCAGGGCTTATTCCTGGCTCTACACTCAGGGATTATTTCTGTGCTCAGGGGCCATATGGGTCGCTGGGAATTCAACTCAGGTCAGCTGAGTGCAAGGCAAGTGCCTACCCACTGTACCAATGTGCCAGCGAGTAAGAGCAAGAAAATTTTCATGTTTTATTCACTACTCTGCATGTGTCTCAAACTGACACAATGTAAGAACTCAAAAAATATTTACTGAAGTAGACATATAGGTAAGTGGTAAATTGAGAAATACATCCAACAGAAACAACTATATTAGGCAAGAATGCTCAAGCAGCAGGCAGGGAGTCTGCTGAGAGGTGGGGGCTCAAAGCCTTAGTACATAATTATGCTGTCACCCCACTGCACTGTAACAAGTGCTAAGGCAGAATGTTTGTTATGCAGATTAACTATTAATGATGGATATATATTATGGAAGAAGGGAACAATCCACGCATCCTGACCACCAGGCCTTTTCATTTTACATTATTATTAAAAATGTAGAATTCTTTAGTTACATGTCCTATATTTTCAGATTATAGAAATACAGCAGTGCTTTGGAATGCCCTGGATACCATCCTTGTGGGAACAGAAAAGGCAATCATTCTATTTTCGTATCTGCTTAAATGACAGAATCCAAGGTGGGGACAAATGCTTCTATAGCTTAGGTTAGTCAATTTTGAGACTAACGTTGGGGCCACATATAGAACATTTATAATCCTTGTGTTCTTCCTTGTGTTACAAAAGAAGTGTACTAGCCTTTACTCAATCTATATATATGTATATATTATATATATTATATATATATGTGTTATACTATGTCCCAACAGAAGCAAAGATTGAGGAAAGAAAAAATTATTGGAAGACATGCAGTTCAATCTTTTTAAAAGAGTACTGCTAGGTACCAATCACAGAAACTAAATGATTTTGTTTCCTACTGATGACAATGTTCAAAGTCAATGGTTATAAACTACCGCAGTGGACACCATAGTGACTGGGTGACAGTAAAAGTGTATGCTCAACACATGTGGACATTTCTAGTAAACTCTCCTGTCTACTATAAAATTATTTCAAGGAAAGTATTCATCTGATGAACCCTTACTAGAAGAAGCAAAGCAAAGAAACATAGAACTAAATAAATCAGACTAATTTTCTTTTTTTACACAAATTCAACACACCATATTTCGAAAGTTCTAATTCTGTTCCTATTATTACCTTTATTTTGTCCATCTTATTGCATTTAAATGGCCCCAAGGTTAGTCTCAAAATTGACTAACCTAAGTAAAAATCACAAATTAGCAGGATTTAAAAATTTACCCTCTTTGACGGGGGGCGTTCCGGCCCATCCTTCACGCCCTACCGAGGTCACCAGTTGCCCCCCACGAGCGGCTCTCTGGCATGGCCATCACTCCAGAGCACAGAAACCAATCTCTTAATTATCTGACTCTCAGTAGAAATACTTCCAGGGTTAATAAGTAAAATAGCAGAAATCCAAAACCAGACATCTTTTAATTCTTGAACCCAGTTGTAGAAAGCAAATCATTTCACAATGCTTTTTCAGCATGGCTGATTTGGGGGGGTGGGTAAGGTAAAGGTAAAGGCCCTCCCGTTGATCGTCGATTTGCTCGAGCGGGCCCAGTAACGTCTCCATTGGAGACTTTGTTGTTACTGTGTCTGGCATATCGAATACTCTCGGTAGCTTACCAGGCTCTCCGAGAGGGGCGGAGGAATCGAACTCGGGTCGGCCATGTTGGCCGCTTAGTAAGGCGAACGCCCTACCCGCTGTGCTATCGCTCTCTAAATAATAATTCATTCATTCATTCATTCATCATCCTGTTAATCGTTGATTGCCTCGAGCAGGCCCCAGTAACGTCTCTTTCATCCTAGCCCTGAGATTATATTCAAGGCTTTATAGGAGAATGAGACCCATCATTGTTACTGGTATTTGGCATATTTGGTGCGCCACGGGGAGTTTTCCAGACTCTGCCCTGTGGGCAGGCTATATTCGATAGCCTGCAAGTTTGTCCAGAGTAGGAATGGGATAATGAGATATCATAAAAAGATGTTCTGATAAGATGTCGCGCGGCCGCGAATGCGGCTGCGCGGTTCTGGGAGCTGCATTTTGTAGTCTCTGAGTCTTGGCCGCTGATGGGATTACACGGCGCCAGGGGGCCAGGTGGTGGGTGTGACCCCCGCCTACTGGAATTTGGAGGATCTGGGTGGAGGATGCTCGACTCCAATTCGAGTAGGCTTGGAGATCTCGGCCCCGGAACCCGCGTGGCTTTGTCCCTCTGCCAGTACCTTCATGTGCAGTCAGTCTCCTGCCCCTGCGCCTGGCTGTTCCTCGCCGGGGTCCCTTGGAGGGGAGCGGGTTGAGCTTTCCTCCCCACCCCGACCAGGGCTCCGGCAGCCGAAGACCTCCAGGACCAGCCACCACCATGCTGAGACCACTCTCCGCACACATGAAGGTACTGGCAGAGGGACAAAGCCACGCGGGTTCCGGGGCCGAGATCTCCAAGCCTACTCGAATTGGAGTCGAGCATCCTCCACCCAGATCCTCCAAATTCCAGTAGGCGGGGGTCACACCCACCACCTGGCCCCCTGGCGCCGTGTAATCCCATCAGCGGCCAAGACTCAGAGACTACAAAATGCAGCTCCCGGACGAGACCAGTGCAGTCAGTCTCCTGCCCCTGCGCCTGGCTGTTCCTCGCCGGGGTCCCTTGGAGGGGAGCGGGTTGAGCTTTCCTCCCCACCCCGACCAGGGCTCCGGCAGCCGAAGACCTCCAGGACCAGCCACCACCATGCTGAGACCACTCTCCGCACACATGAAGGTACAAATAATAATGGTGCAACTTTTATCGAAACAATGAAGCTAGTCAAAGTAGACAGAGTGTTAACTAGAACTCATCTGCCCCACAGACATTGGGGGTGTGTGTGGGGGGGTTATTGCGGTTCTTCGTGGTGAAAAATAAGTATTGGTAAAGGGAATTGTGATTGATATTTGCACGACCGAGACCTAAACATGAAAGCTTTGTAACTTTTCCCAAAGCGATTCAATAAATAAATAAATAAATAAAAATTTACCCTCTTTAATCCTCTACAATATATATAATCATTATTTTAAATTATATTAAAATCATTCTGCTTTTTAGCCTTCAAACTCTAATGCTTTATTCTAACAACAAAAATTGTTAAGAAAAATAGCATAGGGATTATGCTCTTAGCATTTAGTATTGTACTGGAGCCTGGATGCTTGTTTATATTTGCTTGGATAAAGTATTTAAGGGAAAATTAAGTTCTGAGACTACTATTTGAAATTCAAAAAAAAAAAAATCCTGGGAGAAGTTTGGATTTTTTCTGTCAACAGATTTTTCTGATGAAAGATTCCATTACCTATGAAAATGATCTTCATTATTTCATATGATAAAATTGGAACAATACAAAACAAAAATAATGATTATTTTGAGAATGATTGTTTTAAAGAAAATAAATCTGAATGTGGTTATGCTTTGGTAGGATATGAACAATCATGAGAGCTATTTTCCTGGCCCACAGATGATTGCACCCTTCTTCCTCCCCCCCTTCCACACACACACACTCACAACTGTGCAAGTTCCCACTGACATCACCAACAATGCTGGCACAGATACAAGATAAAATCCTAAAGCATCACGCTGGATTCTGCTGCTTTGTCAGAGCCATATCAAAAACCAAACCAAAAAACATTCCTACTTATTCTCCTATTCCCCAAATAGATCTGAGGCTCAACAGAACTATTTAATGCACATTTCTGACCAAGTCTATAAATAAGAACAAAAAAATTGCAGTATAAAAAAGGTAACAATTTAGTCCCAGAAGAAAATACAGCTCTTAGGGGACACGCCTAAAACATATCCAGGATTTGTTCCTCAGCACCACACAGGCAGTTGAGCAACAAGTGCTATAAGTCTGGAGACTTCTGAGCATGACCAGGTGTGGCCCTGGAGCTACCCCCATCATACACTGAAGTGCAGGATGACCAGGGGAATCTGTGACACCATGCCTCCCAGGCAGCAGCACATCCTCAGGCTCTGGCACTAAAGTGCCAACTATCATTACAAGTAGCTCCAGGTCCCCCTAACACTGCCTGGGAGATCCTCTAGAATAAGAAAAATAAAAACATAAAAAATTGAATAAAGTGTTTACTCTGTGTGTGTATACATGCTGACGTGTGTGTATATTCTTTAATAGAAACTAGTTGAAATTACCCGCATAAATGCTTGATAGGTGTGACAGTTGGCTATTTTGTGTGATACTTTTATGCTTCCTGTTATCACATCAGAACTTCCATTAGAAGAAAAGTGGAACCTGGATGGGGTCTCTGCCTTTCGGTTCACATCCAGACTCATGTTATAGAGTAACTCTGCAAAAGATGTAAAGAGAATCACAATTAACACATGTATCTAAAAGCATTTTATTTTTATGAGCAAGAGTTACACAAAATTCTATAAATATATTACTGTTTGTTTGTTCAATGGCTTTAAGATATTAACCTGAAATATCATAGAAGAAATTATTAAAAAATACAAATCTCAAAAACATTTTATAAAAAAAACCAAACTGTCCTCTATGTTTCTATTTTTTAACAGTATTAACAACTTTGATTATTTGCCAAATCTTCTCACATATGAATGAGTTAAAACTTCAAGACCAGTTTAATAACTTTAAGGTCCAGAGTAAGATCTCAGATCTGAGTGTGTTTTTTTTCCAACATCTGAATAAGGGAGTAAAAGGAGTATGACACTTTGATGTCACTTGAGAAAGTTTTTCCTTCTGTAGTTATATATCTGGGACTCCGCACCAAGCTGTTTTCACTGGGGGCGCACCAGAGGGGGGTGGGCAAGAGTCCTCCCGCCCCAAGAGACCCAGCCCTGGCAGCCGACCTTCACTATCCAATCACTGCCACATTCCAGGCCACTTTCCGGACCACGCGGCCGTGACATCATAAGACTCTTCCTACCCATTGTCCTAATTACCACACCATGTTTGATGGAGTTCATACAGTAGGCAACAAATCATAGAGAGAAACATATATATATATATATGTATATATATATATATATATATATATATATATATGCCTCTCGGAGAGCCCATCAGTCTACCAAGAGTATCCTGCCCACACGGGTAGAGCCTGGCAAGCTCCTGTGGTGTATTCGATATGCTAAAACCAGTAAATATAACAGATCTCATTCCCCTGATCCTGAAAGATGAGTAAAAAGAGGCTGCTAAAATCTCAGGGCTGGGATGAATAGACATTACTGGCACCCGCTCAAATAAATCGATGAACAATGGGATAACAGTGACAGTTATATATCTGATTTTTCATACTGTTGGCTTTGTTTATTTCCATTTCTTTCTGAGGAGTTGCTATTATTCCTTTGATTTACTGAGTTTTATATAAAATGCATAGTTCAAAAGTCAAAGCTATATAAATAGTTTACTCAAACATGTCTCTTTTCCAGTCAAAGAATGCAATTATTCTTTCTGTTTCAAGCATGACAGACTAGTGCTGAATTATGGAAAAGTAAATATAGGCATTTTTTCAATAAATATTCTGCCAGTTTGGTAAGAACTTACTTTAGATATGTACAGTAAATAATCAGGTGCTAAAGGAGATCTTAAATATGCAATAAAAAACAAAACAGGGAAATATTTTTAAACCAACCAGATATTATCAAGAAGAAGGAACCATTTTTCTCAAACTAAATGAGTTACTTGAAAACCAAGCTAGGTCTGACAGTCTGCTAAAGTAGCTCTTGATTTTAAGAAACTATTAATTCACAAATGATATTTAACTCCTGAAGTGTTATGTTTTAAGAGTAACATACATATCCAGGTGATTTTTATTAATTTACTTACTTCAAGGAAATATATTATTTTTACAAGTTTTGAGTATGTTGTCAACTTTCACTTTACTTAGAAAATACAGTCCAAATAAACTGACTTCAAAATTTTAATGACAGTTTCATTATAACTCAGAAAAACTGAAATTGTGTCGGAGCCTGACCAGAGTTATGAGGAAGTTCTAGGGACTTTGCCTTGCAAATAAGGCTGTGTCACAGCTGCAAACAGCTAGGAACTCTGAGTGAACTGGGTTGGGGTCAGCATGTCCTAATGCAGCTGCTTTCTGTAATAGATTTACTGTGCTATGATTGGATGAAAGTTAAACAAATATCTTACTGGGCTATTGGGCAAGCTTGCATAGATTTTGATGTGAATTAATGGGAAGTGGGATGTGAAGATTTACAAGGTGGTCTTATTTGCTTCACCAGTAACGTTGTGCATCATTAGGCTACAAAATAATATGTACTTTAAGGTGTTTTGATTTTATGTAATTAGCCAAGCAGCACAAATGCTGGCCAACTTCGACCAGGAGTGTAGAAAGGTCAGACTGCAGCTGAATCTCATGAAGACAGTGTTCATGAGAAACGGTCTCGTTCCTGACATTCCATTTTCTCTCAATGGAACAAACATCTCCAACCGCAGCAGTTATGTGTACGTAGGTCGAGAACTCAACATGATGAACAATCTGGCAACTGAGTTGTGCAGGAGGAAGAGAGAGGCATGGAACACCTTCAAGAGCATGAAAGAAATAGCTAAGAGGACAAAGAACCTCCAGTTCCAGGCACATCTCTTCGATTCCTGCATTAACATATGCCTCAGAGACCTGGGTCCTATGAAAACAGGATGAGAGTGCTATTCGGGTCTCCCAAAGAGGAATCGAAAGAGCTATGTTTGGAGTATCACACTTCACTCAAGTATCAAGTGACAGAAGAAATCTGGAGTTCCCATCTCTGTCAATGATAGAGAATCAGGGATGCTGTCTTGTTTGCCAAGGCGTTGAAAATCATATGGGCTGGACACGTAATGCAATTTGGAGACAACTGCTTGCTGGACCAGAGCCATTACCGACTGGATTTCACGGGACTCAAAAGATGGCATGGCCGCCCACCTATGAGATGGTCAGACTTCTTTGTCAAGACCCTGAAGGAATAGTTTGAGGCTCTTCATGTTCCTAGAATGAGCAGACTCCATTGGGCTACACTAGTACGTGACAGGGATGAATGGAGATGTTACTGGTGCCTGCTTGAGCAAATCGATGAGTAATGGTATGTCAAGTGATCAAGTGATCTTATGTACTCTGAGGTATGCTAGATGTTTTGATCACTAACCCAATGAAAAGAGGCTGCAAAAGTCAATCGGCTCCAAATGGCCTGAGTGAGTTTTGGCCCTCCGTGCTTCAACACTCCACGTACCCTGCTTACCTCTGCAGCCCCAACTGATCACTAGAGAATTAACAAAACTGAAATAGCCATGGATAAGTTCATCACCCTGAGTTTAAACAAAAAGTGAATTCTGAATAAAAATCACCTCACAGTAGAGTAAGATGCCTTGGTTCTTATCTAACATGCTTACCATGTGAATTATTTCTCCTAAGTAGTCATTTTAGGGCAACCATAAGGGATGATTTTGCAATATGCTGATTATTTATGAGTTTAAAATATTTGCTTTCTTACTTTAAAAAAAAATCTAGTCACAATGAACTTGCTAGCACCATAAACACTGATTTCACATAAAGGGAAACAAATCTAAGTCAATGTGTTTCTTTTAACATTAGTTTAACTCAATGTATATAAACGATCACGAATGATTGGTTTGAGGCTTTTCGTGTTCCTAGAACGAACAGACGCCTTTGGGCTACACTAGCACGCGACAGGGACAAATGGAGACGTTACTGGTGCCCACTCGAGCAAATCGACGATTAATGGGAAGTCAAGTGATCAATGTATATCTTTTATCACAGACATGCTGTTACAGTGTTACTAGGATTATGCTATCAATTAATGCCTGAATTAAGATTGAGTCCAACACTGTGAGGATGTGGGCAAAGCACTTTTAAAAATGAGTCTTATGTGGGTCTGGAGAGCTTGTACAGCAAGTAGGGCACTTGACTTGCACATAGCTCATTTAGGTTTAATCCTCAGCCTCATATCTGGTCTCCTGAGCCCTGACAGGAGTGATCCCTGAGCACAGAAATAAGAGTAGGCCCTGAACACAATTGAGCATGCCCCAGAGACCAAAAACTTAAAAATTAAAAAGTAAAATAAAAATGAGTCAGATCAAAAGTAGAGATACCATACCCTTTACATATTTCCCTGTATAGGCTACCTCAGACTAAAACCTATATTACATGTCGATCGCTACATATTATAAGTATTTGCTGCCTTCTATGGTGTTTCTATCAATATTTCTCAGTCAGGGGATAGATGGCTATTATAAGGAACTGGAACCACTGATAAAATTGTATTAATGCAAGGCACAGCGGGTAGGGTGTTTGCCTTGCACACAGCTGACCTAGGTTCGATTCCCAGCATCCCATATGGTCCCCCGAGCACCTCCGGGAGTAATTCCTGAGTGCATGAACCAGGAGTAACTCCTGTGCATCGCCGGGTATGACCCAAAAAGCAAAAAAAAAAAAACTGTATTAAAATGGTGCGTGGAGGCATGGTATGAGACTAGGGAATCAACAATGGGACAGTGGGGGGCCACAGGAAGGACATGATTTTGGGAAAAGGTCAATAGGTGGAAAAAGGATGAGAAACTGGCTTAGATCACCCCTATATGATCAAGAATACAATAAACTCCTGTTTGTTTTTGTGTTCTTATAAATTGTGTAAATTATGAACATTGCAATGATAAATTCAAATATACTTCAATCACAGTTTCATTAGTAAGTATTTTTAAATTATTTTAAATATAAAATATTCAGTAACACTAAGCTTGCTAGAAAAAAAAATATTTGCAAATTCACACATATGTAACTTGGATTAACCACAATTTTACTTAAGTATATCAAAGCTACACTATCCGGAGCAGATAATGGAAAATTGCCTATGTATAGGGAAATGAGTATGGGTGGGTCTCAGGAGCTGAATTACAGTAAATAATAATCAGATTCTAGGCTCTATAAACTTCTTCAAAAACTTAAATAGGATAAAACATGAAGAATCTCTTCTCACTGGAGACATTGTTGGTAGTAAATGTACATAGTTTAAGGGATGGGTGTTAGAACAATGTATGACTGAAACCCAATCATGAACAACTTTGTAACCATTTATCTCATGGTGATTCAATTTTTTTTTAAAGAATCTCTCCTCAGGTTTTCTAACTTAGGCTAACTTCAGGCCCTAGGATCCTAGAAAAGGAACATTGAGACTCTTTCTATTCAAAAGAAGTCGGAAAGATTAACTCATTTAGATCACCTTAAACAAAAAGGAAGCAACACTTCTGCTTTCTTGCCATAATTTCTAAACAATTGCCATAATGTGTCCCATTCATTGAAGAAAAATATGAGAATCCAGAAGATGTGAAAGATATATATATATATCTTGTGTATATATGTGTATGATATATGTGTATCATATATATCATACACATATATATACAAACACATGTATATATATATGTATGTACATACGGATGCATTTCCATAACAAAACCTAACGAAGACTCAAAGATGATCTGGATATTAATGAATGAAGTACCTTTGCACTGAGTATAAAGCATTCGTTATGCAAGGGGCAATTACCTATATAATCTGGAACGTCTTTGCCCTTATATGAGAAACAGAGCTTTAGGTCCATGCACACAGAAGGTAATCCATTTTCAACACAGTCAAACTTTGTTCTGTTTACTGACTCAGGGTGGTTTAAAGAAGCTTCAACAATCACAACAGGTCTTGTCCTAAGAAGAAGATTAAAATTTAGCAATGTCAATTACAGAACTATTTTAGTCAAACAAGAGAGTTTTTATTGAATGAAACTTACTTAGAAAGATGATAGGGGTGATAAGAAGAAATGTTCAAAAGAGAACATGGTGGGTGGGCACTGAGAGATAGTACAGTGGATAGGGCCCTTGTTCTGCACAAGGCTGATGGGAGTTTTTATTTCTAGCATCCTGAATGGTCCCCCTCCCCCCACTCCCCATCCTGCTGGGAGTGATTCCCAAGTGAGGAGTCAGGAGTAACACCTGACTATGGCCAGATGTCACCCAAAAATATGAGAGGGTGTGTGTGTGTGTGTGTGTGTGTGAGAGAGAGAGAGAGACAGAGAGAGAGAGACAGACAGACAGACAGAGACAGACATAGAGAGAGACAGAGACAGAGACAGCTTCACCAGAGTAGATTAAAGCAAGCAAAAAGAGACAAACAAATGAGACATGTTTCAGGGAGAAAAGGAGCTTGAAAACCAAGCCCCAAATTCTTTTTTCTTATGAAAACTGTTTTGTCTTCTCCACTAACCAAGTAATATCATGAAATACTCTATTATTATACATATTTACTCAACTATATCTCTGTGCATGTATACAAAAAGCTTCTATTTTCATTTTTATAAAGTGATTTTTTTTTGCTTTTGGGTCACACCCAGTGATGCTCAGGGGTTACTATGCACTCAGGAATTACTCCTGGAAGTGCTCAGTAGACGATATAGGATGCTGGGAATCGAATCTGGATCAGCCACATACAAGGCAAATGCCCTACCCGCTGTACTATTGCTCCAGCCCCCTAAAAAGTGATTTTGATGATTCAGTTATACCTTATAGAATGTATAATCTTTTTACAAATGAAATCTTCTTTGTATACTAAATTTCCATAATTAAATTTCAGAATACCAAAAATAACATTATGAGGTCACTACCACTAATTTAGAAAATTTATCACGTCATTTATAATTAAACTTAGTTGTCATTAAGTAATGAAAGATATCAACTCACCTTAGTATAATAGCAGAATTAGATCGAAAAGCACCTACTGCTATATCTGGTAGACAAAAACAACACAGATTAATGATCATCGCTCAACAAAGAGAATTACTTTTCAGTCAAAGATATTTACCACATCACCTTTTAACTGTATCAAAACACAGTTACAATTTACTTACAGAAAATTAGAAAATAATACTTATGACTCCTTAGATTCAGAACACAATTGTCTAGATCAACTCATTCATGATAACATTATCACTTTACACTGTAAATAAAATCTTTATGATAAAATTATGTTACAAAGATAGGTTTACTAAAATAATTCCATTTTTGAACTAGCAACATTTACCCAGAAATCTCCCTTGAAAGTAAAAATATTTTTTTCTTTTTATTATCATCATGTTTTGTTTCAGCTTTATATTTCTCTGAAAAGAAATGAGACATTAAGTCCTTGACTTCAAAAGAACTTAGAAAAAATCAAATTAGAATGCTTCAATTTCAGCTTTATGTATTTGGAAATTAATATCTACAAGAATGCTTATTCCAATTTACAAAATACAATTTTATACTCACCTACATATCCATTATGATCTGCATCAATTTGTCCAGATATTGACTGTCCAAACATACTTAGAGATTGGCTGATTTGAATTCCTTCAATTCTCTGAAAAATAAGTAAGTTGGTGGGAAGCAGCTGCTCACACCAAATACCTCAGAGAAGCAACAGTATAGTTAAATAACAAGACTTCCAATTGGACACATTTATTTGCAAGGTGTTTTTTAGTTATGTCAAATACTTATGTCTAAGATAAATGTTTCCAGATTGAGGTGACCAGCTAACATCTATTTTGTGGCTAGAAAAAAAATGATTTATTTTGTGAACAAAAGGAAACTAAAACAGATTTTCTAAAATTATTCTTAGTCCCTATTAATGGGTTTTCTTTCAGCTCTTAATTTATTTCCCTAACTAAAATAAAATATGAGCCAAGTAATTTGGAAAATAAGATATCTATAATCACTTCATAAAGACTACTACTCAGCTTTAAACAAGATACTTCCTATTCTGTGTTTAATTTCATGTCCAGATACTGATCTGTAAGTTTCAGGCTATTTATTCTCAGAGAATCATTTACTTTTTGATATACAAGGATATAGCTGTAATATTAAATACATAGAACCATGTACCTCTTTTGCCACATCAAAAATAACAGTGTGAGGTAATGCTTCCATAAAAGTTTCTTCAGAACACATCTCTGTATCACTTATCTTATCACTTAATCCCCGTTATTCATCGATTTATTCGAGCGGGTGCCAGTAACGTCTCCATTCATCCCGGTTGCGTGCTAGCGTAGCCCAATGGTATCTGTTCGTTTTAGGAACATGTAGAGCCTCAAACCGATCATTTAGGGTCTTGACGAAGAAGTCTGACCATCTTATAGGTGGGCGTCCACGTGATCTTTTGATGTCCCGTGGAATCCAATCAGTAATGGCTCTAGTCCAGCGGTTGTCTGTAAACCTCATTACATGTCCAGCCCATCTGATTTTTGATGTCTTGGCAAATGAGACAGCGTCCCTGATTCTTGAGCGTTGACGAAGATCAGAACTCCGGATTCTATCTCTCATTTGAGTGAATCGTGATATTCCAAGCATAGTTCTTTCGATTCCTCTTTGAGAGACCCGAATAGTGTTCTCATCCTGTTTTCGTAGGGTCCAGGTCTCTGAGGCATATGTTAATGCAGGAAGAATAGTGGAATCAAAGAGATGTGCTCGTAGCTGGAGGTTCTTTGTCCTTTTAGTTATTTCTTCAATGCTCTTGAAGGCATTCCAAGCCGCTCTCTTCCTCCTGCGTAACTCAGGTGCCAGGTCATTCATCATGTTGATTTCTCGACCTAAGTATATATAACTGTTGCATTCGGAGATGGTGGTTCCGTTGAGAGCGAATGGAGCGTCAGGAACAAGGCTGTTTCTCATAAACATTGTCTTCGTAAGATTCAGCTGTAGTCCGACCTCTCCACACTCACGGTCAAAGTCCGCCAGCATTTGTGCCGCTTGGCTGATGTTTGGTGTTATTAGAACGATGTCATCAGCAAAGCGGAGGTGGTGTAGTTGCCGACCATCTATCTTCACTCCCATGTTTTCCCATTCTAGTCGTCGTATGATGTTCTCGAGGGTGGCACTGAAGAGTTTTGGTGAAATGGTATCACCCTGCTGAACCCCTCTCTTGATATGGATGATTACTTCTTTGTAGAATGGTGAGATCATGGTAGTGAATCCGCAATAGAGCTCACGAAGGATCCTGATGTATTGAGTTTGTACGCCCTGATTGGCTAGGGCTTCCATGACCGCTTCCGTCTCAACAGAATCAAAGGCCTTCTTTAAATCAATGAACGTTAGACAGAGCGGCATCTTGAACTCCCGAGATACCTCAATGAGCTTGGTTATTGTGTGGATATGGTCAATGGTACTGAATCCTTTTCGGAATCCAGCTTGTTCACATGGTTGTCCTTCATCTAGTGTTCTGCTAATCCTATTCAGGATGACTCGAGTGAATAGTTTGTAGATGACAGACAATAGGCAGATTGGGCGATAGTTGGCAATGTCGTGGATGTCTCCTTTCTTGTATAGTAGTACAGTCTTGCTGGTTTTCCATTGGGATGGAACCTTGCATTCAGACAGGTAGCGTGTGAAGAGTCGAGCTAATGTATTGATGAGTACTGATGGTAAGTTCTTCAGGTGTTCAGGTCTGATCTTGTCTGGACCAGGTGCTTTTTGTTTCTTTACCGACGAGATGGCATGTTGGATTTCGGAAGGGAGAACATTGGGAATGACATATCCATCATGTGGTATGTGGTATGTGGGCAAGTGGATGTGGCTATTAAAGAGATCTGAGTAGAAGTCATGAATAATCTTCTCCATTGCCCTTCTGGAAGATGTGATAGATCCATCATGATGTCGGAGGGCAGTCATCTTGGTTTTGTAGTTGGTGAAGGACAGGCGGGCATTACGAATGTTTTTCCCAGCTTCTGCTGCATCTACCAGTACTGCTGCTCTCCTGTTTTTGAGGTCATCCTTGATGGCTTTTCTGCACTGTTTTGCCAGTTCGGACATTTGCTTGTGGTTGCCTGAGGCACGTGCCAGGCCACGTTGGCGAATAAGTTCAAGAGTGTTCGAAGAAAGACGGTTTTTTGTGGTTATCTCTCTCTTGGCATTCCTTGCACAATCATGGAGGTGCTGAATCATTCGATCGTATTCCTCATCAATGTTGTCAATGACGGCATCTTCCCATGTTGCCGCAACAGAGCCAAAGAGTTCCCAGTTGGTGGTTGTTCTGGGAGTCCTCTTCTTAAACCTTGCATTCTTTTCTCCTCGTTCTGTGAGGTAGAATTTTGCACGAAGAAGACGGTGGTATGATCCCGTTTGGAATTTTGGGACAACAGCAACATCGGTTAGGCAAAACCGCCGATTGAATATGATGTGGTCTATTTCATTGTGGAACCATCCATCGGGAGACTCCCATGTCCAACGTTTAGATTCAGCCTTTTGGAATTGTGAGTTACCATGGAAGGTTTTGGTTGACATGATGAACTCAGACAGTCTGTCACCCTGTTCGTTCCATTCCAGGCCATGGGTTCCGATGTGGAGTTCATCGACTGATCTTCTTGGTCCTATCTTGGCATTAAAATCACCGACAATGATCTTGTAGAAGGTGTGATCTTTATAGAATTTCTCCAGCTCCATGTAGAATTTCTCAGTTTCTTTTTCACCATAACTGGATGTTGGTGCATAGACAACAAAGATAGAAACTGCCGGTAGTGAGCCACATTTATTCAAGTGTAATCGTCCGATTCGGGTTGTTAGGCATTCAAATGAATCAATGCTTGTGACTAAGTTTGTGTTGACAAGGATACCGACACCACCGACGCCTCTGTATGTTGAGTTTTTATATATCCAATGAAAGACCCTGCCTTTTTGAATGTAAAGATTACATTCAAAAAGATTACAATAGATTTTATTGAAAGAATAGTTTTAGTGCTCTGCTGAATCAAATGCAGGGCATCAGAGAAGGATTTGCTCTTTTGTGTCTTCTCCATGAACTATGGAACAGAAGCCACAAATAATACCTAGTGAACTGAACGAAAATGAGCTTATTTGGACTGGCATAGATATTACTCAAAACACAAAGTAGATGAAATACAGAAACAAATCTTTCATAGATTGCAGAGAAACTAGAATGGAAATGAACCAGAGCTCCTATTTATGAGGGGTGGGAATGGGGGGGGGAGTTTTAAAGTATTATTCAAGATCTTAGGACAGAAGAGATATTATAGTGGCTTGGGCCCTTGCCTTGCATGTGGTAGACCCAGTTGAGATCCCTGACATCACATATGGTCCCCCAAATATTGAACCAAGAGTAAGCACCAAGCACCTAAGCACTACTGGGTGTGGCCCACTCTGGCCCCCAAAGCAAAAACAAAATCAAAGCATTGTTAAGTAGCTAAAAAATCGGACCATATAGGTGACTACAGGAAATGGCAAAATGTGAGTTTCAGCATTTGGAAGAGAAAATTAAGAAAAACAAGTCTACAATAACACAAGAAACTGCAATGAAGCTTCTGAAAATAGATTTGCAAATGAATAGTGTCTACCTGTGAGAAGGTTGATGCGATCCCATCTTCTCGGCCATTGTAAATGTAAATAGCACCTCTCAAATCATCTTCTTGTGGGGCTCCAATAGCAACATCTATTTCAGATTTTAGTGACATAACATTTATTTCTTGATAGAGAATGCAATTCTGTAAGCTAACTATCAAGCTCCTTAATTTGCATCACATAAGAAAACTCCTTATCAAAATGTTTTTCATGCTAGACTGAAAACAAATAACAAGGTACTCACATCTTACTGCACAGTTATTTCACAGAACCCGATGGTTATGGAAGAGGCATGGTTAATGAGTCTGAAAGGACTTAGGAATGACTAGGGATCACTCTCTAGTCAAACCTCTAATCCCAGCCCAGCTCTGCCACTGGGCCCCAGCTATCCCATATTTTGCCCATTTCTTAATCTGTTTTAATTCCCTGACATGGAGTATGATCCTTAACCCACCCTCATCATAACTCCTGGCTCATGAAAAAGTACAGAGGAAATGGATAAAGAGAGTAAAGGGAACAAAGTTCCAATAAAAAGATATTAAATAAGTTCAGGAAACAAAAATATAGACTAAAATCAACATATATAACATATTTATATCTTAACATTCAATTAACATAAAATATTCATGTTAATGTGTAATTAAAAATATTGATACTACATGAAATATTCTTATAAGTTATTAAGAGAGCAGCACTGTAGCACTGTAACACTGTCCTCCCGTTGTTCATCGATTTGCTCGAGTGGGCCCAGTAACATCTCTATTGTGAGACACATTATTACTGTTTTTGGCATATCAAATACATCACAGGTAGCTTGCCAGGATTTGCCTTGCGGGCGGGATACTCTTTGTAGCTTCCTGGGCTCTCTCAGAGGGGCAAAGGAATTGAACCCAAGTTGGCTGCATGCAAGGCAAACGCCCTACCCGCTATGCTATCACTCCTGCCCATTAAGAGAGTAAATCTTAAAATTTTATCACGAGGGAAAAAGTATAAATATATAAAACACTGGATGCTATACCTAGTATAGCAAACATTTGTAAAATATACGTAAATCATGCATAATTAAGGTGCTACAGCTTAAACTTACACAATATTATCACATCAATCATAAAATTTTCAATAAAAAAATTTAAAAAATGGACAAAGCAGAAAATGATATGCCCTGAAATGAATCTGCATCAATTTAGTTGCAAAATCTCCAACTAAATACAAGATGTGCTGCGATTAGAAACTAAATAAAATAAAATTTATTTTATTGCAAAAAAACTATGCAAAGCAAAAATAATATCTTGAATAATTTTCCACCTCTAAATATATTGCCTTTATGTGTTGAACTTTCAGGAAAAGTGCTGCTTGGAACCTCAGTTCCCACATGCTCTCCACGAAACCACACAGTGAGTGCTTTCCTCACTAAATTTCTCTTCCAGAGCTTAGGAAACATAACATGCTTTTCTGTCTGTCTATCACAGCTCTAGAAAACTGCATGGTATTTTCCTCTGTATTAGAACTATTTTGATATGGAAACTGCTTACTATCCATGATATTTTTATAACTCTAATTACAAGAATAATTCAGGGTATTCCTGGATGCCACAAAAATGATTTCTCATGTATGCAAACACACACATGTTTTATCTCATGTGTGCAAACACATATGCTACGTCCTCCATACTTCAAGATGTAGATGGACCCAAAAGCAAGGCAAAGATATAACAGGAATGTAAATATGGTTTTATGCATCTAGACAAGGTCCTGGACGGGAGAGAGTCTAGGGGTAAGGATGCGTGTCTATCATGCAGCTGATCCTGGTTCAATTCCTGGCACTACACAATCCCCAAAGCAGAGGGAGGAGAGGCCTCTGAGCACTGCTGGGTCTTACCACTCTACCTCCCCATCAAAGGTAGGACCCTAAAAATGAATTCTTTAATAAGATTTCACTGTACCACTGTCCTCCCGTTCTTTATCAATTTGCTTGAGCGGTCACCAGTAACGTCTCCATTGTGAGACTTGTTGTTACTGTTTTTTGGCATATTGAATACGTCACAGGGAGCTTGTCAGGCTTTGTCATGCAAGTGGGATACTCTCAACAGCTTGCTGGGCTCTCTGAGAGGGACGGAGGAATCAAACCTTGGTTGGCCACATGCAAGGCAAAGGTCCTACCCACTGTGCTATCGCAGCAACCCTTTAAAAGATTAAGGCATAAAATAATCTTGTGTTTTGTTTTATTATAAAATTTATAAAAAATGTTATTTCATTTCATGTGCATCTGATGTGACACATACTCTACATCTGACCTGGAATACCTGACATTAAAGTGCTCAATAAATTTAACAGGACTATCATTTATGAAATATAATATTTGTCATACAATTTTACAGCACTTTTGAAATGTAACATGTATCATCATAACTATAAAATATTCATTCTTTATCTTTTGTTTTGAAAATTATAACTCTAGGAATTATAATGTACTGTATTACCAAATTACAGCTGCATAACATAATTATAGTATACATTAAATAGGATTTTTAATTAATTTCTTGACTTTATTCTTGTATTTCTTAGGTTGCTTCTTGTCACTCTTGCTATGTGGGTCACACCTGCTCTGATAGAGGTGGCATAGAGTACTGATGTTCAATCCAGGGTTTCATTTGCAAAGCATGTGCTCTATCATTTGAGACCTCACCAAAGTAACACATTTTAACCATTTGAAGTAGAGTAAAAAATGCAGGCATAGTAAGAAGTTGAGGGTACAAGAAAGAGTTTATAGTATTCATTCACGATTGCCAGTATCCAAGTAAGTTCTTAGCTAATATATCAATTGCCAGACATAATTCTAAATCTCAATAATATCAAGTATACTTATTTCTGGAACTCTGGAAATAACACTTTACACCCCCCCACCCCCCACACACACACTTTCCACACATCCGGACGAGCCTCATGCATGAAAGAACTAGCAGAGGAACCCAGGCATGCGGGTCCCAGGGCTGAGGTCTCCAAGCCTACTCAGATTGGGACTGGGCCCTCTCCAACCAGACCCCCCATCTTCCAGTAGGTAGGCATCATACCCACCAGCTGCTGCAAGTGCCAGGTTAATCCCATCAACGGCCAAGATGCAGAGACTATAAAACCCAGCTCCCAGAGAAGATAAGCGCAGAGTCTCCTGCCCCTGCACCTGGCTGTCCTCATTGGGGCCCCTTGGAGGGGGAGGGTTGAGTTTCTCTCCCCCCTCTGCCCCGAGCAGAGCCCCAGCAGCTGAAGACCTCCGGAGCCTGCCACAGCCATGCTGGGACCACTCTCTACACGTCCGGATGGGCCTCAAGCATGAAAGAACTGGCAGAGGAACCCAGGCATGTGGGTCCCGGGGCTGAGGTCTCCAAGCCTACTCAGATCAGGACTGGGCCTTCTGCAACCAGACCCCCCATCTTCCAGTAGGTAGGCGTCACAGCTCCCGGAAACGCATGGCCACATTTGCGGCCGCACAACATTTATTATCTGTCCTTTGGAGAACCTGGCAGACTACCAAAAGTATCCTGCCCGCACAACAGGGTCTGGCAAACTTCCTGTGTCGTATTCAATATGCCAAATACCAGTAACAATGATGGGTCTCATTCTCCTAATCCTTAAAGAGTATTGAAATGGCTCTTTTAATATCTCAGGGCTAGGAAGAAGGAGACGTTACTGGTGCCTGCTCGAAGAAATCAACGACCCCCCCCCCACCCATTTGTCATTTTATGCCATTTAACAAATTTGATTCTCCATAGAATGGTAAAAGCAAACTGTGATAGGGAGACTTCAACAGCACAGTCCTAATGAACCCATCGCTTTCAATCTTGAAATCATCTGCGCAAGGTAGGTAAGTGGTCACTACCTGAGTCTGCTGGTTGCCACTGCACTGCTGCTCAAGAGTCTAGAGTCTAGGGGACTACCAAAATTCTCCCACAATGCAGCAACTTAATAAAGAATACCTGCCACGGCAGGAGCCTTCCTAGTTCCTGCTCCAGCTCTTTTGGGTTTTGTCCTATGTCTTTATTATACTGATAATTAAGTGGAATGGCCGTATGAAACTGCAATACCAAGTGAACCACATTTCAACTTTTCTGAAATCAAGATTCTATTAAAACACTGATGGGTTACAGTTTAATAGGCAGTTTCTAGGTAAGCATAAACCAGTGATGCAACTTGTAGTCAGCAGTTCCTTAGAATATATGAAATAAGGTGGAGGAAGTATCATTCTATTAACAACAGAAACGATCAATAGCTGACAACTGAGAAGTCAGGTAAAAAAAAAAGAAAAATCTTAAAATCCATTCCAACTCCAATTTCTACATTGAAAATATTCTAACTGTATTCTCTTCATTCTTATCTGTTATAAATGTAGAAATCTCATACCAAATTATATATACACTTATAATTACCTTCAAAGC
Source organism: Sorex fumeus (assembly GCF_029834395.1). Lineage (NCBI taxonomy): Eukaryota > Metazoa > Chordata > Mammalia > Eulipotyphla > Soricidae > Sorex > Sorex fumeus. Next base: position 34,864,279 of record NW_026606066.1, on the reverse strand, counting down.
CATCATTATCAATGTCACCAAGATTAGCTATAGATTCTCCAAATCTTGCAGCATATTTGTCACTTCCAACAAGTACTACTTCCATTTCATTCATTACTGCTCCCTAGACAGAAAGGGGAGAAAAGGTATCATTTAAAAAACTGACAACTTTACACATGATTTACTATTGTAATTGGATATGGATTTTTTTCTAATGCCTTAAAAAGTAGAAGAAATTACAAACTGGGCATAAGTACACACATCGCAGTTCAATTCAATAAATATTTATCAAGTTATGTCAACACACACAGTATTGTGATTAGAGTTAGGAAAACATAAAAAACTGTCAAACTCATGACCCATAGCCTTTAAAATCCAATAAATCATTTTGATAATTCAATTTAGCAAATATTTATTGAGTTCCTACTAAAGGTAATGCACAGTGCAGAGAGAATGAGGCCAGGGAGCAAGTTTCCACATGTACACGATACCTTTTTCCAAAGAAGATCACTCTTTTAGAAAAGATTAAACATGGACATATAAAAATCTCAGAAAGGAGAGTTTGCTTAGGAGAACCTGTAGAGATTTCATAAAGAAGATGAAATTCTAAGTGGCTACTTAAAAATGTTTATTCATTTTTCATAAAATATTTTAACAAAAATACCTATTCCCCCAAATTTCACTATAATAAATGATATAATGATACGTAGATGGCTCCCCAGATATCAGGTTGGAGTCTCATGATATTAGACTTACATTAGTGGAAATTTGCTTTGCATTTAGGGAACCCAAGGAGTCAGTGAAGCTTTCTGAGTTGAGGACTGACATAACTGAATCAGCAATAGAACATGAATCGGTTGAATTACACTGAAGTTTGAAGGTAGTTGTTAACAGTCAAATAATCAATGGTGATACAAGAATAAGCTGCTGTCACAGCTACAGATTTCTTTCTAAATTCTGATCATGTTATTCTCAAGTAAAAAAAAAATCATGCACTAATTATCACAGATAATTTCTTCCCAACTTTATTCATTTTATAAGCATACACTTTCTTCTACAAAATGCATTTTACTGCTTTTTATTTTCCAACTAAAATATTTCAATACTTATCTTCTTGAATACTGCATCTTTTCAAAAACTTCTTGACTGAAAGTGAAATATTTCTTTAATTTGTATATAAAAACTATACTAATTACTCTGCTGTATTTATTTGTTTACTCTTTGTAGCTTTTCTAGAGTCTAAGGTCCCTGATATCATAACTAGGAACACTTTCAATTCTTTTATAACTTACATTACATTTCAACACATAAAATGCCATTTCTATTTTTAATACTTATTTGTGGAATCAACTTTACAAAAACCAGTCAGTGACCCCAAAAGCAGTGAATGGGTATATAAAAGAAATAAGGGAAAAAGAGTTTCAATTTGAGGTAAATACCTAAATTCAGGGGAGGAAAGTGAGAAGAGGCTCAAGGGAGGATAAAAGATACAGAAAAAAAGATGAGAAATGATCTTGTCATTAAAGAAGGAGAGTGTCTCAAGGGGGAAATGGGGTGGTAATCATTCCTCAGGTATGCTCCAGTTACAAAGAATAGTGACCAAGAATTCTTGGGAACTACTGAGAGCTAATTGATTAGAAGGAGGTAGAAGACAGACTATGAGTTCATTTAAAAACAATTACTGACCAGCTACTCCAGGATTTTTTCAAGGTCTGAGAAAACAGCAGTAAATCAGATAGCCAAATCTTACCACACAAAATTTATACTCTAATAAAAGAACAGACACCAACAAAAAATAATAAATACGCTAGATAGTTGTTAGTGCCATTCTAGAGTTTAGAAATAGAATATCAGAGGAAAATAAAAACAAAGGAAAAACAATCTATGCCAGAAGTTTTGTTGTTTGTTGTTCGATTTTGGGAACTCACCTGATGGTGCTCAGGGATCATTCCTAGCAGTGCTTAGAGGGACCCTATGCAGTGTTGGCAATCAAACTTGGGGCCAAGGAAAATGCCTTAACATCTGTACTATCTACATCTATGTTAGGAATTTTAAGAGCTGACATTATGAAATTAACACCCAAATGCTCAAAAGCAGTGCCTCAGAATAAGAGTGAAGACAATATAGACAGTTAAACTGTTTCTTCCTTTTAAAGTGCAATATTGTATAAAAGTTCCTATTTATATTGGAATTGCTTCAAAGTTTAATGCAAAAGTAATTATACATTACCTTACTTTATATTCTTATTTAAAGTATTCTTATTTGAAATACTGTCTACAGTTTAATTGTGTAGAAAAAGTATGGAGAATGTGGGTATAGCAAGTGAAGACCAGTTATGACATGTGATACTGTCCATGAAAGAAAATAGCTATGTTTGATAAAAACATTTGCAAAATCCCAATAACACATAACTTTTTTGCTCTATATTCGAAATTTTGATGAGTGTTTTCTCTTAAGTGGGAGCATTTAGTATGATTCTTTTTAAACTTTTTTAAAACTTTTTTTCAAATTGTTAAGATAACGTGTTTATAATGGTGCTGGTATTTATGCTCTTGTATTTAGTCTGATTCTTAATGTAAGAAAATGTTTCATGCCCTGAAACCACTGACCAATACAATTTTAAATACTTTTTTGAAGCAAATTAATTTTGTTGAATCTGACTTGAAAACCCTGCCTCAATTTTTTTCCCCATACACCTGTTCCTTCTCTTTAAAGAACAGGTCAAAGACCTTTTAGGCCTTTCAATTTCTTATTTTCATTTAATGTTAAAAATCTACACTGCGCTCCTCATTTACCCAGGTACCTGCCCGGCTGCAAGGCCCCTTCCCAGGCCTGCATGGCTAACTAGGTCCCCTGAGAACGGCCGGTTTTCACCCTTGGTCTGTGGGGGACGAGAATTGAGGCACACTGCACGAAAACAAAGCTGAACTGCTCTGGGCACTCTCCTCATTCACCCAGGTACCCGCCTGGCCACAGGGCCCCTTTCCAGAGTTGTCCTCACCCTACATATCCCATAGGAACCATAAGTTACCCTCTTAGGTGGAACTTTCACTAGGTTAGCTTAACCACCAGAAACATATTAGCCAATAATTCATTAAGTCCATCTCAATTCATTCTGCATCCCAAGCAGAATAGTAACAGTGAGCGTTAAGGTCTAAATCACACTGGTCACAATGGTAAAGCAACTCAAAAGCCCACCAAGCTTTCTTATTGAAGAGGCTAAGCCAGAAGACACCAACAGTAATGAAGTGTTAGACCACCTCTCTGACAAGGAATTTAGAAGGGTGCTACTGAGGATGCTTAGGGAGCTAAAAGAAACAATGGAAACCAATGACAATGACAGACAAGAGGATTTGAAGGTAGAAATGAGGGAAATGCAAACGGAAATGTTAGACCTGAAAAACCTGGTAGGCGAATTGAAAAACTCAGTGGAAGTCCTCAGCAGCAGACTAACAGCTGCTGAGGACAGAATCAGTGAGCTCAAAGATGAAGTCCAGAGACTCTTCAGAAAAGAGGAGAAAATGGAAGAGAGACTCATAATTTGGGAACAGATGGCAAAAGAAGATCGTGATGAAGCCAAGAGGGGTAACATAAGAATTATTGGAGTCCCAGAGGGACAGGAAGAAAACCCTAATGAAGAAGAAACTGTCAAAGACATCACTGCTACGTTTCCAGAGCTAAAGAAAATATGTGATCAAATTCAGGAGGCCCAAAGGGTACCAGTTAGAAGAAATCTGAATAAAAATACCCCAAGACACATCCTGATCAAAATGACCAAAACCTTAGGTAGAGACAAAATTCTGAAAGCAGCAAGATCAAAGAAAGAAATTTCCTATAAAGGAGCATCCTTAAGATTCACAGCTGATTTGTCTGATGAAACTCTCATGGCCCGAAAACAGTGGTGGGATATAGTGAAAAAACTCAATGAAATAAATGCCTCACCAAGAATACTTTACCCAGTGAGACTCTCATCCACAACATAAGGAACAACACACAGTTTCACAGACAAACAGCTCAGGAATTTCATAGACTCAAAACCATGGTTACAAGAACAACTAAATGGGCTACCGTAAGACAAAATAGGCCTCTCAAATACACTAAATTTCAACAGAAAAATGGGACATAACCCCATAACAATAATCTCTCTCAACGTCAATGGGCTAAACACACAATTAAAAGACACAGAGTGGCAGGATGGATTAGAAAATTGAACCCATTCTGCTGCATGCAAGAAACACATCTCAATAGTCAAAGCAAACACAGGCTCAGAGTTAAAGGCTGGAAAACAATCCTACAGGCAAACAGCTCCCAAAAAGAAGCTGGAGTAGCCATCCTAGTATCAGACCACATTGATTTCAGAGTAAAGAAGGTCACAAGAGACAGTGAAGGCCATTTCTTATTGATCAAGAGATCTGTATGACAGGAAGAACTTACAATACTAAATATATATGCACCTAATGAGGGACCAGCAAAGTACTTAAAACAACTACTCATAGACTTGGAGAAAGACATTGATAGCAACACAATACTAGTGGGAGACTTCAACACCACTGTATCACCCCTTGATAGATCAACCAGACACAAGTTTAGCAAGGACATAGTTCATCTAAGGGAAAAATGTAAGAAAGGGACTTAGTAGTTATATACAGGACACTTCATCCTCAAAAAGCTGACTACACATTCTTCTCAAGTGTGCATGGAACATTCTCCAAGATAGACCACATGCTGAGCCACAAAACATACCTTCATAAAATTAAGAAGATAGAGATTGTATTAACAATCTTCTCAGACCATAATGTGCTGAAATTAGAAGTAAATCACATACACAAACAGAAAACTAAATCAAACACCTGGAAATTAAACAGTTCACTATTGGACAACGAGTGGCTTAGAAAGGAAATCAAAGAAGAAATCAAAAGATTCCTAGAAACGAATAAAAATGAGTACACGACTTACCAAAACTAATGGGACACAGCAAAAGTTGTGTTAAGAGGAAAGTTTATAGCTCTACAAGCATTCTTCAGAAAGGAGGAGCGAGCCCATGTAAATAACCTAACCTCACAGTTTAAGAGCTTGGAGAAGGACCAACAAAAGGAGACCAATCTGGATAGGTGGAAGGAAATAATAAAAATCAGAGCAGAGATTAACGAGATGGAAACCCAAAAATAAATCTGAAGGATCAATGGATGATTCTCCAAAAATTAGAAATTGACCTCCCATTTGACCCAGAAATACCACTCTTGGGACAATATCCCAGAGAGGCAAAAAAGAATAGTCGAAGTGACATCTGCACTTGTTTGTTCATTTCAGCACTGTTTACAATAGCCAGAATCTGGAAAATACCTGAGTGCTCGAGAACAGATGACTGGTTAAAGAAACTTTGGTACATCTACACAATGGAGTACTATGTAGCTGTTAGAAAAGATGAAGTCATGAAATTTACATACAAGTGGTACTACATGGAAAGTATCATGCTAAGCATAATGAGTCAGAAAGAGAGGGACAGACATAGAAAGACTGCATTCATCTGGGGAACATAAAATAACAAAACAGGAGACTAACACCCAAGAATAGCCAAGATAAGTACCTGGAGGTTTACTCCATGGCTTGGAGGCCAGCCACACATGCTAGGAGAAAAGGCAGCTCATATAGAGAAGGGAGCACCAAATAAAGGGTGTTTGGAGGATCCTCCCAGGATGGGAGAAGCATGCAGAAAATAGACTATAGACCAAACATGATTGCCACTCAATGCCTCTTTTGCAAACCACAACACCCAAAAGGAGAGAGAGAACAAAACGGAATACCCTGCCACAGAGGCAGAGTGGGATGGGGGATGGGGGTGGGAGAGATACTGGGTCCATGGTGGTAGAAAATGGGCACTGGTGGAGGGATGGGTTTTTGATCATTGCATAATTGAAACCCAAGCACAAAAATTTGTAAGTCTACAACTGTACCTCATGGTGTTTCACTAATAAAAATTAAAAATAAATAAAAAGTGACTTTGATGATTCAAATTATACCTTTTAGAATGTATAATCTTTTTACAAATGAAATCTTTCTTTGTATACTTAATTTCCACACATGCTAGGGGAAAAGGCAGCTCAGATAGAGAAGAGAAAACCAAATAAAGGGTGTTGGAAGGATCCTCCCAGGATGGGAGAAGCATTCTGAAAGTAGGCAATAGACTGAACAAGATTGCCACTCAAGGCCTCTTTTGTAAACCACAGCACTCAAAAGGAGAGAGAGAACAAAAGAGAATACCCTGCCACAGAGGCAGGGTGGGATGGGGGGATGGAGGGTTGGGAGTGATACTGGGATCCATGGTGGTGGAAAATGGGCACTGGTGGAGGGATGGGTACGTGATCATTTTATGATTGAAACCCAAGCACAAAAATTTGTAAGTCTACAACTGTACCTCATGGTGTTTCACTAATAAAAATTTAAAAAAAATCTACACTGGTAAAACCAGCAGCAATCTTTAAATTGTATTGTCAAATGATCATTAGATTGTATTGTCAAATGATCAGTATCTATTCTAAAATATCCCTCATTTGTTGTGCTAAGCAAAATAAGTAAGAGGGAGAAGAGTAAATATTGTAGACTCTCATGTGGGTATATAAAAACAAGGCGAGGTAAAGACTTAGTATAGCAATAAGGTGTTTGTCTTACACACAGTCAACAGAGGTTCCAGTCCAGCACTGCATCTGATCCCCCAAATTCTACTAGTAATCCCTAAGTACAGAACCATGTTTAAAATACCCTGCCAAAAAAAACAGGTATGCACCCCCCCAGTAAAAAAGTGATATTAAAAGGTGATAGACAAAATGCAACATCTTATTTTTAGAACAAATGTATACTACCAGAATTTTTGCTTTCATCATCAAATAAGCCTAAAAATATTTACTATCAGAATTCTAGAGTAAGAAATGATTCCATTTTGATCATAATTTTAAAAATGGTTTCCTGTATGGCTGGGGGCAAATGGACATACCGAGCCGGAGTTGATGTACACAAACACTCTTCCTTCTTCTCTGATAACGCTCTGCATGGGAGCTCCCACGAGTAGGTCTGAGAAGCCATCTGCATTGAGATCCACGGCACAGACAGCAGCTCCAAAGTAAGAGCCAAGCTGCCAAACCAAACCAGATTCAGTCACTGAGAAAAAGGCACAGATACTCATAAAAGTTCTTAGTGATACCAGAGGTAGAGACATGTTACCTTTTTTCCTTTCATTTCATGTATGATATTTAGTTCTTTTTTACCAATGTTGAATATGTATGCCTACAATTTGAAAAAAATAGAAAACAGTATTATCACATTAAAAAAACTGTCCATTTCATTGAAATATAAATTTTCATAACTTGCAGTTACCCAAATTAAAAAAATATATTTTTATGAGTAATATAAGATTTAGGGACTTATATACCTTCCTTACAAAATAAACCTCCTTTCTTTCTGTTTGAGCCACATCTTGCAGGACTTAGTGGTTATTCCGAATAATATTCCTAATATTATTATTTCTAAGAACTAAGGGGTTATTAGTTGCGTGGATGACCAGATAGTGCTGGGGTTCAAACTTGGGACTCAAATATGCAAAGCACGTGCTACGGTCTTCAGAATTATCTTCCCAGCCCTTTTTGTACTTTTCAAAGGCTCAAAAATTTAGAGATTGAAGTTTACACAAGATAATATAAATCATAACTAAAAATATTATTTTCCTAGTATTACCACAAAATATGTAGCTGCTTCCATTTTCTTTCAAATGCAGGTTGTAAAGGCATATATGTGTGTATGTATATATTCCCTGAGAATTCTATTAGAAACCTCATTTAACTGCTATAATTCTTTTTAAGCTTTTCAGCTAAATTTTGTCTAAAAGTCACACAATTTATAGCATTTCCATTAAATGTAGCACACTGTCCCTCATTTCTCATTTTCATTCCTTAGAATTTTTGCAGTTTCTCCTTTACGATCTTATTCTGTCTTGCAAACTCTCTCAGCAGCCTACTAAAACATTTGAAAATAAAAATGAAAATGTAGCTCTTACTTTGCCAATCTGTTCATGTTGGGGGGCTCCCCCAACTACTTCAGTGGTGTGCTGACTTCGAAAGTGACCAGCTCCAACTGAGTATCCTTCGAGAAAATAAAGAAAAGTAGGAGACTCATTTTCAATGAGAAATATATATTATCACACATCTACCCATAGAATTAAATGAAACTGAATTGAAAATAATCACATTAACAGCTTTAAGAGCATTTGTCATACTAATATTCATAATTGGTTACTTCCATGCATAAAGAAATTGTTAAAATTGAAACGAACTAATTATGTAGCTTATATTTCCAAGTCCTATAAACTGAAGATAGAACATTTATAGTTGGTTCATTTGTCCCAGTGTAGTAAATATGCTAGCTTCCAGAACTACAATAAATATTTGAGAAGATAAAATTAAATGTTCCATACTTTAATATTTTCTAAACTTCAACTTTCGTGCCCTGAAATCACAATATAATGATAACATTTTATAAGGAATAAAATATTTTTATTATGTGGTAAAAAGTGTGATACCAAGTTACATTTCTTATGCTGCTTCAAGATATCTTTGAACCATAAACAAGGTAAATGTGGAATTTTCAAAGAACTCCTTGTTTGAAAATAAACTCTTTCTAAATGGGGAAAATATTGACTTTTCTTACCATTATTTTTGAGTATATACTTCTCAATTTTTAAGCACCTATGATTTTCACAAGTCTATTTCCTCAGGATCTACAGAAAAAACATTTCTTATACTTTAACCAGAATTACTGCCAGAGAAATATTTTGTTTCTATACAGATATAGACTGTAAATATCTTAGTGATGGCTTATTAAAAACTCAGGGGCTGACAGAGGGAATTGAAAGAAATAATCTAAGAATTTAAGAGGCCAAGGACAATGATCTGTTTTTAGAGGCAAATATTTCATAATATCCTTCGTTTAGAATGCTGTCTGCAGACCAACTGACATTCTTTAAGGTGATCTCTTACAAACTGTACTTCCTCATACATGATAAAATTAGCTGATCTGTGTAACTGGGTTATGGGAAATTCTTAATAGAAGCTACTAATAAACTAATGTGTTAATTGCATTAAGATACATTAACCATAATAATCACAGGTTGATGATTATAGTCACCTTTCATAAATACAAAATATTAAGCTAAGTAAAGTTTCATAATTACATTCTAAAACAGTGTCTAAATGGTCCCTTTAACTGACATTGACTGTGATATGAAAATACAATTTCCATTTTTTACATTACTAGTATTTGTAAAGATAGCAATAATCTGTATTTGTCCATTTTCATAGTACCTAGATAGCTTCCAAATTTTACTTGGTTTTCTCTGTCTAAAAATGCCTTGAATTTATTTGTAATTATATTGTAGACAAAAAGAGATCCAGTCCAATAAGCTGATCCTGGAGCTCCCATTACAATTGAATCCTGTAAAAAAAGGAAAAAAGCACCAGGTTGTCATTAAATAAGATTAATGTCACCACCTCCAGCCTTCTCTAGATATAATCTTAAATGGAATGCATCTCCTATAATAAATTTAATGAATTTGAATACTTTATGAATTTTAAAGCATACTAGAAAACAAAAAAGGTGGCTAATAAATTTTAACTTAGCCGTAGAATTTTAGGTACTAAAAACTCTGGAATACTCATTAGACATTTAATCAGTGGACTTTCAAATCAAAGGTAGAACCACTGAACACTTTCTGTGAGAAAAGCAATGTGGTGTCTTAAGGGAAAAAAGATCTGAGTAACTGAATGGCATTTATTAAAGCTAATTATGTTCTGCCAAAGAGTAAAAATGCAGCTTTAATTTCAACTTCCAAAAAGCCACTGAACAGTTTCCTTAATGGTTTTGTCGAAGAAAACAGTCCAGTGGAATCTGAGGTAACTTAGATAATAGAAACTTAACAAAAGGGAAAAGATGAAGTTGAAAACTAGCTGATAACAGTCTAGTGAAATACAAAAGCATAAAAGCAACGAATCTATTTAACAAATTTCTACATTTCTTCTAACAACCCTGATTTTATCTTATTATTATTTGTTTTGTGGAGCTATGCTCAGAGCTTACTCCTGGCTCTATGCTCCTCAATTACTCCTGGCAGTGCTCAGAGGCCCGTATGTGGTGACTGAGATGGAACCTGGGTCAGTTAGCTGAGTACAAGTAAGAGCCCTGCTTGTTGAACTATCTGGCCGTAATCATCCTGATTTTTAAAAAGTCAATTTATAAATTAAAGAAAGCATTTTTACAAATAAGTTTTAATGTGAATTTCACAAAACAAGTAACTATAGCTAGTCTTGTTTCATTAAATTCTTAATATAAATTCTTTAAGCCTTAGTAGTTATTGTATGGCAAAGTCTTCTAAATAATATTTTCTGGAAGTAATGTGGACATTGAGTTGTAAAAATAAGTCATTACAAAGAAATTTAAAATCTATTTAGTATGAATTTTACTTCAATGCATAACATCAGTCTTCCAAACATTCAGAAGAACTAAGTAAGGTTCTGTAGGTAAACATTACCGTTGTGTAAAAACTAGATATTCCAGCTTGACATGATGCATAATTTTCTCCATACTTTTTTGCATGATCTAAATTAAAATAGAAAAACAATCAAGAATTTTATTTAAAAATAGTTATAATATGCATAATTTTGCATTTTATAAATTCTTACAAATATATCTATTATTTTTACACTCACTTTTATATTCCTTTTAAAAGTAGTAACTAATGAAACTTTAAACATTTCCCACAAATCTTCTATGATCTTTAAAATATGACTATAATATAGCAAATATATTTATATATACACTACATGTATTTATACTGTATGTGTGAGTGTGTGTGTGTGTGTGTGTGTGTGTGTGTGTGTGCGCACCTGTCATTTTTCACAGGAGATCATGCTACATACATTTAAAACTGCCAAATACCCAAAAAGAGAAGCAGGATTTGTGATTTCTAGTCGAGATTTGCTCTTTTAAAATTGGCTTCCTAGATTTTGCCTACTTAAAAATAACACATTGAATCATGAAACACATGGAGATGGAAGGTCTTTTATTGTGAAGTGCCCAGAAGGGCTATTTCTGGAACTTACAAGAGCAGAACTTCACTGCTGAAGAACTGACATAAGAAAACCTCTATCACAGTAACTATCAGGATGTTCATTTTTGTTTGCTTACCAGGAAGAAAAACTGCTAGCTAGGTCTTTAAAAAACAAAACAAAATAAACTATAACTATTAACTTTTCAGGGGGGGTGGGGAAGGGTGAGGAGGATAGATTCTCTTTTTTTTTTTTTGAGAGGGGGAAATAACCCCCAAAGCAGACTTCAGGGTGCATGGAAGACCTACTTAGCAATCTAGCTGACCGGCAAAGATTCAACCTGAGAGCTAAACTGGGGACTAACCCACCCAGCCACCCAGTATATCTGCTGAGATCAGACTCACCTATACTAAGTAAAGTAAAAGTAAAGGCCCTCCCATTGATCATCGATTTGCTCGAGCGGGCCCAGTAACGTCTCCATTGGAGACTTTGCTGTTACTGTGTCTGGCATATCGAATACGTCACGGGGAGCTTGCCAGGCTCTGCCATGCGGGCGAGATACTCTCGGTAGCTTGCTGGGCTCTCCGAGAGGGGCGGAGGATCGAACTCGGGTCGACCATGTTGGCTGCGTGCAAGGCAAACACCCTACCACTGTGCTATCGCTCCAGCCCTATACTAAATTCAAATAAATTTTAATTTCACAGTGACTCAAAAGTTTAAAAATAAGTAAATTGAATACATAAGTGGATAATTATCAGATCTTGAATTTTTCATGTTAACTCTGTGATCATAAAAATTTCTATTTGTCCAATCACAAAGACATTTTTAAAAACTAGAATTATGATAATTGGGAAAAAAAGGATTTTAGAAAGAATGCTTTGAGTGGGTAGATACCTTTAATCTGACAGCAAGGAAACACCAAGGGGAAAGAAAGGAAGTTTAAAGGTATCTATATGTTTCTTTTGATCAGAGAACATAAAAAATATCATGCCTTACCTTGATAACATGGAGCTATTCTTTTACTAAGTTCTGCTCGTAAATCAGAAGGTATTCCATAGCAAACACCAGTAGGGAGCTTATTTTCAGTTTTTATGTAAAAAATATTTTTCCATCTATGCCCACATGTCTGAACAAAACAAAAGTAGAGCAAAATAGCATGAAAGTCGCACCCACGATATCTGCCTTCATGAAGCCAATGAAGCATTGCCAATAACCTACCACTATGGATCCATTTTCTCCTGGCTGCCTGGAAAGTGTGACTCCTAACCACTGATTGTCTCTTTCTTCCACACAAGTCTTTCCACAAGGTTCTCCATGAGGGCTACCTGCAGCATTGGAAAGTAAGTAATTCGTCAGTTATCTTGAAAACAGCATTACCTGGGCAAAAGTATAGACAATATATGCAGAGCTCATTTCCAATGCTCCGTCTCACTGCCATGAGTGGTATCGCCCCTTCTCTGCTTCCTATCATCATTTATTCAGTGCACATAGTGGGGGTAATTGAGTTACTCTGTGAGAACACAATGATTCTCCTCACAGATGATTTTTGTTTGTACAACTGATTTTCAACAAGTATCACCAGGAAGAAATGACCTCAGTATAGAAGACAGTTGAGTAACGGGACCAGGGAAGGGAAGAGAGAGCAAATTCAATGAAATCAACCAAGAGAGAACAAAATCTATGAAACTTTTGTTTTGATCATTTATCTAGCATTGTAATCAACATTTTCACAGCATTTTAAAAACATATTTTTGAATGAGACATTAAGAATAAAAATACTATAACACAGTCTTTAGCACGTAAGTCAGTTTATTGGAGCAGCAAAGCAAGGCCAGAATGTGTAAAGTGGTCTGTTACAATTAGCATACTAATAGTTGTAGCATTTAAAACAAACTGACAGTTTGGTTTACATTTTGTGACTATACTCATATTTTCAACACAGGAAAGACTTGTAAAGACAAATGTCTTCATTGTAAAAATAAAGAGAGAGAGAGAGAGAGAGAGAGAGAGAGAGAGAGAGAGAGAGAGAGAGAGAAGAAAAGAAAAGAACAGAAAGGAAAGGAAAGGAAAAGAAAAGAAAAGAAAAGAAAAGAAAAGAAAAGAAAAGAAAAGAAAAGAAAAGAAAAGAGAAGAAGAAAAGAAAAAGAAAACTCCCAGTGGGCACTCAGGCAAGGCATGAATTGCCAGAAGGCCAAACGTAAACGTAACTCAAGTAATATAGTACTTGTGAACTATACAAGAAAATAGAATCTTTGTGATCTTTTGCCTTTGCTTTATAGTTGGTATTCTATTGAAGTAAGTTCAAACAAATAAATGATTGGTGGGGAGAATGTTGTATTATACCAGATTCCTTTGATAACTTCATTTATACTCTGTTCAATTACGATGTGACAGTTATAGTTCACCTAAGCTTAATTCTAAGGACAGGTAAATATCAGTATAAATGGATAATAACATGGAACTTGGACTTTTGTTTTGTTTTGTTTTTGAATTTTTTGGAGCACTGGTCTCTGTCTTGTGATCATTTTGTCACCCATGAGTCATTTCGTCTTTTCCCGTAGCCTTGACCTCAAAATAAATCTGCTTTGGTAAACTCAAAATACCTACGTAAATAAGGCTACTATTTTGAAAATGAAATTTGTTCACCCCAAATCTCCTTGTGGGGACAGATTTTATGAACTGTAACCAGCTATTTGCATAGACAAGCTATTTGGTCTCCAACCACCAGTCCACAGACCCAACAAGTCTGTTGGTGTAGAAAGGCTGAAAAACCACTCCTCTTCAACCCTGGTTACTACTGAAAGTTTGCAGATTTGTATGTATGTACGCCGGTCTGCAGGCGCAAAAAGATTAAAGGATGCTGGTATAGACAAAGGACCAAAACCCAAGCCCACAATGCAGTTGAACTAGATAACTCCTCTCTGAAGGCTCTGATTCATTAGGTCTGGTGAGCTCCTGATTACCCCAGGTGACTCTCAGATCTGGAACACTGATACAACAGAACAGCCTAATATCTTTCTGGCAATGTTAATGCAGACTAATGACTGATTGCTGGTGGCAGTGATGCCTAAAGCATGAGACTGAAGGAAGAATACTAAGCACAGACCTAGAAAAATTAATGCTCAGGTTGATTAATATGATCACCTACTTGAAATGAGAAGGGAATGTTGCTGTCGCCTAAATCTTGGTGAAGGATGGTTTAAGTAGAAACATAAGATCTCTATGTTGAAAGTGATAAAGTGGAAAAATAGGACGGCAGGGAGAGGACATGAGAGGGAGAGAGAGAGACAAAAAGAGACAATTGTGTGTTAGGTGGGTTAAGACCTAATGCATGGTGTTTATTATAGAGGCTGCATGACACCAACAGTATAAAAGGGAAGTGAAGTAACAGGTAGATATTTTAAATTTTTAATCATGATGAAACTTTCAGTTCAACTTTTTAATGAGATTCCTACTTAAAAAAACTGCCAAAAAGGATGATAAATGTTGAGTTACTCTACTTGAAGTTAAATTTCCTACTGTTTATCACCATAGATATTTCAAATAAAATATTTTCTTTGAAAATACCAGTGTTTCTAAAATTAGTTATTAATTAACTAAGATAATTTAATAGGAGGAAAATTAGAGATGAGGACAGTGGTCACAAATAACAAATTATTTTTGTTAAAATGTGGTTTATTGAGGCTCGAGTGAAGTAGAGCAAGTAAGGTGCTTGCTTACATGTGGTCAACCCAGATTCAATGCCCTACACCCCATAGAGTCCCTGGAATCTCTCAGGAATGACCACTGAGTGCAGAGCCAGGAATAAACTCAGAGTACTGCAGGGGCTGTGGTCCCAAAACAAACAAAATGTTTATTTAGTGGACACTCTCATAAAGATTATACCCAGTATTTATCTATCTATCCAGTTGATTCTGATTCTCTGATAAACACTGATTAATAAAATTACATTTATTTGAACTATCCTGTTTATTTCCAATGATTCAAAGATAAGGACTAATTTATCTTGGCCAGTACAGAATCTTGTTAACCATTATAGTACCTTCATCATGCAGTGCAGAAATGTGTGCTGAAAATAGAAGGTTCAGGGTTTGGAAACAGTGCAGAGATTAAGGTGCTTGCCTTGCATGCAGCTGATCCAGTTTAATCCCCAGGTAATAAGTAAAAAACAATTCAAAATCCCAAACATATATACATAGATTTGAATGTATAGGTTTATAAAAAGATCCTTACCAAAAAAAATCACAAAACAATTGTTCTTCCACATAAGAAGTAAAAATTTACCTAGGAACAAACCTACAGACTCATGTCTCTATCTTTTTTTACTTTCTAATATGCTTATCCCAACAGCCACAGTAATACTGAGGTAAGTATATTCTAGGTTAACGAAACACCCCACCATTTTAGTATCCTCATCATATAGTACAGGAACATGTGCTAAAAATAGAAGGTTCAGGGTGTGGAGACACAGCACAGGGGTTAAAACACTTGCTTTGTATGCAACTTTATACTACCATTTGGAACTTTTCTTCATTTCTGGGAACTTCTCAACCCTCTTTTCTAAAATGTGGGAGAATAAGTTCAGAAGAGGCAAGACATCTGCATCGTCAACATACACTTAGATCCTTCTCCAGAGATTCCCCTTAATCTCGCTTGCAGCTGAGTCTACTCCTTTATCATGGGGCTTCAGCCTTGGTTGGACTTCAGGATCACCTGAGGTGTTCTGAACACATTCAAAATCTGAGCCTACTTCTAGTGGCCATATCTGACGTATCAGGGGTGAGACATAGATTTCAGAATTTTCTGAAAAGCTTCCCAGGTAGTTGACATATGCAATTGGGTTTCCAACAAGTGTTCTATACAGCAATTGAATGTAGAATGCTTTTGTCCTGTACTATTTCTTGAAAAGAACTACTCTCATTTTCTAAAACATATTAGTATTATGTTTCCATCCTTCTGGTTTCAAGCAGATATTAAATGTTACATACAGATGTTAAGCACATTTTCATGTAGAGCTACAGCATTTCTAATCTGGTCAAAAATGATGATGATTAGATCTTCAATGAGAAAGGTTCTTATGATTTTCCCCGAGAGAAAATCAGAAAAAAACTTAGATTATCTTTTTACTTTACCCAAATGTCATGCTGAAAAGATTTATAATCTGGCTTTCAGTTGAGCTCATATATCACTAATCTAAGCTCTGGGTAAATTAAATCAGCCTCATAACTGAAAAAAACATTTCACATGATTTAACATAAAATAAGCTACCAGAAATTGAGGTGATAATTTTCTTTCATTTTTCACAACTAGAATAATTCTTAGCACAGGTGAACACATTTACCCAGATGTTAAAAAAAGATATACACAAATAATAACCCTTTGACTAAAACTTAAGCTGTATATATGAGCTGACTCATCTAATACATATATATATATGTCTGGCATAAAATAAATATGTATATATGTGGAACATTACTGTCAGTGAGGTGTTAGTATACACATTAACTCATTTGATTATCACAGCAGAAGCAGATGGTTGTCTACTTATCAATACATTATCATCATGACTAATAGTATTACCAACTCCAATTTTGCAATGAAAGAACTATTTTTGAAAGAAAAGGCCCTCCCGTTGATCGTCGATTTGCTCGAGCGGGCCCAGTAACGTCTCCATTGGAGACTTTGTTGTTACTGTGTCTGGCATATCGAATACTCTCGGTAGCTTGCCGGGCTCTCCGAGAGGAGCGGAGGAATCGAACTCGGGTTGGCCATGTTGGCTGCGTGCAAGGCAAACGCCCTACCGCTGTGCTATCGCTCCAGCCCAGGTATAAATAAGTGGAATAAAATCTTGTTACAGAGCAATCTGAGGCATTTGATCTCCCTTTCAGAAAGAGGAAAATAATAATAAACCCAAATATAAAAAAGTGCTATCGCTCCAGCCCAGGGCGATCAATGGGGTGACAGATGTCGCAGCTAGATCGCCCTAGCACAGCGGCAGGGCGTTTGCCTTGCACGCAGCCAACATGGCTGACCCGAGTTCGACTCCTCCGCCCCTCTGGGCTGGAGCGATAGCACAGCGGGTAGGGCGTTCGCCTTACAAGCGGCCAACATGGCCGACCCGAGTTCGATTCCTCCGCCCCTCTCGGAGAGCCCGGCAAGCTACCGAGAGTATTCGATATGCCAGACACAGTAACAACAAAGTCTCCAATGGAGACGTTACTGGGCCCGCTCGAGCAAATCGACGATCAACGGGAGGGCCTTTTCCCAGACTCATTTTTGAAAGAAGCTGTCCAAAAATACTAGCAAATAGAATTCAACTACTCATCAAAAAGATCATACACGATGACCAAGTGGGATTCATCTCAGGGATACAAGGATGGTTTAACACTCGGAAATCAATCAACATAATCCATCATATCACAAAAGAAAAGATAAAAATCATATGATCATACCAACAGATGCAGAGAAAGCATTTGACAAGATCCAGCACCCGTTTATGATGAAAACCATGGCAAAATGGGGATAAAGTTAAAGCCATCTGCAACAAGCTGCAGCAAGCATCATCCTCAATGGGGAAAAACTGAGGACCGTCCCCTAAGATCAGGGATGAGACAAGGATGTCCACTCTCTCCACTGCTGTTCAATATAGTACTGGAAGTACTTGCGATAGTGACTAGGCAAGAAAAAGATACCAAGGGAATCCAAGTAGGAATGAAAGAAATCAAGCTCTCACTATTCGCAGATGATGTGATACTATACTTAGAGAACCCTAAAATCTCTACCAAGAAACTCCAACAAAAGAAAAGATAAAAATCATATGATCATACCAATAGATGCAGAGAAAGCATTTGACAAGTTCCAGCACCCGTTTATGATGAAAACCATAACAATAGACTTTTAGAAACAATAGACTTTTATAGTAAAGTTGCAGGCTATAAAATCAATACCCAAAAGTCAATGGCTTTCCTATACGCAAATAGTGAAAGAGAAGAAAGTGACATGAAGAAAACAATCCCGTTCACAACTGTGCCCCAGAAAATCAAGTACCTAGGAATCAGCTTAACTAAGGAAGTAAAGGACCTGTACAAAGAAAACTACAAAATGCTACTTCAAGAAATAAAAGAGGACACGAGGGAATGGAAAAATATCTCCCGTTTATGGATGGGGAGAATTAACATTGTCAAAATGGCAATACTTCCCAAAGCACTGTACAAATTCAATGCAATCCCTATTAGGATACCCTTGACATTCTTCAAAGAAATGGAGCAAACATTCCTGAAATTTATATGGAACAATAAGCCCTACGAATGCTAAAGCAATTCTTGGGAAAAAGAAAATGGGAGGAATCAACCTCCCTAACTTCAAAATATACCTCAAAGAAGTAATAATTAAAACAGCATGGTACTGGAACAAAGGCAGAGCTGTAGACCAGTGGAACAGGGTTGAATATACTGACATCTCCCTGCAATCATATATTCATCTAATCTTTGATAAGGGGGCAAGAAAAGTGAAGTGGATCAAGGAAAGCCTCTTTAACAAATTGTGCTGGCAAAACGACATGGCTACATGCAAAAAAGTGGGCTCAGATCTCTGCCTATCGCCATGTACAAAAGTAAGATCAAAGTGGATTAAAGACCTCAACATCAGACCGAAATCCATAAGGTACACTGAAGAAAAAGTTGCACAACCCTCCATGACATTGAAGCTAATGGTGTCTTCAAAGATGTCACGCCACCGGCCAAACAAGTGAAAACAGAGATAGACAAATGGGACTATCTTAAACTAAGAAGCTTCTGCACCTCAAAAAAAATAGTAACCAAAATACAAAGACAGTCTACAGAATGGGAACGAATATTCTCCGAATACACATCCGACAAGGAGTTGATTTCAAGGATATACAAATTACTAGTTGAACTCCACAAGAAGAAAACATCCAACCCCATCAAAAAAAAAATGGGGCGATGAAATTAACAGAAATTTTCTCAAAGAAAAAATCCGAATGGCAAAAAGGCACATGAGAAAATTCTCCACATCAAAAATTATCAGGGAGATGCAGATCAAAACCACAATAAGATATCATTTCACACTACAGAGACTGGCCCACATTCACAAGAATAAAAGCAACTGGTGCTGGCACGGATGTGGTGAGAAAGGGACCCTCCTTCACTGCTGGTGGGAATGCCAACTGGTTCAGCCCTTTTGGAAAACAGTATGGACGATTCTCAAAAAATTAGCAATTCAGCTTCCATTTGATTCAGCAATACCACTCCTGGGAATATTGCCCAGAGAAGCAAAAAAATATAGTTAAAGTGACATCTGCACTTGTTTGTTCATTGCAGCACTCTTTACAATAGCCAGAATCTGGATAAAACCTGAATGCCCAAGAACAGATGACTGGTTAAAGAAACTTTGGTATGTTTACACAATGGAGTACTATGTAGCTGTTAGAAAAGATGAAGTTATGAAATTTACATACAAGTGGTACTACATGGAAAGTATCATGTTAAGTGAAATGAGTCAGAAAGAAAGGGATAGACATAGAAAGACTGCATTCATCTGGGGAACATAAAGTAACAAAATAGGAGACCAACACCCAAAAATGGCCGAAGATTTGTACCAGGAATTTTACTCCATGGCTTGGAGGCCAGCCACACATGCTCGGGGAAGAGGCAGCTGAGATAGAGAAGGGAGCACCAAATAGAGGGTGTTTAGAGGATCCTCCCAGGATGGGAGAAGCATGCTGAAAGTAGACTATAGACCAAACATGATTGCCACTCAAGGCCTCTTTTGCAGACCACAACACCCAAAAGGAGAGGGAGGTCAAAGGGGAATTCCATGCCACAGAGGCAGGGTGGGATGGGGGGGTGTGCGAGGGGGAGGGATACTGGGATCCATGGTGGTGGGAAATGGACACTGGTGGAGGGATGGGTATTTGATTATTGTATAATTGAAACCCACGCACAATATTTGTAAGTCTACAACTGTACCTCATGGTGTCTCACTAATAAAAATTTAAAAAAGAATTAAGTTGTCCAAATATATGTGGCTGATAAATTGAAAAGAATTTTAAAAGTTTCATAAATAAAATAATCTGTTATTTCACATGATAGTGTTCTAAAGATTAGAATTCTACAAAATTAGACATAAAAATGAACTGGAGTTCATTTCACTTTGGAAAAATTCCTTTTTTTTTCAGTTTACAATGTATAAAATATCACAAATCCGCAACCAACTTTATAGCAGTAAAGGAAAAAATATGTCATTTGGTACTCATATAGCCTCTTTCCTCAATTTAGATGAGTTCTCAGAAGTTTGGCAATGTAATGAGTAAAGGAAATGATCAATGAAACAATCCAGTGAAAAGGAGTAAGGGAAATGATGAAACTCAAAATTCTTTTTTCAAATTCCTGCTTAATCAAGTGAGTGAAACACTTTGTAGAAAAGCGGATTCCAGGACTTTTGCAATTGAGTCTAGTTGATTTGTCTTCTTCATCAGTATGACTTCCCTGACAGACATTTGACTGGGATTTTCTTTTTTTCTCCCATTTATCTATTTATTCCTCCGCCCCTCTCGGAGAGCCCGGCAAGCTACCGAGAGTATCTCACCCGCACGGCAGAGCCTGGCAAGCTCCCAGTGACGTATTTGATATGCCAGACACAGTAACAACAAAGTCTCCAATGGAGACGTTACTGGGCCTGCTCCAGCAAATCGATGATCAACGGGAGGGCCTTTACTTTTACTTACTTTTACTTATTTAATTTTTATTGAATCATTGTGAGATAGATCCTTACAAAGCTGTTCATGATTAGGTGTCAGTTATACAGTGTTCCAACACCCATCCCTCCACCAGTTTGACTGGGATTTTTCACACTAGTTTTCTAGCTACAGAGATCATATACATATATCTGATCACTAAAGCACATGCAATGATTTTAATTCTCAGAAAACAGTATTTACTGCCACTGACTTTTTAAAGTAGAAGTTTGATTAGAGCAAATGTCGAGTCCTAATATTTTCAACTTTTCCACTTTTATTTTCCTTAAATTAATTTTTAAAAATAAACATTCTATTTTATGTACTACAGTGAATTTTTCAAGGTCTCCTTATTTGGAGAAGCAACAATCACTGTGTGGAAATAATTATACCACTCTATCATCCCCCAAATTCAGAATAGAGAAAAATAGAATTAAATATAAGTATCTTAATTTAAATATGACAATCTTATAGGGTCACCATTGCAGGGCCAAAAAATTTACAGAATATGTGTGCCTAGGCTGGCACTTGGCAGGTGCTCAATAAATAGTGAAGGCTTCATTGCACGCCTCAGCATACCCACCTGGTGTTGCTTTGGAGTTGACCAGTAGAGGGAGCTCCCGATGCTGGGAGATTTTATCACTTTCAGCCTTCAGCTCTTTAAGACAAAGGGCCCTTCATTGAGTTTGTATGTTTTTCAAAAAAATTACTATTAAATAGCAATTATTACGTACTAACTACAACTAAACTACTCACTAAATAACAAATAAACTACTACTGCTATTAAACTACAGAATTGCTAATATTAAATATTTGCCTTTACCAAATTAAAGTTAACTTTTCTTATGCATTAATAAAATAGTCATGTTAATATTTCTAAAAAGATAGAAGTGATATTTGAAATTAACAGCAATAGCATGATCTTTCATAAGTAAAACAGCCATGATTTAAGAATGATATGGGATATGAAAGCAGTAAACTTCCAAGATCATTTTCTCCAGTTCATCAGACAGCAAGAGTTAAAATAACAGGTTAAATATCAGAATTAGAATCCAATCTCAAAGAATTTTTCTCAAAAACCATGCACTTAATGTCATATTCTCAGATTTCTAATCCAAATCTGATAATGGCTAATAACCATACCTTAATTTACATAAAAATAATGTATGTAATCATAACAAAAGGTTAATTTTTATCCCTCTATTTTATTTTATATATGTAGTTATGATTTTTATATAAAATAAATTTATTTTATGAATTTTATTTTAATTATTTTAATTCATTATTTTCAAGCAGAGTGTAATACAGAAGTGTAGCCAGGGAGAAGTACCAAGTTCAGGGTTGCAATTTTGCAAATCTGAGTTCATCTCTGTCATCACTAGGCCTAATGTGTCTAGGAAATGAGGCTATTTGTGAGTTTGGTTCTGGATTCCGAAGCTGCTTTAGGGAATGTACACCCAAACATCTTCAAATACTTAAAGAAAACTTACACAAATGTTCTTAGTAAATACAGGAAAAATATTTAGTACCACTATATTTGGTAAGCATAAAGAGAGGATATTATCTTATTATCATTATGAAAATTCATTACATGCTTTCTATAACAAGCATACTTTTAGTGCATGTAGACATATATTGATTCACTTCATTTTCATGGTATCCCTGTTAAATAGATGCTATTATTATCATATTACAGAAACAAGGGGAAATGAAGTAATTCACTCTGGTCATACTCCTAATATGTGGAGGAAGGAGGATTCAAATGCATAATGTCAACTAACACCAGATCCTATTTTCAAATCTTTTGCTATCAATTCTTTTCCATGTTAACCATGGAAAGAATACAAATATTGATATTAGTAATACTCTACTAATTCTACGGCAGAGCCTGGCAAGCTACCTGTGGCATATTCGATATGCCAAAAACAGTAACAACAAGACTCACTTAGTGTTCCTGGAGAGAGCAGACGCCATTGGGCTACACTAGCATGTGATAGGGACTAATGAAGACATTACTGGTGCCCGCTCAAGCAATTCGATGAACAATGGGATGACAGTGCTACAGTGCTACAGAGCTATACTAATTCTACTTAAAAAACAACCTACTATTATATTATAGCATTAACTTCCAACATTTGATAATAAGAGAATTCTCTATATCTACTTTTTGGGGGGTTGGCGCAATAGCACAGCAGGTAGGGCATTTGCCTTGCACGCGTCCAACCAGGACAAACCGAGTTCAATTCCTCTGCCCCTCTCGGAGAGCCCGGTAAACTACCGAGAGTATCCCGCCCACACGGCAAAGCCTGGCAAGCTACCCATGATGCATTCGATATGCCAAACAGAGTAACAACAACTCTCACAATGGGGACGTTACTGGGTCCACTCGAGCAAATTGATGAACAACGGGAAGAAAGTGCTACAGTGCTCCTTTTTTTGATTACTCCTATGGATTTGATGATTCATTTGAAGAATCATCACTAACTGGAGTGCCAAATTTTGAGACCTTTGAAACACGATGCAATAAAAGTATATAATAGGAAAAAATATAATGAAAACTTGTTTTCATTGAATTTGAGGTGATCAGTATCCAAATTCAGGAAATAACAAAGTTTGAAACTATGTAAAAATCAGTAAATGAATCCTTAGCACTGTACTGTAACAACCAGGAACATCTCTTTGTCCAAAGTCTCAAAGTGACATAAGTTGTAGTAGAGATAACAAAATTCAGACAGAATAGCGATACTGTAATAAATAGTGAAAAAAAAGCTTTCAATCACACACAAAATGCCATTATGGTGCAAGCAATGCAGAAGAGCTTCTAAACAGAGGGAATATCTGAAATATATGAACAAGAATCTTCTTTATACAATGTATCTTTAAGGATGCATTTCATTCATTTCTCACAAAATTTTCTATAAAATACTTGATAACTAGGTCCATACTCTTACTACTATTAAACATATTATAAAGTATTTCATTACAATTTATATAAAAAGATTGCCTCTTTTTTTTAATGCTTTGAGTAAACTAAAATCACCAGAACAAACACACTGACTTAATGGGACCCCATCTGCCATCTGTAAGTTCATTTTCATCTCCTAATTTGATGTTTTCAGATACTTTTAAAAAATACTATTTTTTAAAATCACTTCTTGGCCTTTTGGCTAAGATCAAGGATAAAAGATCCTATTTTTAGATTTAGCTATGGATAATGAGCCTTCAAAAATGTACTCCTTAAAGATTAAGCTGAAATCTGGTTGGGGGGGGGGGAAATGTTGAAGGCAACTAGATGGAATGGGAGTGGTCTGGTGGGAAGTTCTTTAGGAAATAACAAAACTGAGAAGAGTCTTAAAGAAGTTGTCTCTTTGTCAGCCCTGAAACTACCCAGAAGACTGGACCCGTCTGAGATACAAATACTAGACTTTTCAGATAATAAGGCAGCACCCACACGCAGAAACTGAGGAATCAACCAGAGAACAGGGGATTCCCTTCAGAAAAGAAAACTCCAAAGAAAACAAAAAGGGCTGTGATAATATGAAGACCATCAAGAGTTCAAGGAGTTTTCCTTTGACAGCTTCCGAACAACAATTTTTACTTACCCAGTAAGTTCCAGGAGAGTAAAGTTTGGGGGAAAAAACACTATAAAACCCACTATGCAAAGGAATCTGCATTCATCATCTTGGGTATTGCCCACAACTCAAACTGAGATGTGTTCTGGGCTTTCTCCCCTCTGGAGAAGCCTGTGTTCTCTGTTGAACATGTAACCCTCTTTATTCTTCCTCTTTCAGATTCCTCTAAAAAAATTTCCAGTTTTTAAGGATGATAATTTCTAAGTCTTCTCTCTCAAGAATGATTTAGATCAGTGGTTTTAAACACTTTTTACACTGGTTCAAATTTCCTGGCATGACTAGGTCTTAGTCTTTGTTTTGGAAGACTGATCTTGACCTCCTGGTGGCATGATGCTAGGTTGTGCAGATCCTAGAAGATCCTGCCCAAATCTAAAAAAATATATTCACTCATCTTATGTGCATTCATTTTTTTTACAATGTGTTCATCAAAACTAATTATAACTGCCTCCACTGCTCACTTCCACTTCTGTCCCATATCATAGAAACTTAATTTCTGTAATGCTTCAGTTTTGCCAGTTCAACTTTCTATTTTGCCAGTTTCTGGCATAAGTCAACAATATTTAATATATGAAGAATGAAGTCCATTAAAAGACTTGCTGAAACTTGATTTTCTCACTCTTTTGAATCCTCTGTGGTCTGGCCTTCACCATTAAAACTGGTTCAGCAAGGTAACTAGTAAACTCATTCTTTTCAATCCACACATCCAGTAAATCCTCCTGAGTCCTCCTAAATTCATTTCCTTGCTTAATTTCTTACCAGTTTTAATCAGTTTTTAATTCATCTCAAAATATCTAAGTCCTTTGACTTTTATTATGTTACAATTACCACTTCTCACAACTACCCTTTTACTTCTCCTTAGTATCCCCAAACCACTGCACTTCTCTCCTTCTCCTCCAGTGCTTCTCAACCATGAATACATGTTGGAATTATTGGGGACCTTTGAGAAAGTCCAATACTGCTCAACTCCCAGCAATTTTCAGTGGAGGATCTAACAGCCAGCAGTGTTGTTATTAAATCTCTGCAAGTTAATAGAATTTGCAGCCAGCATAGATCCACACTGTTGGTGACACTTCTAAAACTGGTAAAAATAAAATCCCTTCTGGGATTTATCCTGGATTCTCTGTTCTATTCAGCCTCAAGAGTTCCCAGGTTAAATTTATTCATCTCCCTAGCTCTGGTTATCAATCCTTAATTCTGGACTACTAAGTAGAGAACCATACTCAGGACACCTGACCTAGAACCAATGAGTTGTTAGATTTCTACTTTCATATCTCACAGGACAAGAGTATCATCATTTCTCCAACAAACTGCGTCAGCATCTTCAATAACATCACTGAAACCTATTTCATCTCTCATTCAACAATGGCCAAGATCTCTTTTGATCGATCCTTTAAATAGGTATAGAATCTCTATTTCTACTGCTATTTTCTCCATCCCTAGTGCCATTTTCTTTATACAGGCTCCTTTCATATATAATGACCTAAATTATGACAATATTTTCCAAAATTTTCTACTTTTTTGTTCGCTGTTTACTTTAAGTTTTGGGGCCACACTTGGCAATGTTCAGGATTTATTCCTGGCTCTGCACTCAGGAATTACTCCTGACTGTGTCAGGGTTCATACGGGATAACAGGGATTGAACCCAGGTTGAGTCATGTGCAAGACAAATGCCATACCTTCTGGCCCTTCTCTTACAACCTTTAATCTTGCCCCATTTCTTCTATAGCATTGTTAGCATTGCAACAAAACTATCTGTCTAAATCACAAACGCTGGACTGTTGCTCCTCGACATCCAGTTTAAATACATAAAGAGAAATATATCCTCCCACAGAGAACTTATAAAGTTGGAAAAATCATCCCTTCCTATCTCTCCATCCAGCTATCAACTTGTACTCCATACTTCAACTGCATGCCTTTTTTATTTTCAGTTCAAAGTTGCCACGCCCTCAATCACCTCAAGGTCTTTATGCACTACCACCTTCTATACTCTTCTATAACCCCTTTTCCTGGCTGCCTCCTGGTCGTTATTAATTCAGCACCTGAACATTAAAACCTTAGGAAGATACCACCTGATTTTCCTTAACTAGATTGGATTTTTTTCATGATAATTTCCTTAATAGCCTAATTTGTAGACAGAAACTCCCTTGGGTATGACCATAAAAAATTTATGTCTCCAGGTTTGGCTCCTTGGCATTCTCAATCAATGACTGGGTGAATAAATGGCCTACAAATCTAATAATTAACATATCTGTCATCAGAACTGTTGCCAAAGTGAAATATGTTGTAGTCGTTAGAAATATCATTCAGTGATCAAGTAAACTTAAAGCAAAAAAGATAAAATACATTTAGAAAAGCTGATTTCCCAAATTAAGTGGAAGCTATTCTTACAAAGGCAATTGGGATATTATTGAAAAACCTAGGAATTTATAATGATCCGACTATATAAATCTGTTACAATTTTGAGCCTGCAATTTAAAAAGAAAAGTTATCAAGAACATATCTGGTTCCATCAATGAGAAATTTGCCTTTTAATGATTAAGCTAATAATTCCTGTGAATCAGACAGAAGTAAGAGTAATTATTAGTTTAACAATGCAATGCTAATTAACTTAAGCTTTCCAAATGGGTTATACACTGAAAACCAGGAGACTGACTAAAGTAATATTATTTCTAGAAAGAAATCTAAAGAAGAATAATGATGACTAATTTGTGAGGTCCATTTTGTTTCCAGTAAGAAATAAAGAGGCACAAACACTCACTTAAAGTCCAGTGACAATATAATTAGTACTAGGTCTGGCAAAGGTAAGTGCAGTTTTTGTTCACTTATGTACAGATAAGTAGTGAGAAAATACTGCCCAAAGTCTCCTTTTTTATGCAAAAACACATTATGTTTCTCTAATGCAATATATCTAATAGAAATATAACACAAGGCAAATGTGAATTGTTTATTTTGATAGAAGTCATATAGGAGGAGTGAAAAAGCAAAAATAATTTTAATAACATACTTAACATAATACATCTAAATATTATCACTTAAATATGAAGTCAATGGGCTGGAGTGATAGCACAGAGGGTAGGGCGTTTGCCTTGTATGCAGCCAACATGGCTGACCTGAGTTCGATTCCTCCGCCCCTCTCGGAGAATCCGGCAAGCTACTGAGAGTATCTTGCCCGCACAGCAGAGCCTGGCAAGCTACCCGTGATGTATTCGATATGCCAAGCACAGTAACAACAAAGTCTCACGATGGAGACGTTACTGGGCCCGCTACAGAAAAATTGATGAACAACGGGAGGACAGTAACAGTGACAGTAATGAAGTCAATGTTAATTTTATATTTATTTCAACATGAAATAAATATCTAAAAATTAGTGACATTCTTTTATTACTGTTCATAATTGAAACTTTAGGAAGTAATTTACACTATGGCATCTTTCAATGCAAATTTGTCACATTTCTTGTGTTCAATAGCCACATGTGGCTTTAGTCTACTATATAAGGTTATATAATTGTATAACATTAGATTTTATTCCCAAGTGTAAGATTATGTGTGTAATTTGAAAGTATCATGCTAAGCGAAATGAGTCAGGAAGAGAGGGATAGACATAAAAAGACTGCATTCATCTGGGGGACATAAAGTAACAAAATAGGAGATTAATATGCAAGAATAGCCGAGATCAATACCAGGAGGATTACTCCATGGCTTAGAGGCCAGCCGGGCATTCTAGGGGAAAGGACAGCTCAGATAGAGAAGGGAGCACCAAATAAAGGGTGTTTGGAGGATCCTCCCAGGAGGGGAGATGCACGTTGAAAGTAGACTATGGACTGAACACGATTGCCACTCAATGCCTCTCTTGCAGACCACAGCACCCAAAAGAAGAGAGAGAACAAAAGGGAATGCCCTGCCACAGAGGCAGGGTGGGATGGGGGGGATGGGTGTGGGAGGGATACTGGGATCCATGGTGGTGGAAAATGGGCACTGGTGGATGGATGGGTACTTGATCATTGTATAATCGAAACCCAAGCACAAAAATTTGTAAATCTACAACTGTACCTCATGGTTTCTCACTAAAAAAAAAAAAAAGATTACGTGTGTAAACTATTCATTGCAACTTCAAAGCAATGAAGGATTGGACTCTCTTTTGAATGATGATATAAAGACAATCTGTGCATAATTTTATATAATTCTTACTTAATTGTAAATTCTTCCAACTCTCAGGATCCAGGTTATCTATTGATAGGCTATGATTAGCTATACTATTTGTGATCATCATCTGTAATGCCTTAATACAGCAACCATATACGATCAAAGTTTCCTTTTTAAAAACGTTAACAATAATTCAGCATTCTTCTGAAAGGAAAAGGACCTATATACGTGAATATCACTGGGGTTTGATCTCAGACCTTTGTGAACAGACGACCTTCTTTTGGTTCCTGGAGAATGAAGTATCAAGATACTGAAAGGAGAGTCTAAGGTAGGCAGGGAAGTGGAGGAAGACCATCTGCATACGGGAAGAAAGCCACCTTTACCACAGTCAGCTCATTTCACTAAAAGAAGTGGCATATATATTAATCATTCAGCATCTCATACTCTGAACACACTAGATAAAATGGGTAATTGCTGCTTACTTCTGATTATGGCTACAGTGAAAACACCATAGTGTGCCACAGCATTATCTACGGGGTAGAAATGGGGTGGAGGGAGAAAGGGGCAAGGGTGTGGTTACTAATCTCTTTTTAGGGTAGCGTCTATCTGACCAAACTTCAATCTAAAATATGAAGACTGGCCCAAGTGGAAAGTTTTTAAATTGCATAGAAGACAGCAATGTTTGAAAAGACCTTGGACTTTTAGGTCCTTGCTAGTAAACTAAGCCATTCCCAAACGAAACAGAATATCTAATGACAGAGCAATCTCAGCCTAATCTTTAGAATATATTGGTTTGGCCAATAATAAAGCTTTTTTTGGGGGGGGGTCACACCCAGCGATTCTCAGGGGTTACTCCTGGCTCTGCACTCAGGAATTACTCCTGGTGGTGCTCAGGGGACAATATGGGATGCTGGGAATCGAACCCGGGTCGTCTGCATGCAAGGCAAAAGCCCGACCCGCTGTGCTACTGCTCCAGCTCCATAATAAAGCTTTTTAAATAAAACTTTTTGTTGTGAAAATAACTTTGGTGTATATTACTATTCAAAACTATGACTATTCTATCAGTTGCCTGACTGATTAGTGTTCTACCAATTCCCTTTATGCCTTTCATACATACGTCAACCCAATATTTGAAAGTTAAAATGACCACTTTGGTTTTTCATTTCTAAGTTTCTTACTCATCAATCGGATTGACAACAACAGAACTTTTATTTTGTTTTTATTCCCCAAAAATCTTCTCTTAATTCATGTGCAAACTTATGAGATTATGTCTGCAGTCAATCCCTACCCCCTTATTTAAAGTATGTAGTCCTTCCTTCATTTTTGAGAGACGTTATTATTATTTTATATAATCTGACATGATCCTTCCAGTTAAACACAGACATCTAGAAATAGATTCAAATTCCCTTCCAGACAGGAAGTAAATGCTAAATACCAGTAGTTATAAAGTCATGATCCAGGAAACTATGACAGGACAATAGAAATTATTTATTTTCTTTCCTTCTTTTTTTTTAAATAGCTCTTGAGACCATGTCAAGATCCTCTTGCTGATGAAGGTAGACTGATACTCTCCTTAATTCACTCCCTAATTCTTCATATAAGCCTCTTCCATGGACTGAAATAGGTGCTTTGTAGAATCTTTCCAAGTGGACAGGTTTGTGAGTGTTCTATGGTTTCCTACTCTACTTCTTGGGGAGGAAGATGTTTCTACATGCTACAGAAAACTCCTGAACTTTTGTGGATATTTTCTGAGTTGAGAGAGAGAGAGAGAGAGAGAGAGAGAGAGGGAGAGGGAGAGAGAGAGAATTCTATTATATGCATACTCTATTTGTATTCACTCCAATTAAAGGTAAGTGGTTTTCCTGTTTGGAAAAAAAAAAGCAAAGTACTACTACTGAAAGTAAGGGGGGATGGAAGATAAAAGAACTCACCATAGTTCATGATGATAAACATGAAAAAATACCAATTATTAACCATTATTCCCCTTTAGAGATTAGCAAACAGAATAGTTACTCCTGATTTAATTTTATTTACATTGAAGATGCACATGTGAAAAAATAGGAAGGATTCTGGTTTCTAACAAAACAAAATTTTGCCAAGGATCCCATCTTCCATTCATCAAACTTTAGAAAAGTTACTGGAGCCCTCTGAGTCAGGTGGCAAGTAGGAACACCACAACCGTGACCTAGTGGTGCTAGGGGTGGAGTGGGGGTGGGAGGATTAGCAATACATACAGCAGTGAAAATCCTGTTTGGTACAAGATAGTTCTGAAATACTATTCATTCCTGTATCTGCAGAGAGAAAAAAATGTGCCTTTCTCTGTGAAAGAAACTTTCTCCATCACCTCATCAGAACACATTTTTCAAGTTGCCACAAACCTCAGATGAAGAAATGACTGTATATGCGGGGCCTCACTCAACACGTGAACTTTTGGGGGAAGAAAAACGAGTAGTTATAAGAAAAGCTGCATTTTAACTGTATTAACAAAGCAAATGCCAATTTTTCCTTGTGTTCTTTGACTTTCTGTATCCAAAGTAAAACTGCACTGTTACATTTTTAGGAAACTCCTCGGGCTGTGGGATCAACCCCAAAGGCTCTTCCTAATCTTCCATCTTTGTCTCTTATTTAGCTAAGCCAAAAGATCAAGAATGGAAAGAAAGTTCTTAATTGTATCCTGTCTTTATAGTTGCGTGCAGAGACTGAAAATTGCTTTGTGCATATGGCTGGGGGTAGAGGAAGAGGTGAAGAGAAGATAGTATAAGTAACTTTCCTCCACTTCATGGTTTTGTCCCAGCACTGCACTCAAAATCATAAGCAACAGGGAGAGAAAGACAGGGCAGCACTTTGGTGTTAAGAAAAGGTAAAGAGGAGTGAAAAATCAGTCACTTTAAACGAAAAGGAACAAAGAGTTTTTCCAGGACTCCTCCGTAAGTGGGGAAGTTAGGGTGTGTTGGGAGAAGGGGGGGTCACAAGCTCACGGCCCGGGACCCAAACTCACCCAGCTGGAGCTGCTCGCAGATCTGGTCCGGATTCTTTCCAATCCTGCATCTGTAAATCGCTCCGGGATGGACCACGGAAGCATTGGCCAGCCAGCTGGCCCTGGGCGCGCCCACTAGGAGCCTGGAGCGAGAAGCGGGCACGTGTGCACAGAGGTGAGAAGCGCTGCCCCCCACCCGCCGCCCAGTCCCCCGACCTCACAGGCGCGCGGCGGACTGGTGGGGAGTGGGGGGGCAGCTCACAACCCGCTCTCCCCCGCGCAGCCCACCCGACACCCCTAACTCGCAGCTCTTGCAACCCGGAGACAAGAGTGCACGCGGGCCACTTCCAGCGCCAAGAGAAGTTCGGCAGTAGCACAGCCTGGTGGTCGCGCTTCCCCGTGGCTCTTCTCCCAAAGCCCTTCACGGCGCAACCGAGTTCCCGCCGGGCAGGGGACCCCTAAGGGCCCGCCCCACCCCCCCCGCACACCGAGGCCCCGGGCTGCCGAGCGCTCCGGGGTGTCCGCCCACTCACCAACGGTGCGCCCCGTGGCTGTGCAGCACCACCGAGTAGCCGAAGAGGGTGTCCGGGGGGCCCTGGTAGAGCAGCGGGTTCTCCGTGTCCACGTTGTAGGAGCGCGCGATCGGGACCCCCAGCCACAGCAGCAGCATCACCGCCTCCCGGACGGCGGCCCCTCGGGGTCCCGGCCCGCGCCTCGCTTCCCTGGCCATGCGTCCTCGGACGGGAACATTCAACACGCAGCGGCCGCGGTCCCAAAGCGACGGGGCGCGACGCCCAGGGGGAGCGCGCCCCCAGCCCCGAGGCGCGACAGGCCGGCGCGGCGGGCGGGAGGCGGGGAGTGGGGCGCGCTGGGGGCGCGGCCGCGGGCGGGGCGAGCTGGGCGGCGGCCGGCTGGATGCACGCGCCCGCCTGGCCCCACGCCCGCGCTCTGCGCCCCGAAGACGCCGGGGCTCCCGCGGTTGAGGGGCGCCGACCGCTGGGTGGGGTCCTCGGCGGGATGTGACGGCGCGGCCCCAGCCCTCCACCCACCCACCCCCCTGGGGCCCCGGGCACCCGGCTCCCCAGCCGCGCGGCTGTAGGGGGCGCTGGGAGACCTCGGCTGCACCGGACGCGTGTCCGGTCCGCGTGTCCAGAGCCGCACCGCGCGGCTGGACGCATCTGGGCACCCTTGGCTTTGTAAGAACAGACCTTGGAGCAGTGCTCCGCCTGGCCCGGGCCTGGGTGCGGGGCGAAGTGGCCCCCACGCGACCCGCACGCTCTCGGCCTGCAGGGAGATCAGCTTGCTGCGGTGGTCCACAGGCCTGCCTAGGGGTGGAGGACTTGATTTGTGGGGAAGATGGGGATGTGGGAGGAAGACGAGTAACCGCTGGAGGCATTCAAGAGAGGGTCCACAAGGTAAAGGACGAATAAGCCCTCCCCCCGCCCCCTCCCCCCAAGACCTGGGAACTTTACAGTGCCAAAGCATGGTGGCTCTTTGCTGTAGAATTAGAGCCTTCCACCCCCATGCTCATTTCCTTCCTCCCTGCAGTTCCTCTTGAGTGAAGACTGCAGGGGGGAAACAACAAACAACCCCTGGCCCCAACCCCCTGCGGCTGCACTGGGACAGTGGCTGAGTCCAACTTCCAAGAGGGTGAAGAAAACACTGCAACTCCCCTCACCTCAACCCATTCCTCTTGGGCTGGTTCTTGGGAGACCCCTTTTCACGCACCACCCTTCTCCCCCTTGCCACCGGATACACCTGCCATTGAGGCCGTGCACCTGGCCAGGAGCGTAGGCACCCGCCTAAGCCTCTGAAAACAGGACCACACTCAACACACTAGTGCCACTGGTGATTCTCATCTTTGTGGTCCACAGCGGGACTGGGGACACTTTTGGGAGCAGAGACAACCATAACTTTAAGCTGGCATGTATAGGAGATGCACATCTAATTATTAAATGTTGCTGTACAAATAAACAAGAAGGAAAAGGGTGTTATCACAAACGGGAAATGTGTGTGTGTGTGTGTGTGTGTCTGCACTTAAAACCACATAAAAATGGCTCAAGTAAAAATAGTGTTCCTTTATTGAATATAGTCATTGAGCAACACTGTGGGGCCCACAAGCTACCACTGTGACCAAGACAGAATGAGCTTCTAGGAATATTTTTAAGCCAAGTGGCAAACAGAAAAACTACCACTAACCAGAGAAGATTCTAGATCTAGGAGGAGCGCTAAAAGAGCAACCGAAGGACCTGCCAGGATTGTGTACGGTTAAGCTGTTTGAGAAGAGATCGAGGCTTAGCTACAGATTGGCCAGGAAGAAGTGCTGGGGACTGGGATGGAGGTAGGGTTGGAGGAGGGGATTTGGCTAGAGTGTCTTGCTCCTGCACACTTGTATTCCACCAGGAGAATGTCTAGGGAATTAGGAACAGAACATAATCCTCCTAAGCCAGGCTAGGACTTATTGGGGGTGCCTGGAGTCCCTCCTGGCCAAGCTCAGGGACTAGATACTGTGGTAAGAAAGGAGCTTGGATCAACCTTTGCAAGGCAATAGTGATCTTAACCCTTTACTATCTCTCTGTCCCAAGCTAGGACTTTCTTAACTGTATGAGGAGGCTGAGAGAAGCTACTAAAGAATTTTTGAAGTTTCAGGTGTGGGAAGAAAAGACTGGATTTTTAAAAGAAAACCATAATTTGAATGGGGCCTGCAGTAGTGAGTTGAAGTGAAGGTGCATTGAGCTAGTAAATAGGAGAGAGGAAAAAATAGATTTAAGAGATACCTGGGAGAGGGAGCGCAACAAAATTAAATGAGCATAAGTAGCTCGTGTGGAACTGCAGGAAGGAATTGAGATGACAGCAAGTCTGGAATTCTACTACATGGTACTAATTCATGGGCTAGAGCGATAGCACAGTGGTAGGGCATTTGCCTTGCACGCAGCCGGCCTGGCTGAAAGGAGTTTGATTCCTTTGCCCCTCTCAGAGAGTATCTCGCCCGCATGACAAAGCCTAACAAGCTACCTGTGATGTATTTGATATGCCAAACACCTTAAAGACAAAGTCTCACAAGGGAGACATTACTGGGCCCGCCTGAGCAAATCGATGAACAACGGGAGGACAGTGCTACGGTGCTAATTCATAGAGAAAAATCTCACAAGAGGAATGAAGTTATATATGTGTGTATATACATATGCGTGTGTAGACACTTGGATTACTGATGAATTGTTTCCGGTATGTGGGGTGTGAAGTATTTGTGGAATGCTAGGGTATTTTAGTCCAGTGCTTTCCAACTGTCTTTGGACTGTTCTTGGTCAGGAAATGATAAAAGTTTGAACATCACTGATTTGCTAGAGTAGTTATTAACTTCTGTTAGAGTAGTTATTAACTTCTGTTAGATGCTGACCTCTTGGAATGTAAAGATACCCATGTTCAAACCAAATCCTACTCAATTATCTTTTTCTCTTTGTCAATAGAGAACACAAGAGCTACGGCAACCTTCTTGTCATTTGTGGAAAAGGGGAAAACCAGCAAATTATGGTGTGTGATAATCTATTATGAAAATTAAATGAGTTCCAGAGAAATATTTTACAGGAACTTAAATGAACATTTTTGCTGTCCTTTTCCACTTAGAATGGTGTGTGTGTGTGTGTGTGTGTGTGTGTGTGTATGTGTAGATCTAGATTCAACCTATTTCTACAACTAGATCACATTGTCATGATTCTAAAATAAGCAAGCCATCCCTTTTGAAGCTACAATATTTCCTACTGATGTATGAATGAATACAGGAGGTTCTTGAATAATGTCCTTTTTATTACATTTCTTTTCTTTATAAATATTGAGAAATAAAACCCTGCTGATGTTATATGAAAGGATGTTATTCACATATTTGATATGTGATTTTCTTAAAGTTACAGCTTATTAAAGTCTTTCAGAGACGTTATGCTGTATGTCAAAGACTCCAACCTCTGGTATTTTCAGACACCCTGATCTCAACTTCTATTACGCGCTTCCCTCCTTTCATAAAATGTAATCCACTCAACACTCTTTCTGCCTCATAGTTAATGTTCATAGAATGCTTGATGGGATGGACCTTATTTCTACAGTTGTGGTATTATTATGGTTTTACGTCACCACCTTGTTAGAAACTGCCACACTTTACTATTGCATTGTGCTGTTAGCCCTGAGTTTCCTCCACCAACGCTTATAGCACAATTCTCTTTTTCTAAGTCAGCCAGAAATGGAGAATGCTTAATATTGCATGGAGTAAGTTTGAGGATACTGTTATCTTCTGATTATATGTTTTGTAGTGTAGTGTGAGAAAAATGAGGGGTAAGCATGAGTGGGGAAGGATGGAAGAATGTTAAATTCTCTATTTCTTACCTTCAACTGAATTTCAATACTCTTTCAATTAATATATTCCATCTTATCAACTGGAAACTCGGGCTCATTATATGCCCAGAACTGCACTGGTTACTGATATAAAAGTAATAGATAAATGCAACTGGTCTCCAACCATGGTAAGAAATCCTGCCCAGTGGAAAGTATTCTAATGTGACTCAATAAAATTGTCAGTTGTTATCAAAAGGAAACAATTATCCTTCTTATTGCTTCTCTTTTCCAAATCTCCCTTTTCAAAGCTCTCCCATTCCAACATAACCTATAAGAACCCCGTGATCTGGTCTCTGACTGTTCTGCTTTTTAATTTTTGGTCCACACCCTGTGGTGGTCAGTAGCTATTCCCAGCTCTGCTCTGGGCTATTGGTAGCTCCTGTGATATACATGAGATTATGTAGTGCCCTTATGAACTTGGGTCTCCTCCATGCAAAGTGTTTACCCATCCCATTGAGTTATCTTTTCAAACCATGGCTAGATGTTTCCAAAGATGCATGAACAAGGTTTTTCTTCAGTTAAAAGAGATGGACAATCCACTTAGAAACTATGAAACATACCTCAGAGTTCTCTCATAAGAGCAGGAGGCTGGCTAGCTCATTAACCTAGTCACTGTTGCAGGTCTACATATAAGAAGGCAAAAGTACTTCCTGGCACGGAGAAAAGTTCTCAGGCAGAGATTGAGCTGAAAAGCTGCAAGGTTCTGGGGATGTCTACCCAGAAATAGGCAGGCTCAGTGGCCTACAGGGCAGGGCAGCAGCAGTTGGTTGTGGCTGCCAAGAAATTTTAAGCATTAGTTAGTGTTGCTTAAACCTTGTTTTG
Organism: Sorex fumeus; assembly: GCF_029834395.1. Taxonomy (NCBI): domain Eukaryota; kingdom Metazoa; phylum Chordata; class Mammalia; order Eulipotyphla; family Soricidae; genus Sorex; species Sorex fumeus. The sequence goes on along the minus strand of NW_026606066.1, from coordinate 34,827,499 downwards.
AATCTCTGAGGTGTTGTTGTTTTTGCTGTTGTTGTTGGTTGGATGGGAAAAACATTTTACTAAATACTTAATACATCTGATTGAGTAAGAAAATCTGAAGAAAATAAAGTCTTCTCTAGGCCAGCGGGATAGTTTGGGTATTTAAGGCACTTGGTTTGGCACATTTCTCACCTCAGTTAGATTCTGGCGTTGCATATAGTCCCCAGCACCATCAGGAATAAGTACTGAGCACAGAGCCAGGATTAAGTCCTAATCATCTCTGAGTGTGGACCTAAACACTTCCCTAGTAATGTTCCATCCTTTATTCATCATCATCATTATTAGTGATATAATTTGTATAGATTAAACTACTTACAGAAATTAAGTCTATAAAAATCTCAGGTCAAGGGCAATGGACCATGTGGAAGATTGTTTTAAGCATTGTTTCTCTTTGCTGCTAATATTTATTTCTTTATTCACCATTCAATAATTTAACAAATATTTATTAGCCAACCATTAGCATTGAGATAAAGATAATAGGGCAATCATAAAAAATAGTAACCTTTCAGTATATTGACATGCACAAGCAGATGATTTTTCTTTCAATAGCAGAGCCATGAATATGCCATTCCTGGCTCCTCCCCCAACTCTGTCTAATTAAATTATAGATTCTTTCCTATGACTTAATGCCATTCTTGCCTGACCTCAAGCTTTCTTTCTAACTACTCCAAAGAGCCTGCTTTCCCTTCCCTCTGGAAATGTTTATTTCCTTTGTTAAATTAACAGATCAAGAAATATCTACTCAGTGGAGAACAAATACTGCCTAAGGTAATGTATAATATAGGAATTTAGTAGGGGAAAAATGGTGTTTTTTTCTGAGTGGGGTGTTTGAGGTAATTTTTCTGGAAGTAAAAGGGCAATTTTGATAAACCTTACTTTTCATCAGTCTTTTCAAAACTCCTGAAACTGCTGATACTTTATGGGTTCTTAAACCAAGACTATTTCATGCTCCAGTTCAGAGAAAGAAACAATTGCTTTTCTTGTTACAGTATATAAAGGATCTGCTATAAATTTACTCGCCCCTCAGAGAATATAGTTATTATATGACAAAATTTTATCTCATAAGTAATCTGACCTGAAGGATTGAATTTTGCACTGAAATGATTTAACAACTGGCCCGTGCATGATCTCCAGTACTCAAAAGTCACACAGAGTGTACAGCACCACTTATTTCATCATAAAAATTAGACTCCGTATAAAGGGTAGTATAACAGTGCTTTATCTGAAATCTATCACATGTGACCTCATCTTGAAAAACTGAGTGCCTAGGCATTTTGGAAAGGGAAGTGGTAAATAAACAATGTAAAATTGGCTAAATCTGAGTAAAGTTATCTATCAAACATAACACATTTAAATATACATTTTCAAGTACTCTAAAAACAAAAGTTAAAGATATATTCTTATTCTTGAATAGCTGACAATCATGGACAAACTTGAAATCATAAAGCGATTTTAAATCAACTCACAAAGAGTTTTGTGACTATAGTGCAAATTATATGATGTAGTAGCTTAAGTTTTTAGAGTAACATAATTTTTTTAAATTGGGAAGATGAGAGGAAATAAATAAATTTAATTTAGTCTTATATGTCAAACACAGTAACAACAAAGTCTCACAATGGAGATGTTACTGGGTCCGCTGGAGAAAACGATGAATAACGGGAGGACAGTGACAGTGATTTATCTAATCTTTTTCTTTTAAGCCACAGTAGAAGAACATTTAGATTAGTCTTTGTAAATGAGATAAAAATAAAAAAGATAAGAGAACATTAGAGACTAAACTATCATCAGTAAATAAAAAGAATATAAACAGTGGAAAGTGGTTAGGCCACTTTGGAAGGACAATAGGAGGAAGCAAGAGGAATAAGTTAATGCACCAATGCCTCTTGAATTGATCAGACTTCTAGGGAAATTTTTGATAAATAATAATTTAGATTTGTACAATGGATGATGAATGCTGCACGTGCAAAAGTTAGAATTTCAGTTCACCTCATATCTATACACTTGAAATCAGCAGACAGTAAGTGTGTTCTATTTTTACTGCACACTGCAATTCAACTTTGTTCATCACAGTTATACAATGTATCAACCAGTAAAGTAAATTTCCTTTGTTTACAGAAACTGAAAAAAAAGTTAGTTTAAACTCAAGTGTGGTTCTTCTGACGCTGGGGAGGATGAGAGCTGAGCTGTCCGACCCCCCCTACCACCATCTGTCTCTCGGTCCATCCATCTGTCCGTACCAGCAGCTGTGCGGTTGTTGGAACTGCGGGCGGGTTCTGTGATGGGAGATGGGTGGGCTCACGCCCGGCCCAGGCGCGGCATTGCAGAAAGTTGCACATTGGTGGGAAATAAGAGCAAAAGGCATCGTGGAACAAGGGCACCAGGGACGGAGGGAGAGCGAGAGAGAGACAGACAGAGTGGGTGTGCACGCGCACGCAAGCATGCTTTTGCTTTCGAGAAAAGTCTCAGTCTGGAAAGAGTAGAAGGATCTTGCTGGGCCCTTTGGTGGCCCCGGGGAGGGTCCTGTCCAGACTCAGCTGGAAACTGCTCTGTCCTGTGGGCCTTCGCTTTCCTGTCTGAGGCAGCGAGCGCGTCCAGCCCTCTGCTAGAGCTGGGTTTTGAGAACGATGGAAGATGAGGCTCCCTTTGTGGAGAAGCATTGCTCACTGAGCTCCCCCACCCCCACCCCGGGAGTCCCCCCCATCCTGGCTGCCGCCCCCGGCCCCTTTTGCACCCCCTTTCTGATGGGAACGTCGACCACGCCCTCACTAACTCACCTCACCAGCTTGGCCTGAACCATTAACCCTGCTGTTCTTCATTCTCTGTGTATATTTACTCCTCTTGATTTTTTTAATCATTCAATGTGTCTAATATACTGAATTAATTTTCAAATAGAAAAAAAAGAAAAAGGCTGGGGACTTCATTCTCATTTTTGTCATTTGTTTAATAAATTTGAGAAAACCCTAAAAAAACTCAAGTGTGGTTCAAAATGAACTCAGTAGAGAAGTCGATAAACGTAAAAAATAATTTCAAACCATTCTTTCGTAATGTTCAAAAAGACAATACTGCCATCTTTTCATAGTATTACTTCAATATTACAATTACATAAACATTTCCATTGTGAACTATTGAGATATTTCTTGATTTTTTTCCATGCTTCACTTTACTAATTACAGGACTTCAGAAGAAACAGTTTTAGAAACAACACAAAGATTTGGGAAAACCTTAAGTCTAATATGTGAATTTAACTTGTATTTCTATATATTACTTAATAAAATGAAGGGGTTCTATTGGATGATCACTAAGCTATTTGTATTTTCAAGTTACTAACTGCTTTAAGTTAACATACACAGTCTACAAAAGAACCCCATTCTTCCAGATCCTGCAATAGCAAACACAAACGCACACAGAGACAGTGGAAGGATATTCAATTAAAAACAAGATGATATAATTACAAAATAGGGCACTTTATTGTTTTATTTTGTTTTAGACTACATCTGGTATGTTTAGGGTTTACTTTGGGAGGCTCTGATCAAGGATCACTCCCAGCAGTACTCAGGAGACTATACCGATGCTGGGAACAGAGTAAGGGGCAACCTCATGAAGATTAAGCCATGTAGTTTATTTCCAGTCCTAAAATGTCGACATCTAAGCCAGAGATAGTACAGGAGTTATGCCACTTGCCTTGGAACATGTGTGTGTGGCCAGTCTCTGTTTGATATGTAGCACTGCATATGACCCTCCTAAGCACAGTCAAGAGTAATCGCTGAGAACCACTGGTATGGCCACAAAACAAAATAATAAAACAAAATAAAAGTAAATGTCAACATGGTATATTTTATGTCATGGTTGTAATTAGCTACCTATATCTATCACTTATATTTTCATATGACAGTTTAGTTAAGTGTATACAGAATAGAGGAATTTTCTTTCCAGTGCTGAATGACATTTTCTGTTACATAAAACCATGACATAAGAAATATATTAATTTTGGTCTATATACTGCAACTTCCTCTCAGAGTTCCTAAAGCATTGTAATTTCTTATTAGTAAAGTTTAAGGAACATGATTACAAGAGTGTTATCATTTATGGTTTTCACAAACGTAGTTTCTTGACCTTCACCACTACTAATGTGCCAAAGACAATCCACAGTTTTCATTATATTATTTTTAATCGACCTCTTCACTTCTTCCACCCCACTTGACACTCACACTCTGCCACTCCCCTTGGTGGGGGCTATGAGGGATGGGGAGTATGTGGAATGAGACCTTAACCTACGATGTCTGTTATAACCTTGGCGAGTTGATGTCAAAATTGAATTAAAGTGTAGAATACTCATTGGTGTCTACAGAGAATTACTTAACATGGTAAGCACACATCTGAGTGTCATGACACACTGAAGAGTAATAGAGAATAAGCTTTTTATTTTACTAGTTTTTTGCAATAGTCTTCTCCAGCACACAATTCCCTTTGTACTCTTAAATACGTGATATGCTGATAAATCATGGAGATAAATAGCACATATATGGATTTTTACAATTTCATAAAGTACATTTTCTGAGTGCAGTAAAATAGATGTGAAGCAATTATGAGTAAAGCTTGAGATCCCAATAGCATTGTAGAGAGCAAAAGGACTTGACACAGAATATTATCACTTTCTACTGGAAAGTGGAACTACCTTAAATGGAAGGTAAGATTACATTCTTAGATGTTAAAAATGTACATAGTTGGAATATTACATTACGGAAACCCAATCATAAACAATTTTGTAACTGTGTTTCCCACTGTGACCCAATTAAAAAATAAAACAATAAAAAAGTGTACACACATAACTGTCCTTTCAGATTTAATCTACATGTTATGCTTCCCATTATTAAGTGAGAAAAGTAATATAAATATCACAGAACTCAGAGAAAAAAACACCAAAAGATACCTAGATATATCACAGACAGCTTTATCCTAAAGGTAAAGGTAAAGGCCCTCCCGTTGATCGTCGATTTGCTCGAGCGGGCCCAGTAACGTCTCCATTGGAGACTTTGTTGTTACTGTGTCTGGCATATCGAATACTCTCGGTAGCTTGCCGGGCTCTCCGAGAGGGACGGAGGAATCGAACTCGGGTCGGCCATGTTGGCCGCTTGTAAGGCAAACGCCCTACCCGCTGTGCTATCGCTCCAGCCCAGCTTTATCCTAGGGACAGAAAATTATAAGGAGAGAGCATTCCTAGAGACACACAGACCACCCGGCGATGCTCAGTGGTTACTCCTGGCTCATGCACTCAGGAATTGCTCCTGGCGGAAGACACACAGACCTTATTGAAGTATAATTAGAGAACGTTGATCAATAACTAATTTACTATTTATTATTGGAGTTTGGGGGTCACAATGACAGTGCTCAGAGGATGATATAAGATACTGAGAAGCCAGGGTTGACATTACAAGGCAAGTTTCTTAAAACCCAGTACTAACTCTCTGGCGCAGGAACCTCTATTTGTTAATGCAGATTAAGCTGTAAGAATTGTAGATGAAAATTTATATTTGAGATTAACTGTCACAATAAAAAGAAGTGTCACTTAAGTCACATTATGAAACACAGGCACAACATGGAGCATAGATGCAGAGACTAGCACCCATTAAAAAAACTACAAAACAGTTCTGGTGTGGATACAGGGGGAAAGGGATTTTCACTCATTGTTGGTGGGAATGCTGACTAGTCCATCCATTTTGGGAAACAATATGGACATTCCAAAAAAAACCCTATAAAATAAGCTTCCATAGACCTAGCAATATCACTTCTGGGAATATACCCAGCACTGTACCACTGTCCTCCCGTTGTTCATTGATTTGCTCGAGTGGGCACCAGTAACATCTCCATTGTGAGACTTGTTGTTACTGTTTTTAGCATATCAAATATGCCACGGGAAGCTTGCCAGGCTCTGCTGTGTAGGCGGGATACTCTTGGTAGCTCGCCAGGCTCCCCCGAGAGGGATGGAAGAATTGAACCTGGGTCGGCAGCATGCAAGGCAAATCCCTTACCCACTGTGCTATGGCTCCAGCCCCAGGGGTCCAAAAATACAATGAAGAAAATCTGATCTGCGTTTCTATGTTCATTATGTTAATTCTATTTTAATTTCTATTGTGAATAGTAGCGTTATTCACAATAGCGAGAATCTAGAAACAACACAAGTTCCTGAGAAGAGATGATTGGATAAAAAATTATGGTACCTCATTTTCTCCTCCCTGAGGTCAGTCATTACTTGAACTCAGGACTCCAATTTCCCCAGGCGTCCTCTAAGACCATGAGCTGCCCTCCATCCCTGAGCCTCCTCCTGTTCATCTTCAACACAGTGCCCGGCTTTCTCCTCCCCCAGGTTGTACCCCACAAACACACCAGGTACTTATACGGGGAGTAGCCTCTTCAGAAGTGGGTGTGGCCTAATTTGGGGCCAGCAGCTGATTACTCCTACCCAGGAATCTCTTGTAACATCTCATTCTTCATATCACCACACCAATATGAAGGAACAACGCAAATCCCCACCACAAGGAGAGGACAATGAAGAGACCAGAAGCCTCATTAGGTGTTACCCACCTCAGGGAGCTCTCTGATAAAGAATTCAGATATGAAGCAATGAAGATGTTCAATGAACTCAATGAAACAGTGAGACAGTTATCCAGCAAATTAAAGGAGGACATAAGAGAAACAATCGAGAAAATACAGGAAGAAGTGAGAACAGAAATTGGAAAGCTACGTACAGAAATGTCACAAATAAAAGACTCGGTAGATGAAATAAAAAACTCAGTTTGTGCTCTCAACAGTAGAATAGCCACAACTAAAGACAGACTCAGTGAGCTGGAAGATCAGCTACACGAAGCCTACAGGCAACAACAAAAAATGGCAAGAGACCTCAAAATAGCTCAAGAGTGAATCAGAGTCCTAGTTGATGATTCCAAGAGGAACAACATTAGAATCATTGGATTACCAGAAGGTCAGGGAAACAATCCCAATGAAAAAGCCACAGTTAAACAAATCATTGCTGAAAAGTTTCCAGAGCTGGACAATGCAGCCATTTAGAATCAAGGAGACCAAAGGGTGCCAGCTAAAAGAGACACTAACTAAAACACTCCAAGACATAACATAGTTAGAATGATGGATGCCATGGATAGAGACCAACACTGCAAGCAGCAAGGTTGAAGAAGGAAATCATATACAAAGGAGCACCCCTTAGATTCACAGCAGACCTATCAGAGGAAACCCTCCAAGCCCGAAAGCAATGGTGGGATATAGTGAAAAAACTAACTTAAATGAATGCTTCACCAAGAATACTCTATCTGGCTAAACTCTCACTCAAACTTGAAGGAATGGTACATTATTTTCTGGATAAACAGCAGCTCAGGAACTTCATAGACTCAAATCCAAACCTAAAAGAAGGCTATAAGACAAGACAAACCCTACAAGTACAACAAATCCTTACAGGAAGATGACACAAAACGCCATAACAATAATCTCTCAATGTCAAGGGTCTAAATTCAACAATTAAGAGACACAGAGTGGCAAAATGGATTCAGAGACAGAACACAACATTCTGCTGCCTACAAGAAACTCATCTCAACAGTCAGAGCAAACAGAGATCCAAAGTTAAAGGATGTAAAACAATCTTGCAAGCAAATAGCTCCCTCAAAAAAGCTGGGGTGGCCATACTAGTATCCGACAATGGGGTGACCATACTAGTATCCGACAACATAAATTTCAGGTTGAAAAAGATTAGAAGAGACAGCGAAGGTCATTTTATATTTATCAAGAGACGTACAACAGGAAGAAATCTACACTCTTAAATGTATATGCACCTAATGAGGGAACAGCTAAATATTTAAAACAACTGCTAACAGATCTGAAGGAGGACATTGCTAGCAACACAATAGTAGCCGGAGACTTCAACATCACCTTGTCACCTCTGGATAGATCAAAAAAGAACAAAACTCAGCAAGGAAACATTGCCTTTGAAGGAAGAAATAGAAGAGAGAGGGCTTATAGACCTATATAGGGCTTTATACCCCCAAAAGAAAGAATACACATTCTTCTCCAGTGCACATGGAACATTTTCCAAAATAGACCATGTGCTATTTTGGAAATAGCCATGTCCATTTGCCAGCATACCAAATTCCACAGGATGGGTATGTTGTTCCCAATGTTCTCCCCTCCGAAATCCGACACGCCATTTCGTTGGTAAAGAAACAAACAGCACCCGGCCCAGACAAGGTCAGACCTGAACACCTGAAGAACCTGCCGTCAGTACTCATCAATACACTGGCTCGGCTCTTCACTCGCTACCTGTCTGAATGCAAGGTTCCGTCCCAATGGAAAACCAGCAGAACCGTACTACTGTTCAAGAAGGGAGACATCCATGACATTGGCAACTATCGCCCGATCTGCCTATTGTCTGTCATCTACAAGTTGTTCACTCGAGTCATCCTGAATAGAATTGGCAGAACATTAGATGAAGGACAACCATGCGGTTCCGCAAAGGATTCAGCACCATCGACCATATCCACACGATAACCAAGCTTATTGAGGTTTCTCGGGAGTTCAAGATGCCGCTCTGCTTAACGTTCATTGATTTAAAGAAGGCCTTTGATTCTGTTGAGACGGAAGCGGTCATTGAAGCCCTAGCCAATCAGGGCGTTCAAGCCCAATACATCAGGATCCTCCGTGAGCTCTATTGCGGATTCACTACCAGGATCTCACCATTCTACAAAGAAGTGATCGTTGATGTCAAGAGAGGGGTGCGGCAGGGTGATACCATTTCACCGAAACTCTTCAGTGCCACCCTCGAGAACATCATGCGACGACTGGAATGGGAAGGAATGGGAGTGAAGATAGATGGTCGGCAATTACACCACCTCCGCTTTGCTGATGACATTGTTTTAATAACACCAAACATCAGCCAAGCGGCACAAATGCTGGCCGACTTTGACCGTGAGTGTGGAAAGGTAGGACTACAGCTGAATCTTACGAAGACAATGTTTATGAGAAACAGCCTCGTTCCTGACGCCCCATTCGCTCACAATGGAACAACCATCTCCGAATGCAACAGCTATGTCTACCTAGGTCGAGAGGTCAACATGACAAATGACCTGGCACCCGAGCTGCGCAGGAGGAAGAGAGCGGCTTGGAACGCCTTCAAGAACGTCGAAGAAATAGCTAAGAGGACGAAGAACCTTCGGCTCCGGGCACATCTCTTTGATTCCACTGTTCTTCCTGCATTAACATATGCCTCAGAGACCTGGGCCCTACGCAAACAAGATGAGAACGCCATCCAGGTCTCCCAAAGAAGAATAGAAAGAGCTATGCTTGGAATATCACGTTTCACTCAAATGAGAGAACGAATCCGGAGTTCTGACATCCATGGACGATCAAGGATCAGGGACGCTGTCTCATTTGCCAAGGTGTCGAAAATCAGATGGGCTGGTCACGTAATGAGATTTAAAGACGACCGTTGGACTAGAGCTGTTACTGATTGGATTCCACGGGATATCAGGAGACCGCGTGGCCGCCCACCTACCAGATGGTCAGACTTCTTCGTCAAGATCATGAACGATCGGTTTGAGGCCCTTCATGTTCCCGGAGCGAACAGATGCCATTGGGCTACACTAGCACGCGACAGGGACAAATGGAGACGTTACTGGCGCCCGCTCGAGCAAATCGACGACTAACGGGAAGTTAAGTGATTAAGTGAAGACCATGTGCTAGGCCACAAAACATACCTCAATAGAATCAGGAAGATAGAAATAGTATCAACAATTTTTTCAGACCACGATGCAATGAAGATAGAAGTGAATCACACACAGACACTGAGAACCAAATCAGACACTTGGAAATTAAACAAATCAATGTTGAACAATGAGTAGGTCAGGAAGGAAGTTAAGGATGAAATTAAAAGATACCTAGAAACAAATAAGAATGAAGACACGAGTTACCAGAGTCTATGGGATACAGCTAAAGCCGTGTTAAGGGGAAATTTTATAGCTCTGAAAGCATTTCTCAGGAAGGAAGGAAGGGCCCACATAAACAACTTGACTTCACAGCTCAAGATCTTAGAAAAGGACCAATATAAGGAGCCCAAACCAGGCAGAAAGAAAGAGATCATAAAACTTAGAGCAGAAATCAACAACATGGAAACCCAAAAAAACAATCTGAAAGATCAATGAAACCAAGAGCTGGTTCTTCGATAAGCCCATATCTCTCTAATACCAAAAGGAAACAAAGACACCACAAGAAAAGAAAATAAAGGCCAATATCCCTGATGAACAAGGATGCAAATATTCTCAATGAAATATAGCAAACAGAATTCAACAACTCATCAAAAAGATCATACTCCATGACCAAGTGGGATTCATCCCAGGGATGCAAGGATGGTTTAACATTTGGAAATCGATCAAAATAATCCAACATATCAACAAAAGAAAAGGTAAAAACCATACGATTATATCAATAGATGCAGAGAAAGCATTTGATAAGATCAATAACATAAATGTTATGATGAAAACTCTCGCCAAAATGGGGACAGAGGGGACTTGCCTCAATATAGTTAAAGCCACCTACCACAAGCCTACAGCAAGCTTCATCCTCAATGGGGAAAAACTGAGAGTCTTCCCTCTAAGATCAGGGATGAGACAAGGATGCCCACTCTCTCCACTGCTGTTCAATATAGTACTGGAAGTACTTACAATAGTGATTAGGCAAGAAAAAGGTATTAAGGGCATTGAGATCCCTATAACGATACCCATGACATTCTCAAAGAAATGGAGCAAACTCTTCTGAAATTCCTATGGAACAATAAGCCCCCACAAATAGCTAAAGCAATTCTTGGGAAAAAGGAAATGGGAGCAATCAACCTACCTAACTTCAAACTCTACTACAAGGCAGTAATAATTAAAACAGCATGGTACTCGAACAAAGGCAGAGCTGTAGACCAACGGAACAGGGTTGAATATACTGACATCCCTCCCGAAGCATATGACAATCTTATCTTCGATAAGGGGCAAGAAAAGTAAAGTGGAGCAAGGAAAGCCTCTTTAACAAATTTTGCTGGCAAAACTGGACAGCTACATGCAAAAAAAAAAAGGGCTCAGATCTCTGCCTAACTCCATGTACAAAAGTAAGATCAAAATGGATTAAAGACCTCAGCATCAGACTGGAATCCATAAGGTCCATTGATGACAAGGTTGAAAAAACCCTCCAGGACATTGTAGCTAACAGTATCTTCAAAGATGACACGCCATTGGCAAAGCAAGTGAAATATGAAAGTAGACTATAGGCCAAACACGATGGCCACTCAATACCTCTATTGCAAACTACAACACCCTAAATGAAAGAGTAAGCACAAGGGATACCCTGCCACAGAGGCGAAGTTGGGGGGTGGGGTGGGGGGGGGAAGTCTACTGGGATCATTGCTGGTGAGGAATGGGCACTGGTTGAGGGATGGGTACTCAATCATTGTATAACTGAAACCCAAGCACAAAAATTTGTAAGTACCTCATGGTGTTTCAGTAATAAAAGAAAAAGGATGGTACATCAACACAATGGAATACTATACAGTTACCAGATAAAAAATGAAGTCTTGAAATATGCTTATAAATGGAAGCTATCACTCTGGACAAGGACTGAGAACTGAAAAGAGATAAAGGGACATGGATGATAAGTTTTCAGTATTGCAACCCATAACACACAACGTGAGAGAAAAGTGTTGCCATAAGGACACTGGAGACATTGGTGGTGGGATATGTATCCTGGTGCAAGGACCAAACACAGTATGACTGAAACCCAGTCATAAAACCTTTGTAAGTGTGCGTCTCATGGTGCTTCAACTTTAAAAGGGGGCGGAGGGCACATAGAGGTGAGGAACATTAAAGAGGGAACAGAGATAGCACAGTGGATAAGGCATTTGCTTGCAGACTGCCAACCCAACTGTGATCACAAGCACCACATATGTCCCCTGAGCACTACCTAGGAGTTATCCCTGAGAACAGAACCAGGGACAATCTCTGAGAACCAGTGAGTATGTTTCCAAAACAAAAGAACAAAAAAAAAAAAACGGGGGGGTGGATGTATAGGAACTACATCTAGAAAGCAAATTAAAAAAAACAGCTGCTTGTGTTGTTACCATTCTACCAATAAATTCTTAGTAATTTCTTAGTGATTCTTCAGATACGTGAGATTTAGACATATCAGTCTGCAGTCTAAGTTTTAAAAATAGTATCATGATAAATTAAATGTAGGTCAAATATCCCTGGCATTAGTTAATACTGACTGATATTTTGCTAATATAATAAGATTGGGGTACTAGTTTTAACTACACATAGGATGCTGGCCTAAAATCACCATAAAATAGAGCTGCCATCAATGATGTGCTCACCAGAGCACTTACCAATAAGGCAGGGGGTAATGGGTCTTACCAAGATTCATTTTAATTACTTAACCAAACTTTATACTATAGCTTTATAACTTACCAATATTGCTATTAAGAAGAGAATATTGTGTTAGTAAGAATGATTAATTTATAGAGATAAGGGAATGGATTCCAAAGTATCAAGTGACTCTCTCAAGGTGAATGATTACACACTCACTCCTGTCCAGTTCCAAGAAGACTGAATGGGACCATCCAGAAGGGCAGCAGTAAGGTGGTCAAAGGCTTGGGGTTCTAGAAATCAAACTAGGCAAGCTAGATCTTCCTTAAGTGTTAATTTAAAAAGATAAGATTAATCCATTGAACTGTCACTGCCACTGTCCTCCCATTGTTCATCGATTTGTTCGAGTGGGCCCAGTAACATCTCCATTGGAGACTTTGTTGTTACTGTGTTTGGTATATCAAATACATCACGGGTAGCTTGCCAAGCTCTGCTGTGCAGACAAGATACTCTCAGTAGCTTGCTGGGCTCTCCGAGAGGGGCAGAGGAATCGAACTCAGGTCGGCCATGTTGGTTGCGTGCAAGGCAAACGCTATCGCTCCAGCTCATCCATTCAACAAATGAACAGAAGTGTGGGTGTATGAGTGACAAAGCTAAGCTTCATGAAACAGATTGATGGAGCAAAAGTTGATTTGAAGTTTTCTGAACATGGCTGTGAATAGAGACATTTATGGCATCTCATTTTTGTTTGTTTGTTTGCTAATGTACCAAGGATTTTATTTCTTTTTTCTTTTTTTATAATTTTTTATTTTATAAGGTAGTTCAATAACAGGGGCTGGAGCGATAGCACAGCAGTAGGGCGTTTGCGTTGCACGCAGCCAACATGGTTGACCCGAGTTCGATTCCTCCACCCCTCTCGGAGAGCCTGGCAAGCTCCCGAGAGTATCTCGCCCGCATGGCAGAGCCTGGCAAGCTCCCCGTGATGTATTCGATATGCCAAACACAGTAACAACAAAGTCTCCAATGGAGACGTTACTGGGCCCGCTCGAGCAAAATAAGGTAGTTCACAATATTTAATTACATTTAATATTCAAATACCAATCCCACCACCATTACGCCTTCTCACTACCATATTTTGGACATTTCCATCCCAAACTCCAATCCCTGTCCCAAAGCATAACAGAAATAATACATTTTGTATTGTTTGTTATGAAAAATCGCTGAAAATGGAACAAAAATGTATCCATAGAAGAAAGAGTGTGAGGATTGTTAAATTTTGGCAGGACCATTAAGACCTTCTATAAGATATACTAAAATGTTGTTAAGTTGAACCTTGTGAACGCTCGTATAATATATATGTGTATATATATGTATATATATGTGTATATATATGCATAAATATATATATATATTTACATATATGGACTGGAGCAATAGCACAGCAGGAAGGGCATTTGCCTTGCATGCAGCCAACATGGCCAACCCTAGTTCGATTCCTCTGCCCCTCTGGAGAGCCCTGCAAGCTTCCAAGAGTATCTCACCTGCACGGCAAAGACTGGCAAGCTGCCCGTGATGTATTCAATATGCCAAACACAGTTACAATTCTCACAATGTTACTGTGCCCACTCGAGCAAATTGATGAACAATGGGAGGACAGTGATACAGTGATACAGTGATATATAAATATATATAGTAAGCAAGCAATATATTATATATACACACACACACATATATATATATATATATATAAATTTCCCTCTATAATTGGTTGTCTACTATTTGAACCACATCAAATGTGGTGGAGTACTCTTAGAGTATGGGTACATGTGTGAGACATATGCTGGTCCAGGAATAGGTTCACTCATGTGTGAAGCTTACCTGAGCTTGTGGGGAGCAGCTGTGACCATGGCAGTGTTTGGTTCTGGAGATTTTAGGTTGCTGGGGTTGGGTCCCTTGGGGCGGGGAGGGCTCTCAACCTGCTCTTACTCTGGGGCACCTTCAGTGAAACAGTCTGGTGTGGAATTTGGTGCCATGGCTATGGTGTGCGTCATGTTATGCTCCCTTCCAGGAAAGAGGGGCATGTGATCTGGATAGTGGTTGATGAGAAGATTATCTGGCACCAGGTGTCTTATTGGCATGATTGTTGGATCTTCAGAGATAGAGGGAAACCAGCAGAGTATCTCCATTCCCGGTCCCAATGAACCCAGAGTTCCCAGTCACAGAGTTTCACATACCTGGGTTTTGTTGGACTTCACTTGTCCATGAGGCTCAGCCCAAACATGAGGGGAACAGCCTTAAGTGTTACAGTGGTTGTGTTCTGGAGGTTTTCGGCTGCCAGGGTTGGGTCCCTTTGGGGGGGGAAGGGCTTTCACTTGCCCCCATCTGGGGCGATTTATGGTTTGTCTTGACTGGTTTTGGTGTATTGAAGACATGGGAAAAATTTTAGTTTTAGTAAAGTACCAAGATAGGATCAATGTTTGGTTTGCTATTTAAATTTACCAATTTTCACTGTTTTCCTCCAAAACGTTCCATGCCTGAGACTATCTCTGTATAGAAGAGAGGTCAGTACCTAAAGACATCTACTCTAAGAAGTCACTCATTATTACAACAAAAATTACTCCTTGTGAATCTTGGCAGTGTTTATTTAATTTATAGTTTAGTTGATTTAAGATTCACTGATTTCCGTTTTACCTTGTAAATTAAAAATGCCTTGGGGATTCAAACTTAGCCTGGTGTTTTTCACATGTATAAGAAGAGTTAATTACTAGAGATAAAGCTAAAGGAATAAAATTTAACAGAATGACTTTTAAGATTCAGTAAGTCAGATCTTTATAATGAGTCTTCTCATTAAAAATAACTCCTGGGAAACGGAAATGTGGCTCAAGTGATAGAATCTCCCCAGTGTAAGGTCCTGAAATTGACTCCCTAGAAATGCATATTTCATACCAGGTATGGTCCTGGTGATCTTGAATGCTATCAGGAATGCCCTCCTCCCCTCAAATTCTTCTACCATACCACCTACCACTAAGGTCAAAACAAAAGTCTATTTCAGTACATACTCAAAATGATACATACTTACTCTTCCACATTTCTGTCAATAATTAGCTGAGGGAGAGGGATTTACAGTAATCTGGTAAGATAATGCTATACAGATTGCACTGCAAGGCTTCAGGGACAGAAGTTGTCCCTTCTACCAGGCTGGGGATCAATGGGTATTGGTATTAGTTACTCCCAACATGGGTTCATTTCAGTCTAACCACTAAAATTATATGGCTCACTGAAAAATTTTTCAATAGAGTTATGGAAGCATTCTTACTCATTCCCTAAAGTATTGTGATCTGGAAACAGAATTGGGTTTCATAAATATTTACTAATACCTCCAAACCATTTAGCTGAATTCTATGTATCAACTTTCCCCACTTCTGAATAAAATGAGTGGCTGGTAGAAGGGATAACTTTGAGTCTTTTGATAAAGGCTGTTGATAAAGTAAAAATAATGGAGTAAAATAGGGGTGAGGTAGGATTAAACCCATCCCACTGCTTTTTAAAAGAAAATAGATTTTCTTTCTAAACCATAACATCAGTAGTACCAGATTGTTTTGTAAGCCAGGAGAACTATCTTTAACAAATAATTACATATTTCATAACCTCATTTGATAATTTAGCACCAGCAGGAATTCAAATGGCTTTTATTCCAACTCAGGGGAATTCCTTATTTTTCTCAAAAGAGAATTCAGCTAAAAGAGACAAGAGGTGCATGGAGGCTACAGATATTGTTTGAAGTGAGATATTAGTCTAACTTGTAAACAACATCAAAAGGCCTCCTATATGGGAATTTAACTAAAGAGAAAAATATCTGTCTGATGATAAACCTTCTTGGTCTTTCATGCTCCTCTCTCTTGGTAACTCAGATTATCTGTTAGCAGATAAACTCTTCCTCCTCTTCTTTTAGAATCACTTTGCCTCTTGTCAATCTTGTCAGATTTCAGATCTTCCTGGTCTCAGGTCCCATAGGAACACAAAATGACTTTGATAGCATTCCATTACTCATCAAGTGAAGTCTGACCAGAGGCATTTTATTTTATACTTGCCTTCATCATATAGGTTTCAGTGAGTAAAATAAGAATAAATTCCCCATTTCTTTTGAATTCATTTCATGTCCACTCATTCTTTCTCTCCAAGAATATTTACTGACACTAACTCTATGACAGACACTGTGTTTGGTCCTATAAATACAAATATAATGAAGATAGGAACAATACTCAAGGAAGTTTAGTATAAACTCAAGAGAAGACAGAAAATGCTATACTTTTTAAAGGTTCAGTATCCTATGGAAAAACCAAGGAAGGAGTGGTTGATTTCTGAGAGTCAGATAAAGCTGTCTCTGCATGAGAATCTTTCCACCGGAAAAGCTATTTTCCAGATAGGGTTACGCAAGTTCAAAGAAGGATTGAAATCACAAAGTGAATCTGACACAGATCAAGGAGTATTAGGAAGAGATGCAGAAAAGGCAAATAGGATTAGATCATAGAAACTTTATGTGCATCATTTGAGTTTTAGTTATATTCAAAAATATCCCAGACAATAAAATAATATGCTCAGATATATCAGAGTACTTGGTAATTATAAACAGTCTAGTCAAATGACTATTGTGTTTTTATAATAGAGAGATGCCAAGAGCACAAATTAAATGAGCTAAGGAGAAAGAAAAGAGAAAGGAATTGGGGAGAGACAGCATAGTCCACAGATATGAATGAAAGGACAATTATGGTAGAATTGCTTGTGCTGACTTTGAATTTTCTGAGAAACTTCCAAGTGAATGTACTCCAAAGACATTTAGAGAGTTTTAAACTCTGCAAAGATCCTTTGCTAATGATTGTTTTGGGGAAGAATTTTTAACATGTAGCTGGATGATTGAGAGTTTGTACAAATAAAAAATAGAACTTTTGAGAGAATATTGGAGGATGATAATGTTTTTTTCTTCAGGCAGAGATAAAGTCACCTACATTTAAGCATAAGAGGGAATCCTCACAGAGGTAAGAGAACCAGGGCAATATCATGTCACAGATGACCAAGAGCAAAGCTCTAGAAAGAAAGTAGTCTAACATGTGAACTGGGACTAACAGATCAAGGAATTTGGGGATTCAGCAATCAGGGGTGTTGAAGACATGAGGTTTATATAAAAGTGCATTTCTACACTAAGGGGGTCTAGGGGAAGCAGATGAGAAAGATGGGTATTGAGGGTGATCCAGGGGCTCTTCATTTATGCCATCCACACAAGATTTTCTCTCTCTCCTCAACTTCTATCAAATGCCAATCCTTTCTCAAACCTTTATTCTATCTTCCATGGTTATAACATTTAGTACCTTCTCTACTCACTCAACCTCTTTGCAGTGTTGTGCTGTACAAATCTCACATGGCAAAGACAGTTTTAAAAGGAGTACTGGGGAAGAGGGGAAGCAAGAGTCAGGTTAGAAAGCTAAGAGCTAGGCAGAATTAAAGCAGTGAAGTACACTTTTGTACTTCAAAATGACACACAAGACAGATGCGATCATTAGAAGCCTCCAGGTACCACTGTCTGTATGGTAGAGCTGGGAAGAATGTTCAGTACATAAATGCATTGCTGCAATTTATTGGGCTCAGAGGACATTAGAGATTCTTAAAACTTTAATTGAGTTCATTCTGCACAGGTGTTTTGTGATGTGTTTTAGAATAAGTTAAGTTTTGAACAAATTTGGGAATTACAAAGAAAATGGATTCAGATATTTGATTCAGAACTTAGGGAAGAACCATTTCAAAGTGACAAAATACTTCCAGTAAAGTAGGGGTTTTGTTCTAGTAAACTCAGAAGTTAAGGACTTTGCTGTAAGCTAATTGGTAAACTTAGAACTATCTTTCAGCCCTTGTGCTCTTTCTCTCTCTCCTGCTTTACTTCCCAACTTTTCTCTCTCTTGATCTTTATCTCTCTTTCTCTCTGTGGTCTTTCTCACATAAAATGCTAGTTATAATGTATGCCCAATGAAAGTGAGAGTAGATTAAAAATGTGAAATTAATTATTCAACTTTTGTTGATCTGTAAGAGGCATGATATATACTGCATTCTAAACAGTATTTTTAGTCTATTGTAAATCAAAGCTTTTAAATGAATAGACAGGGAAAGGTTGCTCTGTAACCCTGGGGTTGAGTTCTTAGAGAAACCTAGTATTATCCCTGATATTATCCCAAATTGTGGCAGAATAATCCTCAAGGAAAGGAAAACACCTGGAGAACATTTGCTAAGAGTGCTTCTCAAATTTTAATGTGCTCATGAATCACTTGGGAATTTTTTAACTATGCAAATTCCGATTTAGTAGGTGTAGGGGAGGTTTTACCTGGATAACACCAAAGCTGCAGGCTGTAGATGACACTTGAGCAGTAAGGATCGAAAGAACATTCTTGGTTGAGTTTCATTATAACACAGTCATACCAGGAGAGTATAAGTAACTGTCAGAAATGCCAATAAAAAAAATCTGAACTGAGCTGTTCAAATATAAATCACCCTTTACTGCCAACATCATGTAGCTGAGAAATTAAATTAGAGTATGTAATGAAAATCTATTTTGACATTTAGTCATAAGCCATATTAATCCTTTTTTATGAGATAAAACTTCACAGCATGCTATCTTTTACTACCAGATTCAATGAATTGTAGTTAGAAATCTTACATCTTAGCACTTCTATACTACAGTATGTAAATTGTCATGGTGAAATATGATAGTTTGTTTAAATTAATAATCTAAAAATACTGAAAAAATCATTTTTAAGATTTTCAGCTGCTTCCATCCTTTTTTTCTTGGTAG
Organism: Sorex fumeus; assembly: GCF_029834395.1. Classification (NCBI taxonomy): domain Eukaryota; kingdom Metazoa; phylum Chordata; class Mammalia; order Eulipotyphla; family Soricidae; genus Sorex; species Sorex fumeus. The sequence goes on along the minus strand of NW_026606066.1, from coordinate 34,808,224 downwards.
ATGTTAGCAACTTTTTAATAATAACTGAATGTAATAAAGAGTCTAACTAGCAAGAGGAACTAAGTCCTGGAAGTGATTTTTCTAGCTGCATCTTTACTGAAACTTTGATTTGAACAAGTTCCTCTAATTCTTAAGAATAAACAATATTTTATATCAGAACACTGGCTTGTAAGTCTTCAGATACTAGCCTGTTTTGAGACCTCTGAAGTCATCACTAATGATACTGTTTGAACCACGATCACGATCACAACCATCCTGTTGTTCGTGGATTGCCTCGAGCAGGCCCCAGTAATGTCTCCTTCATCCTAGCCCTGAGATTTTTTTTAAAAAGTGCCATATTAAAGGCTCTTTCAGGGTTAGGAGAATGAGACCCATCATTGTTACTGGTATTTGGCATATTGGATACACCACGGGGAATTTGCCAGACTCTGCTGTGTGGGCAGGTTACATTCGGTAGCCTCCCATTTTGTCCAAAGTAAGAATGAGATAATAACATGTTGCGCGGCTGCGCGCTTCCGGGAGCTGGGTTTTATAGTCTCTGGGTCTTGGCTGTTGATGGGATTACACGGTGCCAGGGGGTCAGTTGGTGGGTGTGAATAATATTACTTAATTCCTCAAAATTCACTTTTTTGTCAGTATTACCATAACATTGTCCTAGAATGGATTGAGTTAGTGAAACAGTCTATTATTTTCTAAACGAGAATTCTGTTGTCACATAAATTTGGAAAAATTAGATTCTTTAATTTTCTGTTGGGTTTTCACACAGCACATTAATGTTTGATATTTTCTGATAATACATGTTTTGCTCTCTGTCAAAGTATTTAAAAGTGATTCTTTTCCTCCTTTTCTATCTTTCTATATTGATCAAGATTTTGGTTTAGGGGAGAGCATAATAGAATAATAAATATAATAAATAATAAATATCCCTTATTTAATTTAGTTTTATAAGAGAAGGTCCCCACATGACTATCTCTGAAGTCTATTTGAATTCCCAAGTCATGGAAAGCTATTTCAGACAATGTCTGACAGTGGTGGCGTGGGGGAGGAGGGGAGGATTACGATGTTCACAATAAAATTAGGCTAATCTAATTTATCACCAGATTATGGCAAGCATAATTGATTCGAGAGCATTGTTAAGAAGAAGGGGGGATGGCAAGTAACAAAATCAATAGGAGATTTTTTTAAAGATGTATTTTGCATTTCTGCCATTTTGTGTTGATTCTCATCACCATCTTTTATTAATTAATTAATTATAAGATAATATGCTATTTCTGCTTTTTCCATTCATATTCATTCTTATCAGTTCACACAGCTGCCAGAGTGATTATTTAAAAAACATAAATCTCGTTACTTCCTGTTTTAACCCTTCCACTGACTTTTCTTTTCTAACTCCTTGGTCGTGGCTAAAAGATTTTGTGAATTCCTACAGCTTCACCGCTTGATTTACTTAACTCATCTAGTTCTGACCTCTTGCTGTACCTCTAAAATGCTGGATTTTTGTTTGGTTGTTTGTTTTCTTTTTAAATTTACTTTCCTTGAAACTTTCTACCTGCTGATCAGAAGTTTCTCCAGATTTTTCACATGCCTTGATACCTCATTTTTTACACATGTCATCTACTCAAGAAACATCTCTCCAATCATGCTCTTTAAGATGCCTGCTTTAATTTTCTTACACACACACACACACACACACACACCAGATACTTTCCTTTTCTTTCTCCACTAGCACGGCAGAGCCTGGCAAGCTCCCCGTGACGTATTCGATATGCCAGACACAGTAACAACAAAGTCTCCAATGGAGACGTTACTGGGGCCCGCTCGAGCAAATCCATGATCAAAGGGAGGGCCTTTACCTTTTTACCTTCTCCACTAGGATCTTAAGATACAAGATTATAAGCTGCTTTTGCACAGCTCTGTATACACATAATACACTTGCAAAAATTTGTATAATTAATGAATAAAACCTATGGTGTTAAGAGAGAATGCCACCATGGTAAATTCAGAGAAGGTGATTGCTCGTAAGGAAAATTAGATCAGTGGAAGTTATTTAAAAACCGTATTGGATCATTGCATAACTGAAAACAAAGCACAAAAATTTGTAAATCTACAACTGTACCTCATTATTTCACTAATAAAAATCTAAAAAAAAATTTAAAAAGGGAAAAGTAGTTCAATTTTCTTATATGAAAATAAGATAATAAAAGATATGATCACCAAAAAAAAAACTGAGTAGAAAGGACCATGTTGGCATGATATATTTGATCTAGTTTGAACCCTGGGGAAAATAAATTAGGTTATTGCAAGTCTAGCACAATAAGTTTTCCTACCTTGGTTTTGAAGTTCTATGCTATCCATTTATTTAGTTCATACACCATTTAAGTTTTCTGCGATTACTTCTTGCATCTACATAATCACAATAATGTGAGTACCAGAGACATTTTAATCAGTATTTGGAAGGGCAACCTATAAAGATTTTGGAAGTTTCCTGGTCTTAGAGAATATCTGATATTAATGCAGAAAAAGAAATATTTCTAAATTATAAGAAACAAAGGTATTTACAAACACTGGATTTTTAATTTATCCATTGATCCTTTCCTTATATTCAAAATCTATTTAAAGAAAAATTTCTTTAAAAAATACTTCTAAAATATTACAAGTCAAGGTTAGGTTATTCATATGTTTATCTGGTCTGTGTGCTCCTTTATACTGAACCCAAGTCCTTTATAAATATCTGAAGTAATGTTCCATATATTCAAGAATATTTTGGCCATGAGGTGGTATTTTCAGATCTTCACACTGTCAGATCTGAGCCTGTCTATCATACCTTGTCTCTTTAATTTAACATGTATTAATTTTAAGGAACAAACTTTCTATTAGAAGTTAGATTGGAAACCTGGAACTGATTAAATGCATTCACTCTTTTAATGTATGGTCTTAGTTCCAGAAGTTTTACATTATCAATGTAAAGCATTCCAAGCTAATAGAAAAATTGGATTAAAATTAATGTGAGATTATTTTTCAAAAAGCTTTGTAGTTATGTCAGTGACCTGATAATAAATGTTGAAGCATAATTTCCACCATTAATAATGCTTTATATACAGTCTGCATCCTGGGAACATTACAGTCTTCTGACAGTAGACACAGAATTGTACTATAAACTACCACTGAAAAGTAGCCAAAGTAGGAACACTGGCTCTTCATCAAAGCTTTTCTTCCCTTATTGGGAATCTGCCCATCAAACCCGCAGCTATATTTCTAGCACCCCCTTGTTGCACCCTGCCTCTCTCTGCCTCAATTCTTGGTGTTAAATATGGTTGTGTGACTTCATTTTCCCGAGGGCAAATGAATTTGTGCCTCTTACAGTCTTGGAACTTAAGCCATTGAGCATAAGTCCTCTATGCAGACTTATGCTCAATGGATTACCCCCCCCCCCAATAAAATGCAAACAAATTCTATCTCAAGGACCCTTTCTTAAAAATCATTTTTCTTGGTGGTAAAACATTTTAGATGGTAATGGAGAAAGATGAACACATCCTGGATGTTTGACCATAGGGACAGAGTGGTCTTTTTCCCTGCTCTGGATTGATATGTGAGGGGAGCGGAAAAACTTTTTAAAGCCTTTCTATTATTCAGCCACAAACTGTTTGATACTAAATAATACAAAAGTGAAAGTCTTTGATAACCTTCCACATCCCTTCTCTTTCTCAGTCTAACACCTTCAATCTCAGGACTCTGGTAGCTACCTGGATGTGTTACTGGTGGTTCTTTTGTGTATGTTTTGTTGGGTTTTTTTTTTGGGGGGGGTGCCTTTATGCTTGTCTAACTTCTAAGAACAGTGTCCTATTACATATCCTCTTAGCTATCCATCATTTTCAGAGAGTTTTAATAAATTCATTTTTTTCAGAAGTATAGTCATTGTTTCTAAAAGGACATATTTTTTCCTGAGAGTTATGACTTAAAAAAATGAATGAATTTCATTTTTGAGGGGGTGGGGAGAAGTGCAAGCAGGAGCCCACAGAACACTCAACTGTCTGTCTATAGATATTCTCTAATGTTAACCTTTCCTATGTACGTAGCGGAAAGCTCCCAGAATCTCAGGCCAGACAGGAGTCAACCTCCCCTTCCACAACTAAAAGAGAAAATCAGAGATCCAGGAGCTTCATTTCCTCTCTTTGTATGTTTCTCCATGTGATTCTGTGTAATAGATTATTATTGGTTTTTTAACTGATAAACATGGGTCTTAAGTAATAATTTTAAATAGCCGTGAGCCCCATAGATATTGATAAGCACTTACTATCTTTAAATTTAGCAGCTAAGATCCTGTGGTCTCAATTTAAGTTTCAGAGATTTTCATTTGCTTGCCTCAGTGAAATACAAGTCTAAAAGTTTTAGTGCTGCCTTAAATTTTACCAAATTAATTTTTATGAGATAAAAGTAAAAGAGCTTGTGTAAGATATAGAAAGTTGATGAGTTCTGATTACCTCCACTTAGAAATCAGAGACTAAATGTTGGTCATTGTATATTTCATTTTTTATAACACTACTTTTCAAAATGCTGGTGTTTCTCTAGTAGCACATAAAATAACTTTCTGGGCCAGAGGCAACCTATAAAATAGGATAAATGGAATTAACAAAATAGTACTTTTACTATAATTCTACTAAGACTTGTTTAGTGGAATGTGAATGGAGTTTAGTGGACTTTTATCGTCTCGCGTGTGAGGATAAAATTTGAGTTTTATCTCCAACACTACATACACACACATGCACACACACAAAATTTTCTGCAAAGTTTTGTTTCAACTGTATATAAATGTGTATCTCTGTGTCTAAGAAAGAAAAAAAGGACTGTATGTATGTCTATATGTAAGTATGTATGTATTAGGATGTAATGCAAATATGGATTTCCTTCTGATAACCACTGAGTTTGAAAATTCTTACTTCAGTCCATCAACCCATCTTTGAAGCAGAATTCTTCCTGATCATAAAACTTTCCTTTTCCTTTAATATCACTGAAAGGAGTTTCTTAACTAGATTGAGAAAGTGATTCAGTATCATTCAGTATCATGGAATCATAAACCATATGTACATGAACCAGAAAGTTGGTTCCAATTCTATCCTTTTGCAAGATTATTTGATTCTCTCTGGTTCCATAAAATCAATTCTCAAATTTCAACATTGACTAAAGAGAAAAATATAACCCACAGTCAAAATCAAATAACCCTTATAAGATATATTGGATGAACTTATATACTTTCTTTATTTTTTATTAATCATGGGTAATCCCTGTACTTTCTCAAAATGCCAGGTACTTCTTTGCTATGAAAACATCAGTTTGCAATTGGAGATCTGTGTTTTTTAATCTTTTTCTGATCTTGACCCCCTTCTGAACCTGTTTTTGTCTTGCCCCTCCCAGCCAAATTCTGCTCCCCTTCCCCCACCATCTACACAATTTACACCTGTGTTCCCCTTGGAATAACCTGGAGCACACAAAGTCCATATGATCTCCAGTTGATAAACACTAGCCTAAATGATAATTATTTATTTTAATAAAAGGAATTTAGTCACTTTTTATGTTCACAGTATAGGTTTTGCTGTAAACTATCATAGAGTGGGGAGGCTAGGGAGGACTTTTCATTGTAAATGAAAGACATACATAATTTTGTAGATTGTTTACTGTATATTTTAGTCTTTTGCTGAGTATTATTTATATTACATAAGAAATTTCTTGTAGTTAGATGTATTTGTTTCATCATCACACACACTAAAATTATAAAACATTTGTGAACACACTCAAAAACATAAATCAAGGGGGAAGGTGAAAGTCCTTACTGATCACCTTAGTTAGAAATATTGATATAGTATTTTATCTTAATAATAATCACATCCTGTAGATTACTAATAAGCTGCACTATTGTCTATTTTACAAAGAAAAGAAAGCATTAGCATAATCATGATAGAACAATGAACAAATGAAATATTTATACTGAGAAATTATTTACCTTTTTTTTTTTTTTGCTTTTTGGGTCACACCTGGCGATGCCCAAGGGTTACTCCTGGCTCTAAACTCAGGAGTTACTCCTGGCAGTGCTCAGGGGACCATATGGGATGCTGGGAATTGAACCCGGGTCGGCCACGTGCAAGGCAAATGTCCTACCCGCTGTGCTGTCTCTCCAGCCTGAGAAATTATTAGCCTTTTATCTCTAAAATATTCAGCTTTTGAAAATTCAGTCTCCTAACCTGTATACTTACAGTTTATTTACTAAAAGGAAGTGACTTTAAAAAGATAAAGCAAGAGAAACTCAAAAGTCATGTCTCTTGATTTTCAGTGATACACATGTGAAACTTTTGTGTTATAATGAAATAATTGAAGAAATCTTCAATTAAAATATGGGATTTTTTTGTTTGTTTGTTTGCTTTGGGTTTTATTTGTGTGTGGTGGCAGGGAGGGTTATATACTCAGAGTGACCTTATGGGGTTCTGAGAATTGAACCTGGGTAAGCCACAAGCAAGGCAAGCAGTCTACCCATTGTATTATAGCTCTGCCTCCCCAAACTTCATATCTTAAAAAGAGAACAGGGGCCTGAGAAATAGTACAGTGGGTAGGGTGCTTTCCCTGCACACTGCTGACCTAAACTCAAACCCTGGCATTTCATATGGTGCCCTGAGCACTGCTAAGAATAATTCCTTAGTACAGAGCCACGTGTGGCCCACAAACAAACAAAATAATATAAAAATATATGCATAAGTTGGTTAAGGATTCTGGACATGGGTATGTAGAGGCAAGGTAACTACATACAACAAAACAAAGAGAGCCAACACAGTTGTAAGCATATGACCCAAACTATAATGATTAAATTGAAAAAAAATCTGCTGAGAAAGTTGGGTGGGGGTGGCATGGAAAAGAGATATCTGTGGACCGATGCTGATTGGCAATAGCTTTGGAATTGGAACATCATATTCCTGAAACTCTATAATAAGAGTTTTGTAAGTCACAGTACCTAAATAAAAACCGAAGGACAAAAGATAGTCCTATAGCAATACACAAAAACAATACGTTATAATCACTGTAGTTATTCTAAGTACTGTCATTATTTCTTAATGTATATTTGAAAGCTTTACAAACGTTTCCAATTATTATACTAATATTATTTTAAAGTGTTGTTTAAATAATCTATAGGTTACATACTCACTAAAACTTCACCATGAAACTATCATTTTGTTTTGTTGTTTAGTGTAGTAAGCAGGCAAGCATTTGAAAATACACCAAAAAAATAAAAATAAAGAGCAAAGAAAAACTTTATTTCTTAAGCTTGTGCAATATGAAGTTTGTGATCATTCAAACTTAATCGTGTGGGTTATTTTTTGGCATTATCTTTTAAGGAAAGAAAGGAAGGGAGAAAGAATGCAATTTAAGAAGCAGCCTGTTAAGCAAATGGATAGTGACCTGTTTAACATTGGAAGAGGACTGTTGTGAGAGCCTTGAGAAGTGTGCAAATACCGAGAGTCACAAACACAATGACCATTCTGTTCAGCTCAGCTTGATCTCTGATCTGGAAGGACAAACCCTTCCTTAATAAAGAGGATTCTCTAGATAGCAATCCTCAGGTCCCGCTGGTTTATGGAGTAAACATACTTCTGCTCTTCAGACAATGCTTTCCTCCTCATAAATTCTGATCACAGGTGGCTTTTAGTGCCTTGCCCTGTGCCTCCCTTTCAATACACCTGGAGGTTTAGTGCACTAGCCTCCCCCCCTGGCAGGTCATTAAAATTGCTGAAGATGGGGGTATGGAGGGATTTTCAAAGTGGTGATTTTGCTTGTTTCTAAATAAATTCCTTAAGTCTGACTTTGATGTTGTTGGGTCCAGGAGGGACTTATGTGAAGCGAGGAGGAGAAAGACGGTCACTTTCTCCCCATCTGCGTCTGCCATCAGGGACCCAGGGTTACTGGGTTCTTGTCTCGCATCACAGAAAGGAATTTCAGGAGTAGACAAGCAGTGAAGTCAATAGATTTTATCTGGAGGATTTTTGAAGGAGAGAGAGAGAGAGAGAGAGAGAGAGAGAGAGAGAGAGAGAGAGAGAGAAATGCACTCAAAAGAGAACACAGTCTTTTTCAAGGGGCAGAGAGAGCCCCTAGACACACCCCAGCATTAGACTCAAAAGCATGAAAGTACACATCTCAAGAGGGGAGATGCAGGCTACACATGTGCTTGGGCACCACATGTGCTTGACCACGTAGGCACAAGCAGCACAGGGACTCAGGCTGCATATGCATGCTTTTTCTTTGTTCAAGGTGTCTTTTAAAGGGTTTCTCCAACTTTCCTCCATGTGGGGCTTCTTCCAGGTAAAAGTCCATTGCTAAGGAGGTTGCAGAGCATTGGGAGTGGTGATGGTCTTCTTTGTGCTGAATCACTAAAGTTAGGGTACTCAAAAATTTTCTTCATGGGGAGGGGTCCAATCTCCTCAGGGTCCCATGCTGCTCTAGGTCTTATCAGGCCTCAGTTCCTGCATTTCCTGTTTTCTGCAATGTTGGCTTTTGCCATTGCCTTGGAAGGTGGCCTTCTCTATCCTGCCTACATCACGATCACGATCATGACCATCCTGTTGTTCGTCGATTGCCTCGAGCAGGCCCCAGTAACGTCTCCTTCATCCTAGCCCAGAGATTTTTTTAAAAGTGCCATATTCAAGGCTCTTTTAGGGTTAGGAGAATGAGACCCATCGTTGTTACTGGTATTTGGCATATCGGGCACGCCATGGGGAGTTTGCCAGACTCTGCCGTGTGGGCAGTTTCCATTCGGTAGCCTGCCAGTTTGTCCAAAGTAGGAATGAGATAATGCTTACATCAACTTTGAATTTTATAATATAATTTACCAATGAATATTTTCTTATTTGAAAGTTATAAAAGTGGTATACCACGCATTCAGGAGGTGAATTTAATTGCAGATAAGATTTTTTGGACATATTTAATGAAAAATAGTTGTGTTATCTCCTAAATATATGTAAAGTTAATTTATTCACTATTCCCTACCAGGATCTCAACATTCTACAGGGAGGTGATCATTGACATCAAGAGAGGGGTTCGGCAGGGTGATAGCATTTCACCAAAACTCTTCAGTGCCACCCTCGAGAACATCATGCGATGACGGGAATGGAGAGGAATGAGAGTGAAGATAGACAGTCAGCAACTACACCACCTCCGCTTTGCTGATGACATCGTTCTTATAACACCAAACATCAACCAAGCGGCACAAATGCTGGCCGACTTCTACCATGAGTGAGGAAAGGTCAGACTACAGCTAAATCTCACAAAGACAATGTTTATGAGAAACGGTCTCCTTCTTGATGTTCCATTCACTCCCAATGGGACGAACATCTCTGAATGCAACAGTTATGTGTATCTAGGTTCAGAAGTCAACATGACGAATGACCTGGCACCTGAGTTGTACAGGAGGAAGAGAGCAGCTTGGAACACCTTCAAGAACATTGAAGAAATAGGAAAGAGGACAAAGAACCTCCAGCTCCGGGCACATCTCTTCAATTTCACTGTTCTTCCTGCATTAACATACACCTCAGAGACCTGCGCCCTATGAAAGCAGGATGAAAACGCTATTCGGGTCTCCCAAAGAGGAATCAAAAGAGCTATTCTTGGGAGTGTCACACTTCACTCAAATGAGAGAAATAATTCTGAGTTCTGACATCCGTCGATGGTCAGGAATCAGGGACGCTGTCTCGTTTGCCAAGGCGTTGAAAATGAGATGGGCTGGACACGTAATGAGATTCAGAGATGATTGCTGGACTAGAGCCATTACTGACTGGATTCCCTGGGACATCAAAAGATCGCATGGCTGCCCACCTATGAGATAGTCAGACTTCTTTATCAAGACCCCGAACAATCGGTTTGAGGCTCTTTGTGTTCCTAGCACGAACAGATGCCATTGGGCTACATTAGCACGTGACAGGGATAAATGGAGACGTTAATGGCACACGCTCGAGCTAATTGATGAGTAATGGGATGTCAAATGATCAAGTGAATTTATTCTCTTGAAATATTATCTTTAACTGTTTGACACTGGACTGAATTCCAAGTAATCAAAGTCTCACAAAATGCCAATGATTAGGCCTGGAGCAATAGTACAGTGGGTAGGGCCTTGGATGTCTTACAAATGGCCAACCTGGTTTTGATCCCTGGCACCCCATGTAGTCCTCCAAGATAACCAGGAGTGATGGCCCACACACAATACCAGCAAACAAAAAATGCCAGTGACAAACTGAAGGAAGAATCCGGTAAACATATATTTTCTTTTCTTTTGAAGTGCTGAGGATTGAACTTAGGGCCTCATATATGTGAAGCATGCATACTACCACTAGCTACGTTCCTGGTCTCAAAGAGAATTTTTTTGGGGGGGGAAAGAAGACCCCCAATGTACTGGGAAATCTATGGCACACTCAAAAATGAGTCAAAAGGGAAGAGGTTTAATTGAGAAACTATGTATAATTGTGGGATCAAATTTATAGGGCGGTAAAAGGTAATGGAGAGGAGCCAGAATCCTCACTGAGGATGTAAAGGTCAAAATAGTTAAGTGCTTACTGGGTACCAAGAAGAGCTGGGGTTACAGAACCACACCATAGTAGGGGTAAAGAATCAAGCTGCTGACTTCCCTAGGTATGTCATGGAATACAATTCTCAATCACTTTCCCCTTTCATTCTTTAGTCTATTGTCAAGTACTCCCAATGGCTGACGTCAAACAAAAACTAGAAGTCAGTGATGTAAATGATGGATGAGGTTTTTGGAAAGAAGCTGGTCTTCTAAGAGCAAGAGTGGAACTACACATAGAAGTCTGGAATAGTAAGGCTGTCAAGTTTTCTAAAATCCAAGCACATGTCAAGCAGTATTAATGTTCTGGGAATGCAAAATCACCACTTTGCAATTTTCTGATTTATCCAATTTAAAGAATATGGGGTACCTCTATCCTGAATATATGAGATGCATTTTAATTAATGAGTAGGGAATGTGGCGGGGAATTCTCTTTAGCCCCTTCTTTTCTCCAATTACCCAGTTGCTCACTGTGTCAGCATTACAGAACAGATTTGTCACAGAACAGGCAACTGATAAGTGATCAGAATCAGAGATTTGAAGCCTTTGTAGATCTGAAGATCATGTTACTGGTTTCAAGAACATAGATTTTATCACTTCCTTGACTAAACCCTTCTCATATAATCACGGTATGGGGGTTGGGTGGGATGTAGGAGAAGGAGATCAAATTCTCACAAAGATAATGTGTTGGAAGTTCTTAAAAAGATTAATCTCAGACTCTAGATTCACTGTTGGAAATAAAAGCTTATTCATCCTGGAATTGGAAGGCTATTTTCTCCAGAATTTCTGTTACCCAAAAGGATTCCTGGTTGAGACACATTCATCTTTGTAGAAGACAAAAGTGGAACATAATATAAGTCATCTTTGTTTTGCTTGGATCATTACCAAAGAGTTATAAATCTAACCACCAATTATCATTTACTACAGAATGTACAAAGTTCTGCAGAACTGGTATTTCCAACTAGGAGAGTCTGTTTTTCAAGCAACTTTATTGACAAAGAGCTTAAATGTCATAAAATTCAATGAAGAATACAATGTAATGATTTTCATATATTTTCAGAGTTTTGACACCATCAACAACATGCTCTTTTTCTAAATCTAGGTAACTGGGATTTAAAATACTCCCTATGTTTTAGAAGTGCAAGTTCATGCTTTTTAAGTGCATGTCACCACACTCACTACCAAAGTGTTACCATCTTTCCATTATTGAACCCTGCTATATTTGCTTCAACCTGCTCTCAACCTCTAGCAACTTCTTTTCTATGGTCTTTAAATCCAAGTTTGTCCTGTTTATTCATTTGGTTTTTTTTTCTTTGTACTTATATCGCCCGCACAGCAAAGCCTGGCAAGCAACCCGTGATGTATTCGATATGCCAAACACAGTAACAATATGTCTCAAAATGGAGACGTTACTGGGCCGGCTCGAGCAAATTGATGAACAACGGGAGGACAGTGACAGTGACAGTGATTTTATATATAAAGAAAACATCTTACTTATTTCTCATAAAATTATATATCTTATTCCTTCTGACTTAATTCAGTTAACATAATGCCCCCAATTCCCATTCCTGTTGTTGCAAATGACAAGATTTTATCTTTTCTAATAGCTAAATATTATTTTATTGTGTATATACATCATATGTTTTTATTCCATCAACGGGCAAGTAGGCTCTTTCTATATTTTAGTTAATGTAATTAGTGGTGCTGCAATGAATAAAGGGGTGTATATAACTTTTTTAATTAATGTGACTTTGGAATCTTTTCACCATTTCAAAAAAAATAATTTTTTATTTTATTTTTTTGATTTTGGTGCCACACCTGGCAGTACTCTGGGCTTACTTCTGACTCTGCAATGAGGGAACACTCCTGGTGGACTCTGGAGACCATATGGGGTGCCAGGGATCATCTGGGTCACATGAATGTGAGGCAAGCACTCTACCATTGTACTATCTCTATAGAAATCTTAACTTTTAAATTTGTGAAACAAGCACAAATAAATTTTTTCCTTTTAAGAAAAAAGTGTAAATCTATCATTATATATGATTTAATGTGTGCAGTTATTTAATTTGTACATTTTTATAGTTAAAGTAATATTCATAATTGTTGGTCATCACCAAGATGACAGGATTTAGGGTAAATATGTTTACTGTGACTGTATTACTAGACCATACAATGATTGAGATTTTTAACTAAGTTGCTTTTCTGTTACTTGAGAATTTGCCCTAGGTTGAAGACTAATTTTCCTAGAATAAGAAAATACAAATACTTTTAAATTCGAACTTTTACAAATCGTTGTTCAAGGCATTGTTTTATCTTTATGAGAATTTTAATATTGTTTTCTTCCATGAATACTAAAGAGTGATGAATCTTGAAACTTACTGAAATCAATACTCAGCACAGAAAGTACAGGATGTATCGCTGAACTGAAAGCTGTTTACAACCATAGTCTATATATCAGCACCAAAATTGGAAATGCCACCCCTCAAGAAAAATGTCATCCATCCAAGCAACTTTTCAATCTAGCAATCACTTAATAGAGGCCCATATCTGAAAACAAAATACAATGAAACAGAACCAAGTCTACCATACAGTTTTGGTACTTGGAACTGAAAATTCATTCTGTCCATGTATTAGTTTCATAGATTCCCTAACAAAACGTTAAAAACTGTGTGTTTTGAAGCAACAGAAATGTATGCTCTCATAGTTCTGGAGGCCAGAAATCTAAAATCAAGATGTCAGTAGGGCCATACTCACTTGCTGATTCTAGATAAAAGTTTTGCTTGTCTCTTCCTAGCTTCTGAGTAGCTGCCAATGTTTTCTGTCACTGGTTAACAGTTCTATTACTCTGTTATCTGCATACATCATCTCTGTAACTGTCTTCACAGGCATTTTGTTCTTCTTCTAAGAATATCAACAATATGGAATTAGGTTTTCCCTGTTTGGATATGACCACATCTTTACTTCATTACATCTGCAAAGACCTTTTCCCCAAATATTGTCACATTCATGAAGCTGGGAAATAGGACTCCTCTACACCTTTTGAGGAGACACAATTCAAGCCACAATCTGGTTCTTTAGCAATCAGTAATTTTTGCACAAACCTTTGTTGCAAAATTTTAAAAACTTTCCAAAAAACAACTGAGTCCTTATGAGGTCATATGTTAAGTTTGAAATGAGGATTTCAAAACATTGCTTTTAACCACAGATTATATAAGTTCTCCATTCTCCTGCAAAAAAGAAACTTGGGGGGGGGAGAGAATGAGAGAGAGAGAGAAAGAGAGAGAGAGAGAGAGAGAGAGATAAAGAAGAGGGGAGAGAAAGTTAGCCAGAGGAGAAATTTAGTATTCTTCTATTCTATGATTATCTGAATAATATTGTGAGATACAATTAATGTTTATGTAATTATCATGGGCTGGAGTGATAGCACAGCTGGTAGGGCATTTGCCTTGCACGCAGCCAACATGGCCGACCCGAGTTCGATTCCTCTGCCCCTCTCGGAGAGCCCGGCAAGCTACCGCACGGCAGAGCCTGGCAAGCTACCTGTGACGTATTGGATATGCCAAACACAGTAACAAGTCTCACAATGTTACTGGGCCCGCTCAAGCAAATCGATGAACAACGGGAGGACAGTGACAGTGACAGAAATTATCATACTTAATTTATGCTCCAGTTTCTGCCACAACATTCACATGGATATATTCTGGAGAAAAATCATTTGACTCGTTTATTTGTCTTATAATTATGCATCTAGCCATAGAGAAGAATTTATTCCCCCTCCCACCACCACTGAAGTCTAATATGAGACTTAAAGTCTATATAGAAACATATAGTTTCTGTGGAATTTAGCACCACAGATGAGATTAGATGAGTTTTACTTGTTCTGTGTACATGAGCTTTGTCTGTCTCTCCTACTTATCACAGTTATCCTTATTTACCTTCTCTAGGCCTCATTTACCCATATTTGACTTACCACCATACTATTATTATATGATTTGGTAAGTGTCTAAGATATATTTGCATCTTAATACTAACATACTGTTAGATTGGACTCTTCCTGCTTGGGGTGTAGGTAAGATCAAAGTGGAGGTGAAAGTCACAATGCCAACTTGTGTAGGATATCCTAACTGCTTCAGCTGTACTTGTACAAGAGGGAGCTTTGCTACATTCAAACACCTCATTTGAGCTTAGAAAGTAGTTTGGAAAGCCCAAGCATGGAAAAGCAAATTGTAGGAAGCTTCTTTCAAGAGAGTCCTCAGAATACTTGTGATTTTAGTGAGGAGAGATTGAGAGATTTGTTCTTGTAACCTCACGTTAAGGGTGAGTGTGAAATGTGGAATTCACAAAGAAGTTTCATATGTATATTAGGGACAAGGTGACATCTACCCATGCCTGAACATCAGAGAACAAGCCACTTTTGTCCTTAGTAGTATCCCTATGGTCTTTGTCAAAAAGTCAAATAGGATCATATATGAAGGTTTTGTGTGATTGCAGGGAGGTCCTTCAAAATAAGGCATCAGGAGAGTCAAGGAGACTCTGTGAAAAGTCTATGAATAAACTCCTAGGTGAGTATTCCAGGAATTAGGAGAAAATGGTAGGTGGCCAAGGGAGAAGTTGAAATATGTAAGTGGAACACCTCTAGCCATGATTGATCTCAGACAATCCAATAAAATGCCCATAAGAGATAAGGGAATCAAATGCCTTAAACTTCAATACCTACCAACCATACAGTATGAAAGTCAATGGACGTATGTTTTAAGAGAGGAAAAGCGTTTCCTCCACAAAATGACTTTTAATTTCAGTGTAGGAAAAGAGTAAATTTGTTTCTGATTTGTAAATATAAGCTGTATTTTGCTTTAAATAACCAAATACCCTTCTGTGTTGTGGCATGTGGTTGTCAGGTGACAACAGCATTCTTTTTTGTAGACCAAGTATATGGAGATTATAAGCAAACCTCTGTTTTCTGCACATGTCACAGACTACCAACACTTAAACACTAGAGAATATTTATCTGCATATTTAAAAAGTCTCCAATGGAGACGTTACTGGGCCCGCTCGAGCAAATCGATGATCAACGGGAGGGCCTTTACTTTACTTTATGGGCTGGAGCGATAGCACAGCGGGTAGGGCGTCTGCCTTGCACGTAGCCAACATGGCCGACCTGAGTTTGATTCCTCCGCCCTCTCGGAGAGCCCGGCAAGCTACTGAGAGTATTCGGTATGCCAGACACAGTAACAACAAAGTCTCCAATGGAGACGTTACTTGGCCCGCTCGAGCAAATTGATGATCAACGGGAGGGCCTTTACTTACTTACTTATTTAAATAAGCTCAATTAATAATAATCAAAGGTAGTATAGAGTGAACTAGTGGAAACTTATTTCAGCTAGGTGGTCTTTTATAATATGAGAGGCAGGAATTGCCATGTTTCTTTATTACTCTTCAAGCATATTTCTGATTAAAGAGGGGTGTGTGTGTATGTGTGTGCATGTGTGTGTGTTTATACCTTTCTCTTCTTGGCCCATCATTATATTGGACTCAGAATTTGGACTATGTATGTGTGTGTGTGTGTGTGTGTGTGTGTGTGTGTGTACTTCAGATTCCGGAGTTACTCTTGGTGCCAGACCCTGTGCTCTAGGATGAAAAAAAGGCATTTTTTTCTTAAAAAGTACAGACATTCAGCCCTATTATCTATCTCAGACAATAGAACATTCCTACGTCAATGTTCAGACCTTTGTGGCTTTTCCCGTTTTTCTCCTTTAAATTCCCCTTTCCAACTTCCCTATTCTGGTAAACGGCAGCACTGTTCTCTTTCATTTCTCAGGATCAAAATGATTACTCTGGACAGGAGCTGAGTACTTGAAGGGGGTAAACTGATACTCATGGTACTCTTTCAAGTAACATCATTGCAAACCACAGTACCTAAAAGGGAAAAAAAAACAAAAAGCACAGTGTCTGTCATAGAGGCAAGCTGGGAGTCAAGAAGGAAAAACTGGGGACACTATGCAGGAAATGAATATTGGTGTTCCAACATTGTATAACTGAAACTTTATCATGAATAACTTTGTAACTGAATCTTATAAGATAAAATTATAAAAATATTCCATCAGATTTTATTATTTTTCTACTTGCTTTTAATGTCCAAGTCATTTTTTTAATATTTTCCAAACAGCTTCTACATATAATTTCCCTTATACTTTAGTAATAAAGTATCAGTTGTTTCCTACACTTGATTACTATTCAAAGTTGTCTTCCTAAACTCCAGACAATCCTCTGTTTTGGCTTATTCCACACATACCAAGCAAACTATTTTGTCTTAAACATAACTCCTGTGGTTTAACACTGTCCCCAGAATAGGCATAAAATTTGAACCAGAACTATAATACTATTTTTTATTCAGCTTTACCCTTGGCAATTATTTCCTACTACGTTACTACTACCCTGTAAAATACTTTCATAAAGATAACCCTTGTGCATATATCACTTGGAATCTAGAGACACAGACAAGTCAAGCAAAATTTATACTGAGAAATAGAAAGTACTATAAAATAGAAGAGAAAAGTAATACCCAGATTTAACTCTCAGAGAAGATATCTAAAATAAAGCAACCTTTACACTAAGACCTGAATACAAAGCAGGACTTACACAGATAAAGAAAGAGAAAAGCGATTCACTGAGAAGTCAAAGAATATATAAAGATCAGAAGTGAGATTAAGTCATGTTTTTTATTAGTAACTGAAAGATGTTTTGCCTTCTTGAATACAGTGATACCCAAGAAATGACAGCACAAATTCTGCAAGCCAAGATTTTTTAAAAATGGAATTTATTCTAATAAAAATGCATAGCTAAGGAGAGAGAGAAAAAACAGAGAGACAGAGAGAGAGGGATAGAGAGGGAGGGGAGAGAGAGAGAGAGAGAGAGAGAGAGAGAGAGAGAAGAAAGTGCCTGCCATAGAGGCAGACAGCAGGGACGGGAGGAAATTAGGACATTGGTTGTAAGAAATTTACACTGGTCAAAGGACAGGTTATTGGAATGCTATATGACTGAAGCACAATCACGAACAACTTTTTAACTGTGTATCTCACAGTGGTTAAATTTAAGAAAATCCATGGTCAAGGTCACGGTCCTCCCGTTGTTCATCAATTTGCTCGAGCAGGCCCAGTAACGTCTCCATCGTGAGACTTTTTTTGTTACTGTGTTTGGCATATTGAATACGTCATGGATAGCTTGCCAGGCTTTTCCAAGAAAATCCATAGTGACTGGAATTTTGAAATTTTAAAATATTAAAACATAGGAGTCGAAGTGATAGTACAGTGATAGGGTGTTTGCCTTGCACACAGCCAACACCAGTTTGATCCCCAGCACCCCATATGGGCCCCCAATACCAACTAGGAATGATGCCTGAGTTCAACATTGAGCAAGGAGTTAAACCTTTAGCACTGCCAAAATAGCCCCAAACCGAACAAACATACAGAAAGCATAACGAGCAAATTTGTCATAGAAAGTACAACTCTATCAAGTTGAAGGATTCAGAATGGGCCATGAAGAGAAGCAGAAAAACTTGTTGGAAGATACTTCTAGAATCCAATTATGGTAATAATGGCAAAGTGACTGCAGAGTGGATATAAATCAAAAGAAATGAGAAGTATCAGAGATAAAAATAATAGAAATGAAAAGTAATAGTAAAAGTGGTAAATTGACATTGAATCTTAGGTTTTTCTTTTGGGTGACTGCAGAATGATAGTATTATTTTGTCATTTTCTAAAGTAAGAAAATTAAAATAGACTTGAAGTGGAATACTGTAGTTAATCTTTTGGTCAAATTGATCAATAACTGTCTATGAAATTTCCAAGTGGAGGTGCACTATAGGCAGATGAGAACATGGGTCCAAAGTTCTCATCTTTGGATGTAGGAGAAGGAGAAGTATCTGGGTTCAAAATATACATGAGAATCTGGTAGCTAGAAAAAGTAATTGATGCTACAGAAAGACAGGAGACTGAAAGGAAATGAGAGAAAAAGTCCCTGGAGATAAAATGAGAGAAAAAGTCTTTTAAGAGCATCCACATCTCTGTAAAGACAGAGGATTTACACACTGCAAATGGAAGTGAGAAAGATTTGTAGATTGTACAGAAATGTGAAAAAACAATGAGTTTTGGGGAAAAAGCCAATATTTTACACTCTACCGAGTAAGATAGAGATCACGAAGTGTTTAATAAAAACAGCAGCAAGATAGTGTGAGTTACCTTCTGCTTCATGTATTCCACGATCTAGGAGTTTATCCAGTATGAATGATTCACCTCAGTGAACTCTGAATTCCATCTTGTTTGAGTTAGAACAATGGTGAACACTAGCAGGAGAGGAGAACAGTTTTTTTTTTTTGTTCATTTTGCTTTTTTAAATACATGGCTCTGGAGGAGAAAATCATTTTCCTTGACCTGGGGAGGGTAGAGTATTTATGAAAACACAAAATTAATGAATGATCATGGTATAAACTTCTGTTCCTGTCTTTTTCATTCTGATGAGTTTGCTATAAAAGAAATATGAGTCCCTGTTTTTCTGGGCTTTTGTACAAAGACATGCTGAGATTTAAAAAAAAGATGAGTTACTTGGCTTTAGAAGAGAAGAGCAATGCTAGTCTTTCTTTAAAAGGAGTAAGTCTTTGATGGGTTCATAGGAGTAGGTCGACTTATCTTCTATCAGAGTCTGGGCATTGGTTGAGGTAGATGGAGCTATTTTATCCTGGAGAGATGAACCCAACTACAAATTCCATTAAGTTTTATAGAAATGAGAATGCTTAGGATAACTTAATAAGTTCTCCTCCATACAGGCAGTAGTTGAGTCAAAGTGGATACAGTTTTCTAGGTTTTCAGTAATAACCTGCTATCAGACTGAATTAAGATTGGTGGTGATTCTCCAGGGGGGGTGAGGCAAAACAGCATTTTCATATTCTTGAATTGCTGCCACAATTGTCCTAAGTCAATAACAGCTAATGTTATAGCCTTTGTTTTCATTTTGTTTATTGTGAACATTTTTTAAAACTCTCATAGTCTAATAAGATGTCATTAATCAAGATAGAACTCTTATATCATAGCTCAAAGGAATATAGGTGAAGTTTGACCTTAGTTGGCTATTATGACCTGAGAACTGTAGAGAAGGGCAAGAGGCAGAGGTGATACTTGGAAGTTTTTTGACAACATTTCCCTAATATTTCCTTTAGGGTATGATTTAAGATTTCTACCTTTCTGAGTATTTGTAGTGCCAGACTGTGTGGAGTTGATAATGTTTAAAGTCAAGAAATATAAGCACAAAAATTTGTAAGTCTACAACTGTAACTCATGGTATTTCACTAATAAAAATTAAAAAAATCTATGGTCCAATTAATAAGAAAAAAAGAAAGAAAGAATCCTGGGTGACTTTATTTTATTTTATTTATTTTTTGATTTTTGGGTCACACCCAGCCATACACAGGGGTTACTCCTGGCTCTGCACTCAGGAATTACTTCTGGCGGTGCTCAAGGGACCATATGGGATGCTGGAATTCAAACCCGGGTTGGCCACATGCAAGGCAAATGCCTTACCCACAGTGCCATGGCTCCAGTCCCCTGGGTGACTTTAGAACTGAAAAAAAGTTCCATTACCACTCTGTAGTGATCTGGGTAACCCAAGTCTAGGAATTATTTCCTTAAGTAACATTTCCTTAGATATGTTTTGGCTAGAATTATTTCCTTAAGTAACATTTCCTTAGATATGTTTTGGCTAGAATTCTTAGTAAGTGTTCTCCTGGTACAAATACATATTGGTTCTTAATAACATGTTTACTGGGGATGTAGAAGTGTTTCCCACATCTACCGAAAAAGCTGCTAGTTTTTATGATATCTACAGGCAGTAAATAGTCTGAGTGTTCTTTTTAAAAAAGTAAAGAATTAGATAGACAAAGGCTATTTTTTCAAATACTCAAACTAAAGGATAATAGGAGAAAATAATTAAGAAATTAGAATGGTGATATTTGAAATTAAGGAGCATGAACTTTAACTTGTTTAAGAAAGGTAGTGATAGGAAGAGAACAGTCAAGAAATAAATGCCCTTGGGATACTGAGGACAGATGCGATTGGGCAAACAGGATGAAATGGCAGAGAGCTTAATGCCTGATTTTCACATTACATTAGAATTCTTTTCTGAGTCCTGACAAAGTTCAAGATGAAGTAAAAATAATGAGTATCTGACATGGAGAAGCATAAAGTTCATTTGAGTTTTGATAGCGTGATAGCTAATTGATAGAGATAAAGGTATTTCTTCCTTGCATAACCTGATCTTAATACATTTTAGTGAATATAAATTATAATAAATATATCCTGTCAGATATCAAATTGCAGTATATCACAAATATACATCATGATATTTTATTATGAGTTATTTACTAGCCTACAATTAAAACCAGATTTCACAATCATTTAAAACCTGACTTACACATAGTAAGTTCAAATTTAACTTTTAAAAAGAGAAAACAGGTGTGTTTCTTGTACTAGAATACCCAGAAAAATTTCTCATTTGGTTTTCTAATTATAAGCACAGAAGGAAGGTTTGTTTTAAAGTTTTAATTTACCAGAGAGAGACAGAATTCGTTTTTATAGATGAGATCTAGAACTTGACATTTGTTAAATATTTGCTTTAACCATGAATTTATTTTGAGTACAACACAATTTCACCTACTATCTCTGCATGAGTCTTTTAGGAATTGGCATGCACTCATAATATTTAACTAGAACAATGAGTGATTTAAAAATTCAAAATGCACAGATTACTGTACTCCCTTGGAAGCACATAGCTTTGACAGAAAATAGAATAAAGTGGTTGCATAAAGAGCTTCAATATAATTTATTTCAGAAAACCTTTTATTTTTATTAGCTTTAAATATATTTAGCTATTCAGCAGGATCTCTGTGGAGCACACATTCAGAATCCAATAATGTGTTTCAAGCCTGCGATAAGAGGCCTTAACTTCTTTTCCTTGAAATCAAAAAAAGTTATATACTGGGGCTGGAGATATAGTACAGTGAACAGGGCACTGCCTTGTACATGGTCAACAAGGGATCAATCTCCTGCACCCCAGAAAGTCCCCCGGCCCATCAGGAGCGATCTCTGAGAACAAAGCCAGGAGCAAGCCCAGTTCAACTCCACATGTGACCCAAAACCAAAACCAAAGGGGTTATTATATAATTCTGATTGCTTGAATTTACTTATTTTACATCTATAGACACTGTATATACTCAGATATAATGTATCATCTTAGGAAGGAAACTTATATTCTAACATTCTTTAACCTAGGTTTCCTAATGTATAAAATGGGGCATTCAATAAGGAAGTTGTAAACATTTAGTTCAGCACTATAGTTTAAATGATCAGGAGGGACTTAGCCTCCCTTTCTGCAGTAGAACCAGTGATTTCAGCCCAAGTAAGCCTCATCAGGAATGGGGGAGGAGCTAACAGGAGTTTGGGATCTGTGGTGTGGTCCTATTTATATTTCTACCAATTAATTCTTAACCATTTTTAATGCAGTCTCATTAGTGAATACCAAGATTACATTTAAAATGATTAAGAATTAATTGGTAGAGCTATTAGGTCCCAGCATCCTCAACACCAGACATGGTACATATGAAAAGGGGTCACCACAGATCCTAAAGCATGCAGTTGCCTATGCAACCCATGTAACAGATCTACTAAGCAAATTACACACTTCTCACAGTTATGTTTCCTGTCACTTGGTGAAAATAGACAGAGAAGCAAGAGAGCAATCTCCAGTCTAATTCCTCAACATCTTCGAAAAGTTTTGTTTAACTACAATGACTCACCCCCAGCACAACAAAAATACTAGGAAACCAATGGGAAAAACAGGTAGAAGCCTACCAAGTTCAATCAGTGAAAACAATATCACCGACGAAACAAAAAGCTCAGTAAACTTGCAGACAATGACATTATTGGCACCATGATGAAGATGTTTAATGAGTTGAAAGAAATTATGACAGGTAGTTAGCAAAGCATAAGAAAGTATGAGTCGAAATGAGAAAACTACCACAATCAGAAATTAAGAATATAGAAGCTTTTATATATACATACATATATGTGTATATAATAGAAACTCTGAATAGCAGAATAACAGCAGTTGAGCAAAAAGACCATGGAGTTCCAAAATGAGAAGGAAGGAAAAAACTGATAAGAAACAACATAAGGTAGAAATGAACAGATATCAAGGAACTATGGGATGAGTTTAAGAGATAATACAAGAATCATCACAGTCCCTGAAGAATGGGAAAGCAAATTTGATGAAGAAACAATGGTTCAATAAATCATCTATAAGAATTTACCAGAGTTGAGGAATACAGACACAGAGATCCCAGAGAAAAGGATCCCAGAGGTTCTCAGAGAAAATAGACCCAATTAGAAAAATTCCATAATACACTGTACCCAAAATGCCAAAGGCCAAAGAAGAAATATTGAAAGCAGCAAGATCAAAATAGGGACATACATAAAAACAAAAACCCATGATTTACAGCAAGTCTATCAAATGAAACTCTGCAAGTCAAAAGAGTATGGAAGGAAAATAGTATAAAAACTCAATGAAATGAACACCTCATCAAAAATACTCTATCCAACTAGATTATCATTCAGATTTGAAGCAATGATACAAAGCTTCATGGACAGACAACAGCTTAAAGAATTCATAGACATGAAACCATGAAGCATTAAAAGAGCTTCTTTAAAGGGCAGAGCAAACCTACCAGCATGTGGCATTGGTATGGCACACATTAGAGGTGCATATGGTTGCTCTATACCATATTAAGGAAGGTATGCTTAATCCTTGCTTACTAAGTAATTTTTTACGCTGTCGATAATGAATTAACATCTCATTTATATTGATTGTCCTAGGTCTAAACAGTTTCTTTTTACACCCAGAAATTGTATTAAAATATTTTATTTATTAATGCACTTAAGTAGTATCTATATTATTTTTGGTGCAAAATCAGCATTCCCTTTCTTAGGATAAAACATTTTATATTTAGATATGTTAAAATCATATGGCAATCAATCACCACAGATTGACTTATTTATTTTCTGATAACGCTATTTTCGATTCCTTTAAATTTTGCTGGAAGACGTAATATGAAATAAATTTGCTATGTACCTGCTAAGGGAAGGGTGCAGGGTTGGCGGGAACCTGGAGATATTGTTGAAGGGAACAGGGCATGGTGGTGGGATTGGCGTTGGAATTGTATGTCTGAAACAACTCTATTATGAACAACTTTGTAAATCACAGTGTCAATAGCTATTAAAAGAAAAAAATTCAGCAAGTCCTTTTACCAAAATACCCAAATATAACATTTACAATGAGCAATCTGATTTATAAATTAACACGTAACATTATAAGATAATGTCTATGTTAATAGAAAATATGTTATGCCTTGAGGTATTTCACTTTGTAAGAAAGAGTAAACTCGGGAAAAAAGAAACCATTATCTATTATACTTTCAAGTCAGCCTTGCATCTGATAGAAATAGCTGATTTTTTTCTCATTATGGCCATACTTATAACTATGTGAAATTAGTGGACATTTTCACAATACTATAAAATGCAATATAATGGGGGACGGAACTGGAATTCATATCTTCCTACTCTTAACCTATATGAGTCTATCAATCAATAGTCATTAATAATTTATTTACAAGTATAAAGCTATATGCAAATTACCACTGTTGTTAACATACAAAAGAAATGTCTTTGCTCTGATTAAATTTATACACTAGTCATAGAAAATATGCAATATAGAAGTAATCAAAACAAATAGAGATCCTACTTTTAGAGAAGGCTGGAGTGATAGCATAGCAGGTAGGGCGTTTGTCTTGCATCCGGCCAACCTGGGTTTGATTCCTCCGCTCTTCTCAGAGAAACCAGCAAGTTACCAAGAGTATCTTGCTCACCCGCAAAGCCTGGCAAGCTCCCGGTGACATATTCGATAAGCCAAAACAGTAACAACAAGTCTCACAATTTGTTGTGAGATGCTACTGGTGCCCACTCGAGCAAATCGATGAACAACGGGAGGAAGTGCTACAGTGCTGCAGTGCTACTGTGCTACTTTTAGAGCATGTTGTTCTATTCTGATTTATCTATATTTCTGTAGGCAGACTCTTAAATTAACTATTATTAAGACTCCAAAAGTTTAAGTTCTTTTAGGATCACTTTTCCTCTACATATAACTCTTTACTTGGATTTCAGAGCAGGCTAAGTCAACACTTTGTTCTGTGGTTATCATTTGGTCAAGAAGGAGCAATCGTGGCTTTTTGGACATAAAAAATTCTGGGAGTTCAGCCCATTCTAGAATCAGCTCTTCTTCCTGTTTGTCAGTGTCAGCATTTGGTCATCTACATTGAAATATTTCTTCTTCTTCTTCTTCTTCTTTTTTTTTTTTACTTTTTGAGTCACACGCAGCAATGCACAGGGGTTACGCACTCAGGAATTATTACTGGCAGTGCTCAGTGGACCGTATGGGATGCTGGGAATCGGATCTGGGTTGGCCGCCTGCAAGGCAAACACTCTACCCGCTGTACCGCTGTAGGCTCCAGCCACTACATTGAAACATTTCTATGTATGAGTCTGTGTTTCATATTTTGAGGATGCAAAAGTCCAGGATAATGAATAATCTCCCCCAAAGTCATATTTATATATACTCTTATCTTTCCAATAATTCTCTGTGAAAAAAGTAATTTCTAATATCCAGTATTTCTATACTGCTTCAGTCTCTCTTTTGGATTATAGGCTGGTGGTTAACCAAGAGTTGCAAAACTAAGTTTTCCTTCACTTTGAAGTATCTTATATAGGTAGTCAAGCAATTTACTTTAGAATACTGGAGTATTTTTAAATCATTATTTTGTAATATCAGATAAGTTATATTCAAAGCTAAATTAACAAATTCAATATTTTGTCACTATAATTACTGCAATGCAGAAAATTAAACAATGTGAGACTCACTGGACAATTCCTTCAGATTGGATGATTTAGGAAAATTTCTATTGACCAAAAAAGGATGAGCTGTGGGAGGATTGAGAGGGAGAATATTTTGAATAGAAAAATGAGTTAATAAGGATAGTTCTACGGCAGTGTGGGAAAATGTTGTATCTGGAGTCACAGAATAGAAAATAGGTCTCTCTGGGCAACGTGTGTTGGGAAAGGGAAATCAGAAATAGAAACCAGGACTTTTTGAACTTTGTAAACTAGCAAAAGAATTGTATATTGGTAGACCGAAATGTAAGTAAATTAAAAGAAAAATCAAGGCTAAGTCCTGATCACTGAGTCTGCACTAGTCATAAACAAGTAAAAAGTAAAAAATAAAAATAAAAAAGAGGTTCTACTTTTTTCTTATGAGGAGGAGTCATGGAAGCCTGACATGCTGGGATGCTTTTTCAGCTTATGCCACTAAACTTTTACACAACATATGGTTACTGGATTGTCACGTTTAAACATTCACTTCTAGAAAATTAAACATTATGTGCAGTAAGTTAAAATATTTAAACTCATGCCATTTTCCATGTTCCTTCCTTTGCTACCATACCAGCTGTTCCTAGAATTCGCCTTATATTTGTGCTTGAATTTCAGCTTTGATTGAGAAGGTAAAAGACTACAAAGAGTCCTCAGTTCCTTTAATGATCGTGTAGCAGTTATCAAATGACTCAAACAGGGAAATAACCAATTTCATTTTAGGCTCTCAGAGTTGGAAATATAGACAAGGGATACTATAAAGATCCTTCCCTAATATCTCTCCCACAGCTGCACCACGTGAAAGGAAACATACATGAGAGGATTGCAAATGTCTCTCTGTGTTTTGCATGGTGACTTTGAAGCAAGGCTCTGGAGAGGAGCCACTGAATGCAAAGAAGTGAATTTAATTTGCAACAGAAACTGAAAAGTACAGTAAAGAGGAAGTTATAGTTCAATAAAAAATGTGGCTGAACAAGGAGCACGGGAAGAGCTCATGGGACCAGGAGTAGAGATAAAAAGCAGAAATATCAGACATAAAAAACACTATACTGCGTCATAAACTTGAGACAAACTTCTTGGGTCAAGCCTGTTTTCTCTCAGGAAAGTTACTTGCTCTCGTCATTTAAGTTTCTTAACCTGTAAATTAGGAAAATACTCTACATCTTCTAATGTTGTAAGAATTCAGTGTTTGCATTATCCATACTGGGTAAGAATGATTAAGCATAGATATTAGGGAGCAGAGATAGAGTACAGTGGTAAGGCACTTACTTGCCTTGGGATTATAGATCCTCTTCAAAGGAATTCCTTTGGATTTTTGACTCATAGCACCACCATGGGTCATAGAGTCAGGAATACCTCTGAGTACTGCCAGTGTGGTCCAGCTACCTCTCTGCCAATAAAAGAAAATACAGATAGTTATGAGGGATCCCTGTGGTTGTATTGACATGACTTTCTGGTCAAAATGAGAATGGTGAGCAAAGCTGTCTTTTCTTTGACTTGTGTAATCTCTATAGGTACCGAAAACAAGCTTCTCAGGAATGGAATTTAGTGAGAAATTAGGCTCACACTAGGTAGTAGATGATAAAACAAAAGACCCCATGATTATGCTGACCTAGGAGCATAGATCAAGACCAAGTACGACTTAATTGGTCTGACCGAGACCAGAAGGCATCAATTACATCATGCCGTTTTCGACACTGGAGAAGAACTGTTCCTCGGAACATGTGTAAAAAGAGGACTCAGTGGTGTCAGTGTCCTTGTCAACACGAACTTGGCCATAAGCATTGATTCATTCGAATGCCTAACAATCCAAAACAGACAACTACACTTGAATAGATGTAGCTCATTGCCAGTAGTTTCTATATTTGTTGTCTACGCACCAACATCCAATTATGATGAAGGAGAAATTGAGAAGTTCTACAAGGAGCTGGAAAAGTTCTATAAAGAAGACCACACCTTCTACAAGATCATTGTCCATGACTTTAATGCTAAGATAGGACTAAGAAGATCAACCAAAGAACTCCACATCAGTACCCATAGCCTAGAATGGAACCAACAAGGAGAGAGACTGTCTGAGTTCATCATGTAGACTAAGACCATCCATGGTAACTCACGGTTCCAGATGGTTGAATGTAAACGTTGGACGTGGGAGTCTCCCGGTGGATGGTTCCACAATGAAATTGACCACATCATATTCAATCGACAGTTTTGCCTGACTGATGTCGCTGTTGTCTGAAAATTCTAAATGGGATTGAACCACTGTCTCCTTCATGCAAAATTCTACTTCATGGAGTAGGGAGAAAGGGCTTCAAAGTTTAATAAGAGAACTCCCAGAGTGACCACCAACTGGGAGTTCTTTGGCACTATTGCTGCAATATGGGAAGATGCCATCATTGACAACATTGATGAGGAATAAGATTGACTGGTTCAGCACCTCTATGATTGTGCAAGGAACGCCGAGTGAGAGATAGCCACAAAAAGACACCTGTCTTCGAAAACTCTCGAGCTCATTTGCCAACGTGGCTTGGCGCAAGACTCACGTAACTGCAAGCAAACGTCCATGCTTGCAAAGCAGTGCAGAGAAGCGATCAAGGAAGACCTCAAAGAGAGAAGAGCAGCAGTGCTGGCAGATGTGGCAGAAGCCAGGAAAAGCATTTGCAACACCCACCTATCCTTCACCATCTACAAGACCAAGATGACTGTCCTCCAACATCCTAATGGATCTATCACATCTTCCAGAAGGGCAATTATCCATGACTTCTACTTGGTTCTCTTCAATAGCTGCCCACATACCAAATTCTGCAGGATGAATATGTCATTACCAATGTTCTCCTCTCTGAAATCCAACACGCCATTTCATCAGTAAAGAAGCAAACAGCACTTGGCCCAGACAAGGTCAGACCCGAACACCTGTAGAACCTTTCATCAGTACTCATCAGTACACTGGTTAGACTCTTCATGTGCTACTTGTCTGAATGCAAGTAATGACATATCCATCCTGCAGAATTTGGTATGTGGGCAGCTATTGAAGAGAACCAAGTAGAAGTCCTGGATAATTGACCTTCTGGAAGATGTGATAGATCCATTAGGATGTTGGAGGGCAGTCATCTTGGTCTTGTAGAAATGGAAAACCAGTAGGATTGTACTACTGTACAAGAAGGAAGACATCTACGACATTGAAAACTATCGCCTGATCTGCCTATTGTCCGTTATCTACGAGCTTTTAACTCGAGTCATACTGAATAGGCTTGGCAGAACACTAGATAAAGGACAACCATGTGAGCAAGCCAAGTTCTGAAAAGGATTCAGCATGATTGACTAAATCCACATGATAACCAAGATCATTGAAGTTTCTTGAAAGTTCAAGATGCTGCTCTGTCTAACATTCATTGATTTCAAGAAGGCCTTTGATTCTGTTGAGAAGGAAGAGTCATCGAAGACCTAGCCAAACAGAGCATTCAAACTCAATACATCAGGATCTTCTGTGAGCTGTATTGCGGATTCACTACTAGGATCTCACCATTTTACAGGGAAGTGATCATCCATGTCAAAAGAGGGGTTTGGCAGGGTGATACCAATTCATCGAAACTCTTCAGTGCCACCCTCGAGAATGTCATGCGACAACTGGAATGGGAAGGAATGGGAGTGAAGATAGATGTTTGGCAACTATACCACCTCCCCTTCACTGATGACATCATTCTTATAACACCAAACATCAGCCAAGTGGCACAAATGCTGGCCAACTTCGACCCTGAGTGCGGAAAGGTCGGACTACAGCTGAATCTCATGAAGACAATGTTTATGAGAAATGTTCTCGTTCCTGACCTTTCATTCGCTCTCAATGGAATGAATATCTCTGAATGCAACAGTTATGTGTACTTAGGTTGAGAAGTCAACATGATGGACGACCTGGCACCTGAGTTGCTCAGGGGGAAGAGAGGGACTTGGAACGCCTTTAAAAGTGTCAAAGAAATAGCTAAGAGGATAAAGAACCTCCAGCTAGATCTCTTCAATTACACTGTTCTTCCTGCATTAACATACGCCTCAGAGACCTGGGCTCTATGAAAACAGGATGAGAACTCTATTCGGGTCTCCCAAAGAGGAATCGAAAGAGCTATGCTTGGAGTATCACACTTCAGTCAAATGAGAGAAAGAATTTGGAGTTCTGACCTCCACTGACTATCAAGAATCAGGGATGCAATTTTGTTTGCCAAGGTGTTAAAAATCAGGTGGGCTGGGCTGGAGCAATAGCACAGCAGGTAGGGCGTTTGCCTTGCACACGGCCGACCCGGGTTCGATTCCCAGCATCCCATATGGTCCCCTGAGCACCGCCAGGGGTAATTTCTGAGCAGAGAGCCAGGAGTGACCCCTGTGCATTGCCGGGTGTGACCCAAAAAGCAAAAAAAAAATCAGATGGGCTGGACACGTAATGCGATTTGGAGATGACTGTTGGACTAGAGCCATTACCGACTGGATTCCACGGAACATCAAAAGAAGGATACCAAAAGCATATTGAAACTAACATCCTTTTTCACATTAACCCTTCAAAATTCAAGGTGTGGGTGCCCACCTACGAGATGGTCAGACTTCTTCATCAAGACCCTGAATGATCGATTTGAGGCTCTTCTTGTTCCTAGAACGAGCAGACCCCATTGGGCTACACTAGCACACATCAGGGATGAATGGAGATGTTACTGGCACCTGCTCGAGCAAATTGATGAGTAACAGGATGTCAAGTGATCAAGTGGTCGAGTAATCAAGGAGCATAGACACAGACAATGAGAGAGAACTGAAAAGCAAGAGTGTCTTGGATAATGTGGTCAGAACAAACAGGAGATGAAAGAGAAGATTGAACAAAGAGTGAAGTGGCCATTCTGCGTGAGTAGAGAAACATGGTATGAAATCTTTCAGAGCATACTTTTAGGCTGTGTCTTATTATATAAATAATCATTTAGAGAGAAGAGATCCCTAAGAAAATGTTGGCTGGAGGAATCAGTCGGGATGGGAGATGTGTGCCAAAAGTAGATAATGGACCAAACATGATAACCTCTCAGTGTCTGTATTGCAAACCATAATGCCCAAAAGTAGAGAGAGTGAGTATGGGGAATATTGTCTGCCATGGAGGCAGGGGGAGGGTAAGGAAGGGGGATATACTGGGGATATTGGTGGTGGGGAATGTGCATTAGTGGAGAAATGGGTGTTTGATCATTGTGTGATTGTGACCCAAACATGAAAGCTTGTAACAATCTCATGGTGATTCAATAAAACTTAATAAAATAATAAATAAATAAATAAATAATCATTCAGGGTACTTGTCCAGGCTGTGGCTTATGAAACAAGTAGATAGAATAAAAGAACTAATTTTTTATTTTTGAGAGTTTGGGGAAGTGAAAATAATCCATTTTGGCTATAAATGTAAAGATTGGAGAAAAAATGTGAAAATGATGTGTTCGAAATTAACTGACTGCTCATTTCACAAAGATGGAGTGTCATCCATAGTGTCATCCATTCAGAGAGAAGCCAGACCCAAGGGAAATTTGTCCTATTTCCCTCAGACAAATTCCCATTGAATTTTGAAGGGTTAATGTGAAAAAGGATGTTAGTTTCAATATGCTTTTGGTATCCTTCTTAATATCCAGGCACAGACCAAACACACTATTCCCAGCCTAGGAGTGAGATGGTAAATTTAAAAGAAGTGACTGGAAACTGTGTCTAGTTCTGTCTGCCACATCTTTGTGTGTTCAGTTACTGGTTCAAGTAAAAAATCCTGGCTGATTAGCTTTCACAGCTGGTTTGCCATAGGGAGAAGCTGCTACTGGTGCCAAGTGAAATACATAGAATGCCAACAGGCACAATGTAATTCAGAGCATGGTACAGATATCATACTCACAGGGCAAGAAGTGATAAGTATAGTGAGATAGATATTTCAGGTTTTAAAACTGGCATCTTTCTAAAAGCGTAGACAGATAGAAGTTCTGGAAGAATTCTGTCAAATACTTTGTAGCAAGAAATAAAACACATTGACTTGAATGGCACTTGGTTAGCTCCCATTGGTGCATCTGTATTCAGGCTTGTGGGTAGTCAGGTATAGGTAAATAATATTAAATAAGTACATTCAGAAAAAGAGGACTCAAGATTTTACAAAGATCATAGAATTATTGGAAGGAAGACAGAGAACGTTTGATCACTGTTGAAACTAATAGGCTCTTGGATGTTGTGATCAAAATATTTCAGGGCATCTGAATTTCTTTCACAGACTCTTCAAACTAGAATAGGGCCTGGAAGTAGAGAAAAGTTTTAAAGAAAGGGCAACTGTGTAATAGTGGAGTTAGAATTAACATGTTTTAGGGAGGCCTAGTTTTCAATAAGGAAGAGAGGGAGGCAAGAGAACATCAAAACATCACCATTACGAAGGAAATGGAAAGAAAGATCTAGAATCAGAAGTGACAATTCTGTTATAATCAGAAGGACAGAAGCATGAGAATGGAATGACTCTCGAGGGATGGACTCATGTATTAGTGTCAAGGTTATGTAATTGGAGAGACCATTCTGGAGGGGTAGTTGCAGAAAGTGCATTTATTATATAGTATGGTTTGGTAGACCATTTTAAAGGAGTTAGAATAAACACTCGGGAGAGTGATGAAAGAATTCAAAATAATGAGAACTAGAGGCAATGATAAGAAATGAATCAAGAAATCATCTGATCCTTTTCAAAATTATATCCTTGGATATAAATACATGCTTTATGAACTAAATGATTCTAAAATCAATAAAGCTTTCCTAACTTCTAGTAAACTCAACCTAGAATTTCTCTGCTACATTCCCAAGTTATAAAAGAAGTAATTTTAAATATGTATCATTTGGAATAGATTTTGATATTTGTATATCAAAGCAAACAATTTTGCTAGCAAAAAACTATTTTCTTTTATTGGAACATGAACTTTATGAAATACTACAATTGTTTTAAAAGATAGCAGAAGAAATTTGGGCTACTTTTCAAAATGTGTGAATATAATTATGAGGAAAGGAATAGAGATAGAGTGTGTAACTGAAAAAAAAACTTGCATGTGAAAGTTCTCAGCTCAGTTCATTCAAGGCCTAAGATATTTGATATCAGATTTGTCTAATGGGAGAAAGGATGTTAGTGAGAATTAAATATAGGGAAGTTAAAAATTAGACTATAGATAAACTGAAAAAAAATACATTCCTATTTTGTCTAGATTTATGCAGTATTGAGGACTCAAGTTCCCTAAGGACTGGAAATAGTTTCTGATCAATTCTAC
The DNA here is from genome assembly GCF_029834395.1 of Sorex fumeus. Lineage (NCBI taxonomy): Eukaryota > Metazoa > Chordata > Mammalia > Eulipotyphla > Soricidae > Sorex > Sorex fumeus. The sequence continues at coordinate 34,775,330 of NW_026606066.1, read as the reverse complement.
CACAATGATCACAAAACTAGGCATGTAACTAATTCAGATCCCCACCTCTGATAATAAGCCTAACATTCCTCAAATCAAATTGTTCAATGTTATTCATGAATAATGCATGTTAATATGTTGTTTTTAAAACCAAGCTCCTGGAAGAGAACAACTCAGAGTCTCCTGCCCCCGCACCTGGCTGTCCTCACTGGGGCCCCTTGGAGGAGGGCGGGTTGAGTTTCCTTCTCTACCCCGAGCAGAGCCTCAGCAGCTGAAGACCTCCGGGACCCAGCCATAGCCATGCTGAGACCACTCTCCACATGCTCATGAGCCTCACACATGAAGGAATTGGTGGAAGAACCCAGGTGTGCAGGACCCGGGTCAGAGATCTCCAAGCCTGCTCAGTTTGGGATTGGGCCTCCTCCACCCAGATCCCCCATCTTCCAGCAACTAGACAGTTACACCCACCAACTGCCATGTAATCCCATCAATGTCCAGGAATCAGAGACTATAAAACCAAGCTCCTGGAAGCTCTTATTCTCTAGTTCTCACTCTCAAAGAACCCAGCAGGCTACTGAGAGTATCCTGCCCGCATATATGCCTGACTGGGAACACCTGTAAAGGTGATTAGAGGCTGCCCCAAAAGCCTCCATTCATCTCGAAGAGACCAGCAAGCTAGCGACAGCATTTTGCCCACATGGCAGAGCCTGGCAAGCTACCGGTGGCATACTCGATATGCCAAAAACAGTAACAATGATAGTTCTCATTCTCCTGACCCTGAAAGAGCCCCCAGTATGCCATCGGCTTACACTAGCATGTGACAGGGACAAATGGAGACATTAATGGCGCCTGCTTGAGCAAATCAATGAACAACAGGGTGATAGTGATAGTGATAGTTAATATGTTGGCAAAAAATAATTTGAATAGTTTTTTTTTAATTTTCTAAACTCCTGTGAAATGTAGCACTGTAGCACTGTCCTCCCATTGTTCATTGATTTGCTTGAGCAGGCACCAGTAACGTCTCCCATTGTGAGAATTGTTGTTACTGGTTTTGGCATATTGAATACGCCATAGGGAGCTTCCCAGGCTCTGCCATGTGGGCGGGATACTTTCAGTAGATTGCCGGGCTCTCTGAGAGGGACAGAAGAATTTTTTTTATTAATTTTTTTTTATTTTTAGTGAAACACCATGAGGTACAGTTGTAGATTTACAATTTTTTGTGCTTGGTGCTTGGGTTTCGATTATACAATGATCAAATACCCATCCCTCCACCAGTGCCCATTTTCCACCACCATGGATAATATCCCTCCCACCCCCATCCCTCCCATCTCACCCTGCCTCTGTGGCAGGGCAATCCCTTGTGTTCTCTCTCCTTTTGGGTGTTGTGATCTGCAAAAGAGGCTTTGAGTGGCAAACATGTTCAGTCCATAGTCTACTTTCAACACTCATCTCCCCTCCTGGGAGGATCCTCCAAAAACCCTTTATTTGGTGCTCCCTTCTCTATCTGAGCTGCCCTTTCCCCTAGAATGCCAGGCTGGCCTCTGAGCTATGGAGTAATCCTCCTGGTGTTGATCTCAGCTATTCTTGGGTATTAATCTCATATTTTGTTTCTTTGTATTCCCCAGATGAATGCAATCTTTCTATGTCTATCCCTCTCTTTCTGACTCATTTCGCTTAGCATGATACTTTCCATGTTGTACCACTTGTACATAAATTTCATGACTTCATCTTTTCTAAGAGCTACATAGTACTCCATTGTGTAGATGTACCAAAGTTTCTTTAACCAGTCATCTGTTCTTGGACATTCAGTTTTCTTCCAGGTTCTGGCTATTGTAAAGAGTGCTGCAATGAACAAACAAGTGCAGATATCACTTCGACTATACCTTTTTGCCTCTCTGGGATATATTCCCAGGAGTGGTATTGCTGGGTCAAATGGGAGCTCAATTTCTAATTTTTTGAGAATTGTCCATACTGTTTTCCAGAAAGGCTGAACCAGTCGACATTCCCACCAACAGTGAAACAGTGTCCCTTTCTCACCACATCCGTGCCAGCATTGGTTGCTTTTGTTCTTTTGGATGTGGGCCAGTCTCTGAGGTGTGAGATGGTATCTCATTGTGGTTTTGATCTGCATCTCCCTGATAATTAATGATGTAGAACATTTTCTCATGTGCTTTTTTGCCATTTGGATTTCTTCTTTGAGAAAGTTTCTGTTCATTTCATTGCCCCATTTTTTGATGGGGTTGGATGTTTTCTTCTTGTGGAGTTCAACCAGTATTTTGTATATCCTTGATATCAACCCCTTGTCAGATGTGTATTCGGCGAATATCCTTTCCCATTCTGTAGACTGTCTTTGTATTTTGGTCACTGTTTCTTTGGAGGTGCAGAAGCTTCGTAGTTTAAGATAGTCCCATTTATCTATCTCTGTTTTCACTTGCTCGGCCAGTGGCGTGGCATCTTTGAAGATACCATTAGCTTCAATGTCATGGAGGGTTTTGCCAACTTTGTCTTCAATGTACCTTATGGTTTCTGGTCTGATGTTGAGGTCTTTAATCCATTTTGATCTTACTTTTGTACATGGTGTTAGGCAGAGTTCTGAGCCTACTTTTTTGCATGTAGCTGTCCAGTAATGCCAGCACAATTTGTTAAAGAGACTTTCCTTACTCCACTTCACATTACTTGCACCTTTATCAAAGATTAGATGATCATATGATTGAGGGGAGATGTCAGTGTATTCAACCCTGTTCCATTGGTCTGCAGTTCTGCCTTTGTTCCAGTACCATGCTGTTTTAATTATTACTGCTTTGTAGTACAGTTTGAAGTTAGGGAGGTTGAAGAGACAGAAGAATTTAACCCAGGTAGGCCATGTGCAAGGCAAACACCCCATGCGCTGTGCTATCACGCCAGCCCCTCTGTGATATGTATCTATTTTATTTGGAAAAACAAATGCTTTGCTAATAAAAACCACATATTGCTAGCTCAAAGTATCTTCCTAATTCAATGTAAAGAAGATTTTTGTGGATATATATCAATTTTTGTTAATTAGTCTCTTATATCTACAAATTTCTGATCTTCCTTTGCCACAGTACTCCTAATGTGATTTTCTTTCATTTTGGAGAGAGCTACTTGAAAAGTACTTCTCAAATTACTTATATTAAAGGATGAGTGTTTTCTTTTCATGGGTTGTTTCCATTTGAAATCTGTTGTAGATCAATTCTGTCAAGCAACAATGGATATAACTTACTGTCAAAGTGAAGTTAACAAAGGCATATAGACACAAAACACTTTGTTAAATTCTTTAGTAATACAGTCCTGTTAGGCTTTAAATACTTTAAATACTCACAAACCTGTGATTTGCCTCCTTAAAGATCAATAATAGTTCTTATATTGGCACTGGTCTATGCTTTATATATTTAAGAATAGAATTGACTTAGAGGATTAAGATTAAGCAAAGCTAATACGATTAACCACAGCATAGACAGACATTGAGTTATAGAGATCCTGTTTCATATAGTAGCTATAGAAATAAACAACATATTTTATTTATAGAACATGTTTTTCTGTCTAAAATGTGTTCATGCTTATGTTTCCATTTATCTTCAGGACAGATTATGTGGCAGGTTACAGAAAGCTCATTACTTTACCAGTGAGAAGCCAGCATATCTTTACAGGAATGCATTTATTTGAAAGCATATGTTTTAGCCTACTGATTTTTAGTTATTACACTGTAAGCATCTGGATAGAACACACCCCATACAAACTACAAAGTGAACTGAGTTACTGATAATACTTTTTCAATTAAGAATTATTTACCATGTGCCTGGCCATTGGGGAGAGTCTAAGAGACAAATAAGTATTTCTTTTTATAAAAAATATTTATTTTATTAAGACTCCTTGATTTACAAATTTGTTCATAATAGAATTGTTTCAGGCATATAATGTTGCAACACCAACCCCACCACTAGTGCTCCCAAGGACCTGCTACCCCCTAACCTGTCTTTTTGACAGGCATATAACAAATTTATATTGCTTGCTTCAACAAACTTAAAGCAAAATAAAAAGGAACTTATGAATGTGCATATTTATTAAGGGAGACTCTAAAAGCCAGAAGAATATGAAAAGATACAGTACAAAAATTCAATGAACTGAATACCTTACCAAGAATACTCTAGGTTAGGTTATATACAGTTAGGTTATCAAGAATACAGTTAGATTATCATTCAGATTTGAAGAAATTATACAGTTTCATGAATAGGCAATGGCTCAGGGAATTCATAACCTGAAACCAATTTTGCAAGAAATGTTAAAAGAGGTTCTTTAAAGAACAGGAGAAACTTCCCAACTTGTGGTATTGAATATCACACTCATCAAATGGTGTATATGGTTCTCCTTTACCAGATTAAGAGAGGTTAAAAACATAACAATTAATTATTAAAAACTGATTTTTATTGATTTTCTTTAATAAAAATTCTATTTTCTATTCTTTTAAGTTACTTGGACCAAATAATGGGCTGGAGCGATAGCACAGCGGTAGGGCATTTGCCTTGTGCGTGGCCGGCCGGCTGGCCAAACTGGGTTCTATTCCTCTGCGATTCCTCCGCCCCTCTTAGAGAGCCCGGCAAGCTGCAGAGAGTATCTCGCCCGCAGGGCAAAGCCTGGCAAGCTACCCGTGAAGTATTCAATATGCCAAACACAGTAATAACGAGTCTCACAATGGAGACTTTACTGGGCCCGCTTGAGCAAATTGATGAACAACGAGAGGAAAGTGGACAGTGGACAGTGGGACCAGGTAATATGAAATAAATTTGTTTTTATCCATCAAAAGTGAAAAAAAGAGCCGAATTTATGACATGGAAGAGCCACAATAAGGTTCAAAATAAAATTTAATGCAATAAATTTAAAATACAAGAGCTAAAAACTTCTTATGTAAATGAGAGAAAATAAGAATAGGCAGTATACAATATTGTATTAAATGATCTGATTTCCTCATTTCTGTAGGTTAAAATCACGTAGCAATTAATCACTACAAATTGACTTTTGTTGATTTATCTTCTGATAATTCCATTTGCCAAATAAGGTATTTCTTATGTTCTGATAAGATAGATAAGACATTTAATCAGTAAGTTTAATAAAAAACATATTGTGGTAGATGCTTTGAATACTAAACTTGGTGCTATGAATTGAGACAAAAAGGTTAACTTTGATTAGAAAACATAGCATTTGGATTTGTAGCATTTGATGTAAAGTATCCTATGAAATTGCTAAAGGGGATTTTTGAGGAGGAGGCAGGATAACATAAACAAAGTCCCAAAAGCATACTAGAAAGGGAATCAAGGAACCAGTTCATTCTAGCTGGATTTGGGCTACTTCAAATAAAAAATGAGGGAGCATATGCATACTACAACTACATTATGGAGAAGTGGATCAGAAAGCAAAGGAATTTGAATCCCTTTTCTGTCCCATGAGAATGTCCCTGTAGCTGAGCAGATACTCTTTTTTCTTAGTCATCCGCACCTTGCCTTAATACTTAATCACAGTGTACAGAAGGTAATTCTGTGTTGAAATTAAATAAAAGAGATATTACAGGAAATTTGAGGTGGAAACAAAACTGAGAATTACGTAACATAATGCATAACAAAACAAGAAAAAAAAATACCAAGTAAACCTTAATTCCTTCTTTTAGGTTTGATAAATTCTTAGAATTTGATAAATTCTTACTTCCCTCTAAGATAACTCATTCTTATTTATCTTTTTCTTTTTTCTCCATAAAAGTTCAAATTTCATCTCCCATTGTCTTCAATTTCTGTTATTATGCATATTCAGTAAATCGAGGCTATCACTAATATCATTTTCCTTAGAATCTACACAGAGGAAGCATATACATTTCTTAAATTTGCATGGAGACACACAAAGATATTTGTTAGATGTAGGTTGCCATAGAAATAATCACAGAGTGTAAGGGTGAGGGATAGTAGAAAGCAGGGAAATGTGAGAGTGGAGAATCAAAGAGAAACATCGTGATAGAAAACAGATGGTAATTCACAGAAAGCAAAAATAACCTCTTGTGTAAGTCCCACTTTGCCCCAATTCTCCTTAGACTTTTTTAGAAACCTGCACAGTGGTTCTGTAGAACATACAATATACCTTTGACTTAATTTAGCGTTAGCGTGTTTTTAGTTATAAATATTTACAGTACTTAATATTAGGAAGTAAAGAAAGGAAAACAATAACTGTCAAACCACCTTTGTATATACCCAAGTCACAATTTAACAGAAGTCTTTACTATCTCCAGAACATGCAAGGCTGGTTTTCCTCTTTCTAATTTTAATGTAGCTCGCGTACAATTTTAAGTTGTAAAACTTTAATTCTTGGAATTTACATTCCCTAATAAAAGGAAACTGAAAAATGAAGAAGAATCTCTCTAGAAAACAATGGTGCTGGCATGGTGGATGTACCTATAGCCTTGTGGTTCCCAGAAAACTTCCCACAGTGTGACACAAATGGTGAAGAAAAATCTAAGGATAACCACGTAATAATTGCATTCAAGTGTGAATCACTATGAAAGTAAAAATTATTAGTTTCTTTCTAAAATAATTAAAAATTAAAAGTTGATGGGCTTATAACAAAATCCACTATTTTCTTTGACCCTACAAATGGCCATAGGTTTTGCAGACTGAAATATGAGACCAGTGCTATGTTCCCTGCATGGAAATTCTTCCCATCAACCACATTTCTGTGTTCACTCTGTCACTTTGACCCATGAAGAACACTAGTTCCTATGTCACCCTCAAAAAAAAAGTATCATGGACAAAGCTCATAAAGAAAAGTCACCAGCAGGGAGAACAAGCTCTAGTCTTCAGAACATTGAATTTTATGACTAAAGGGAACTAGTTGCTAATAAAATTTAGTGATAATGAGATGATTTCCCCAACCACACTTAAGGTTATCCAAACCAAATATTTTAACCCTTTCACAAAAACCAGAAGGCGTTTCATAGTTCCCCCACCCCTGTAAGAGTTCTAAAATATAACTATTATATTCAGCTCAACAGAATAGTAAAGTGAAAAGTTTATTGCTGGTGACATTCCAGGGAACAGTTAAAACTGCTTTATGGCCTTGGGTAATGAGAGTGGACAGCGGTGTAACAATACATATTAAGGTGAGTTTAGCTTTATTCCCTGAGAACAATCTGTTTTACTCTTATGGTTCAATTCTTTAAGCTGTTTCTGTCTTAAGTAATTACAAATGATAGCCGGCAAATGGCAGTTATAACACTAGCAGCAAATGGACTTTGTGGTAGTGTTGTAATCTACTCTTGAGTACTATTACCTTAGATCTTGAGGGAATTCAGTATGAGTGAGAATGTCATGTGAAACAAATGACTCCTGACTTTAGATTTCTAAGGATGTCTGATAGCAAGACCATTTGAAGTATATGACTACTGGTACTTTCCAAAAGTAATACATATGAAGCAGAAGTGGTCTGTGGTAAAAAACCAAAATGGATATATGTGACGTTTTGGGGATAACTGTCCTCTTGGTTCCCCAACATCTGGCACCCAATGTGGGGTAGCAACAGAGGTAATTGGTGATTTTTCAGAAGGGTGATTTCTCTGACCTGATCTGGGGGAATACCGGGCTTCTTCAGCCCCTCACTTATCCTTTCTTGTTTCATTTCCCTTCTGACTCTTTCAGACCTCAAGGACGTGAGGGAACTGTGGAACTAGGATTGCAACTGACAGTGTCTGGCCTTGGCTACTCCTTGACATCATTTGAAGGTGGCCCTGGTACCCTGCTTCCCTCCACGGCTAGTAATGGGTGTCCTATGGTTCTACTCTACCTCTCCCACACACTTGCATGTTAAACTGGTCACTCTGATAGTCATTTAAGTGCCTATAGGGTGACCCACCAGTCTCTTAAATTTGGAGGACAGGCTTCTGCTGCAGACTCTGTCCAATCCTACGCAGTCCCCAGCACTGGGCCAAGAAGGTGATGTTTTCCATTCTTTCACCCTTGTTTAGGCGACAGCTACCATCTCCAAAGACAATGACTTGTCCATAACTTAGTGTGCTGGCTTTTATACAAACAAAAAGTGCTTTCTTGATTCATTTTTCATGTATCAATCTATTAACTGTGTATGTATGTGCATCTGTGTATGTTTGTATGCCATTCCTCTGTCTATAATCAATTTATCTGTTTTTATGTGTGTGGAACACTGGAATGTTAGTGCCAAGTTGAAATCAGAAGTAGAAATTCTTAGACCTGGGCAAGCTGCATCTTCACAAGAGGTCAGAGTGATATGCAACCCAGAAATTTAAATAGTTTATGTGTTTTTGGAACTTTTTAGACTAGGTTTACACAAATATTTCTCATCAGAATGTTTAGCCTACAGAGAAATTTAAATTCTCAGTCTACATTTTGTATTGTAAAGGCATTAATGTTGATTAACTGATGAAATTCTTTTGAAATTCAGAATCTGTCTCTCTAGAAAGAGCTGTGGAACTAGAGCCTGAAACTAAAGTGAAACAATAGCTCAGAAAATACAAGTCTTTGTCTTACAAGTCTGAGCCAATTTTAATGAAAAATTTGTCTGCTTTCTAGAGTTATAAAATTGGTTGCAAAACTTTCATCTCATCAGAGCTTAAAGATATCAAGCTTTTTTTGCTGGAATTTCAGACCAGCTTCAGGCCTTCTTATTAAAGGAAAAAAGTGACTCATTCTACATTCAAGCAGCTAAAAACAGCCCCTTTTACTTTAGTGCCCTTACAGCTGAACTGAGTCAGCTGCCCCACCCTCTCTCCCTTCTCAGCTGAGGCAAGTGAAGGCTGAGAATGGTGACATATCACAGCCCACAGTCTTCTACAGGTTCCAGTTTTGAAGTTAGGAAGTTGATACCTAAGGTAGGTAAAGGTAAGGTAAAGGCCCTCCCGTTGATCGTCGATTTGCTCGAGCGGGCCCAGTAACGTCTCCACTGGAGACTTTGTTGTTACTGTGTCTGGCATATCGAATACTCTCGGTAGCTTGCCGGGCTCTCCGAGAGGGGCGATACCTAAGTGTTAAAAGTTTTGAATGCTTTTTGAATAGAGTATATCCAGAAAAAAATATGTATTTGTGGTAAAACAGGATTTAAAGTTTAAAACGTTCTGGCTGAAGAGTTTTATCTCAAGGGAAATGAAAGAAAAAAGAAATAAAACAGAAAATGAAAGGAATATTTGACCTTTGTACTAAGGTAAACATAGACAATCTAAAACTTTGTTCCCTTTCTCTATATTATGTTGTTTTTAAGGAATGTTTAAAAATACAAGCTTAAACTGCATATGTGACTATTTGAGTTGTGTACTGGGGAGAAAAATAAAAATTGAGGTTAAAGTCATTTTAAAAATATAAAATGCAGTCCATTGGAAGTGATGAAGTGGGCAAAGATTGAAGGGAAACATAGGTAAATGAAATATATGAATTTTGTCAATATTCTAACCCTCTTTCATCCATATTTTCCTAGAATTCGGAATTCTACGTTATAAGATCTTTAATTGTGAGTATAGTAAAACATTTGATTATCTATAGGACTGATGTAATGCTTTTGAAAAAGTGCTACAGAGTGCAGCTTAGTTATGGTAAAATGAGATAATGATTCACTGTTACTGTCACTGTCCTCCCGTTATTCATCTATTTGCTTGAGTGGGCCCAGTAACGTCTCCATTGTGACACTTGTTGGTGTATTTGGCATATTGAATACATCACGGAAAGCTTGCCAGGCTTTGCCATGCAGGAGAGATATTCTTGGTAGCTTGCCCGGGATTAGCAGCATTTTTTCAGATTTCTTGGTAGATCAAGCTATAAAAACAATGTTAAAACCTGTGAGATAAGACTATAAGAAAGAAATATAAGTGTGTATTTTAAGTAAGAAAGATAATGGATGGAGATATCATTAGTGGGAAAACGAAAAGAAATACTGTTAAAGTGAGACTTTGAAGAAAAGTTACAGCACAGAATGAACATAAAGAAATGTGTAGAAGGCTTGAGCATGTAAATAAATGTTTGAGGTTGTGTTTTAAGAAAAGAAACTGTGATCAAGCTATATTGTTATAAGAAGCACTTTAAATCATATCTGCAGAATTGTTCTAGTATCAAGACTCCTCTTACAATGCTCTTAGATAATTGGAAATCAAGGTTTTCAACATGGAACTAAATGAGTTAGACATTATGTTGTTAAACTATATATTTTATCTCTATATAACTTAATGCTTTTTTGACTAGACCCATAACAAATGGGTATATTACATCTCATTGTGAGTAAAGTGAAGTATTTAATTTTCTCTTTTTTTATACCTTGAGTATGTTTTTTGATGCTTCATGGCACTATGTTACTTTGCATAAATCCAAAAATAGAAAATCTTTCCTCTGTGCAGTAGAGACTATCCCTTGTAAAGTAAAGTAAAGTAAAGTAAAGTAAAGGACCTCCCGTTGATCATCGATTTGCTTGAGCGGGCCCAGTAACGTCTCCATTGGAGACTTTGTTGTTACTGTGTCTGGCATATCGAATACTCTCAGTAGCTACAAACAGAAAAAACCGAGTTACAGATACTGGGTCCCTGGCACCAATGTTGGCAGATGAGAACTGGTAAATTCCTATATCCCTCCATCTGGGCAAGAAAACCAGCACTCAGTTTGTGGGTCTCCAGAACATTGGTCCCTGTCCTGGCATCTGCTTTTGTACCGCATATTTTCCAAAATCTGAATATTTCCTAAAAGAGGCCATCAAGAGGAACCGCCTCGTTCTCTTCTGGGGCCAGTATCTACCATATGCACTTAATTTCCTAAGGGATATAAATTCTACAGATGGAAGATATAGTTTCTAATGTGCTTCCCTCTCATGGCCACTGCTTGCAGCACTGCATTCAAATTGGTCTGTGGCTATTCTCCCAACAAGGCCCGATATGACCCTGCCTCAGAATAAGAACCATGACGTGATACAAAGTGTCCCTCTCTGGGGGAATGTGAGAGACTTGATTCAAGCAACCATAAATGAACCCACCCACCATCACCCCACCCCACCCCTCGCCCCAGAAGATCTCTTTTACTGGTGTGACTTTTCACTATATGACACTGTTCCATCCTGCTCAGTAAAAACTTGCTTTTTAAGTGCTATTTTCCCTCATTTTCCTCTTTACAGTTCTGATGAACTTGCCTGGATCCTGCCTATAACCCAAAGAAGCATGCAATTTTTCTGCCCCTCTTGGCTGCCTCCAGTCTAGCTGCCTCGGTTGTACCGTCCTCTGGCACCCTGGCCAAAACACTCCTGATGGCCTGAGACTTCGCCATTCAGCTGCAGAGTGATTGACTCTACCACAACATCCCTGGTGATGCTGCAATGTCAGATTAACTCCCTGGCTGAAGTCATTCTTCAGAGTTAGAGAGCACTGGACTTAACAGCAGACAAATGGGGTGTCTGTGTGTTTCTTGATGAATAATGCTGTTATTTTATTAATGAACCCGGGATAATTATGGATAATATCAAGAAACTGGTTAAAATCCGTGATAATCTTAGGGAACACTTCAATGGCCACCTACTCTTCCCCAGGTCCACTGCCTCAGTCCTGCCATGAAAACTTGCCTTACTTACCCATTTTATTGTGGTTCTCTGTCTATTAGCCATAGCCCCTTGCTTGCTTAGTTTGCTCAAACATGTCTTCAGGAAAGGACTCAAGTAATGGCCCATCAATTTACAGTTCAGCAATATGAGCCCTACCTTATGGCGATTCCCAGATATAATAAATTAAAAGGGGGAGATATGGATCAGGGTGACGGGCACTGGAGGAGGAAAAAAACCGACTTTGCCAAGCGGCCCTGAGGTGAAATCTCTCAAGGGAAGTAAATGGGCAAAGTTAGTAGAACAGGGTGTCTGTATTATGTGTCCATCCTTGAGACTCACTCAACCCCCTAGTCACATATGCCTAACACACAGAAACCATCATGTATGTCTTACTCAGGTCATTCTCATCCCAACATGTAGCCTTGAAAGGGATTGGACTGGGGCAAAGCAGAGAGGAAAATGAGATAGGCCAAGAGTGTTAAACTCCAATGTGATTGGACCTCCTGTGAGCCAAGACACTCTATAAAAATGTATGCATTTGACAATAAAGTGAGCTGTGGTCAACTGATCCTGGAGGAATTTCTCCATGCGCTCGTTCTCCTTTGCCCCATGGCTAACCTCCTGCCTGAACCCAGTGCAGTATGTCGGGCATGTTGGGGATAACTGTTTCCCAACAGTGACTGATACCACATCTCAAGGTGGTTCCACAGGACTCAACTCCTGGTATTCCCGGCCTTGTATAATCTTCTCCCACATCAAATACAGCTGCCATATAACCAAGAAATTTGTGTAACCAACAGTTTATTGTAGAACTGAAAGAAACTAACCTCCAATAGAACACAAAAATCGCAGAAGATTTGCTGACTTTTGAACATTGTTTCTGGAAGAGATAACGGCTATGCACAAAAGAGCACTACAGAGAGTGCTTATGTAGTGACTGAGGTCCCTTGCTAATAGACAGCAAGCCTCTTTCAATGGTCATATAAGTGTGTCAACACCTTGACTGCATCATCATATTGACACCCCAAACCAGGGACTCCACGGCTAAGTCACCCTGGAATTTCTAATGAAAGTTTATGTAACAAAACATGTATTGTTTTTGTTTTAAGATGTTATATTTATGGGAAAATTTTAAAGCAGAAATACATAATAAGTAACAGATGAATAGTTTGTCCATTTGGGAAACAATAGAGAACCAATTTGCTGTATTTTGTTCACATATAGCATAGCATTGCCTTTTTTTTTTCTTTCTCTGAAACTTCTAATACATAGAACTGAACTGGGATCTAATGAAAGCCAGTCTTTCCTTTTTTTTTCTGAGTCTACACATGGTTCTTCCTATCTGGCAAGATATTCACTGTCACTTATTATATCTGACAGTGTCAGGATTTTAGGCTTTTAATAAAGTGCACTGTAGCCAAGAGAATTGAGTGTCTTCCAATAGTAGGTCAGAGAAATGAGATCTATTGTTCTGACTTTCAAATGTTAAATGACTTGCTATCTCTCTTATCTTTCTGTTTTTAAAAGGATCTCAACACAGATGTTATTACTCAGTTCTACTCTTCTATAATTTTTTAATTTTCCTGCATGCCTAAATGGACCTACAACATACCCAGAGTTGTTTAAGTTGTTTTTGTAGGGCTTTTTTACTAATAACTTCAAAAATATACTGTCTTTTTGTTACTAACTTTTCCCCATGCCAGCAAAAACCAGTTTGCTTTAAGAAGTTCCCTTAAGAGTTAGTCGACTTTGTTATCTTCACTCAAAGGATTTCTTAGGAAAATTCCCAGTCTTTCAGATCAGGGAGCAATAGGCTCCTAGAAATAACATAGAGATAGAGTCAGGAGAATTCCGTTCATTTTCTATATTTACCTCCAGACTCTCAATGTTCAAAATGTCCCAATTATTTTCTCATTATCAATGGAAGTTTCTTATTAGGTCTTAGGTATGCCTGTTGGAAATTAATTTGGTTTTCAGTGTTCTGCTGTGTCAGCATTTCCATAATTACACCCCACCATTGACTGTCTCACAGATGATTACTAAAATTATATATCATGGGATTTAAATACAGACCAGACCACAGTGTTTTTTAATCTTCACTAAAATTCCTTGCAAATAACAAAGAAACTAATCATCCTAGTTTTGTTTTTGCTTTCTCTAGTTTAGATGTTTACAAGAATGTTTCTCTCAAGAGAACAAAAGTTCCTAAGACTTAATTTCAAGGCTGGTTTCAGTGACCGTGATGGGGGATGGGGTAGGGGAAAACAGAACTGTGATTCTTCCATACTGTCATCAGAAAAGGCTCCATGAGCCAGTACACGGTCACGGTCCTCCCGTTGTTCATCAATTTGCTTGAGCGGGCCCAGTAAGGTCTCCTTCGTGAGACTTGTTGTTACTGTGTTTGGCATATCGAATACTTCACGGGGAGCTTGCCAGGCTCTCCAAGAGGGGCGGAGGAATCGAACTCGGGTCGGCCATGTTGGCTGCGTGCAAGGCAAACGCCCTACCCGCTGTGCTATTACTCCAGCCCCAGTACAGTAACACTTTTTTTTAGGACATTCTGACCCTCACTTTCACCACATAGTAAATTTAATGTGCATCACAAGAAATCCAGATAAAAGCAATGATTGGTATCTCTGTAGACGAAATATAACAAGAAGTCTAGTTTCTAATTTAGATTTTAAATCTATAATCATTACTTGAATCAATCTTGTCCCTCTCCTGGTACCGGACACTCCGTCTTGTAAGATAGGCGGGTTAGAATAAAGGGTCAAAGACCACATCCAGCTCTCAGGCCCAGCAGCAAGTGCATAGTAAGGGCAGCTCATCATACTCAAATATTCTCATGATCCTGTTTCAATCCCTCTTTATTGTCATGAGTCATGCTTGTTCCTCTGCTTTGCCTTGCTCTCCCTCCCTAAACCCTCCCTCTCTTTAATTTTTCTGGATTCTCCATTCGTTCATTCTTTCACGCCTAAGCCTCTAGAAGAATTCATGAAAAAGAAGTTTCCTCTTTTATCTTCCATAAAACTTGAAAAAAAAACTTGAAAAATATTCTTCCAGGAAAGTTGTCATCCTGTTATTTGATATTCGCATCTTATTTATTTGGATATACAAATTAGGCAATCATTCCAAAACATTCTCTCATAGCTATTTATTTCCTGATTTTTGGTCTCTCCCACCAGGATTAACTCTTTATAAAAACAGTTATTGCTAGGCTTTATTCCCTTGCATCCACTCTAGCAAATAGGCCATTTAGGACAAAAAAATACTTGTGGTTGCTTGTGTCAACTTATATGCTCAATATGCTAAATTAATTAATTGAACCAGAATCCCTTTCAAGAAAATCTGGCTTTTGAGGAAAGTATGCCCCCAAAGACATCAAAACGATTTAGAAATAGCAGCGGTTCAGAAAACACTTAATGTAGTCACATTAACTTGTCCCCAGTGTGATATGAGGCAGAAAATCAGAAAGAAAGAAAAAAATTCTTAGACATAGGAGTGTCTAGTAAACCTTCCATAAATAGTTTGCAGCTGTGAGGCATGTGGTATAACTGGATAAACAAACTTAACAAGCACATTTGGACTGTAGAATTCTGGCTAAAATTGTACAGAATTTTTTCTTTGGTCAGAAACCAGGTAAAAATTCAAGGGGCATTATTCTTAATGACCATATTGTCTTAGGTTATGAAGATTCCTCATTAATTTTAATTCTGTAAATATGGGGTTTACAAATTCATAAAATATTTTTTTCTTTTTAAGTAGGAGTTTTTTTCTTTTACTTTCATTTTTTCTTTTTTTTTTTTTTTTAAGCCAAACCTGGTAGTGCTCTGGGGTCACCGAGAAAGAACTCCTGGTGATGCTCAAGGGACCATATAGGATGTCAGGGAATATAAACCCTGGTTGGCTGCATGCTAGGCAAATACCCTACACACTGTAATATGGTTCAGGCTCTGGAAGAGTTTTTGATGAGAAGAAAATTAATAAATGGAAAAGACTATAAATAAAATGTTAAAATTCTGGATTCAAGGGATAGTTTTACTGAATAATTTTGCTTAAATAAGAGACTTTCGTTTTAATAATTGAATTATGCCTCTGCTTTATTTCTTATTTAAAATTGTATTGCTTATTAATTAAATGAAAAGCCCTGATACCAGTATGCAAAAAAACCCCAAATTTACAAGATTAAAGAGATTATCAAAGCTTAATTATTTACATTTGCTTTATGTAAACACAAAATCTAAGGGTATTATTCACTAAAACATTTATGTTTTGCTGAAATGCTGCTTTTCCAAAATAAAATAAATTGTATTTAAATACTGAACTTATGAAACTGATATGTCAAAGTAAAATTCTTTTGAGAATTTCTATTTCATGATTAACACAAGTCACAAATTATGACTTTGCTGTCAACATAGTGACTGCACTGCATTGCACTACACTGTCCTGCCATTGTTCATCAATTTGCTCGAGCGGGCACCAGTAACGTCTCACAACAAATTGGGAGACTTGTTGTTACTGTTTTTGGCATATTGAATACATCAGGGGGAGCTTGCCAGGCTTTGCCTTGCAGGCAAGATTCTCTTGGTAGTTTGCCGGGTTCTCTGAGACAGTCAGAAAAATCGAACCTGGATTGGTCATGAAATTCATATCTCTATACTTATAATTAAAATTTTAGTCTGGAAATTACTGCAAGCAGAAGTTTAGGATTAAATTTTAATGTTTCTCCAGTACTTCCTTAAAATTAGCATATCTATTTAATTGAATCAAAGTGGCAGTAAAGTAAATTACTTTTTGAGGGGCTCTAAAATGATATGCAGGAGACCTGGGGGGATCCCTAAGATTCTCTGCCAACTGGACCAAAAAATCTCTATTCAGAAAAGACATTTGCACTCCTATGTTCATTGCGGCACTATTCATAACAACCAAAATCTGGATAGCACATCGTGTCCAAGAGCAGATAACTGGATAAAGAAATTTTGATACATATATGCAATGGACTACTACTTGACTGTAAGAAGAAATCATGCAGTTTTCTGCTATGTGGATGGAACTAGTGTTGTGCTAATTGGTCAGAAGATATAGAATATGTATCTCTCATGTATGGGATATTAAGAAATAAAGAAGAGTAAAAAAAATGCCCAAAGGCTATAGAAACTGAGAACTGCCTTTACCAGGAAGCTTCCCACTGCAGAGAGGATGGGAGGATAAGACTGGAAGTTTGTGAGGAGAATTGGATGTGGTGAGGGGAGTGTTTTGGTACAATAATGGAGGGGAGCGGAAACTCTAGTGGAAGGCGTGGTGCTGGAATGTTGTATGCATAAAACACTACCATTAATAAGATTGCAGATCATGATGCCTAAAACTAATTTTTATAGGAACAAATGGAAATAGAAAAAACAATAAGAATAACAATATAATCACTTACAAATGAATTTCACTTATGAGAAATTGCACAAGGTGAGCTAAATACTATAATAAATGCCTTTTATGTATATCTACACTTTTCATTTATATCTCAAAATCAATCCTCTGATAATACATTAAAAACATAATTGTACATTAAAAACATAATTGTACAGAGGCGGAAACTGAAGAAATAAAAGTCACTTTTAAAGTATTTTCTTTAAGATCATATGCCTCACAGATGGAAGGGGCCAGGAATTAATTATAGATCAGATGACTTTGCATTTGGGGCCATTTTTCTCCCAGTGAGTCTCTTGGGATCTATGTTGGAAAGTTCTTCATATGTGGGCATTTAGAAGTAATCTGAGTCTGTATTTATGCAAAACTTCCCTAGCCTATATAGTTTTTATACAATGTACATCAAATAGATAAGTCACTGTCACTGTCCTCCCATTGTTCATCTATTTGCTCGAGCGGGCCCAGTAAAGAGGTCATTATATATTTCAAAACACAGTCTGGCATGGAGTAAGTCAGGCAAGAAAGTCCACTTAGTGTGCATGCAAATTACTATTAGTGGTCCATGAATTAGGATACTAAAGGAGAAATCCAGGTGGAAAAAAATACAGTGTATGTTATGAAACAGTAAATAGTCAGTGCTGGAACCATGCAAGAAGATATTTATACTTTCTGAGGTCCCGTTAAAGTTCTACCTCCTCAGTAGAGATCTTTTTCCTGATATCCACTTCATTACTTTCCCCTCTGCATTCAATTATATTTGTTGTCTCTTAGTGGCTCTCTTTATATTTGTCATAAGTTATGTTGACTATCATGTTCAAATATTGATAAATTACCTGCTGAAGAAGCCTAGTGTTTAGAGTGCAGAGACTCTGTCTTATCTTTCTGGTATACTAAATTTGCTTTGTCCTTGGCATATGGAAAACCAAACAACAGTTTAAAATCCACTGAAATGACATAGGAGAGTATGATTGCAATCATGAAAAACTTTCTACGGGTGACCACAGGAGGGTCACAAGGTATTCTCTTTCCTTCTATAAGTCTAGCTAAAGCCCAAAGTTGGAACTTTGATCAGGATTAGTCAATGTCCAGGCAAGAAACAGAAGGTTCTCTTAAAGAAGACTTAACAAGATGACTGAAGAACCTTTAATAAAGACATTTTTAAAGAGATATAGCAAGCAAATAGAAATGGGAAAGTGCCCCAGAGGTCGCAACTGTTGTTAGGCACTATTGCTGCAGAGCCTGAAAAGGCCATAGCATGATGGTGATGATTCTGAAAAAAGTTACATCATAGAAAGTGAATCAATTAACAGAACTATGGTTTTAGGTAGCTACTATAGTCATAAGAATGCATACATTCTCTCTCTCTCTCTCTCTCTCTCTCTCTCTCTCTCTCTGGCTTTCCTTTAAGCCATCTCTTTCCCTCCCTCTCCTCATCTCCTTCTCTCTGATATCTTTGTGGTACTTACAGTTGAATAAATCAAAAGAAAGAGGAGAATAGTGAGAGACCTTATTATACAGTTCACAAATTCAGCCTGCAACACAGAGCAAATGAAGCTGGAAGTTAATGGGAGGATGAATCACATAAACACTCCTGCTATTTGTGCCATTATCTATTTACCAAATAATAGAAGAAGGTTCTTAGATACAAGAGTAATTTCTTTATTATCTATCATTCTGCGCTAACATTCACAATCAATCACAACCATCCTGTTATTTGTCGATTGCCTCGAGCAGGCCCCAGTAACGTCTCATTCGTCCTAGCCTTGAGATTTTTTTTAAAAAGTGCCATATTCGACATGCATCTGCCTCTTTTGCAGACCACAACACCCAAAAGGAGAGAGAGAACACAGGGGATTGCCCTGCCACAGAGACGGGGGGATGGGGGGATGGGGGTGGGAGGGATATTATCCATGGTGGTGGAAAATGGGCACTGGTGGAGGGATGGGTATCTGATCATTGTATAATTGAAACCAAAGCACAAAAAATTGTAAATCTACAACTTTAAAAAAAATAAAATAAAATAAAGGGGAAAAAAAAAGTGCCATATTCAAGGCCCTTTCAGAGTTAGGAGAATGAGACCCTTCATTGTTACTGGTATTTGGCATATTGGGTATGCCACGGGGAGTTTGCCAGACTCTGCCATGTGGGCAGGTAACATTCGGTAGCCTGCCAGTTTGTCCAAAGTAGGAATGAGATGATAAGATGCCGCGCGGCTGCGTGCTTCCTGGAGCTGGGTTTTACAGTCTCTGGGTCTTGGCCGTTGATGGGATTACACGGCGCCAGGGAACCAGATGGTGGGTGTGATCCCGCCTACTGGAAATTGGAGGATCTGGGTGGAGGATGCTCAGCCCTGATCCAAGTAGGCTTGGAGATCTCAGCCCCGGGACCCATGTGCCTTTGTTCCTCTGCTGGTACCTTCATGTGTGCTAACATTATATTACTGATTTTATAAGAAGTATTTAAGGACCCAAGAAACAGTACTGAGGTTAAGGCATTTCTTTCATGAGTTTGACCTAGTTTCAATCCCTGAACCACATGGTCCTCAAGCATCTTAATACAGTCATGAAGGACCTCCTAAACATGTGTGGCTTTATATAGGCCTGGAGGTTCCCAGTCATTGCCAGAGTATACTGGGTAACCTGAGTAACCTGCCACGTGGAGGGACTGCCTGAATAGCACTGCGTTCTTGGGAAGATGAGTACTGAAAAACAAAGAATGATCAGGGAGAGCCCCTAGGAATCCCGACCACCACTTTGGAGACTCCCCACAAAAACATTTTTTCCTCAAAATAATTTTACAGAATTTCACTTACAAAATCTACATAATTTATAATATTAGAGTAACTATATCTTAAATTATTAATTTAACAATGGCTAAAAAAATAGGCTCATTTAATGTGGTGCTTTTAATTTCTTATTAAGATTTTTTTTCTTATTGGGTCACACCTAGCGCTGCACAGAGGTTAAACCTGGCTCATGCACTCAGAAATTACTCCTGACAGTGCTGGGGCGCCATATAGGATGCTGGGAATTGAACCCGGGTTAACCGCATGCAAGGCAAAATCCCTACCCGCTGTGCTATCACTCCAGCCCCTGGTGTGCTCTTCTTGAGCACTATTTTTGTCCTTCACTTTTTCAGACTGCAATAATATATTTCGTGTGATTATTTAAAATCTATAGCGAAACACAGCAAGTATGCTCAAGACAATACTCTATGAGAAATGAGGAAGTGTGAGAGAGGCAAACTTTTCTATAGTGTTTATTTACTAGGAACTTACAAGAAACCACAGAAACCTCCAGAAAGAAGATCAAGATGCCTTCCCTCTCTCCACCCACCACTATACACAATGCAACAATCTCCTCACATGTGCCACACAACCGAGGGTGTGTCTGTCATTTAGCACCCTTTTCACATGCTGAATCAGGAACACATTCTGACACTCTAGTTCACTGAAGACTTAATTTGCTCTACAAAAGTCACAGGGATATAAGAACACAGCCATTTCTACATTGATGTATTTATTGGTTACCATAACATTAAATGTCTTTCATTAGAATATACCAAAACCAAATAGGACACCAAAGTTTGAAAGGAGTATATTGGGGGAGGAGAACATTTGAAAAATAATTCAAAGAATTATTTCTGATCTATTGGAAGAGAGAAGCCTTTTCAATTTCCCACTAGGTAATTGGGTGCAAAGTTCACAAGAAAAGTCTGGTTAGGACATACAAATTTGGAATTTTTCATGATAAAGGGTACTTAAAGTTCATGGGTTCAAATGACATCATCAGGGAGGAAGTAAATTAGAAACTGGGTGTAGGACAGGTCTTTATGAATTCAGGGCATTTGGAATAAGAAGGGATTTTCCAGATATTGTTTTACTCTAAATGTTAAGATGACATTTAACCACTTTTGAGGTGAGTGGGGAGTTTAGAAAGAGGCTCAGTACCCAGAGCACTCCTGAGTGTGGTCCAAGTACTGCTAAGTAGCCAGAAAGACAATCACATGTATGCGGCAATCAATATGGAAAATATGTAGCTTTTATAACTTGTAAAGCAGGGATAGGATTTTCAAAGGACCATAAAAAGGGTATTTTATTTTCTTTATGTATTATTATTTTAAAATCTTACTGCTGTTTGACTATTTCAACAGCACTGACTTTCATTTCATTCTAGAATTTCATTCTTTGGGGATTTTTTTCTCTTTAGACATTAAAAAAATGGAAAAATATGCATCTAACTTATGATGATAAATGTATTTCATAAACCATATCTGTTTTAGAAAATATAAAAAAAATCAAAGGACTTTGGACTTTATAACAGTTTTACAGATGCTTTGAGGTTGGTATTATTAAGATGAAGAACATGAAGTATTTTGAAACACTATTATATGCTGTCTTTTCACTTTTCCTCCATCTTTTTTATATCACTATTAAATTGGTAAGTTCTCTCTTATCCAAAATAATGTATAGAGAAACAAGAATTTGTTTAAATAATAGGTACAGATATAGCCCTGAAAATAAATTATTTATTTATTATTTATTTATTATTAAAAATATTTATGATATACACATAAAAATATTGACCTAGATATTTTTGTTTCTGAACAAAATATCTAATAACAAAATGTTTAGCATACAGTAATTATCTGAAAA
Source organism: Sorex fumeus (assembly GCF_029834395.1). Taxonomy (NCBI): domain Eukaryota; kingdom Metazoa; phylum Chordata; class Mammalia; order Eulipotyphla; family Soricidae; genus Sorex; species Sorex fumeus. The sequence continues at coordinate 34,753,684 of NW_026606066.1, read as the reverse complement.
ATACTAGATGTGTCAATTATAAAATATATGATCTTTGCACTATACAAGAAGATCACTGAAAAATATTTTGACCTTTTTACAAACCAGATGCTATTTGAAACTAATTATACATTCACATTGTCCTAGATATTATAGTCTATATAAAAACTACTTATTTACTTCTTTATATATATCTAAGGTAAGGTAAAGGTAAAGGTAAAGGCCCTCCCGTTGTTCGTGGATTTGCTCGAGCGGGCCCAGTAACGTCTCCATTGGAGACTTTATTGTTACTGTGTTTGGCATATAGAATACGTCACGGGGAGCTTGCCAGGCTCTCTGAGAGGAGCGGAGGAATCGAACTCGGGTCGGCCATGTTGGCTGCATGCAAGGCAAACGACCTACCGCTATGCTATCACTCATATATCTAAAAGTAAATAAAAATGATGATGACCATAACATTGAATTCCATAAGTATATTAAGATGATCCAGTAAAATAGTATATTAACCTTAATCTGGATATTTTAATTATATATTTTCCAAAATTAATAAAGGTAAAAGATAAAGGCCCTCCCGTTGATTGTCGATTTGCTCGAGCGGGCCCAGTAACGTCTCCATTGGAGACTTTGTTGTTACTGTGTCTGGCATATTGAATACTCTCGGTAGCTTGCCGGGCTCTCCGAGAGGGGCGGAGGAATCGAACTCGGGTCGGCCATGTTGGCCGCTTGTAAGGCGAACGCCCTACCCGCTGTGCTATCGCTCCAAAATTAATATACTTAGAGAATTGTTTAGAGAATGCATTCTACTAACTTTCAAATTCTAGTACTAGAAAGGATGTAATTCTAGCATTAATAATATTGAACTGGTACATTATATAACTATGAATTCAGTAAAATTTTTTTCAAATTTTACTCATAATTTCTTTTTGCTTCATATTTTGTTACTTAGCTAATGTACTTATATCTATTTCACTCTCAGGAAGGTTGATTTCAGCTATTAACAATTGTCTAGCAACCCATATTATACTAATCCAAAAGTAATTAAAATATTGACATTAGAAAATAGAAATTTAAATGAATTATTCTGAATGGTAGTGTTTGATTTTTTCCTCAAGTTTCTTCAGAGAATCCTGCATGGGAATAAATTTTTGAGACTTTTCTTGAGGTTCACCAAAATATTCTGTAAAATATTTTCTGGCTTTAACGAAAGCTACAGAGAGGTGTGCAATTTACTAGAAACATGCTTAAGAAAATATAAGCTCATTCTCTATAAAGGAGAACAATAAAGATCAGAGAATATCATTGCTGAGGGATCAGAAACTGAAAAATAGAATAAGAACTAGAAACTAGATTTCTTTAATCATAATCTACTTTCTATTTACTTACCATTTACTAGAAACGACTCAGTTTCTAGTCTACGGAAACAATGCCCTTGCTTCTTTAACCAGGGAAGGGAATGCCTCTTTCAGTCCTCCCAGGTAGGTAGTTAATGGTCTATAGGATACTCAGAACACAATAATTGATGAATTCTATCTAATTAAAAAAAGATTGTGCTAAAAATGTACTAATAATGTGCCTCATGCTATAGAGGTTGTATCAAAAGCCATTGTTTAACAGAGTGGTTACATCCATCTTCCCAAATCATTGCAAATTATTAAACAGCATGAGGTACAATTGAGGCCAGCAAGGCTCAGGTGTAATAAATGGATGTCCTTTAAGAGAGTCATTTTTTTTCATATTGGGAAGTAATTCATCAGGGAAATAAAAAAAAAGTTGTAGCCATTAAGCATGTTGAAAATTTTTACACATACAATTCATTGTTTCTTGTTTAAATTAATGTAGAAACCAAGAATTAATTTCCTAGTTTATCAAAACCAATCAAAATCAATGTCCCTTATAATAAAATTGTTAACTTATTATTTATGTCATCACTTGTATAACAGTATTTTTTTAAAAAAAAACTTTATTTTTCATTTGAAGTGTAGTCATTTCATTCAGATATTTATGTGTTAATAAAATATAAAAATAAGTGAGTGTTTTAAGAAGTCAAAAAGAAACAAGTTAGAAAATAAATGTTGTATCAGGAATATGTCTCTAGTTAGCTCACTAAACAGCATTTAGGGCACATGGACTCAAGAATCAAGAATTTAAGTCTACCTGGCACTACAGGTACAATTTAGGACACATAACTTTACTACAATCGGCCACAGCCTCCCTTACATTTCCTTTCTGCTTAATAAAATCTATGTTCACTCTGTCTGTAATAGTTTTGTCATTTGAATACAATAATTTTGGAGCAAGATTTTTCTTTATTGCGTATTAATTTGTTTTCTAATACTTGTTTCTGGAAAATAATAATAAAAGGATATATGAAAAACTAGTTACAAATTTTGGATTATTCAAGATTTTGGGTTATTCTAGCATTTTAGCATGTTTCTCTGTTGGTAAATAAATTTTAATCAAAAGAATTTTAAGTAGCGGGAAAGAAAGATGGCGGCCGCACGGGAGCCTTGTGGACAGCAGGTTTGAGCCGGGGGTCGGGGGTGGCGAGGACCTCATGGGACGGGGGGGGGGAGGGGGCGCTCTGGTCCGTCCTTCACGCCCTACCGAGGCCACCAGTTGTCCCCCACGAGCGGCTCTCCGGCACGGCCACGACTCCAGAGCACAGAAACCAATCTCTTAATTATCTCACTTTTAGTAGAAATACTTCCAGGGTTAATAAGTAAAATAGCAGAAATCCAAAACATCATTTAATTCTTAAAACCCAGCTGTAGAAAGCAAATCATTTCACAACGCTTTTTCAGCATGTCTGATTTGGGGGGTTGGGGGGTCGTAAAATTGGGAGGGGTGAGAGGTGGGGTTCTATTGGGGTTCGCGGTAAAAAATAAGTATTGGTAAAGGGAAATGTGTTTGATATTTACATGACTGAGACCTAAACCTGAAAGCTCTGTAACTTTTCCCACAGTGATTCAATAAATAAATAAATTTAAAAAAAATTGAAAAACTGCTAAGAAGAGTTAAAAAAAAGAATTTTAAGTAGCATTTGTAGGGTAAAAAGTGGATTGAGGATGAAGTACAATTTAAATGAGTCTCATAATGAACAATGTTTTACATCTGCAAAAGAAGAAAACAAAAGGTTTACATGTGATATACCGACATTTAAAGGGAAAAAAGTCTGATATCTAACATCTGGGAGTCAAGATGAGGCTTGTAAAACTAATAAATGCCAAGATTTTTGCATGGAATCCATTAATGAGATTTACTATTACATCATTTTGAATTGGAGTCCTTTATTTCTCCACTTTACATACAATATCTTTTCAAGGACTTGTCTCTGGGTGAGAATAGTACATAGGATTTACATTACTCTGAAGAAACAGATGCAAAAAGAGACATTATGGGGCTGGAGCGAGAGCACAGCGGGTAGGGCGTTTGCCTTGCGTGCAGCCCACATGGCTGACACAGGTTCGATTCCCAGCCTCCCATATAGTCCCCCGAGCACCGCCAGGAGTGATTCCTGAGTGCATGAGCCAGGAGTAACCCCTGAGCATCGCTGGGTGTAACCCAAAAAGCAAACAAACAAAAAAGAGAGGCATTATGCCTGAGAGGTTTTTGCGCATCACTGATGCTTCATGCGTTGGATCAGGAGAAAATATAGGCTGTGCTGAAGTAAACAGGTCTCGTTTTTCTTTAGATATAAATTCCTTCCTGAAAAAAAGTCTTTTGGAGTTGAGAAAAAAAAATCAATCACTACACAAGTTTTAGAAAGATTTCTGAAGAGTGGACAGCTTAGTGTAAAAGTTAAAGTAAACTGTGAAATGTAAAATGGAATTACATGACCCAAACTAGTATGAAAACAGTAAGAATCAAATAAATAACTATCGAACTCACAAGCATGTGTGAATCTGAGTATTTATGGGAAATGTGAAAAGTAAAATCAAATATATGGTTTAGCTATAAAACTATATAATTTCTATATAGTCATTAAATCCATAATAGGAGCAGAGACAGAAAAGCAAAAAAAAAAATAAATAAAGCTATAACATTTGTGGTTAAATTTTCTATCAGAAAGAATTCATTTGTTTCCCTGGCAAATGAAAATCTGTGCATTAACATGAAGAGAGTTTGATCTTAATTAATGGTTAGCAGTCAAAAAAAGATATGACCCCAAGATAATTAATTTTTGTATCTTACAAAATTTCAGTATAACAGTGAAAGAACAAACTTTTCTACTTTGCCTTATTTCTAACTGTAATTTTCTTAATACAATATTTTGGACAATGATATGTGTCTGACAGGTTTCATTCCTCAGAAGAAAGGTAAAGGTAAAGGCCCTCCCGTTGATCGTCGATTTGCTCGAGCGGGCCCAGTAACGTCTCCATTGGAGACTTTGTTGTTACTGTGTCTGGCATATCGATATGTCCTCAGAAGAAATTGATCTAAAATTGATCTGTTAAGTTATTCATAGTAACTTTTGATCCATATTGTGATTTCTTTATAAAAGAAACCTATAATATGACTCTAGGGCAGGCGTAGGGAACATCTGGCCTGAGTAGGGAACTTTCGATGGCCACAACATCATGTGGTCTGGTCTTGGGATAGACAAAACAGGCGTGTTTGTTTCTCATTAACATCCCATAGCTTGTATTGTAGAGCCTTCAAACGAGGCTATAAATATCCAAATGGCCCTTGGGTGATAACGTTTCCCACTTCTGTTGTAGGAAAAATTGAATCTGACAATATAAATAATTCTATTGAACCCGACAACATAAAAAATAATTATTTTCCACTGACTGACTACAGTCATCAGGGTTGTGCAGGTGGATGTAAGTGCAGAGAATTTCCTAACTAAGATCATATTAGACCAACATCTCACCATGTAAACTCACCCATTGGCCCAGCTTTACAGACTCACAATTATGAGAATATAATATTATACTTAATATTAGGGCTGGAGCGATAGCACAGTGGGTAGGGAGTTTGCCTTGCACGTAGTCGACCCAGGTTTGATTCCTCTGCCCCTCTTGGAGAGCTCAGCAAGCTACCAAGAGTATCTCGCCTGCACGGCAAAGCCTGGCAAGCTCCCCATGACATATTAAATATGCCAGAAACAGTGAGACGTTACTGGTGCCCGCTCAAGCAAATCAATGAACAATGGGAGGACAGTGCTACAGTGCTACATAATATTCTAATATAAATATTAGAAAAGATATAAGTTGAACTGAAAAAACTTACAGGCATACTATCTTTTGGCAGAAAACTCCGGGGCACCTTTAGGAGGGAGACAGGTCAAATCCCTGCACTGTTAAAGGTCCAGAAGCTGCATCCACACCACATAGCTGACACTATGCCAATGGCCCGTTCCACTACTTCACAACTAATCTCTGCAGAAACACCAAGCTAACGAAAATTCCAGGTACATGATTTTCTGGACCGAGCCTCTGGGATATTCTTGCTTCTATCCGCTTCCCACTACAGCCCTGTATTTTTTCTGGAAGTCCCAGCAGCCATACCTACATCCCACAATCCACCATGTAAACTTACCGTCCAGTTACACACCCTGGAGTTTCTGGAGCTTGCTGCATAGTTGAGACCATATAACATCTCCAAATTCTACAATGCTGACATCCCAGTAGGAGCACACCAAATTAGATGGAAAGTAAAAAAGAAACAAACTATACTCAATAAACAATAACACAGAAGGCTCAACGAGCAACAATCTGCTTAATAAATCCTCAAAGACAATTTTCACAAATTTTCTTTCAGTGAAATTTTTTTTGATAATTCCATTAGTCATTTAGTTGTAACAAGTAATATACAATAAATTATTTTGAGCCTGCTAAGGGGGCAGGCTTTGGGGTTGTTTGGGAAAACGGGAACAACGGTGGAGGGAAGGTCACACTGGTACTGGTACTAGGGTTGGTGTTAGAAAATTGAATGCCTGTAACAACTTTATTATGAAAAATGTAAAGAGCCTGGCAAGCTCCCCATGACGTATTTGATACACCAAACACAGTAACAAGTGTCACAATGAAGACGTTACTGGGCCCGCTTGAGCAAATCCACGAACAACGGGAGGACCATGACTGTGACTGAAATTGACTGTCAAATTTCCAAAGTGATTGCATTCTTTTCTATTTCTTTTGCTCTTGTTGTTGGCTTTTGAAATTTTTTTAAATTTTATTTTTGAGTCATATCTAGCTGTGTTCAGAACTTTCTCATAAGGGGTGCTGGGGATTGAACGCTGGTAAGCTGCACACAGCCAACTGCCTTACTTACCTTATTTTCTTCCCAGTCCCTATTTTATATTTCTATCAGTAATGTATGAAGAATATGATTTTTTCAGTACTTATTATCACTTTTAATTTAATATTTTGATCATTAGTATGCTAATGGTTGAGAAATGACATCTAATATGAATTCAGTATAAAATTTTATTTAGTGACTGAAGTGATAGAATAGCAGGAAGGATGCTTGCCTCGCATGTGACTAACCTGGGTTCAATCACTGGCACCCCATAGGATCCCCTGAACCATCTAGAAGTGATCCCTGAGTGCAGAGTCAGGGGTAAACCCAGAGCACCACCTGGCATGGTCCCCACTCAAAAATTAAATTTTATTTCATTGGGCCTAACTATTTTGAATGATTTTTCATTTCTTTTTGGTCATTTGTAAATCTTAGCTGAAGAAATATCTGTTCAAATTCTTTCACCTCTGCTGGTTGTGTGACTTTTAGAAAACAGTTGAGATATGATTTTATGTTTGATTTATGGACCCTCAAAAAGGAGCAATATCTTAGACTTTTTTTTGGTAGATGAGTTAAAATTTTTTCCTATTATTTGCGGATATATTTAAAAATTTTTCATGTATTTAGTATATTGCGCATTTTAAGGATATTACGTATAATATAAGTATTATATATATTGAGACACTATTTTAGGCTTACTACAAAATTGGGAGGAAGAAACAGATATCTTATGACCTCAAATTATATGTATACATACGTATATGTATATATACTCTCTTGTATTCAATATTCTCCTACCAGAGGGGTACATATGTAAATGCTAATGAACCTATACTTGTATATAAAAGTTACCTAAATCCTATATTCACATTATGATTCTTTTTTGATGGTGTGTATTTTAGGATTGAAAAAATATATACTAACACATACTATCTTTTTTTTTCCCTTTATTTTATTTTATTTTATTTTTTTAAAGTTGTAGATTTACAATTTTTTTGTGCTTTGGTTTCAATTATACAATGATCAGATACCCATCCCTCCACCAGTGCCCATTTTCCACCACCATGGATAATATCCCTCCCACCCCCATCCCCCCATCCCCCCTGTCTCTGTGGCAGGGCAATCCCCTGTGTTCTCTCTCTCCTTTTGGGTGTTGTGGTCTGCAAAAGAGGCATTGAGTGGCAAACATGTTCAGTCCATAGTCTACTTTCGACATGCATCTCCCCTCCTGGGAGGATCCTCCAAACATCCTTTATTTGGTGCTCCCTTCTCTATCTGAACTGCCCTTTCCTCTAGGATACCCGGCTGGCCTCTAAGTTATGGAGTAATCCTCCTGGTGCTGATCTCAGCTATTCTTCGGTATTAATCTCATACTTTGTTACTTTATATCCCCCAGATGAATGCAATCTTTCTATGTCTATCCCTCTCTTTCTGACTCATTTCGCTTAGCATGATACTTTCCATATTGTACCACTTGTATGTAAAGTTCATGACTTCATCTTTTCTAAGAGCTACATAGTATTCCATTGTGTAGATGTACCAAAGTTTCTTTAACCAGTCATCTGTTCTTGGGCATTCAGGTTTCTTCCAGTTTCTGGCTATTGTAAAGAGTGCTGCAATGAACAAACAAGTGCAGATGTCACTTCGACTATACATTTTTGCCTCTCTGGGATATATTCCCAGGAGTGGTATTGCTGGGTCAAATGGGAGCTCAATTTCTAATTTTTTGAGAATCGTCCATACTGTTTTCCAGAAGGGCTGAACCAGTGGACATTCCCACCAACAGTGAAGGAGTGTCCCTTTCTCGCCACATCCACGCCAGCAACGGTTGCTTTTGTTCTTTTGAATGTGGGCCAGTCTCTGAGGTGTGAGATGGTATCTCATTGTGGTTTTGATCTGCATCTCCCTGATGATTAATGATGTAGAGCATTTTCTCATGTGCTTTTTTGCCATTCGGATTTCTTCTTTGAGAAAGTTTCTGTTCATTTCATTACCCCATTTTTGGATGGGGTTGGATGTTTTCTTCTTGTGGAGTTTAACCAGTATTTTGTATATCCTGGATATCAACCCCTTGTCAGATGTGTATTCGGTGAATATCCTTTCCCATTCTGTAGACTGTCTTTGTATTTTGGTCACTGTTTCTTTGGAGGTGCAGAAGCTTCTTAGTTTAAGATAGTCCCATTTATCTATATCTGTTTTCACTTGCTCGGCCAGTGGCGTGGCATCTTTGAAGATACCATTAGCTTCAATATCATGGAGGGTTTTGCCAACTTTATCTTCAATGTACCTTATGGTTTCTGGTCTGATGTTGAGGTCTTTAATCCATTTTGATCTTACTTTTGTACATGGTGTTAGGCAGAGTTCTGAGCCTATTTTTTTGCATGTAGCCGTCCAGTGATGCCAACACAATTTATTAAAGAGGCTTTCCTTACTCCACTTCACATTACTTGCACCTTTATCAAAGATTAGATGAGCATATGATTGAGGAGAGATGTCAGTGTATTCAACCCTGTTCCATTGGTCTGCAGTTCGGCCTTTGTTCCAGTACCATGCTGTTTTAATTATTACTGCTTTGTAGTACAGTTTGAAGTTCGGGAGGTTGATTCCTCCTATTTTCTTTTTCCCAAGAATTGCTTTAGCTATTCGTGGGGGCTTATTGTTCCATATAAATTTCAAGAGTGTTTGCTCCATTTCTTTGAAGAATGTCATGGGTATCCTTATAGGGATTGCATTGAATTTATACAATGCTTTCGGTAGTATTGCCATTTTGACAATGTTAAGTCTCCCGACCCATGAGCAGGGGATATCTTTCCATTTCCTCATGTCCTCTTTTATTTCCTGAAGTAGCGTTTTGTAGTTTTCTTTGTACAGGTCCTTTACTTCCTTAGTTAAGCTGATTCCTAGGTACTTGATTTTCTGGGGCACAATTGTGAATGGGATTGTTTTTTTCATGTTGCTTTCTTCTCTCTCACTGTTTGCGTATAGGAAAGCCATGGACTTTTGGGTATTGATTTTATAACCTGCAACTTTACTATACGAGTCTATTGTTTCTAGGAGTTTTTTGGTGGAAGTTATTGGGTTCTCTAAGTAGAGTATCATATCATCTGCGAATAGTGAGAGCTTGATTTCTTCCTTTCCTACCTGAATGCCCTTAATATCTTTTCTTTATGGTAGCAAACATATAGTTCATTTCTGTTTTCCTAAAAATTTTATATTAACTACCTATTAATCCTTGTCCCATATCCATTTCCACCCTGTGGCAACCACTAATGTTTTTATTGCCTTCATACCTTTTCTTTCCCAGAATCTTGTATCATTAAAATCATACAGTTTGTAGTATTACAGTTTGTAGTATTTTCAGATGGGCTTCTTAGCACTATCAATTTATGTTCATCTGTATCTTTTTATACCTTGATAGTTCATCTATTTTTAGTGCCCAATATTATTCCATTGTCTGGATTGCTGAAGTCTATTTACCTATATTGAAAGATATCTAAGTTGCTTCCAAATTCTGGCAATTATGAACAAAGCTGCTATAAACATCTGTGTGCAGGATTTTGTGTGCTTGTAAGTTTTCAGTCATTTTAAATAAGCAACAAAGACCAGGGTTTTTAGGTTACACATCAATGTGTGTCTTGTTTTGTACTAAATCACTAAAATTATTTCCGCAGTAAATGCAATATTTTGCATTCCTATCAGAAACATGTTCTTTTAAAAAAATTACTATTCTTCCAATTTTTACCAACATTCAGTGGTGGCAGTCTTCCAAATTTTGACCATTATAATAAGATTGTGGCAGCATCCCATCATTGCTGCAATTCGCTTTTCTAATCTGGTCGGAAGCATCTTTTCATTTGCCTGTATTCTATCTGTACATCTTCTTTGGTGAGGTGGCTCCATATCTGTAATGTCCCTGTGCTGCAGTCTAAGACACTAGTTTTAATGGTGCTCTCACATAGAAAAAAAATTACAGAGCTAAGGGAGAGACCATTTTAGACTGGCAAAAGCAGTGACAGATTATTGTCCTGCCCACATTTAGGTTCCTGGTTTCCAGACCAAAGATTTGGTTTTTCCTTTAGGGATGTAATAAAAATTTTGTTCAGTTTGTTCAGTTTATATAAAGACCAGAATGACCATCAAAATGAAAATCAGAAAGACAAGTAGAACAAGACAAATCTATCCATGATGCCACATTTATTAACAAAGTCAGTGATAAAAGTTGTGACCAGTGATTTCACCATATTCTATGTCTTTTATCTAAGCCAAAAATACTTCGACTGTTAAGATTTTCAATCCTTTTTTCTAGGTTTAAATAAAATAGTACAGACTGAAGATATTAGAAGGTAATTATATTTGAATATATGAGCATTATAATATGAATTTTTCTCAGTTCTTTAGAAAGGTGGTTATTTTACTACTGTATATTCAGAATTTCATTTTATTTCACTGAAGAAGTAAGATGCTTTGTGATTACACTTTAGGTCACAAAATATATATCATTCATTTAGTCTCTTGCTTAAATATGACATGATTTGCTTTAAAAATTCTAAAAAATATAGTAACTCAAGATTGTTAAAAACAATTTGTCTTCAAACTTTTGTGGAAATTATACTTTTAATAGTATAAAATATGAACTTTATTTTCAACTGAATGAACTATGTAGATAAATGTGATAAAGTACAATTCTATCAATCTCTAAAAATGATAAATAATAATTTCTTCAAAGAGATTCTTTTGTTTTGATGCAGTGTTAAGTCTTATTTTCCACATTCTAGGCAAAATATTCATAAATGTATTTTATCTTTTCTCTTGAAAATTAGAAAATCGTTTGGGGCAATACGTTAATTTACTTTCAATTTTTTTTATGTCTGATTAATCTTGCATACTTAAAAAGGAAAACAATTTGGATTACTTTCTATGCTAAATTGATAATAAGTTTAAATAAATCACTGGTGCTGCTTGAGCATAGATTTTAATCTCCTAATTGAAAAAGACAATTAAAACAGATACTTAGTTGTCTAATGACAAGAAGTCAATTATTATAGTGAGAGACAGCTCTACATATACTAATGTTCTTTCCACAATAGGTTAAGAAAAGCTATATGGCTGTTTGATCATTGTGTGATTGTAACCTAAACATGAAACCTTGTAACTATCTCATGGTGATTCAATAAAATTTTTTAAAAAAAGCTATTTAGGGTGGGAAGAGGGCAAACCAGAAGAAGCTCAGGACTAAATCCTTGCTTTAGTTCCAGGAATCACTCCTGGCAGGCTCAGGGGATCATATGAGGTACTAGGGATCAAACCTGTTTTGGTCACTGGCCACATGCAGGGCAAATGCCCTACCTGTTTTACTATTGCTCTGGCTTCCAAGAAAAGATATTTTTTAAAAGGTTTTTTTGAGCTAGAAATACTTTAGAAATTGTTACCAATAATTTAAGTCACTCCTGAATGCAAATCTGGCCAATTTTCATTAACTTGGTGCAATTGTACAAAATCTATTCAGAGCTGAAATAGTGTCTCTCCTGGCTTCTGAACAAATTCACAAATAGCCTGAAACTAGTCTGGAATGCAAAACTGTTAAATAAAGTAATAAGTACGATTTTAAAATAAATTATTTTGTGTAGCAAACATTATTTTTCACATAATTAATAGCTTTAATTTTTATCTGCTACTTATTAAAAGTGAGCAGAAAGTCAAATGTTTCTTTAGCGCCCAAGTCAAAACATCAATACACAGTTTGACTATGTGACATCCCCAGAGGCACTTCCAAGCTGAATGCACAACTGCCTGTGGAGCTCACCAAAAGGCCAGATGTTGCCACTAGAATGTTCCAAGGCTTGGCATCTGGGACTTGGCAAGCCCCAGAGATAGCCCTAGGTCTATAGTGCCTTTTACAAAAATCGGAAATGAATGAAAGTTCCCCAGCTCTAAATGATTTTGAAATAAAATAGAGAAATGAAAATTGATTCCAAACAACAACAGACGTTGGTGGATTGTTAGTTAGTCTATACCAATTAAAACACTGGGAATCTCAAAATAGTTTTTAAAATTGGGATAATAATGTTGCATGACTTTAAGCATATTCCATGTTAATTGTGTCAATGAAATGATTTTTCAGGAACTAAGAGTGTCTAAGACACTTCTTCATGAGCAAAAATGCAAAGGAGAGCATAATAGTAGTCAGAAACTCAGATTTCAAATAGCTTTTGTGTTTTGAAATATTTTCATATTAATGACATTTATTACTTAAAATGTAAAATTGTAATGTATCTATTACAATATGAAAACAAGGCACTGTGTATCTGAATTATAAGGTAATTATAAGTTTTGGTTCAATTATAAACTATAGAATCATAGATAATGGAAATAGCATAAGAAGAACCTTGTAAACTGTATGCTTAGAAATTCTAGATACAAGGAATCTGTCTTAAGAAATTAATCAAATATGGACAAAGACTAATTTGTAAGTGTGTTTACTATGAAGGTAATTAAATAAATACAGATATGCATATTGAAAAATAAGTGTTGCTATATACAATAGAGTATTATATATATAAGTAAAATCATTTTTAAGGCTAAAATGGCATATAAAAATACTAATGACATTTTAAAGGCAGGATAAAAAATTATATAAACAATAAAATTCAATGTAAAACAATTATGTGTATACTAACCAAAGTCTAGAAAAAAGATACAAAACACTGAAGAGAGGGTTATGGAGATTTTTATTTTTATCTTTATTAGATTATTAATAAATATTATAAGTCAAGCAACAAGAATTTAATATAACAGATATTAATAAAAATGATTTTTCAATATTATAGGGTGTTTCTTTTTTTAAAAATCTGGAAATTTAAACTTCTTTAAATATAAAATACTAAAAATTCTCAATCTATTCTTAGTAAATGACACCTAAGTATGGTGATTTCTGCTTTGTGGTTACTGAGAAAACAGTAGCATAAGAAAAGACGATACCTAACACCATTTCTAAAGTAGAAAAATACATGTTCCAAAAAATAACAATTTTTAAACTGAATTAACATTTCAGAATGCTTAATAGTGCTGCAAGATGAAAATATTAACATCTTCATGATGTAAATAATATGCTATCAAAAAATTGGCTGATTCCAATTTACTTAGATGTTTGCTCTATTAAAGTTTCCTTTCTAAGAGAACTTGCCCCTTTTTACCTACACTCTAGCACTCTTATTAGTTGCAGCATTTTGATCTGGCTTCTGATTTTTGGCTAGATATTTTTCCATATTCAAATTTTTATTAGCAATCAATTTATCTACATCACCTAAATATGCCATAGTGTTGATTACATGTCTTCAGTCATAGGTGAAACTTGAATACTTTAAGAGTAATAAAAATATAGTACCGCAGGTAGGGTGCTTGCCTTGCATGTGGTGGACCAGGGTTCTATCCCCAGCCTTCAATATGGCCACCTGAGCACCATCAGAAGTAATTCCTGCTTACACAGCTGGGCGCCCAACGTGGGGCTGGAGTGATAGCACAGCGGTAGGGTGTTCACCTTACAAGCGGCCAACATGGCCGACTGGAGTTTGATTCCTCCGCCCCTCTCGGAGAGCCCGGCAAACTACCAAGAGTATTCGATATGCCAGACACAGTAACAACAAAGTCTCCAATGGAGACGCTCGAGCAAATCGATGATCAACGGGAGGGCCTTTACCTTTTACCTTTACACAGCTGGGAGCAAACCCTGAGCATTGCTAGTGTGGCCAAAATACAAACAAACAAACAAACAAAAAAACAAAAACAAAAATGATAAGTCACAAATGTAAAAATACTGTTTATGATAACCACCGGGTACCTGGCTGAATATTCCCCTACTTGGGATTTTATTTTCACTAAAGAGAATTTGAAAATTTTCAAACAAATTGATTTGAATCTATCACTCTATATTTACTTAGCAAGTTTCCTGAGACGTGAGGTTGACTTTCAGCAGTGTCATGAGGAGAACAATACATTAAATCAGGTTCTCTCTCTTTCGGAGGATGGCAGTGCAAGCTCAGCTGGGAACCGCAGCTCCTCAGCCCAGCCCTCGGCAGAAACAGTGAATTCAGCCATAACTACAGCAGAGTCTGATCATTCTCCTGATGAAATTACACTGATCTAATTTGCACGCTGTGAAGACATTTGGCACTGGCTGGATCTGAGCCTTGACATCTTCATTGGAACTAAAAGTACACTAAGAACTGACATTACATTTCACATTCTCTTCTGCCAGGCTGTGGCATTTCGTCCTCTTTAAAGGCATTATTTCAAGAACATTTAATTTGGCTTTGATATGCCTGCCATTTTGCGGGGTGGAACATACTGTGCCAGAAAAGCTCAGCTGTAATAAAGTTTGGCACCAATAGCCCACCATATACCTGCACCATCCTGTGCAATTTAATTGGCATTCAGTGGGTTGATAAATGGATTGGCTTAATGAGACAATATACTTGACATATGCAGGGCTCTCTTGAGGAATAGGATTCATTTTTTCACTCCACACATCAACTTGTTACAGATACCAACACAGTCACCTCCAGCAGTTGTGCTCTAGCCAATGGCTGCTGTCCTCTGGGCTGACCCACAACATTATCTTCCAGCAATCTCATTCCTTTCTCCCTCAACACCAAGCAAAGAACAGCATTCAGAATTTATTGGGTCCTTTTTTTATTTGTCCAGATACAGTGACAGAGATAGCTCTTTGTTTTAATTGCATAAATCTGTATCATTGTGGGAAGTGAATTATTCCTGAGTTTTATACAGGTTAGCTTTTCCGCTATAAATCTATCATAATGTTAATAAAATACTAATGGATTCAGGTAGAACTATTGACATATGCAATTGTGTAAAGGAGAAAGTGATGCCACTCTATCTTCTTAGAAATGCTTGGGTTCAAAATGAATTAATTAAAACAACAAAGAGACACCATTTTTCACTCCTCAGATTAGCAAAGATTAAAAAGAACCATAATGATGGGTATTGGCAGGGGAGTGAGGAAATAGTGCCTCCTGCTCTGCTGGTGGGATTCTAAATTAATACAACTTTTCTGGGAGGCAATTGGCAATTTGTATCAAAAAAAACTTAAAATTGGGCATAGACTTTCACTATGCACTTTCACTCTGAAAATATAGCTCAAGGAAATACAGATGTGCCAAGGATAAATATTCAATGATAATCATTGAATTGATTACAAGAGGAAAACTTTAAAAATGGTTTAGATGCCTAAGAAATGGAGATTTTCAACATAACATGAGGAATACCTCTCTCTATGCTAGAACATTTTATAAACATTAGCGTGATATAGTGAAAGTATTTCTCATGAAAAAATGTTCATGGTGTCATTTATGCTCTAAAAGTACCATGAAATACTATTAGTCATCTAATATTCAAAATGTTAGTTTCATTCTTAGTCTTTTTTGTGAAAAGTTATATAATTTTTATATTCATACTTTAAAAAGAAAATGCAATACAAAATGATAAAAATATTTGTCTAAGACAGTGGGTGTAGTCTATTTTTTTCTTTCCTATCTTTGTTTTTAAATGAACTATTTATTCAAAGGATTTAGTTTAACTATTTTAGAATTCTCAAGGAATTTCTTTCTAATAATGACTTTCTAATAATAACTGTGACTTATGAAAATTCTTTTACTGCATCATAAGTCAGATCATGCTCAGGGTGATTCCATTTTTCAAATGGTCCCTGTCATTTTTTTATTGTCTTGGATAGTTGTTCAGAGAGATAGTCCATCTTATATAAGTGAATTTTCCACCTCCAGCTCTCAGATTTCTTAGTCCAGTGGTTACACTTAAGTATCAGAAAGTCTGATTTTCAGAACACAGTTAACATTAACAAAATTCTGGAGGTTACAATTCCTAGTCACTGTCATTCTTAAATAGAAACTACTTGTTCTCTTCTGGATTTTGTGTTCGTTTTATAATGCTGAAGATTTCAGTTTTTCAAAAAATATAGGGAAAGATTCAGACATGAAAAGCTTATTTATTTAGATTTGCTGAGGGTCCATGGGAGCCATTTTGTGTCTGGCAATGAGAACCTACCTTCAAGTCTGTCCAGGCAAATGGAAAAAGAAAGATAATTGGAATAGAATGAAAGTGCTTTAAAGGGAAGAGCAGCATTGGGGAGCCAAAGTGCTCCATAATGACCAATTGGAGGACTTGATCAGCATTTCAACCCAGGCTGCGTGAGGTGCCATGTGAACTGCATCCAGGGCAGCTGCACCACTCAGAGCTTCGCTGCATTCTGTGCCCACACTACCTGCCTCTGGCTTCCTTCCTGCCTCTGAGGTGCTCATTTTCAACTGGGTGCCAGTTTGAGGCTCTTCACTCTAATCCAAAGGAAGTTCCAACATGCAAATAAGCCCAAGGAAATGAAAAAATGAAACGGTGTGTGACAGTTTCTAATTACTGCATAAAAACAACATATGGAAACTTCATTGTCCATTTCATCTCTCAACACGTACCATCAAGTCAGAGTTCTTTCACTTGATTACTCTCTTGAGTACTTGGATCTGGTTTACTTGAATAAGACTGTATAAAAATATTTTCTTAAAGCATAATAGCATTTAAAATTTTTAACATCTTAATCATCAAGACGATGTCATCACTTTTGTACTAATTTCTATGAGAATTTCCTCATGGTATTCTAGTCAGTTAATTCTATTCCCTAGGGTCATTCACAACTCGGATTGAAGTTGTCCATTCTTCAAAAGTTTAAATTAATTCTCCCTAAGTACCTTTTATAAATGCTTGATTGGCTCTCTAATCACTTATTAGAGGAGGCAGGAGAACTGAATCAGCACTGGCAGTCTGTTTAAATTTTCTAAGGGCATATAAGCAGGAGATGGAAAAATAAAAATCAAGTCAACTAAGAAATAACAGTGAAGCAAATACAACAACACTAACAAAATTAAGTGAAAGCATTAGAGTGAAGTACAAATCCTGGATGGAGATACAGGAGATTAGGAGCCTGGCCCCTGTTCTATCAGAGCTACAGAGCCGAGCATTCTTACACACATTCTTCACTTTTCTCACCTTTTACTTTAAAATTGGATTTAGTCAGAGATAGTACCATGGGGCCTGAGAGATAGTATAGCGGATAATGAGCTTGTCTTGCATGCAGCTGACCCTAGTTTGATTCCAAGCACTGAAGTGACCCCGGGACACAGAACCAGGAGTAAGCCCTGGCTCAAAGATAGGCAAACAATAAGTATAATATGATAGAATTTTGTCTATGCAATTTTTTACCTTCCTTTCTTCATTTCCTATATTCTCAAAGTACACAGAATGATAGAAGAGCAACTTATCTACATGAGACCAAGAATCTCCGACCGAAGATGGCTTTGATTTCAGTGCTAACTTTGGAGTAAGGTTTATAAGTGGGGATAACACCAAAGAAGTAAGGCATACATCAAGTGCCCATTTGCTAAAATCAGAACCTTCCAGTTTCTCCTCTCATCCCCCCTGGCTACAGAAGCAGAGTCAGTTAATGAATCAGAAAAAAGCTGGTTACCAGATGTCCTGGCTTATTAACACGCACATCGCATTCTGTAATGGCATTCACAGAGCAAGCTGTGTGGAGCTGAAAGATGGCATAGGAAAAGTTGTCCTCTCAGATTCACTTCAAAATGTGGGTGAGCTTTGGTAAATTTCAGGAATGGTGGCAGCTTCCATTGATAGTCATTCTATCTTGACTGGAGCATGTGTGCCTGTGTTAGAAAGAGCTGCCTTTCCAAGGTCATAGAATATCAAGTCTACATCAACCTTCCAGCCTTCAACTAATCTGTTCAGTGCTGTCGACATGAAATCATATTTGTAGAAAGGCGGCAATAATAAAGCTAGGAGCAGTGCAAAGGAAAAGCCAATTCAGTTTGATTGGTTTTCACCACAGCTAATTTTAAAGCCACCCATTGTTCAGCTCTGCAGTCTAATTTTATGTTAATATCCTGAAAGTTGTCAAATCTTGGCAAAACCTATGCATAAATTACACAGAAAGTAGCTCACAGGAGGGGAAAAGTAATGACTGTCATGGTTAGCCAAACCCATTAATAGTCTGACAAGCAATAACCCAGGAGCTCTGGTCAACTGCTGCAGACATCTGTGAAACTTTTGCAATTAATATCATTTTTTCTTTTTTTTTCTTGGAAGAGGTATCAGCTGTGAAATAGCATGCAACTGACTGATCATTATCAGCTCTGCTGGTTAGGGTTGGGTTTATCATCTCTCCTGATTGACCACTGCCCTGCTTTTCACAGAAGCCACTTTTTGATTTTTTTGAACTAATGCCAAGGATCTTGGCACAGAAACTGATAGTCTTTAGAAAACAGGTACTAACAGTGTGTGGCTACTCAAACAATAAAAAACAAGAGGATTGTCTCTAGTTAATTCTGATTTTTCTCTCTGGGAGAAACAAAATAAAGATGGAGAGAATTGGTAGTGAGCATAGTTGTTAAATAAACAGATGTTGAATTATATGGCTATACTCTTGAAACTTATATGCTATAAATGAATGCTAACTTCAACTTGATCAAAACTGATAAAAACACAAATTTCTTTCCAGAGGCGCAGGTTCTTGATTTGCTGGTAGACTATGTGGTTCCACCTCCAATTACCATGCAATTTCATCACATTTTTTTATGGTCCCTCACCACCCAAAAATGGTAGACCCATTTCTGGTGATGCTCAGCTCAGTGGTGTGGTTGTGACAGAGTGAAGCTCAAGGCCAGTGGTGTTTGAGGCCATAATGCCACCCTGGAGTGCCTGAGTTGAGCATGCAGGACCTGGAATCCAACTTAGGGCCTTCCAGATGCTAGACATGTGCTCAAACACTTAGCTCGCAGCCCTTATCAAATCTCATATAAGTAAGTGGTCCAGGATAACATTAATATATTCATGTGATTAATCCATCTCTGTTCTTTCTTGGTAGCTAAAATATTTTAAATACCATACTGTGTATATGTATATGTAAAATGAACACACATTTTCCTAGTCTCTTCTGGTTGAATTAGCTGAGTTTTCAGGTATATCAAAGAGTTTCATATCAATAATTTCCCACAGTTGTTATAACTAAAGAATCTAGCATAGTTCCTGGAACTGTCTAGATACTCAAAAGTACTTTTCGTGTTTATTTGGAGCCCATATCTGGCAGCACTCAAGGCTTACTCCTGGCTCTGCACTCAGGGATCACTTTTGGGGCTCTCATCTGGACTGTATAGGGTTGCCATAGATTCAATAAGGGTCATCTGTGTACAAGGCAAATGCCCTACTCACTATACTATCTCCCCAACCCCTCAACAGTAATTTGAATGAAAAACTGGGTGAATAAAGGAAAGAGGAAGAAACTCTTGGTTGCATGGATGGATGAATGAATGGATGGATGGATGATTAGCAGGACATTTTCCCATTTAAGACCTTGTTAATTTAGCTCCATTTGTGATTTTATGTAAACTTTCTTGCTGCTGAAAATCATTGCCTATTTGCCTATGTGTAGGATTTTCTTGAAGTCTAGAGAGAAGACTTGACTTTGTTAACGCTTGTAGCAATGTGAAATGCCTGCATTACAGAGTCACTTGGCAAACAAGCTCTTTCTAAACACCTGTCTTGTGCCAGTTCTAGGCTTAGAGGATAAAAAAATAGTAAAACACAGATTCTGTTATCATAGAATATTCAGAGGCAGCCAGGAGTCAGGGTGAGTTCTATAGTAAAGTTAATTATAAAAGACTTCAAGAGTAGCATAATCTTTGCTATTACAAGGAAAGGTTTCATAATAAAGAGCTATTTTGACTGAGTCCTGTTGCATTATTTTGTGGGGAGTTGGACTCCCAAATAGTTTTCAATGGACCCACAGTCACTCCTGAGATTCTTGGCTAATAGTTCAGTGTTCTGGCCCCACAGTGTCAGAAAGTACCCATGCCATCCTGGCGGTGCTCGGTGTCCAATGTTGCAGATGTCAATACTCCAGGGACCATATGGTGGTGGAGATCAAGCTGGGTTTGGAAATCTGTCTAACTTCTTACTATTGTTCTGGCCCCTGGTATCTATTTTAAAAAATAACCTGATAGTCAGGACCCAGCAGTGTAAATTCTTTGAAGACTCATGGACAGCATGAACAGCATGTGCAAAGATATAAGAGTAAAGAGATTCAGAATTTTAGAGAATAGTTAGTATTAAGTGTCTAGAAGTAGAAGCCCAGATGATGTAGCAGGTGATAAAGTTAGAAAATAAGCTGAGAAAAGATGAACAGCCATGTTGTGGCATCGTAGAGACTGTGGGGTTGATCCTACTGTTGAATGGGAACAAACGGAAAAAAAATCTGGAGATATTGCCATTGATGGATAGCAGGAATAGGGTGTTGAGTGGGGGAGAAGAGTTGCAGGATTTGATAAGAAGGCCAATGAAATAGTTATTTCAATATTCTCATAAAGACGATAAGAAAGGAGAGAAGCAACAGATTTTGATGATATCTCTATTGTAGAAGTGTCAAGATTGGATGATTGACTACACATGGGAGTAAAAGAGATGAATCCCTGTTCTGTATAAATGACAAAAACCTTTTATTATAACAGGAATGCAGAATGCATCTATCTGAAGTAGGTGTAGGTGAGCAACTACAAAGGCAGAGAGGAAAATGATGTGTAAATTGCCTGAAATAAGTCTTAGGACAAATAATGAGAGGCTCTACCACAAACCATTTCCAACTCTAGCTAATAAAGTCAACAAATTAAATGAAAATGAAAGAATCTAACAGATGCTCATGAAAGGCAAACAATTGGAAAGACTTCCTTTTAAAGAATAATCAGGAAGAAAAATAATACTAAAATCTACAAAAAATTAATTGGGCCTTTGAACTTAAAGATCTCATTAATAGTAAGCTATTTATAGCCTATGAGTTTTGAGTTTTCTGAAACTGACTGCTTGAATGAAATGCTGGATTTGACCTAGTTCTTCTTACTTCCCTAAATATTATAGTAACATTTACCAGATGAAAATGATATTCCCCGATATATAACCTCCCAAACAATCATAGTCTGCAATTTGGCTCTGCATGTGCCTACCTCTTCAGCCTTGTCAGAACAGAATATATTTTGGACAAATCAAGAAAGAAGGAAGTACCGGAACAATCACATAAATGAGTGCCAGTTGTCTGAAAAACTGTTCGCTGTCATCTTGGGACACATCATTTTTAGAAACAATGACCCATTTGGCAGCTTCACACATGTTCCCATCTCACAAAGCTTTCCAACATTCCAGTCCTTACTTTATTTAGATTTGGGCTTTTCTTGAGTTAAAATCTTTGGTGGAACAAGTGCAGAATCTCAATTCCATTTAGTATTACTCATTCCACTCACACTTTTTTTTTTAATTCCTCATTGTATTACTGACCCTTGTTTTCCTGCCTCAGAGATCTTGTCTGGGCACCTCATATCAAATGACAGTAGTGTGGAATGTCTAATTATTTCACTGTTGAACTTATACAGCTGTCCAAGAAGGGTTGTTTAATCATGCTTTCCTTTGGCTTTTGAAAAAAGCCCTTGTTACACTAAGACTATAGCTTTCCTTATCAGAAAATGTTTCACTTTTGACCAGTCAGTATCTGAAGGACCCTAATTTTGAATATCAGTGCTATTCAACGTATCAAACTCTGGTTTTCCATTTAACTTTTTATTGATTAAGTGTAATATATAAAAGGGGAAATAGTGTCCCAAAGCCCAGAAAATATTCCAGCTGCCATCCAGCAACTTAAAAACTCATCTTTCATTAAATTTTGAAATTCCGAATGATTCTCTTAGCTTTGAGAGATTTTTCATAACATGTGAATAATTAAAGCCAAATGAGAAATTCTGAGGAGAATTTCTAGCCTATAGAGTAAGGTTGAAAGAGGTTCTGGGAAGCTTATTGTTTTCCACTTTGAAAAGGAGGTCAGACTAAATTTCTAGGCTAGGAAATGGGGCCACAGAATGTTGATGCAGTTGAAGAACAGTCTTTTGTTGGGGAAGCAGAGGGTGGTGGTCTCTCAGGAAGCACAAGAACCCTGCCCTCAGTGAAGGCCTTTGACTTCTGAACCCATCATCTCTTCATCCTTTATGGGGATTTCTTCAATGTCAATTGCTCCTTTGTTCATGTTTGCCTCTTAAACTTATTTCTATTAAGTATGATGATTCTTTTCCTCTCCTTTCCTATATAGATTTGTAGATCCAAACAAATATGATTCCTGTAAGTTTTTTGTAGAATGGAATCATAGGTATTGCTTACCTTCTCTTTTATTTGGATACAAATTTTCATCTGTGTTGCTATGAAATTAATGTTTTCCAGCAGTATTATAATGTGAAGTAAGGAAAATTATGTATATTATTCTTTATCTTATACAGTATCTCATTTACTAATTCATAACCCTTAAATAACTGTTAATTTGAAGCCATAGGAAGTAACAAATGCAAAAAAATATAGCAATTATTTCCCATATGAGTTTGTATGTATTTACTTATCAAAATAAGAATGAAGATAAACAAAGAACTCCTGATAATAAAAAGTTTACCATTTTATTATAAGGTTGTCTGTTTGAATCTAAATAACATAATATTTTGTCAATGTTTATTTGAAGAACTGAAATAAATTTTAAGTATTTATTAATATTTAGACAAAATATAGTAGATGTTATATTTGCAATAGTTACTATATTTAAACATTTAAATATATAGTTAAATATTTACTTCAAATTATCTGACTGTATATTCATATATATTCATATATTTATATTTATAAAAATCATGAGTAAATTCACTCTTTTGAAAAAACAATATACTGCAAATAGAAAATGTAGAATGCAAAGCATTTGATAGGATATCACTTTTTCTTTATAGAATGAATGGACTAATTTACAACTGTCCAGTATTGACAAGGCCAATTGCTCTGAGCAAAATAAAGGGGGAAATGCCCCATCATGAAATAGCTAAAGAGTACAAAAGGGTCATTGATTTATTTTTTTGAATGTGCAATCTTCTGGGTCTCCACTATATATAATAGTTTTTACTCTCTAGCCCTTTTATTCCTGGATCAATTAAGACCGTGAAAGTGGTTGGCATGTAGAGGAAACCAAGGGCCCACATTTTAGTCTATGATCAACTCTCTAGTAGTTCAAGGTTTTCATCTATGCACAGAAATAACATTTCACTCTTCCCACTGAGGAACGAAAGACCAAAGATGCTAGATGCCATCTAATACTTATTCCATCCCTCCTCCTTTTATTGGGGTATAAAAGCAAGTAACATAAAGAAGAAATTTTCCTTCCTCCCTTATAGTTAGGTGTGGACAATTGATTGTTCTAACCCATGATGTGAGAAAGACTTTCTTAGGCTGCATAAAAGGAGCTAATTCAGTGGAGATTTTTAACTTCTTTATTCCTGTTGTCTGGACTGCAGATGTGACAAATGGAGCTCTGCTTGTCATATGGCATTAGGGGGTAAACTTGAGGATGGGAGGGGAGCCAAAAAATAAAATAACTATGGATTCCTGATGACTGTATTGCTGTCATACCTGTCTGAACCACCTAACTCCAGATTCTTTCTATAGAAAGGAGAAGAAGATTTTAATCATTTCATTTTAAAGTTATTATTACCAGGGGTTTTCTATTACATGAATCCAACCCAAAAGGATAAAGATTTTTAGTTTATTTCTGATATTAGGAAATGCTATTTGACCTTCAGTTTTTCATTATATAGAGAACATGTGATAGAAAAAATAATGATATTACCAATTAATAAAATCATTATGTCAGTGATCACTTCTTAGACATTTTACAGGTTTCTTTACACATATGCACACATTTGTGTAGGATTTTCACATACACACCAGCACACATACATACAGACGGACACACAGACATACACACACACACATATATATATAATATACTTATATTAACATAAAAAGAATCCTGAGGAGTTGGTGTTATTGACTGTTCCATGTCTAAGGAAACTGAAGTTATGCAGTCATTGAAATCACAGAAATGGGCAGTGAATCCAAGACCAAGATTAATCATAAAATTATAATGTCTTACAATGAAGGAACAAGATATTGACCATTTTTCTCCATAGGAGTATTTTTCATTTTTCATCTTTTACCATTGATATGTTTTCAGTATATGGTGGCAAGTTCAAAGGCTCTATTATGCAGGGGGTTATCTCTATCCCTATTTTTAAAGATTTCATCAAAGAATCTTGTACTGGTAATTCTCAGAGTTGTAAAATGGCTCCTTAGACTCAACACGGACACACAAGTGAAGAGAGTAAGTATATAGTCTAGTGGGCAATGCACAGTAACAGAAAAAGAATCAGACTACTGTTGAGAACCAACTAACACTAACCCATTATCTCTCAGAATTCTATTCAGTGTCTAATTGAGTAAAGACAGTAAATAGCAAACCACACAATGATTCTAAAGTAACTGAAGCATCTATGAGGACCCTTGAAACACAATGTCATCAAAGCTATTTTGTCTCATAATTATAAAGTATAAAAGGGTTTTTGCTTATCATTTTGATTAAAAAATAATTAATAATTCCATGGAAAACAACTGTTTCTCCTTCTTTATTGTTTTGCTTTTTGTTATTATTGCTGCTTTTTATTTGACACAGCAAAATATATGTAGACTAATAATGCATTAAAGTTAGATTAAAAAAATAAAGTTAGATAAATCCTTTGAATCAATCAGGATATTTTCATTTATTTATAGAAAAAACTCCAAATTTCAGAGGCTTCAAGGATAAAGATTGCTGATATAATCAGGAACTACATGTCAGATAATATTTTTTAAAACTTAACCTCTAGAAAGTCTGATCTAAATCTCTTTTGGTTTCAGATGCAGACTGAGTCAAACCTGAAAGAATGCTATATTTTATAAAGTTCTCAGATATCAATTTAAAAATGGTTTTGTGAAGCCAGGGATGTGGCTCAGTGGCAAAGCACACTCTTAATTTCAGTGAGATTTGGGTTCAAACCCTGCCACTGGAAGGAAAAAAAATTCTGGCAACTGGATTTCAAAATGAAAGGAGCTTGAGTAGGAATTCAGTGTAGGTTATGGTTGGTATCCTTGCCTGAGAAAAGGAAGATTACTTCTGCATATTTATAGGCAGTGACAGATGACAATATGCTGTTTACTGTGGGGCATGCTTTAAATGTGTTTTGGAAACAGGTAAAGACTTTCAAATTGTTGCCTAAGACTTTTCCTGGAGTCATGGAACAAACATAAGGCGGCTAACTGCTTACTTTCACCTTCTATGTGTACTATTTAATATAAACCATTTGAGGCTATGATAATAATCTTTGGCCGAAAGAAAGTTTTACTTAGTCTCTTACCACCATACTTGGTATGCCTTTTTCCCAACATGCAGTGTATAAGCAAAAATATCCATGTATATAATGGAAGTTCTCCACTCTACAGTTCATCATATATAAACGATTTGTTTCCTACCAGGATCAAATACAAACAAATACTTTCATAATTTTAATGACAATATTTTGATGGCTACGATAAAGGAAGACCTCAAAGAGAAAAGAGCAGCAGTATTGGCCGATGCCACAGAAGCCAGAAAAAGTATTTGCAATGCTCACCTGTCCTTCGTCAACTACAAGACCAAGATGACTGACCTCCGACGTCCTGATGGATCTATCACATCTTCCAGAAGGGCAATGGAGAATAATATCCACAACTTCTACTCGGATATCTTTAATAGCCATGTCCACTTGCCTATATACCAAATTCCACAGGATGGATATGTCATTGGTAATGTTCTCCCTTCCGAAATCTGACACGCCATTTCATTGGTAAAGAAGGAAATAGCACCCGGTACAGACAAGCTCGGACCTGAATACCTGAAGAATCTGTCGCCAGTACTCGTCAATACACTGGCTCAGCTGTTCACACGCTACCTGTCTGAATGCAAGGTTCCATCCCAGTGAAAAACCAGCAGGACCATTCTGTTGTACGAGAAGGGAGACATCCACGACATTGGCAACTATCACCCCATCTTCCTGTTGTCCATTGTCTACAAGTTGTTCACTTGAGTCATCCTGAATAGAATGGACAGAACCCTAGATGAAGGAAAACCATGAGAGCAAGCCAGGTTCTGAAGAAGATTCAGCGCAATCGACCATATCCACACGGTGACCAAACTCATTGAGGTTTCGTGAGAGTTCAAGAAGCTGCTCTGTCTAATATTCATTGATTTAAAGAAGGCCTTTGGTTCTGTTGAGACTGAAGCAGTCATCAAAGCCCTAGCAAAACAGGGAGTTCAAACTCAGTACATCAGGATCCTCCGCGAGCTGTATTACGGATTCACTACCAGGATCTCACCATTCTACAAGGAAGTGATCATCGAAGTAAAGAGAGGGGTTCGGCAGGGTGATACCATTTCACCAAAACCCTTCAGTGCCACCCTCGAGAATGTCATGTGACGACTAGAATGGGAAGAAATGGGAATGAAGATAGACGGTTGGCAATTACACCACCTTTGCTTCGCTGATGACATCTAATAACACCAAACATTAACAAAATGGCACAAATGTTCACTGACTTCGACCATAAGTGTGGAAAGGTCAAACTGTAGCTAAATCTCACCAAGACAATGTTCATGAAAAACAAACTAGTCCTTGATGTTCAACTTTCTCTCAATGGAATGAAGATTTCCAAATGTAGCAGCTATTTGTACTTGGGTTGAGAACTCAACATGAGGAATGACTTGACGCCAGAACTGTGCAGGAGGAAGAGAGCAGCTTGGAACACCTTCAAGAGAGTCAAAGAAGTTGTTAAGAAGATGAAGAACCTCTAACTCAGGGCACATCTTTTCGACTCTACCACTCTTCTTGCACTAACATATGCCACAGAGATCTGGGCTCTACTAAAACAGGACGAGAACACTATTTAGATCACCCAAAGAGGAATCAAAAAAGCTATGCTTGGAGTATCATGCTTCACTCAAGTGAGAGAAGGAATATGGAGTTCCAACCTCCATTGACAATCAAAGATCAAGGATGCTGCTTGTTTGCCAAGTTGTCCGAAATCATATGGGCCAGACATGTAACGTGATTTAGAGACGACTGCTGGACTAGGTTCTGGTAGCTTGTGTTTTTCATTCTCAATGGGGAAAAACTAAGGGCCTTTCCTCTAAGATAAGGTACAAGAAAAGTATACCCACTATCACCACTTCTGTTTAACATAGTACTGGAAATACTTGCAATAGCAATTAGGCAAGAAAAAGACATTAAAGGCATTCATATAGGAAAGGAAGAAATCAAGCTCTCACGATTCGCAGATGACATAATACTATATCTCGAAAATCCAAAATCCTCTACCAAGAAACTCCTAGAAACAATAGACTTGTACAGTAAAGTTGCAGGCTATAAAATCAATGCCCCAAAATCCATGTCCTTCCTGTACACAAATATTGAGAGAGAGGAAAGACCCCTCTAAGGATACCCATGAAATTCTTCAAAGAAATAGATGAACCACTCCTGAAATTCATATGGAACAACAAACACCCATGAACAGCTAACGCAATTCTTGGGGAAAAGACGTGGGAAGGCATTACCCTCCCCAACCTCAAACTCTACTACAAAGTGGTAATAATTAAAGCAGCATGGTACTGGAACAAAGGCAGGGCCACAGACCAATGGAACAGGGTGGAATATCCGTACACACAATCCAAAATGTATGAACATCTAATCTTTGATAAGGGAGCAAGAAATGTGAAGTGGAACAAGGAAAGCCTCTTCAACAAATGGTGCTGGCATAACTGGACAACCACATGCAAAAAAAAAAAAAATGGGCTTAGACCCCGATCTAATCCCATGCACAAAAGTCAGACCAAAATGGATTAAAGATCTCAACATCAGTCCAAAAATCCATAAGGTACACTAAAGACAAGGTCGGCAAAACTCTTCACAATATTAAGGCTAACAGTATCTTCAAAGACGACACTCCACTGAACAACCAAGTAGAAACAGAGATAAACAAACGGGACAATCCTAAATTAAGTAGCTTCTGCAACTCAAAAGATACAGTGACCAGAATACAAAGACAATCTACAGAATGGGAAAGGATATTTACGCAATACCCATCTGATAAAGGATTGATATCAAGGATATACAAAGCACTGGTTGAACTCCACAAGAAAAAAACATCCAACATCATCAAAAAATGGGGTAATGAAATGAACAGAAATTTTCTCAAAGAAGAAATTGAATAGCTAAAAAGCACATGAGAAAATGCTTCTCATCACTAATGATCGGGGAGATGCAGACCGAACCAGGAATGAGATATTACCTCACACCACAGAGACTGGCCCACATCCAAAAGAACAAAGGCAACCGGTGTTGGTGTGGATGTGGCGAGAAAGGGACTCTCCTTCACTACTGGTGGGAATGCCAACTGGTTCAGTCCTTTTGGAAAACAGTATGGACGATTCTCAGAAAATTAGAAATTGAGCTCCCATTTGACCCAGCAATACCATTCCTGAGAATATATCCTGAAGAGGCAAAAAAGTACAATCAAAATGACATCTGCACTTCTATGTTCATTGCTGCACTATTCACCATATCCAAAATTTGGAAAACACCTGAGTGCCTGAAAACAGATGACTGGTTAAAGAAACTTTGGTACATCTACACAATGGAGTACTATGCAGCTGTTAGAAAAGATGAAGTCATGAAATTTACATACAAGTGGTACTACATGGAAAGTATCATGCTAAGTGAAATAAGTCAGAAAGAGCGAGACAGACATAGACATATTGCATTCATCTGGGCAATATAAAGTAACAAAATAGGAGACTAACACCCAAGAACAGTCGAGATAAGTACCAGGAGATTCACTCAATGACTTGGAGGCCAGCCACACATGCTAGGGGAAGAGGCAGCTCAGATTGAGAAGGGAGCACCAAATAAAGGGTGTTGGGAGGATCTTCCCAGGATAAGGGATGCATGCTGAAAGTAGACTATAGACTGAACGTGATTGCCACTCAATGCCTCTTTTGAAAACCACAGCACCCAAAAGGAGAGAGCAAACAAAAGGGAATGCCCCGCCACAGGGGTGAGGTGGGATGGAGAGATGAGGGGGTGTGAGGGATTTAGGAGCATTAGAGGTGGATAATGAGCACTGGTGGAAGGATGGATACTCAATCATTGTATAACTGAAACCCAAGCGCAAAAAATTGTAAGTCTACAACGGTACCTCATGGTGTTTCACTAATAAAAATTTTTAAAAAAGAAACTATTTTAGGACAAACATACAAAGGTAGAGAGAAATGGTTAGTTAGTTTTCTATTTCTGACACCTTTTTAGTAAGATTTTCAACCACTGTTTCAAGTAACCACAATATGTGTCTGTGTAATCACAAGATAAATAAATAAATGGCGGCAGTGGCTCTCTCATCCACCATATGCATTTGGTGGCAGTGAGCCATTTCCCCACCCCTGCCTGCAGCCTCGCCAAAGGACACATGAAGGACTAACAGGGTTGCAGGGTTGGTTGGTGATCAGTTGCCGTTTATTCCATTCTCCCCATGTACCTGTTCCAGTCTCACTAAGCTCCCCATTCCATTCCAGTCTCACCCTATCCCTCATGCTAGTCTCTCTGCACTCCATCTCGAAGCCTTTGGTCTCAAGCCCAACCTCCAAGTATTGGGGTTAGCCACTACACACAAGTCCAGTAGCACAATAAACATATGAAAGCCCTTCCTTCTAAACAAGGCTGTTCTAAGATAGGACAAAAATCTGCAGCCAGGAGATCCAATCCACTCAAGGGCAAAATACCACCTAGGGATGTGTTTCTCCTTTCCTTAGTCCAACAACTATTTAAATCTTCATCTTAATTCTACTTCTTAATATTAGTCATTTTGCATGTACACAGAAAGAGACACTTGTAGGGTGGCTCTCCTGGGGACATCTCACTATAGATCCTAGACTACAGTGCTCAGGCCAGATGCCAGATTAGTCTTTTCTAACCCTAGTAGTGACCTAATCCAGTTGTTATTCTTTGGATCATGACAGAATTTGTCTATGACCATCCTCTTAACTTATAGTTAAATATTATATTGCATGGTCTGGCCCAGTTCGATGTCAGGGTAGCTCACAGTTTGTCCTGGGTCTATCCAGTCCCTTGTCGGGACCCTGCTTTTAGGGTGCTAGGAACTAAGGGCAACTGAGGCTTAAGTAAGAAAATATATGCCCAGGAGTGACTATTATTCAGAGTCAATTAACTCCCAAGTTACAAAAGCATAGCATTTACTCTCTTCCTGTGTCTATACAAAAAGGACATTGCTCTAAAGTAAACTATGCAAAAGGATATAACAGAAGAGAGCACATGATAGAAACAATCAAAAAAATACAGGGAGAAAAGAGAGCAGAAATTGGAAAGCTACACACAGAAATGTCACAAATAAAAGATTTGGTAGATGAAATAAAAAACTCAGTCTGTGCCCTCAACAGTAGAACGGCCACAGCTGAAGACAGAATCAGTGAGCTGGAAGATCAGCCGCAGAATGCCTCCAGGCAACAACAAACAATGGCAAGAGACCTCAAAATAGCTCTAGAGCTAATCAGAGTTCTAGGGGATGATTACAAGGGGAGCAATATTAGAATCATTGGAGTAACAGAAGGTCAGGAAAATAATCGAATGAAAAGCCACGATTAAGCAACTCATTGCTGAAAAGTTCCTAGAGCTGGACAGTGCAGCCATTCACATTCAAGGAGACCAAAGGGTGCCACTAAAAGAGATCCTAGAAAAAAACACTCCAAGACATATCATAGTTAGAATGATGTATGCTGCCGATGGAGACACAATACTTCAAGCAGTAAGGTCGAAGAAGGAAATCACATACAAAGCAGCACCCTTAGATTCACAGCAGACCTATCAGAGGAAACCCTCTAAACCCGAAAGCAATGGTGGGATATAGTGAAAAAACTCACTGAAATGAACGCTTGACCAAGAATGCTCTATCCAGCTAAACTCTCTCTCAAACTCGAAGGGATGTACACTATTTTCTGGATGAACAGAAGCTCAGGAACTTAATAGACTCAAAACCAAACTTAAAAGAAGGGCCAAAGGGGCTACTGTAAGACAAGACAAATCTTAGAGCACAATAGATCCTTACAGAAATATGACACAAAAACCCCATAACAATAATCTCTATCAATGTCAATCGTCTAACTTCACCAGTTAAAAGACACAGAGTGGCAAAATGGATTCAGAGACAGAACCCAACATTCTGCTGCCTACAAGAGACTCATATGAACAGTCAGAGCAAACACAGACTCAAAGTTTAAGGATGGAAAACAATCCTGCAAGCAAACAGATCCCTCAAAAAACTGGGGTGGCCATACTAGGATCCAACAACATAAATTTCAGGTTGAAAAAGATTAGAAGAGACAGTGAAGGCCATTTTATATTTATCAAGAGATACGTACAACACGAAGAAATCACACTCTTAAATGCATATGCGCCTATTGAGAGAATAGCTAAATATTTAAAACAACTGCTAACAGACCTGAAGGAGGACATTGCTAGCAACACAATAGTAGCCAGAGACTTCAACATCACCTTATCACCTCTGGATAGATCAAAAAGAACAAAACTCAGCAAAGAAATATTGGCTTTGAAGAAAGAAATAGAAGAGGAAGGGGCTTATAGACCTAAACAGGGCTTTACACCCAAAAAGAAAGAATTCACATTCTTTTCCAGTGCACATGGAACATTTTCCAAAATACATCATGTGCTAGGCCACAAAACATGCCTCAATAGACTCAAGAAGATAGAAATAATATCAACAACCTATTCAGACCACAATGCACTGAAGATAGAGGTGAATCACACACAGACATGGAGAACCAAATCAAACACATGAAAATTAAACAACTCAATATTGAACAACTAGTGGGTCCGGAAGGAAGTCAAGGACGAAATCAAAAGATACCTGGAAACAAATGAGAATGAAAACATGAGCTACCAGAACCTATGGGATGCAGCTAAAGCTGTGTGAAGGGGAAAATTTATAGGTCTGCAAGCATTTCTCAGGAAGGAATAAAGCTTCCACATAAACAACTTGACTTCACAGCTCAATATCTTAAAAAAGGATCAACAAAAGGAGCCCAAATCAGGCAGAAGGAAAGAGATCATAAAACTTAGAGCAGAAATCAACAACATGGAAACCAAAAAAGAAAAAAAAATCTGAAAGATCAGTGAAACCAAGAGCTGGTTCTCTGAGAAAATAAACAAGATAGATAAACCACTAGCAAGACTCACAAAGAAAGAGAGAAAGGAACCCTAATAAACCGAATCAGAAATGAGAATGGGGACATCACAACAGAAACCAAAGAAATTCTAAAGATAAAGATCCTCAGAGACTACTTTGAAAATCTGTATGGCACAAAACAAGAGAACCTGGAAGAAATGGATAAATTCCTGGATTCCTATAATCTCCCAAGGCTGAATCAAGAAGATCTAGACTGCCACAGGGGTGGGGTGGGATGGGGGGACAGGAGAGATTCCAGGAACATTGGAGGTAGGGAATGGGCACTGGTGGAGGGATGGGTACTCAATCATTGTATAACTGAAACCCAAGCACAAAAATCTGTAAGTCTACAACTGTACCTCATGGTGTTTCACTAATAAAAAAATAAATAAATAAAACAAAAATAAATAAAAGCTGCACAATAAAAAAAGGAAGAAGAAGAAGAAGATCTAGAGTACCTGAATAGTACCATTAACATCAAGGAAATTGAAACTGTAAGCAAAGTCTTCCCGAAAACAAAAGCCCAGTTCCAGATTGATTTACTAGCGAATTTTTTCAAACATTCAAGAGGACCTATTGCCAGGTCTTCTCAAGCTTTTTCAGGAAATTGAAGAAACAGAAATTCTCCCAAACAGTTTCTATGAAGCCCACATCTCTCTAAAACCAAAAGGAAACAAAGACACCACAAAAAAAAATAAAACTACAGGCAATATCTCCAATGAACACGGGTCTGAAGATTCTCAACAAAATACTAGCAAATAGAATTCAACAACTCATCAAAAAGTTCATATACCATGACCAAATGGAATTCATCCCAGGGATGCAAGGATGGTTTAACATTCGGAAATCAATCAATATAATCCATCATATCAACAAAAGAAAAGGTAAAAAGCATGTGATCATATCAATAGATTCAGAGAAAGCATTTGACAAGATCCAGCACCTGCTTGTGATGAAAACCCTCGCCAAAATGGGTATAGAAGGGACTTTTCTCAATATAGTTAAAGCCATCTACCACAAGCCTATGGCAAGCATCATGCTCAATGGGGAAAATATGAGAGCCTTCCCTCTAAGATCAGGGTCAAGATAAGAATGCCCACTCTCTCCACTGTTGTTCAATATAGCACTGGAAGTACTTGCAATAGCAATTAAGCAAGAAGAAGATATTACGAGTCTTCAGGTAGCAAAGGAAGAAATCAAGCTCTCACTATTCGCAGATGATATGGCACTATACTTAGAAAACCCTAAAACCTCTACCAAGAAACTCCTAGAAACAATAACTTGTACAGTAATGTTGCAGGCTATAAAATCAATACCCAAAAGTCCATGGATTTCCTATATGCAAATAGTGAAAGAGAAGGAAGTGACATGAAAAAAACAATCCCGTTCACAGTTGTGTCCCAGAAAATCAAGTATCTAGGAATAAGCTTAACTAACAAAATAAAAGACCTGTAGAAAGAAAACTATAACATGCTACTTCAGGAAATGAAAGAGGACATGAGGAAATGGAAATATATCCCCTGCTCATGGATTTGGAGAATTAACATTGACAAAATGGCAATACTCCCCAAAGCATTGTACAATTTCAATGTGATCCCTATAACGATACCCATGACATTCTTCAAAGAAATGGAGCAAACTCTCCTGAAATTCATATGGAACAATTAGCCCCCACGAATAGCCAAAGAAATTCTCGGAAAAAAGAAAATGGGAGGAATCAACCTCCCCAACTTCAAACTCTACTACACAGCACTAATAATCAAAACATCATGGTACTGGAACAAAGGCAGAGCTGCAGATGAATGGAACAGGGTTTAATATACTGACATCTCCCTTCAAACATATGATCATCTAATCTTTGATAAGGGAGCAAGAAATGTGAAGTAGATCAAGGAAAGCCTCTTAACAAATTGTGCTAGCAAAACTGGACAGCTACATGAAAAAAAAAATGGGCTCTGATCTCTGCTTAACACCATGTAGAGAAGTAAGATCAAAATGGATTAAAGACCTCTACATCAGACCGGAATCCATAAGGTATATTGAAGAAAAGGTTGGCAAAGCCATCCATGACATTAAAGCTAACAGTATCTTCAAAGATGATGTGCCACTGGCCAAGCAAGTGAAAACAGAGATAGACAAATGGAACTATCTTAAACTAAGAAACTTCTGCATCTCAAAAGAAACAGTGGCCAAAATACAAAAACAGTCTACAGAATGAAAAAGGATATTTACCCAATACACATCCTACAAGGGTTGATATCAGGGATATACAAAGTACTGGTTGAACTCCACAAGAAGAAAACATCCAACTCCATCAACAATAGGACAACAAAATGAACAGAAACTTTCTGAAAGAAGAAATATGAATGGCTAAAAGGCACATGAGAAAATGCTGTACATCACTAATAATCAGGGAGATGCAGATCAAATCAACAATGAGATATCATCTCACACCCCAGAGACTGGCCCACATCCAAAAGAACAAAAGCAATCTGTTGGCACGGATTCGGCGAGAAAGGGACCCTCCTTCACTTCTGGTAGGAATGCCGACTGGTTCAGCCCTTTTGGAAAACAGTATGGACAATTCTCAAAAAATTAGAAATTGAGTTCCCATTTGATTCAGCAATACCACTCCTGAGAATATATCCAGGAGAAGAAAGAAAGTACAGTTAAAATGACATCTGCACTTCTATGGTCATTGCTGCTTTGTTCACAATAGCCAAAATTTGGGAAAAAACCGAGTGCCTGAGAACAGATGACTGGTTAAAGAAACTTTGGTACATCTACAGAATGGAATTCTACGTAGTTGTTAGAAAAGATTGTCATGAAATTTACATACAAGTGGTTCTACATGGAAAGTATCGTGCTAAGTGAAAGGACTCAGAAAGAGAGGGACAGATATAGAAAGACTGCAGTCATCCGGGGAATATAAAGTAACAGGATGTGTGTCGAACACCCAAGAATAATTGGGATAAGTACCAGGAGGTCTGCTCCAGTGCCTGGAAGCCGGCCTCACATGCTGGGGGAAAAAGCAGCTCAGATAGAGAAGGGAACACCAAGTAAAGGATGTTTGGAGGACTCGCTTGGGATGCGAGATGCATGCTGAAAGTAGACTATAGACCAAACACGATGGCTGCTCAAAACCTATATTGCAAACTAAAACACACTAAAGGAAAGAGAGAGCAAAAGAAAATGCTCTGCCACAGAGGCAGGGTGGGGTGGGGAATGGGGTGTGGGGGTGCGAGTGCTACTAGGATCATTGGTTGTGGAGAATGGGCACTGGTGGAGGGATAGGTACTTGATCAATGTATAATTGAAACCCAAGCACGAAAGTTTGTAAGTCTACAACTGTACCTCATTGTGTTTCACTAATAAAAGCAATAATGAAAATAATAGAAGCTAAAACAAGTAAATAAATAAAAGATATGGTGAATATCCAAAAAAAGGATATAAGGGAAGGAGAAAGGAGTATTTCACTTAGAAATATAAATCCAGAGATTTCTGAGGAATTTGACTTTATGAGTCACAGGTACTGCTTAGGGGAAAATGATTATTAACTGTTTGGGGATGAGCATACAGTAGAGGTTAAAGATAAACACAGAGGAATGGGAGTGCCTCTGGAGCACTGTGAATGGGTGCAATACAACAAACTCAAGCTCCCTGCAGACAGGAAGAAAGGACAAATCAGTGTTATCATGCAGTGCCATTATTAAAAACTATTATCAATATGTATATATAATACACACATACACACATACACACATATCTATCTATATCTATATATGTATATATACATATAGATCTGTGATCCTCCTTCCTTTACTCAAAGTAAAAATTTCCTTATATAATTTTAAAATTAATGTTTTTTTCATACCTAAGAAAAAACTAAAACTTGGCTTGGGGAAATTAACACTTTCATTATTATTCTGTATTGATGTATTGATTGAGTTAATATTCTTTGGTATTTACAGGAAAAAGTGTTCTTTGGTATTTACAGGAAAAAAATGAATTTATGGATGGGTTTTGGGGAGATCATGGGTTTGGACAGGAAAGCATTGAACTAAATTTGGATCTAGCACATCCCTTACTAGCTGCCACAAAAGGAAATGAAACTTTGTTTACTATGCCTTGCAATACTCTGATCAATATTCACCGTTCAAGAAAGATATTTTTATTGACTGAATTTATAGTTGAACATCTAATGGAATCCAGTGAAATTAAGATAAGGGAAAGTACTTAACCTTACCACCACCACTAGAATAGCACACAATGGTGAAAAGACAATTCTCCAAAGGAAAAACAAGAGTAAAGAGTGAATGCTGAATGATTTAGGAGCAATAAATATCCACTTCCTTATCTTTTTATAAGACAGATGACAAAACTTGTTGTCACCAGGAACATAGAAGGAAAATAGTGCATAAAAATTGAAACTGGGGGGCTGAAGTGATAGCGCAATAGATAAGGAATTTACATTGCATGCGGCTGACTCGGGTTCAATTCCCAGCATCCCAAATGGTACCCTGAGCACCGCCAGGAGTATATCCTGATGAAGAACCAGGAGTAATGCCTAGCATCACCGGGTGTGACCCAAAAAGCAAAATAAAAAAAATTGAAACTGATGAAGTGGGTATCTTTATTCTAAAAACATATTAAACTTAATAAAAGGAAAAGAAAATAAGAAACAGAATTTAATCTTAAATTAGAGTATGGCTGCTAAATTTCAGTATCATGAACAACTCCTCTTGTTTCTGTCTCCCATTCTTTCTACTGTAAGATTCTCATTCTTAATCTTATTAGTTTGGGGTTTTGTATCATACTCTGAAATGCTCATAGTTTAATCCTGGTTCTGCACTCAGGGGTCATTCCTGATGCTGCTCAGGGAATGATATACAGTACCAGGGATAGAAACCAGGTTTGCTAAGCACCTTATCTCCTGTACTATCTCTCCTGTCTTCTACTACAAGATTCTGTAAATGTATGCCAAAGAGTTAAAAAAGGTGCTTTCAGCTTGTCTTCTTGTTGAATTCCTGTCTTTTGTTGCTGCATCTATCAAATTTACTTCAACTTCTGAGTCATAAAGATATAGGTTTGGAGTCTGGATAAACTTCTTTTAAGTGAAAAGTATATAAAACAGGGTTTGAAAGTACAGAAAGTCAGTATACTCAGAGCGTGGGATAATTCCTAAAGGTTTCTTGGTAGGTAAAGGGACATACATGATATACCTGATAAATTTTCAGTATTTGTATTGCAAACCATAATGCCTAAAAGAGAGAGAGAGAGAGAGAGAGAGAGAGAGAGAGAGAGAGAGAGAGAGAGAGAGAAGAAAATGCCTGCCATAGATGTGGTGGTGAGGGAGGTTGGGCAGAGAGGAACTGGGACAGTAGTGGTGGGAAATGTACACTGGTCAAGGAAGGACAGGTGTTGCAATATTATATGACTGAAACCAAATCATGAACAACTTTGTAACTGTGTATGTCATTTTGATTCTATTTTTAAAAAAATAAAATTTTTTAAAAATTAAACAAAAATGATTGTAGGAACTGAAATCACAAGGAATAAGAAAAAAGAAGAAACATAGTAGGATCATAAAATGATCACAGAGTCTCGATATGGAAAGTTTAATAATTTGCTTATAAACTGACCTGATAGCACCCTGAACATACTGAACAACATATACATCATACATTAATCAAGGCACAACTATTGATCATCAAAAAGGAAAATTACCTGTTGTTCTGACCCCTTCAAATCCATCTGCTATATCATTGTTCTCATTAATTTTCTAGAACTTTGAATAGGGTTTCTAAGACTGTTGACAGTGTTACTTCAGAAGTTTTTATTTTCCAGACCATCTTCTCTGTTTCAAATCACAGGAACCTACTTACATGTCCTCAAATGTGTCTCTCTCGTTCACTGTTTCATGACTTTGTGTCTGTGGTTTTCTTTATCTCAGATACTCTGACCTACTTACCTACTGAAGATTTTCTTAAAATCTATAAAAACAATTCAGGCCATTTTTATTTTTGACACTTTCCTGAATTCCACAAAAACTGAATTGTCTTTTTTCTTAGTTGCCCAACACAATGCATTTCTCTCACTACTGTGACTTCTTTTTTACTTTTATCCTTAGGTTAGCATTATGCTTCCTTAAAAAAATTTTATTTTGGTTCCCATAATTTATAGTACCGTTAATGATAGGGTTTTATGCATACAATACTCCATCACCCTTTTTTCACACACACCCTCCCCCCCAAACCCATAGTAAGGAACCTGTAGACAAGTTCTCAAGTTCTGTTGCCTTTGGTCATCTGTTACCCCTTGACTGTGTTCTTTATATCCTACATGTGAGATGCCATTCTGTATTTGTCCTTCTTCTTCAGGATAGCTTAACTTGGTTGCTCTCCACTTAGGTCCACATATATGGAAAATTATATTATTTTTTCTTTTCTTTTTTTCCGTTTTGAGTTTTATTTTGGGTATCATGTTTTCTAAAATGTGGTTATTCCTTTCAGTATGTTTTTTGCAAACCACAATGCACAAAAGGAAAGAGGAGGAGTGAGAGAGAAAGAGAGAGAGAGAGAAAGAGAGAGAGAGAGAGGAATCTACCACAGAGGCACACAAGGTAGGGGGGGAGGTACTTGGGGACACTGGCGGTAGGAAGTGGATACTGTTGAAGGATGGGTGTTGGAACATTATATAACTTAAACCCAGTCATGAACAATCATGTAACTGTGTATCTCACTGTCATTCAATTAAAAACAATTTCAAAATAAAATGAAGTAAAATGTGGCAAGGTTCTATACATAAATAATTTCAGTGCCCCACCTTCCATCAGAGTATCCACTTCCCTCTAACAATTTTCCAAGTATTCTTCCAAGTCCCCTTGATCAGCTTCCTATTAAAGACCAAATATCAGTTTCTGTTGCCTTTGGATATTTATTATTTCCCTCTCATGTTTCTTTATATCATACCTAGGAGAGAGATTTCTGAATCTCTCCCTCTTTTGATAACTCAGTATAGTACTCTCCAGATCCATCCACGTAGTAGAAAACTGCATGATCTTATCCTTTCTTAAAGCAAATAATACTCCACTGTGTATATGTTCCACAGTTTCTTTATCCAGCCATTTGTTCTTGGACACTGGATTGTCTCCATATTTTTACTATTGTGAACAGTTTTAAAATTTTTCTGAGTTCTAGTTTTGCTTGTACTCTACCCTTAGGCTTCATGCTACTTGAAGGTAGACATGTATCCTATTCTTCTTCCTGGCCCAACTGAGTACAGTTTGATCCACTGTAGATGTTCGATGAATTATCACCAATAAATGTCAAACAAGTTTCTTGGTCATCCGACAATTACTCCTGAGAAAGAAAGGCTCTTTTGACTCAATACTAAGCACCTTTTTGCTATTGTTTGTGTGTATTAAATTCATACGCATCATTTATGACCCATCTTCACTCGAAATAGTAAATCAAAATTTATTTACAATCAAGTTTTGCTTATTTCATCCTGCTTTAGTCTAATTTGTATGTTGGTCTTTATAAATGTAAATTAAAGCCATGTTATTTAGGGGAGCTGAGATTAATCAAAACCCCTGTGCTCTAAGAAGAATATTCATATTTATTATTTGAATTATATATAACTATGTTTATTTTAACTACATTTTTATGGATACAGTTTTGAATCTCATTGACTAGATGTCCATTTTAAACCCCATCTCATCATATAGTACTCGCTGGAGTGTTTGTTTAAAAATGCACAAAGGTATCTTATTAAATAATGTCACAAACATGAAGTTCATTATTATGCAAATGCCATCCTCAGAACAGATTTGTTAATTGTAACTCATTTGCATAATTAATGAACTCCCAAATGAATTATGCCTTTGCAGATTTGTGCAGCATTGTTTTAAAATAAATTATAAAATACATGTCAAAGGAAGAGTGTTTTCTGGGTTCTCATAGCATTGTTTGAAAATTAATTACCAAATGCTTGTCAAATTAAAATGAGTTTGTAGTTTTTACAATGTTATTTTAAAATTAATCACAAAATAAAATGTCACTGCATTAAAGTAAACAACTTGTTATTTTCTCTAAAAGAACCACAGAAAATAGCATTTTATCTTCAATTATATTGTTTGTTATAGTGATGCTAGTGTTTTATTCATTTCATCCTTACTCTTTCAGTTAACAAAGTCGGTAGTTGTTAGTGTATTGATGGTTGGTAAATCGGGATTTAATTTAATTTAATTATGTAGCTTATTCTATATAGCTCATGGTTAATAAATTGCATATGAACCCAGTTCATGATAAATTTTGTTTGTTCATGATAAATGAACACTTTTATGATAAACTAAAATTTTTTTAAAAGTCAAGGTCATTGAAATCTATTATATAAACAGAATTCTTAAGTCATTTAATTGGAATACTGACTGCTGCTAGCTAAAATGATTAAAACCACATAGTTTGAAGGTCTTTCTCCATATTTTGGCAAATCCAGTTGTATCATTCCTTCACTCTGTGGAAACTCTCTTTTCATGCATACAAAGTCAGAGCTACTTCCCAATATGGGTTCCCCACTCTGTAATGAATCCCTGACCAACTGTAATTAGATGGAAACTAGCAATATATTTGAACACTTTTCAAAATAATAAATTTGGCAAAGCATTTATTTTATTTATTTATTTATTTATTTGCGTTTTGGGTCGCACCTGGTGATGCACAGGCGATACTCCTAGCTCTGCACTCAGGAGTTACTCCTGGCGGTGCTCAGGGGACCATGTGGGATGCTGGGAATCGAACCCAGGTCGGCCGTGTGCAAGGCAAATGCCCTACCTGCTGTGCTATCTCTCCAGCCCCTTGGCAAAGCATTTAAAGAAGATAAAGTTGTCAACCAAATACCCTTTCAAAATATTTTCTTAAAAAGTCCCTGACTAATAGTATGAGAATATTTACTAGTGAAACTTTTTTGAAGAGATTTTTCCCCTTTCTTTCTTTTTCTGTTTAAAAGATCATATCCCTTCTCTGTTTATCTCTCCTTCCCTCTATCCTCCAAAACAAAACAATTGTCTGTGGTTTATATTTAATTTTTTTTAGTTCTTGATCATAGAATATAAATCCTTGGGGAAAATCCTTTGTTTGACATGATTGCAACTATGCAAATTGATACCAACTAGACAATACTTCTTAAGTAAAAAATAAACCATTCTGCTCTGTTTCGTATTCTGTATATAACTGCCTTTCTAAATCTCTATAAACTATCTCAGTTGCCCTTTCTGTAAATTGATAAAGTAGCAGTTTTTGAAGAGGCAATATCTCTTCTACTTCATACTTGGTGTGTGAATAAGACCCCAAGTGGCTCAAGTGACTCAAAATAGACCTGTAGTAATTTTCTATTTAATTCTGGCACAGATGTTACTCAAAGACCTATGTTTTTTCTTTTGCCATAAAATCAAATATAACTACTATTGTCTCAGCTATGATGTTACCCTGCACATAGTCCTTGGTCTAAACGCCCTGACATACTTGACCTTCTTCGCTGAAATATACATCATTATATTTTAGGAAACAAGAACATCTAACAAAAACTCTAGCAACTAGAATTTTTAGTGGAGTTATACTCACAAAGTATAAATTAATTTCTATAAGGCAGAATCTTTCAGTGTGAATGTTCTTATCTCTGAGGGCTCCCAATGAATTAAATCAAAAGAGTTCTAAGTAAAAGAATTTGAACTACAGTTTACATTCCTTAATGAGTGACAGTCTATAAAGCAGTAGCAGATGTTCCAGTTTTTTGTGAAAAAAATTTATATTGGTGTGTGTAAGAGTATATTAAGACACGATTCTGTTTGAATGTCAGTGTTTTTTGAATCTTTGTAAGAGTTACTAGTACACTCTTGAAATAATCTTTATTGTCACTATTTTTTCATTGAATTCATTTTTATATTTCATTATACAAATCCCAGAAACATGGGCAAGATTGCTATTCTCTGAAATATATCAGAATTCAAACTTTCTTTACTAAACCCATGACTCTTAAACTGAGTTTTAAAATCAATTATTACTGAATGTACTCAGAGAAAAAAGTGGAATTTTATTTGTCAGTTCTTTTGATAAAGAAACTCTTCATATGCTTAAAAACTGGACACTCCATTGTTTTCTGGATACTTTACTGGGTGACTTTGTAGTACAGATCAAGATAAAGACCATAAAAGTTAAAACTAAATATATTTCCAAGAGTATAAAAGTGAGAAATAGTTTCAATGCTACTTTGTAAACCAAGTATATCTGTGAGGATGAAATATCTAAAATGGTAGTTTTACATGATTTAACTTCTGTTTATATAAAATCTATTCCTTTCTTTTCCATTTAATGATTTTTAGCCATTAAAGAAATACTATTCCAAATTTGTAAATAAAATATATATTTCAAACTACAAGTTATAAAAATTAATTCCTTCCCAAACAAGCACACTACTTTTGATATCATTGTAGGGCATTACTAGACCTTTTTCC
Organism: Sorex fumeus; assembly: GCF_029834395.1. Lineage (NCBI taxonomy): Eukaryota > Metazoa > Chordata > Mammalia > Eulipotyphla > Soricidae > Sorex > Sorex fumeus. Next base: position 34,710,633 of record NW_026606066.1, on the reverse strand, counting down.
CCTGTATTTTGGACCACGCTTGGAAGTGCTCAGGGATCACTTCTGGTGATGCTCTGTTACCATTTGCAAAGCTGGGGCTCGATCTCCAGTAATGTGAAATGTAAGAACCTTAACCCCTGTGCTATTTCTCTAGTCCTATAATAAGATCATTGTCTTGAGCTATAGTTTGGAAAAATAAATGATCTTGCAAGCTCCCCATAGCGTATTCAATATGCCAAAAACAGTAACAACAAGTCTCACAATGGAGACATTACTGGTATCCGCTCGAGCAAATTGATGAACAACGTGAGGACAGTGCTACAGTGCTATTTATAATAAGAGAAATAATTCTCTCATTCTGAAACTATTTACAGAATTTTATATATATAAAAGCACAGCGGGTAGGGCGTTCGCCTTACACGCGGCCAACATGGCCGCCGACCCGAGTTCGATTCCTCCACCCCTCTCGGAGAGCCTGGCAAGCTACCGAGAGTATTCGATATGCCAGACACAGTAACAACAAAGTCTCCAATGGAGACGTTACTGGGCCCGCTCGAGCAAATCGAATCACAATCACGACCTTCCTGTTGTTCGTCAATTGCCTCAAGCAGGCCCCAGTAATGTCTCCTTCGTCCTAGCCCTGAGATTTTTTAAAAAGTGCCATATTAAAGGATCTTCCAGGGTTAGGAGAATGAGACCCATCATTGTTACTGGTATTTGGCATATTGGGTACACCACGGGGAGTTTGTCAGACTCTGCCGTGTGGGCAGGTTATATTCGGTATTTGGGTAAAATAATATATTTTCACTTTTTTAATTAAATACTTACGTTTTATAGGCTCATAGCATAAAGAATGAACATTCTGTGGCTATTGATTACAATATAGAATCTTTTTGTTCTTATTTGTGTGAATATTTTTTCTCTTCTCCAAATCTTATGACTGAAAAATTCATAGACTAGTGAATATTCATGATTGTAATTTGAAATTCTACTTCCCTAGAGTTTAAGTTGAAATACATTGTTGATGTATGTCCATGGTGACATGACACTGTTTTGCAAATATTTTTAATTACATATAAAATATTAATTTATTTGCCTTTGTGTATAGAATATATTTGGGGATGAGAAAACTTAGATAATATAGTGACAAAATTAAAATATAGTGACAAAACTGTAGCTAATTTATTTTGAAGAGAAGTTTTTTGCTTTGAAGAACAGAAAATGATTGTCTGAAACTCCCTTTGTGATCTAAACAAAGTAATTCACAATAGGAATGGCAATGATACCTGAACTCCCACTAAAGTTTAGTTCTTTTTACTAACCCAAATAGAAGAAAGATTTGCTTCCATTTAGACTTGAAGAACAAGAGACTGAGGTTGCAAATCTTCTTTGGATCAGATACTTCTATTAGAGATACTACTCTGCTGAGTTTTGGGGAAGAGAATAAAGTAGTCAAAGAAATTATACTGGTTGTTGGACCCCTGCTGTACAATTTCAGAAGAGAAGTCTAATTCTACCAACTGTGACTGATACAAAGGAAGAAGCATTTTGGAACTTTTAGAGTTTTAGTTCCTCAGCAGAATTTTAGTGATATAAATGTTTAAAATTCCATCTTGTCAATTTTATTGCCTTTTAAAATCATGAAACTTGTATTGATTTAATTTGCATGTATACTATAAAGAATCTATACCCATGAATTTGTCAGTGAGAGCTAAATCATGTCCTCTAATTCATTCTTTTTTCTTTTTTCTTTATGGTGGGAGTCAGGAAGCATCAGAAGTATTCTTTAATTTAATTCTAAAGTAGATAAGTAAGTAAGTAAAGGCCCTCCCGTTGATCATCGATTTGCTCGAGGGGGTCCAGTAACGTCTCTATTGGAGACTTTGTTATTACTGTGTCTGGCATATCGAATATGTCACGGGGAGCTTGCCAGGCTCTGCCGTGCGGGCGAGATACTCTCGGTAGCTTGCCGGGCTCTCCGAGAGGGGCGGAGGAATCGAACTCGGGTCGGCCATGTTGGCTGCGTGCAAGGCAAACACCCTAGCACAGCGGGTAGGGCGTTCGCCTTACAAGCGGCCAGCATGGCCGACCCGAGTTCGATTCCTCCGCCCCTCTCGGAGAGCCCGGCAAGCTACCGAGAGTATTCGATATGCCAGACACAGTAACAACAAAGTCTCCAATGGAGACGTTACTGAGTAAATTCTAAACACTAAAATGATAAGATGTTTATGAAAGATGCCAAACCAATTCTCCTTGGCAAAAATGACAACTCACTCCAAAATCTACAAGTTTATAAATGGACATCAATGGATGTGTGGTCTCAAAACTAATCCAACTCTGTAGTCAACATTCTCAAAACGGTTCCTGTCAAGTTTGAACTACCTCAGAAACCATATTAGATATTTTCATAGTAATTTGTGCTTTATGAGTCTTGGATCATTAGTTAAACTACAGGTCAGTTCAATAATTGAGCACAGGTACAATATGAATCATTGGTGTACCCAAAGAATAAGACATGTTCCTGGGCAGCTGACAGTCCCTATAGATAAACATTGAAACGGACAAGCATCATGTGATACTGGAAGATCAATGGTGATGATGTCTAGAAAGGCTGCTGATAAGGCTCAGAGAAAAGTGGACTACAAAAGTTTAGCAAATGCTTTCAAGTATTAAAGCACTGTTGGAACTTGTCCAGCTTAATCCTTGCATAATATCTGACTCATCCAACCAGCAGAACCAATATAAAATGCTAATAGAAAAAAATAAAAATTCTTTAAAAACCTGGTATCTTGTTGGTAACTGTTCCCTGTACAATAGCCCAGTAAACCACCCCCTCCCCCACACACATCAAAAGTAAATGTGAAACTTAAATTACAGACTGTAACAAATAGTTCACTAAAAACATGTCCAAATTCTCTACTAATCAAAATGTAGCAATGTTATTTGTTTTATACTTAGAGATTCCCAAATTATCCTGAATTGGAACTTTGTGGAAATTTTCTAGACATTATGTCACTGACTTGGTTTTTTGTTCTGGTCAGCATTTCCACTTTTCTCCTCTTTAAATGCTTTTCTCCTTCAAAATTCTTTTTCCTTTCACAAATCGAGTCCATACAGTTTTACATATTAACTGTTGTCAAGTGATTCTCCATGAGAGGGAACTTACCATAATTGCCATCTCATAAATAATGAATAACTGAAATTATTTCATTTGGCGTTTAAAAATAAGTGCTAAATGCGTTGCATGTACTGTTTCAGTTATGACTTTATTTATAGTGATTAATTGTAATTAATATTATGCTCATTTTACAAAGAAAAAAACCTCATCTCAGAAAGATAAAAAATGTCTTAGCTGAAGTCACCCCAAGTAATACAAGTAATTTTCATTTGTTTATTTGTCTTTTAAAATATTATACTGTGAGGCCGGAGTGATAGCATAGTGGGTAGGGCGTTTGCCTTGCACGCAGCTGACCTGAGTTCAATCCCCGGCATCCCATACAGTCCCCCAAGCACCACCAGGAGTAATTCCTGAGTTCAGAGCCAGGAATAACCCCTGAGCATCACTGTGTGTGACCCAAAAAGCAAAAAAAAAAAATTAAATTAAATTAAATATTATACTGTGTTTATACAAAAAAGTCCATACCAAATTCCTAAAACACCAGATCAGATGTATTACCACAAAGTATTTTAGAGATCTAAAATACCACCATGCTCTCATGGATCACAGAGTCTTTCTAAACTTTACTTTCTTGTATTTTTTAAAATTTATGCAATAGTACAATAAGATATATAAATATGAACACTGTCACTGTCCTCCAGTTGTTCATTGATTTGCTCGAGCGGGCCCAGTAACGTCTCCATTTTGAGACTTGTTGTTACTGTGTTTGGCATATTGAATACTTCACGGGTAGCTTGCCAGGCTCTGCCGTGTGGGTGAGATACTCTGGTAGCTTGCCGGGCTCTCTGAGAGGGACGGAGAAATCGAACCCGGCTCAGCCGGGCTGGCTGTGCGCAAGGCAAACTCCCTACCGCTGTGCTATTGCTCCAAAATTCTATAGTAATACAACATATCTGACATATGCCACTAAGTATTAGAACTTCATCAAAGGTGCCAACTATCAATTGTCAATTGGTTCTCTCCTTAGTGTGGAACAATAACAACAAAAAAATAAAACAGAAATCTTCAGTCTGCGAACATTTTTCTAGTGAATGAGTAGTATCTGTCACAAGATTTTCTCTGTGAGCCCAGAGAAGAGCATGCTTAATGATTAATTTACATATTCAGCAGTTGGGCATGCTGACTACACCAACAGACAAATGGTTTCTGCCTTCAAGATCTTATAGTCCTGTAGAGATATGAACAACAGGTTAATCTGAAAAGTGCTATATAGCTGAAATCTCAAGAATAAACTGGAGGGGCTAAAATACAGGGGCAGCAAATAGTGTACTTGTGCTGTATTCAGCTAATCCAGGTTTAATACCAGCATCTTATATGGTCCCCCTGAGCACCACCAGAGTTATTTCTGAGCACAGAGTCAGGAATAGCAGGGTGCAGCCAAATAAATAAATAAACAAACAAATAAATAAATAAATAAATAAGCAGCATTTTAAAGGAAAACAGAAATAATGTTGACAAAGTATCTATCTGCATTAAGGAAACTGGATATTTGAAGACTTAAATTTTGTAAAAATTAGGATTTAATTGGAGTTAAGAATATATCTGACGTGGTTGGAACTGTGAAAACTATCATAGGGAATGGAGAGAATAGCAATAACAATTGATATTCACCTGTGCCTACTGTATTTGCATGGATTGTTTTCAAAATATTACAATTTTTATCCCATAAAATATGCCAAACCTAAAGAGGGGAAATTATTCCAATATTGTAGGTGAGGTAGTATGGTTGTGGTCTTATAATGAAGGAGTAGTGAAACTCTAAAACCCAAAGATCACAGGCTGAATTATTCTGTTAAGAAAGACAATTTATGACATATTAAGAATTTTGTGTATTCTTAATGTATTATTAAAGAAAACAAAATACAAAAAACAAAACCAAACAAAACAAAAACAATAGAAAAACAGGCCCAAAAGGGAATCATGCCAGATCTCACCAAGATATAATACTGAACCTCTCTCTGCAGTTTTGATCTTTCTCCTAAATGGAATTTTAAGCCATTTAGTCTAGAATGTCCTAATCTGCCCTAGTAATGCAATCTGTATAGGCTCCATTATTTTCTTTTAAGGAAAGGTGGCTTCCCCTGAAATAAATGTTATTTTGTTTTGTTAATCAAAGATTTATCCCCAGTCTTTGACTATAAAAATCCTCCATTTTATGCAAGCTCTTGCCTTTCTACTTTCTAGTAAAAATGCTAGTCAATGAAAAATCAATAAAGCAAATAGATGTCTAAATTTATTTTAAAAAATTTCCTTGTTTTTTCCCCCTAACAATAATCTGCCATTTCACCAAAACTCTTCAGTGCCACCCTTGAGAATGTCATGTGACCACTGGAATGGGAAGGAATGGGAGTGAAGATAGACTGTTGGCAACTAGATCACCTCTCCTTCGCTGATGACATCATTCTATTAATACGAAACATAAGCCAAGTGGCATAAATGCTGGCCAACTTCGACCCTGAGTGTGGACAGGTCGGACTACAGTTGAATCTCATGAAGACAATGTTTATGAGAAACAGCTTTGTTCCTTACATTCCATTTGCTCTCAATGGCATGAACATCTCCGAATGCTACAGTTATCTGTACCTAGGTCGAGAAGTCAACATGTCAAATGACCTGGCACCTGAGTTGTGCAGGAGGAAGAGAGCAGCTTGGAACGCCTTCAAGAGCAATGAAGAAATAGCTAAGAGGATGAAGAACCTCTGGGCACATCTCTTCAATTCCACCATTCTTCCTGCATTAACATGCACCTCAGAGACCTGGACCCTACAAAAACAGGCTGAGAACACTATTTGTGTCTCGCAAAGAGGAATCAAAAGAGCTATGCTTGGAGTATCACACCTCACTCTAATGAGAGAACGAATCTGGAGTCCCAACCTCCATCGACAATCAAGAATCAGGGATGCTGTCTAATTTGCAAGGCATCAAAAATCAGATGGCCTGGACACATAATGAGATTTGGAGACGACCACTGGACTAGAGCCATTACCAAATGGATTCCATGGGACATCAAAAGATCGCGTGGCTGGCCACCTACAAGATAGTCAGACTTCTTTGTCAAGACCCTGAACGATCGGTTTGAGGCTCCTCTTTCTCCTAGAATGAGCAGATGCCATTGGGCTACACTAGCACGTGACAGGGATGAATGGAGTCGTTACTGGTGCCTGCTCGAGCAAATTGATGAGTAATGGGATGTCAATTGATCAAGTGAAATTTTAATATATTAAGCTTTTTTATTTTTAAATGTAAAATATATGCACACACATATATATATTCATTTTCTTTGATAAGGGGATAGTTTTGCAGGAAATATCTGTGCCTTTGTGTGAGTGTATGTGTGTATGTATGTTCATGAGATTCAATGTCACTGTCACTGTCCTCCCATTGTTAATCAATTTGCTTGAGTGGGCCCAGTAATGTCTTCATTATGACACTTGTTACTGTGTTTGGCATATCAAATACGTCATGAGGTTAAAGTTATATAAAATTTTCACTCTTAAAAAAATTAAATCATCATATAAACAAAAGTCTAAAAGTAGATTTTTTAGAAATCATAATGAATATAAACTATGGAAGATCACCTTGCAATATTAATATTTAATTGGAAATTACTTTTTTAACTGAAATATACCTATGTTATTAATTTGTATTAAGATTTTTCCCTATCGGTTTCTAAATTTTGATGTCTGTTAATTTAACTATCAATTATGCCACTTAAACTACTATGATTTGTTTACGGAAACTTCAACCACCAGAGCCTTCCTAAAATATATCCATTTTGAAGTCAATTTTAAATTGGCTGAAGAGAGAGCACAGTGGACTGCAGCATATGCTTCACGCAGGAAGCCTGAGTTTAATCTCTATCACCACTTACAGTCTGCTGGAGGGACCAAATACAGACATCAAGGCTAGACTGTAGAGTGTTTCCTGAACACTACCTATGTGACCTAAAGATATAACAGCAATTAATTTAAGATAAGCAACATTAGTGGTCAATAGATTTTCTATTTAGACATGGTCAGGGTTCACATGCTATGCTTTATTTGAATCTTAATTCACGAAAAATATTTGTACATAATTTTTATTTATATTAGCTAATGGTAATGAAACCTGCATATATTTATATTAATTCAAAGTAATATTTATTAACATTGATTCAGTTTTTGTTAATATTCATTCTCAAGACAGAATAAAACAGCATTTGGCTCTGGGGGAAATAATCACAGTTGATATACATTATTAATGACTGAACATTTAATTTACTAAGCAGGAACCTCTCTGACCCACTATGTGACTCTTAAAAAAGTAAAGTAAAATGAGGCTCATGGAGATCCTATCCTGCCTACACAGTCCAGTTTATTAGTCACAGTCCAGAGACTTGCCAGGAGAGCACAGTTTTCTGCTTTCCCTAAAAAGGAATATATCCGCTCTGAGAAACCACTGTCCGAAGACTTAAATTTTCACTCAAAATAATTAGGAATCAAATTTTTAGGATCATATTCTCAATCACATTTTTTACATATTTAATGAGCACATACCATGTGCCAGATCATGTTTGTTCTAGCTACTGAGAACTCTTCAGGAACAGACTAGAAACAATATATGTGACACCCTCTTCTAGGATTGGTGATGACTACTTAAGACAGAATAAGCACTTACTGAAATTAAGTAATAAAATATAAAATAGGACCCCCATCCTCAGGAGTTTACAATTTTGAATAAGGGATACTGAAAAACTTTAAAAGGGGATCTAGCACATGAGGCAACAAAGGATGTGTCTGAATGCCTTGGCCCTCTGATTTACTATAGCATTAGTACTAATGTTTTAGGAATATAATGTTGCTTCACCACCCTGAGTGCTGATATCCCCTACCATTTCTCATAGCCCACCTGTACCCCAAGTAGTCAGTTCTGGAGTAGGATTTTCAGGAACTATTATCTAGCTCCTTATTATGTTTCTTTATACCTCACATATGAGTCAGATCATTTAGCATTTGTGCATCTTACTTTTTGACTCACTTTGGTCAGAATAACATTATATATCAAAAAGTTATTCATTTACATATATGAACCAAATAAAAGGCCTTCAAAAACATTAAACAATTGTCAACCTAAAGAAAGAAATCAACAAAACCTTATGCATTTAGGAACCCACATTGCTGTCATCAAAGATATCACTGTCATCACTGATAGTATTTTTATTATATAAGTTAGTTGGGATTTGCATTTCCTCAACAATGACCCTTGCCCATTTCTATCTACTTTCGCTTTGCTTGTTAATTTTGTGTCAACTCTCTTTCTGCTACCCTAGCCTACTATATTGCATATATGTTTCTGGTGATTTTACAAATGCATTGTGTGGGCTGAATTATAATTTGATTATGTTGTATAATCACAGAAAGGCAACACTGAAATAAAAGCTCTGCTAGAACTGTATTCAAACCTTCATCTATTTTGTCTCTGATAGCGGCACTTAAACAGATCTGCATGAAGTACCCTTTTTTCTCTCTGAAGTTGAATTCAGAAACTTAAGGAGGTATTTGAAGTGGCATTGTTTTCCATAATACATTTTCTCCACAAAAGAGTCTAGTATGTGCTGCCTAAACAGTGGAATGAGAGTGAAGGTGGCTTTGTGTGAAAGGATCAAGTTTGGAGCAGCATGTCAGAACTTTTGCTGGTTGCAGGATAAACCATGTTCCTCCTTGCATCTGCCCATCACGGTCACGGTCCTCCCGTTGTTCATCGATTTGCTCAAGCGGGCCCAGTAACGTCTCCATCATAAGACTTGTTGTTACTGTGTTTGGCATATCGAATACGTCACAGGGAGCTTGCCAGGCCCTGCCGTGCGGGCGAGATACTCTCGGTAGCTTGCCGGGCTCTCCGAGAGGGGCAGAGGAATTGAACTCGGGTCGGCCATGTTGGCTGCGTGCAAGGCAAACGCCCTACTGCTGTGCTATAGCACAGTATCTGCCCATAGTGGCAGAATTTTTGATAACCAAAGTCCAAAGGGATGGATTGAGATTTATAGGATTTAGAGGGAAGAAAGTGTCTGCTTCATGGTAAGGTCATTACACTGTACAAAGCTCTAGCAATGCTTAAAGAAGAAAGATTAGAGGAAAGCATTGGGATTCCTCATACCCTTCTGTCCATTTAATACAAAATCCAGCATTGATTATCCACTTGGGTGCTGAGGCCATAGTAAGAGTTGAGCCTGCACTGCTTACAATCATCATCTAATGCAGGTGACAAACATGGCATGAGTCATTATGTGGATTTTATAATGGTAACAAATGTGACAAGGCACATGCTTTGTGCTTTCAGATAGGAAGACTACAGCATAAACTGTGCTGCAGTAGGATCCTGTTCCCCAAAACATAAAATGGATTGCTTCTCTTAAACCGTAAAATTAGACTTTCTTGGGACAATATTAATATGTTACAACAGTGGCAAGGAATTTCAGAAACTTGACTATATGATAAATAATACATATGTTGATAATAGGAATGACAAGGAGTCACTGGAATTCTCCCTCCAATCACTTAATAACAAATATTCTCCCCAAAGAAGAAAAAAGTGCCTGAAATCTTATGCACCTGTGTGACTAGTTGATTATTCACAAAGCATCAGGCATCTGATATGTATTTTCTTTAACTAATTCTGTTAGACATTCAATTTGAAATGCTAAACAAATGTGCATGGAAACCTTAGAGTAAGCATTGCAGATATTCTCTAACATGCATTTGTCTACTGTGGGATATTTGGAAAAATTGAATATGTACACACCTCATGTTAGCACATGCAAAATTATAAGCACTACTATTTTTTATTTTTTTTTATTTTTTTTCTTTAACAAGTCATCTATTCTCAGGCACTCAGGTTGTTTCCAGATTCTGGCTATTGTGAACAGTGCTTCAATGAATATACAGTTGCAGTTCACTTACTCTTTTTTTTTATTAGTGAAACACCATGAGGTACAGTTATAGACTTATAAATTTTTGTGCTTGGGTTTCAGTTATACAATGATCAAGTACCCATCCCTCCACCAGTGCCCATCCTCCACCACCATGGGTCCCAGCATCCCTCCCACCCCCCATTCCCCCCATCCCACCCTGTCTCTGTGGCAGGGAATTCCCCCTTGTTCTCTCTCTCTTCTTTTGGGTACTGTGTTTTGCAAGAAAAGCATTGAGTGGCAATCATGTTTGGTCTATAGACTACTTTTAGCATGCTTCTCCCACCCTGGGAGGGTCCTCACAACACCCTTTATTTGGTGCTCTCTTCTCTATCTGAGGTTCCTTTTCACCTAGCACGTGTGGCTGGCCTTCAAATCATGGAGCAAAATTCCTGGCACTAATCTCAGCCATTCCCGGGTGTTGGTCTCACATTTTGTTGCTTTCTTTATGTTCCACAAATGAATGCAATCTTTCTGTGTCTATCCTGCTCTTTCTGACTCATTTCGCTTAACATGATACTTTCCATATTGTACCACTTGTATGTAAATTTCATAACTTCATCTTTTCTAACAGCTACATAGTACTCCATTGTGTAAATGTACCAAAGTTTCTTTAACCAGTCATCTGTTCTCGGGCACTCAGGTTTTTTCCAGATTCTGGCTATTGTAAACAGTGCTGCAATGAACAAACAATTGCAGATGTCACTTCGACTATACCTTTTTGCCTCTCTGGGATATATTCCCAGGAGTGCTATAGCTGGGTCAAATAAAGTAAAAAAAAGTAAAGGCCCTCCCATTGTTCATCGATTTGCTCGAGTGGGCCCAGTAACGTCTCCATTGGAGATTTTGTTGTTACTGTGTTTGGCATATCGAATACATCACGGGTGGCTTGCCAGGCTCTGCCGTGTGGGAGAGATACTCTCGGTAGCTTGCCGGGCTCTCCGAGAGGGATGGAGGAATCAAACTCAGGTCGGCCATGTTGGCTGCGTGCAAGGCAAACGCCCTACCGCTGTGCTATCGCTCCAGCCGGCTGGGTCAAATGGGAGATCAAATTCTAATTTTTTGAGAATCGTCCATACTGTTTTCCAAAAGGGTTGGACCAGCCGGCATTCCCACCAGCATAAACACTACTATTTAAGCAAATATTTATTGACAGTTCAGATGACTTTTGAGAAACAATGAGAGAAAATAAATTAGATAAGCGATTATGGATCTACACAAACCATATATAGATAGATAGATAGATATAGCCATATACAAAAAAGAGGTGTGGTTCTTCGAGCAATAAGTTCTCTTGTCTTTGCCTCTATGTCTCCCAGAAGAATTTCAGTGTGTGTGTGTGTGTGTTCGTGTGTGTGTGTGTGTGTGTGTGTGTGTGTGTGTGTGTGTGTGTGCATGTATCTTAGGAGGCCTCCAGGACCCTGCTCAACGGCTCACTTATCCTGAAAAAAATGCACAGCTAGAGTCTGCTACAGCTGGTTCTAGTTGTTCACATGCAGTGGTGCCACAGAACCAGTGTATCAAGACAAAACAGGATTAAGAAGTATTAGAAATTGGCTAGTAAGTAGAGGCCAGGTTAGTAGTTTATGTTTGATTTGTCATCAATACCCTGCAAAACATGGTGTAATTAAGTGTAAGAATTGGACAAGGATAAATGCCTTAATTTTCTCCTTATATATTGTGTAACTAGATACTCAGCAATGAAAGCACAGATGAATCCTAGCTCGGGCTTCCTTCCTGGTGGTTCCAATGATCTGCCTTACAGCCTTAACCTATTCTATTCAATGATGCCTCTATCTCAGGTTCTGTTTGACATTTACTGAGGTTACTCAACACATGAACATATATATATATATATGTTATATATACATATATACATATATATGTATTTAAAGGGTCAATCCTTGATTATTTGTTCACATGCTCCATTCCATATATATATACATATATATACGCACACACATGTATTATATATATATATATATATATATATGTGTGTGTGTGTCAGGGACACACCCAGCAATGCTCAGGGATAACTCCTGGCTCTGCACTCAGGGATAATTCCTGGAGAAGCTCACTGGTGAGCTCGGGGGTGAGCTTTGGCATCTCATATGGTTCCTGGAGAGCCCTATGGGGTGCCAAATATTCCATTTCAGGTTGCCCATATGCAAGGTGGATGCCCTACCTGCTGAACTATCACTCTAGCCCCAACCATTTCTAATAATTTTTAGTAAATAATGTAATATGAAATTTCTCAAATAAACAAGAAAAGGAATTGGTGATAGACTCCACCAAAGTTAACTAAACTTAGAAAACAAAACTGCATTCTTTTGAACCCCATTCTCATATCTTGGGATTGCAAACTACTTTGCTCTTTTCACAACATATTCCTTAATGTTCTTCACTTGTATTTTCTAATAAGCCAAAACAAGGTATATTATTCTTTCTAGTATTGTTAAATTCCAAGATTTCAAACTTACACTCTCTTTTCAGACTACAGTTAACTTGTGAGACAAGGCTTGGCTCATAAAGAAAATTTTGTCCAAATTGAGTTTCTAGGAAAAAAGAATGTAATGGGGATAAAAATTGTGAAATCCCCAAATTTGGAGAATATTTTGAAAATAAATTTTTAAAAATCCCCTGGATTTGTATTTCAGAATACCTAAAACATACAAGAAATTAAACATCTTCAAAAAGTCTTGTTTTTAGCACTATTTTCATTTATTTACAATAAAAATAAGTATCAAATATATAGTGATTTTCAGACTATAAAGACTCTACTACAATATAATAACTCAATTCTATTCTGAGAGTACTTAACGATGGTGCAACCTAGAGTTGGGAAAAACAATGTTTCAAGTTGCTAGTGCACTATTGCCTATATTTGTCATTAAATTGTAGATTTCTTATCTGACAGGGATTCACAATTAATTTAAAAATAGGTCAAATTTGGGAAACACCAAAGTAATTTCACATATATCTCTCAATATATTAATCTAATTTCAGGGCTATGCATATTTATATGAAATTCCAAGTATAACATCAATATAATTTCTTTAGCATGGGCTACTAGTTGAAGACTGAGTTGACTTCTTTGCACAATCAGCACTTGTCTTCAGTAAGGTTATAATATTATCTCGCCCGCACTGCACGGCAGAGCCTGGCAAGCTCCCCGTGACGTATTCGAAATGCCAGACACAGTAACAACAAAGTCTCCAATGGAGACGTTACTGGGCCTGCTCGAGCAAATCGACGATCAACGGGAGGGTCTTTACTTTACTTTACTTTACTAAATAAGAAATTAAAGATATAGAAGAAACAATTCAAAATAGAATCTATTCAGAGTAGAATCTATGGTAGATCTTCTGACTTTTATTCTATTTTCTTGCCTACATTTAACTTGAAGGGAATCTTATAGAAAATTTTTAAACTTTCTATAGAGCTTAGTTTACTATTTATAGAAATAATAACTATTTTCACATCCATATAAATTTATTTACTTTTTTAAAAACTAATCAGGCTTAGCTTAAAGGAAATATTAATTTTTAAGACATTCCAAAGCACTTAGTTTACTGTTAATAGAAATAAGAATTTTTACAGTCATATTTTATTTGCTTATTTAATAAAGTTTTTAAATCTAAATCTTATAATAATAAAGTTTTGGATAAACAAGTGAAATAAACAAGTTAGAGAACAAACACACCTGGTTCATGTAGAGAACAAAACTCAATAATTGGTAACAAAAACATTTGCTTATCTGTGAGAGCCTGTTTTTTTTCCAAAACTATATGAGCACTAGGGAAGTGGACTGGGCAGAGTTAACTGTGTTCAGAAAGCTGATCAGGTGGAACTCTAATAAGAAAATATCCATAATCATTGCTACATTCAAGGGATTTATGAAAAACTATGTGGTACATGAATTAGAATATTTTTAAAAAATTATTTAATACTTTCTCATTGAGTAATTTGTTTCCCCAACAAAACTTTTTTGTCTATTGGGCCTGTTTGGTACTAATCATCTATAATTGAGTTTCAACAGGGAAAATTAGCGATTCTGTTGTGGATAGACTGTGCCTACTTATATGGTATTACTATAAGAGCTCCAAGTAAACTCTACATTCCCACCCAAACATAATTTCTCACTTACAGTTGACACTGGACAGATTTAGGAGTGTTATTCATCTGGGCCTGTAGTTCTTAAAATGTAGGGTATATTTGTCCTTGTAAGATGAACCTGTTAAAATGAAGTTCAGATGTTTCACTCAGAGATTCTGGCCACAAGTTACTAGAGGATTTCTGAAATGAGCTTCTTTATCTCAGATAATCCAAATATTGCTCTTAGACACTAATTTGACAAAACTTTGAACACTATTCAAAGGATCAAGATCATTTCCCTCTTTTTTCTTTTAACTTTCGCAGTCCTAACTACTTTGATTCCTGGAACACACTGTGATCTTTTTCTACATGGGGACCTTTATGTGAACAGATGTGAAGGAATGCTTTTCCTGTTCCTTTTGCGCCAACCTCAACTTCATCATGCATAAACATAATTTCCCAGGAAAATTCCCTGTTCCTCTAGACTAGAGTCAAATTCTTTTTCAGAGTCTGTCTCTTCCTGTTTGTCCCACCTCTGAGTCATAAGCTCTCTGAATCATATTTGTGTTGGTCATAATTACATCTCCATTATATATGGTGGTGGGAAGAGTTAACTACTCAGCATTTTTGTATAAATGACTAAATAAATGAATGTTAATATGCAAGTCTCCTCATGAGAGCAATTCTAACTGCTATTTAGCTACTATTTAGATACATTTTAAAGATTGGGAAGAAGATAAACAATTACAGGATGAACAAGTAAAAGTAAGATTAAAACGTTTCACTCCTTAGTTCCAGAGAGATAATACAACAGACAGGGCACTTAATTTTGCATACTATCTACACAGGTTTATTCCCAGTCACCACAGATGGTCCCCTGAGCCCCCTATGAGTAACCACTGAGTGTGAAGTCAACAGTAAACACTCTGAACTGCTCGGTGTGGCCAAATGAAACAAATATCACTCCTCAATTTGATTCACAGCAACTCACCCCTCTCTCCCCACCCAGTGCAACAAGTGAACCAAGGCTCTCATATAGATGGATGGATAGATAGATAGATAGATAGATAGATAGATAGATAGCAACTTCTCTATCACTGAACTATATTCCCCTGCCTTCAATATGCTCAAGAACTAGTTTGAATAAAATACCGATAACCACATTGAACTGGGATACAATTTTTTTCCATTCAGTGCTCAGATGGTCTTCATATTATTAACTTATGATTTACTTACAGAAGTTCTCATCTCTAAAGCTTAAATTGTATTAAATATCAACCAAGGTTGGGAAAGGCTATGGGAAATTGTCATGAAGAGATTAGAATGGGTAATACAAGTAATTGTAAATTATTGCAAATAAATGGACCTAACTTTTAGACTTGTGAGTCATTCAGTAGATCTGTTAGAATAACTGTTCAAAAATATATTCAAAAAATTTTTGAGAAGATTTAGCTTTACTTGCTAATCATAAAACCATCCAATTTACATTGACAAGCCCCAATTGAGCTCTTGACAAAAATGAGGAAAGTAAGATCCTATTCTCAAAGGATTTTAATCTGATTAGTGATGGTATCAGGTTTTCTTTTCCCTTAAAAGAATTCTGTAATGAAACAATTACAAATCTTGGTGTTTACATGACAATAAATGTATGCTGGTGTCTATGAGACTCAGCTTATCTTCACTGGGTTCACTTTTGTCTCTAAATGTCTCTTGTGAGTAAACAGATACAGCCTGGCTGTGGTTGGGTTAGCTTGCCTTTGTTTCACATGCTCATCACTCATACTGGGACAGTAAACAAAAGAAAAGACCCAATCTCAGAAGCATTTCTTTTTTTTTTTTAATTTTTATTAGTGAAACACCATGAGGTACAGCTGTAGAATTACAAATTTTTGTGCTTGGGTTTCAATTGTACAATGATCAAGTACCCAACCCACCAGTGCCCATTTTCCATCACCACGGATCCCAGTATTCTTTCCCCCCAACCCCCCCCCCATCCCACCCTGCCTCTGTGGCAGGGCATTCCCTTTTGTTCTCCCTCTCCTTTTGGGTGCTGTGGTTTGCAAAAGAGGCATTGAGTTGCAATCATGTTTGGTCTATAGTCTACTTTCAGCATGTTCCTCCCAACACCCTTGATTTGGGGCTCCCTTCTCTATCTGAGCTGCCTTTCCCCCTAGAATGTGCGGCTGGCCTCCAAACCATGGAGTAAACCTTCTGGTACTTATCTTGGCTATTCTTGGGTGTTAGTCTCCTCTTTTGTTACTTTATGTTCCCCAGATGAATGCAATCTTTCTATGTCTGTCGTTCTCTTTCTGACTCATTTCACTTAGTGTGATACTTTCCATTTACTTGTATGTAAATTTCATGACTTCATCTTTTCTAACAGCAGCATAGTACTCCATTGTGTAGATATACCAAAGTTTCTTTAACTCTGTTTTCGGGCACTCGGGGTTTTTTCCAGATTCTAGCTATTGTAAACAGATGCAATGAACAAACAAGTGCAGATGTCTATTTGACTATACTTTTTTTGCCTCTCTGGGATATATTCCCAAGAGTGGTATTGCTTGGTCAAATGGGAGCTCAATTTCTAATTTTTGGAGAATTGTCCATACTGTTTTCCAAAAGGGCTGAACCAGTCGGCATTCCCACGAGCAGTGAAGGAGGGCCCCTTTCTAACCACATCTGCACCAACACCGATTGCTTTTGTTCTTTTGGATGTGGGCCAGTTTCTGCGGTGTGAGATGATATCTCATTGTTGTTTTGATCTGCATCTCCTTGATGATTAATGATGTAGAGCATTTTCTCATGTGCCTTTTAGCCATTCGGATTTCTTCTTTGAGAAAGTTTCTGTTCATTTCCCATTTTTTATGGGATTGAATGTTTTCTTCTTGTGGAGTTCAACCAGTACTTTGTATATCCTTGATATCAACCCCTTGTCAGATGTGTACTGGGCGAATATCCTTTCCTATTCTGTAGACTGTCTTTGTATTTCAGTCACTGTTTTTTTGGAGGTGCAGAAGCTTCTTAGTTTAAAATAGTCCCATTTGTCTAACTCTGTTTTCACTTGCTTGGCCAGTGGCATGACATCTGCTTATATTTCATTTCTTTACTGATATTCTTTTTTCCAAAGATAGTCAGCCCCATGCCTAAATTCCGAATCAGTTAAGGAAATTACCACTTGGTAGAAAAACAGCAAACTATATAGTAAAGGATCTGAAAACAAGGAAAAGAAGAATTGAGGCAATTAATGCAACTACCCGCTTAAACATAATAAAGCAAAATACAATATTGGAACCCAATACAAACTTTCAGAAGAGTCAGGTCAAGCAAACTATCTTTATTTCTTTATTTCGATGCTCTTTTTTGAGCAGAAATATAGTGACTTACTTTAAAACTTGAGCAGGTCAATATTTTTATTTAAATTTTCTTAATGAAGAAATTAAAGATCTTATTTATTTATTAAATTAAAGATCTATATGGGCAATCAAGAACTCTCCATATTTTTTTGAATCTATGGTTTTCTCAACTTTTTTTTTAATTTATTGAATCACTGTGGGAAAAGTTACAAAGCTTTCAGGTTTAAGTCTCGGTCATGCAAATATCAAACACATTTCCCTTTACCAATACTTATTTTTCACCACGAAGAACCCCAATAAGCCCCCCCTCCCAACCCTCCCAATGCCTGTGAGGCAGATGAATTCTAGTTAATACTCTATCTACTTTGATTAGATTCATTGTTTTGACAAAAGATGCACCATTGTTACAGTTTACACTCCCAAATCAGACATGCTGAAAAGGCATTGTGAAATAATTTGTTTTCTACAGCTGGTCACAAGAATCAAATGATGTCTATCATGGCAGCACGATTTTGGATTTCTGGTATTTTACTTATTAAGCCTGGAAGTATTTCTGCTGAGAGTCAGATAATTATGAGATTGGTTTCTGTCCTCTGGAGCCATGGCCGTGCCGGAGAGCGCTTGTGGGGGGCAACTCGTGACCTAGGTAGAGCATGAAGGATGAGCCGGGAATGACTCCCTTCCCATGTGGTTTCAGTCGCCACATCACGACCGGCTCATACTTGGCTTTCTATAAAGCTCAGAAGCGGCTGCCATCTTTCTTTCTAGAGGGAAAAAGGCGGAAGGCAGCAACACCCTTTCCCCTCCAGGCAGGCATGGTGGCGTGGATTAACTCATAGTCCATTCACTTTTCTGCTGCAAGCTGCCGGGCTCTGCATTAAGTCCTTGTGCTTCTGGAGCCATGGCCATGCAGGAGAGCCATTCATGGGGGGCAACTCATGACCTCAGTAGGGTGTGAAGGACGAGCCGGGAACGCTCCCCTTCCTATGAGGTTCCCGTCGCCCCAAGGCTTTCTCAACTTCTAAAAGACATCAAGGAGCAAGAGTTTTTGTACAACGGAATAATTGCTAAGGAAGAAAAGTGCCTTTTGCTATTACAAACTACTAGGTATTCAGATATCACAAGGAGATATTTTAAATAATGTTCCTATTTTTTAATTAAGATGTTTAAAGATTTTTTAAATTTTTTAAGATTTCTATAGGAATGGAGAATAATTTTAAATCTATTCACATTAAAAACTCTCTGTTTCTGTCTCTCTCCCACCCTCTCACATTTCTCTAAGCAAATTTCTTTAAATAAAAGTATTATAATTCTAAGGAAAAGAGAAAGGAACACTGGTGGTGAATAGAATGTTAAAAGAGTCAATCTTTTCTAGGATAGATATGCTTAAGCAAATTTTGGAATTTAAATGAAATCTATAGAATCTATGTGAAGTAAAGGCAGAATGAGTTTATTAAGGAAGAAACAGGAAGCCACACAGAAAAATTCACTTAAAGTTTCCTGAAAACTAAAAATTGTACTAAATTCAGTATATAATTCATTGGCATCTTAAACAAGAAAAAATCCTAGTGGTACGATAAAGATGAATGCTATAAAAATTACAAAGCGTTAACTTCTTCATAAGCTATTAGAGTGAAAAGACTATAAATACTAGTTTTGTAGAAAGTTTTTGAAATTATTTTCAGTATCACATACTGTGAATATTTAAGGAATACTATGGCACGTCATCTGGATCTAATTAGTTACTATGCTGCTAATACAATCTTGCTTTAGTATCCACTGATTACTTGGTGGAACCACTGATCCACTGATCATTGTCACTGATCATACACCCATAGCATAGCCACTTTGCATCTAGGTAATGATAACCTGTCTTTGTCCTCCAAAATGAAATACTTAATAATGTCTAGAAGAAAGTCAATATGTCATTTATGCTTATGACTACAAAGAGACACAAATAATTATGGACTCAGTTTAATGAGTCCTTATGAGCACTTACAAAAAAACACAGGATTCTGGTGTAGTAGGAAGAGTTATAACCTGTAGTAAAAACGAACGTCTTACATAAAAGAATATCTAGCATGGAAAGCAACTAAAACTGTAAAATGTCTCGGGGAAAATCTTTTTGAACTTAGGTTAGTCAAGGATTTCTTATTACATACAACTACAATAAAAGCACAGCTTATTGAAGCACTTGGTGTCAGAGATATTGTGTAAATGGTAGTGAGCTTGCCTTGCATACAGCTAACCTGGTTCTACCAGCACCACGTACGGTCCCAGGATGCCAGAAGTGATGCCTGGTTGTAACTCAAAAACAAAATGAAACAAAAAAAGGCACAAAGCATAAAAAGTCAGCCAGTCACGGATGTGGGAAGAAAGGGACCCTCCTTCACTGCTGGTGGAAATGCCAACTGGTTCAGCCCTTTTGGAAAACAGCATGGACGATTCTCAAAAAATTAGAAATTGAGTTCCCATTTGACTCAGCAATACCACTCCTGGGAATATATCACTAAGAGGCAAAAATGTGTAGTCAAATTGACATCTGCACTTGTTTGTTCATTGCAGCACTGTTTACAATAGCTAGAATCTAGAAAAAACCTGAGTGCCTGAGAACAGATGACTGGTTAAAGAAACTTTGGTACATTTACACAATGGAGTACTATGTAGCTGTTAGAAAGGATGAAGTCATGAAATTTAAATATAAGTGGTACTACATGGAAAGTATCATGCTAAGTGAAATGAGTCAGAGAGAGAGGGACAGACATAGAAAGATTGCATTCATCTGAGGAATATAAAGTAACAAAATATGAGACTAACACCCAAGATTAGCCGAGATAAATACCAGGAGGTTTACTCCATGGCTTGGAGGCTAGCTGCACACTCTAGGGGGAAAGGCAGTTATATAGAGAATGGAGCACCAAATATAGGGTGTTGGGAAGATCCGCCCAGGATGGGAGATGCATGCTGAAAGTAGACTATAGACCGAATATGATTGCCACTCAATTCCTCTTTTGCAAACCACAGCACCCAAAAGGAGAGAGAGAGAACAATAGGGAGTGCCCTGACAGAGTGGCAGGTTGGGATGAGGGATGGGGGTTGGGAGGGATACTGATACTAATGGTGGTGGAGAATGGGCACTGGTAGAGAACTTGATCATTGTATAACTGAAACCCAAGCACAAAAATTTGTAAGTCTACAACTGTACCTCATGGTGTTTCACCAATAAAATTTTTTTAAAAAGTCAGCCAGTTGAACTTAACAAAAATTAAAAATTTCTCTTTGGAGCACACTCTTTGGGAAAGAGAGAAGCCAAAGACTGTTAGCAAAACTTGTGCCTCTTAAATTGACTTACAATATACAAAACTTCTTATGACACAATAAAAATAAGTATCAAAACCATGACTAACAATATTTGAATAGATTCTTCACAAAAAATAAAGGGAGCAAAATAAGCATATGAAAGATTCCTCAATATCATGAGTTGTGTGTTAGCAGCACAAAGATATCTACTAAAATAACTAACATTTGGAAACCTAGTAATTCCATCTGGGTTAATAAGAATGGCAATCTAAATATATTTTCATTGATGTTAGAAATGCAAAATGTACAGAAATTTTATAAAAATGTTGAATAAATTTTTAATTCAATACATACCTACGATAGGTATAGTAATGCCACTTCTTGATTTTTACTTGAAAGAAATTATGTCTTTGCTAATTTCTATATGAGGACCTTTATAACCGCATTTTTATAACAGTCAAAAATCTGTAAATACCAAGAGTTATATGTAAAACCTTTAATATTTTATTTTATGTGGGTGGAAGGTGGGGCCACACCTAGCTGTGCTCAGGGATCACTTAACATAGGCTCTCTCAAGGGACCATAAATCAGTGTCAGGGATAGAACCAGTATTAGCCATAGAAAAATCAAGTACCCTAGTCTTTGTTCTATCTCTACAGCCCCCAATTAATATTAATTGATAAAGAGATAACAGATTCCTGCATGAGCATAAAATGCAATTTTATTTAGCACTATCAAGGAATAAACTATAATTTATGCACCAGTATAAATTTTATGATCACTGTCCTCATGAGAGACATGAGACAAATTAGTCACAAAAAGCTATATACAAGTATTTAATTTATATTTATATAGCAATTTTGAATAGGCAAAATTATTAAGGCAGAGAGCAGGGCAACCATTTCTATTGGCTAAAAGGGAGAAGGAATTTACTACAAAGGGTCATGAGTGAACTTTCTAGGGCATGGTATATTCTGTATTTCAGTTATGGTTATGTTACTGTTTATAATTGCCAAAACTCACCAAACTGCAAATGGGAATTTTACTACAAAATTATTTTTTAATAAACCTGACATGAAAGAAGAAAAGAAATGGAAGGAAGGAAGGAAGGAAGGAAGGAAGGAAGGAAGGAAGGAAGGAAGGAAGGAAGGAGGAAGGCAGGGAGACAGGGAGGCAGGCAGGAAGAAAGGCAGGAAGGAAGGCAGGAAGGAAGGCAGGAAGGAAGGCCGGCAGGAAGGCAGGAAGGCAGGCAGGAAGGCAGGAAGGCAGGAACTCAAGAAGGCAGGAAGGATGAAAGAAAGGAAGAAAGAAAGGAAGATGGGCTAAGAGCCTAAGAGAAAAAAAAAAGAAAGAGTAAAGGAATAGATGAGAGGCTGACCAAGAGTGTTACATAAAATGTCTAGAATTCCTCTTGTTAGGATGTGGATTGTGATGTCCCTTTAACGACAAAAAGACTTCAGAGACTGCAAACAGCAAGCAGGGTTTATTGTAAGACTGGCTAGTCAGGTCGAGCCCCCTGTGCAGATACACAGGTCCAGAAGGTTGGGCAAGACCCCGAGCTTCTCCAAAGGAGATCTTATATAGGCCTTCACCGGCTGTTACAGCAGAACCCGTGCATTTCATAGCCAATAGATTTGTAGCAATACATACTTTCCTGACCAATCCATTTAAAAGTACCTCACTCCTTAGCCTATAGTTTAAAGATCAGCATTTGCATCAGTTCTTAGGAACATCCTGGTTTTTAGGGCAGTCCTGGGTCTTGTGAGAGATATCTGCTTATCTGGTATGACCCCCAACCTTCTCATGACTTGCATTTCAGGGCACCTGTATGAGTTCCTTGCTCAGGGGCAGAAAAACAAGTTATTTTGCAATGCAGTTTCCTCTAAAGAGGATCTGAAAAGGCTATCTAGACCTGTTTCTCACATTGTTAATGTAGGAAATACAAGTTGGTCAGCATTCATCTGGTTCAGGGCCTCATTCCTCACACTTTCCTCTTTAAAATATAATGAATATATAGCTACTTGTAGAGAAATTACTTCTGAAAGAGACCCCGAAATTACTTTAGTAACTCATTTACATCGGATGAGTGAGAAAA
Source organism: Sorex fumeus (assembly GCF_029834395.1). Taxonomy (NCBI): domain Eukaryota; kingdom Metazoa; phylum Chordata; class Mammalia; order Eulipotyphla; family Soricidae; genus Sorex; species Sorex fumeus. The sequence goes on along the minus strand of NW_026606066.1, from coordinate 34,687,687 downwards.
TAACCATATCAAAATCAGCCTGAAAGACTAACACTTATTGAAGATAAACCCAAACATCTGTACACATATCAGAGAGATTGAACCCACAGTTTAGCACAGCCCTCACTTTGCAAACCTTCTATGGGAAAAAAAAAGTTCTCAAACACTTAATTTGATAGACATTGAGGCTTTTTTGTGCAAAACCCACTAGATTACAGCAAACAAAGGAGTCACGGTTAGTGGCTGAAGAGCCTTTAGCCCCGCTCTTCCCTCAGGGGCCAGTTTAGAGAGAGCAGGAAAAAATTGCTCATTTGCTAAAAAGGGTACTTCTACATTTCTTGACACTGTGAAAACTGCAGCTCAGGGGTCAGACTTCTGGGTCAACATGCATTTAAGGGCTTGCTGTGACCCTCCATGGAAACCTGGGAAGCCAGAGAAGGCCTCCTCCTTCAATTCTCTGTCTTATATTTGTCTCTGGGTTAAGCTTGGATCTATGCCTGCCCCCTGACGTTTGCAACACTGCCTAAGTAATGATTACCCAGATTACCTAGTTTAATACTCACAGGACTTCTGCAAATGAGTTCCATGTAGGGAGTAAAGACTCAAACAATGACCTACAATGTTTCTGTTTGTGTGTTTTTATATTTGTCAGAAAAAGCAAATTCAACAAAGGCAAAATCACACAAGTTGAACTATTCTAGGCTTAAATGTTTCTGTTCATTGATAGAAAACATCAACATGGAAACCACCTAGGATGTTAGAGAAACAATTTGTTTTTATAAAAGGTCAATAAATACTCTGCATATTTAGTGTCATACAGCTTTCTCTTCAGTGTCATACAACTTTCCCTTACAATACATATGCCTCTAAATATCAAAGAATCGAAGATACTTTTTTTATACTATAGAAATTATGAACGAACATGGTCAGTTGATACATGTTCTTCTCCCTTAGGTACATACATACTGAGGACTCTGGACACAGTTCATTCTTTGATTCTCTAATAAGTAAAGATTAGTCCTATCAAAGATCTTATCTACCCTTTTTTATAAAAACTGAGTGGTCACAGTTATTTCATATATCAATGTTTTTAATAAAATGGAGCGATAGCACAGTGGTAGGGCGTTTGCCTTGCATGCAGTCAACATGGCCGACCCGAGTTCGATTCCTCCACCCCTCTTGGAGAGCCCGGCAAGCTACCGAGAGTATCTCACCCGCACAGCAGAGCCTGGCAAGCTCCCCGTGACGTATTCGATAAGCCAAACACAGTAACAACAAAGTCTCCAATGGAGACGTTACTGGGCCCGCCCGAGAAAATCAATGATCAACAGGAGGGCCTTTACTTTACTTATAATAAAATGGTATGTATCCACTAAAAAGATTTCTGTATTTGGGATATTACCTATTGTAAATATGTAATTCAAAAGAGTTGTAAACCATTAAATAAATGATAAATTCTTTACCTTAACAATTCACAAATATAGGTAATCTCAAATCAGTCAAAAGAATGGGCAAAAAAAAGAAATTGTTTACTTTCTATTTAGTCATACCTGCCATCATGACCTAAAGAATAATTAGGGTGCACTGCATGAGAGATTTCAATTTTCATAAGACGCTTATTCATCTCTATTTGGTTTTATAAGATTATATAGAATTTATCCTTCCGCCTTTTACCCCTGGGCAGCAAGATGGCGGTCGCCTCAGAGCTTTTTGGAAAGCCAGGTATGAGCCGGCGGTGATGGGGCAACTGCAACCTCATGGGAAGGGGGGCATTCCCAGCTCGTCCTTCATGCCCTACCGAGGTCATGAGTTGCTCCGCATGAGCGGCTCTCCGGCACAGCCATGGCTCCAGAGCCACAGAAACCAATCTCTTAATTATCTGGCTCTTGGCAGAAATCCCTCCAGTCTTAATAAGTAAAATATCAGAAATCCAAAATCATATGGTTCTCATAACCAGCTGTAGAAAACAAATTATTTCACAATGCCTTTTCAGCAGTTCTGATTTTGGGGTGTAAACTCTAAACAATAATGGTGCATCTTTTGTTGAAATAATGAATGTTATCAATCAAAGTAGATAGAGATTTAAGATGTATTCATCTTTCTCACAGCATTTGGAGGGGTGGGAGGGGGGAGTATATTGGGGTTCTTGGTGGTGAAAAATAAGTACTGGTGAAGGGAAAGGTGTTTGATCATTGCATGACCGAGACTTAAACCTGAAAGCTTTGTAACTTTTCCCACAGTGATTCAATAAATAAATAAATAATAAAAAAGATTATATAGAATTTGTCAATTATCTTTCTTAGAAATAAAATTCAGATTTCTGAAAATATGCAGTTTTAAATTGCCCGGTGAACACGAAAATAAACTTTTTTGCTATTTAAGAATTGAATTCTAAGGGGCCAGAGAGACAGTAAAGAATTGAATACTTAGGGGCCAGAGAGATAGTATGGTGATTAAGGAGATTGACTTGTATATTGCCAGCACCACATAATGTCACCTGAGTACATCCAGGAGTAATCCCTGAGCAGAATGATCCTTGAGCACTCCTGGTTGTGCCCCCTCAAAAGAAATTGAACATATAGACATATTTACCTGATAATAATTTGAAACAGGGGCTGGAGCGATAGCAGAGTGGGTAGGGTGTTTGCCTTGCATGCAGCCAACATGGTCGACCCGAGTTCAATTCCTCCACCCTCTCAAAGAGCCTGGCAAGCTACCGAGAGTATCTCGCCCACACGGCAGAGCCTGGCAAGCTACCCGTGACATACTCAATATGCCAAACACAGTAACAACAAAGTCTCATGATGGAGACGTTACTGGGCCCACTTGAGAAAATCGATTAACAACGGGAGAACCGTGACCGTGACTTGATTATATTATGTACATATGAAAGATGGTTAATTGAAAAATGCAAAAGGAAAAAAATATTAAATTGTTGAAAACTTTTTAACATATTGGTATGAGAGAAGATAAAAGAAAGGGAGGAATTAAAAAGAGAAAATTAAAATCAAAAAACAGAGAAATTGTGTAATTTGAGGGCTTCATTACCACCTTGTGCTCTATCCCATTCAACACTTCTTTAAGGTAAGTACATGAAGTACTATGTAAAAACTGTCAACTAATATAGAAACTTACTCTAGTCTGGACCACACTTTTTTTTTTAATTTTATTTATTTATTGAATCACTGTGGGAAAGGTTACAAAGCTTTCAGGTTTATGTCTCAGTCATGCAAATATCAAACACATTTCCCTTTACCAATACTTATTTTTTACCATGAAGAACCCCAGTAAAACCCCACCCCCAACCCCTCCCCGTCCCTGTGAGGCAGATGAATTCTAGTTAACACTCTATCTGCTTTGATTAGATTCATTGTTCCAATAAAAGATTCACCACTATTATTTAGAGTTTATCCCCCCCCCCCAAATCAGACATGCTGAAAAAGCATTGTGGAGTGATTTGCTTTCTACAGCTGGGTTCAAGAATTAAATGTTGGTTTTGGATTTCTGCTATTTTACCTATTGACCCTGGAAGTATTTCTACTGAAAGTCAGATAGTTAAGAAATTGGTTTCTGTGTTCTGGAGTCGTGGCCGTGCTGGAGAGCCGCTCGCGGGGGGCAACCGGTGGCCTCGGTAGGGCGTGAAGGGCGGAGCGAAACGCCCCCCTTCCCATGAGGTTTTAGTCGCCCCCACACTCCCGGCTCATACCTGCTGTCCACAAGGCTCCCATGTGGCCGCCATCTTTCTTTCCAGAGAGGAGAGGGCGAATGGGGCAACACCCTTTCCCCTCCGGCAGACTTGATGGCCTGGATCAATGCATAGTCCGTTCACTTTTCTGCTCCAAGCTGCTGGGTTCTGCATTAAGTCCTTGTGCTTCTGGGGATGTGGCCATGCTGGAGAGCCGCTCGTGGGGGGCAACTGGTGACCTCGGTAGGGCGTGAAGGACGGACCGGAACGCCCCCCTTCCCATGAGGTTTTAGTCACCCCCACACCCCCGGCTCATACCTGCTGTCCACAAGGCTCCCATGTGGCCGCCATCTTTCTTTCCAGAGGGAGGAGGGCGGAAGGGAGCAACACCCTTTCCCCTCCGGCAGACTTGATGGGCTGGATCAACGCATAGTCCTTTCACTTTTCTGCTCCAAGCTGCTGGGTTCTGCATTAAGTCCTTGTGCTTCTGGGGCCATGGCTGTGCTGGAGAGCCGCTCGTGGGGGGCAACTGGTGGCCTCGGTAGGGCGTGAAGGACGGACCGGAACGCCCCCCTTCCCATGAGGTTTTAGTCGCCCCCACACCCCCGGCTCATACCTGCTGTCCACAAGGCTCCCATGTGGCCGCCATCTTTCTTTCCAGAGGGAGGAGGGCATGGACCACACTTCTTAATGTGTTTTATTGCACTATGCTTCTCCAATATTCAATTTTTTATAAATAAATAATTTGTGGGTAATTCTGTATACCGCAACATACCAATGCCGTTTTTTGTTCTAAAAGCAGCTCACTTGTCTCTGTGCCACTTTTAATTATGGAATATACATTGCTTTTTAGATATACTTTCTAGGATGGCATTGCTTTGTCCTTTCTCCACAAGGAGCTTAGGTTTATATGGTTACACCCATCACAGTGCTCCTGAGGCATTTCCATTCCATTGTGTTTATCTGTAAACATTCTTCCCTATGCTCTCCTCCCTAACCAGTTAATCAGCTTTCCCCCTAATCAGACTTTGTTAACTTGTAAGGTTAGATTCCCCAGAAATCTATGATTTTATATGTATGAGTGAAATATTCCCTTTCTCCTCTCCTTATGTCTTATGAACAGTTTGCTTTAAAGCAATGCCCTTTTTGTATAGATACAGGAAGACCGTTAACATTATGCTTTGTAACTTAGGATTAATTGGCTTTGAATATTATTCACTCCCAGGCATCTGCTTTCTCGACATAAGCCTCAGTTGCCCTTAGTTCCTAACACCCCCAAAGCAGGGTCCCGAAGAGGGACTGAATGGACCCAGGGCAAGCGGAGAGCTATCCTGGCATCGAAATGGGCCAGGCCAAACTGCCACGATTCTTAACTATAAGTTAAGAGTTTGATCATAGACAAATGCTGTCATGATCCAAAAGTAACGACGAGACTAGGATCCTGCTAGGGGTGGGAAAGATTATCTAGCCTGAGCACTGTAGTCTGAGATCGAGATGGCCCTAGGAGGGCAATTCTATAAGTTTAAGATATTTCTTACTGTATCCATACAAAATGATTTATATTATATATGCTTATATGCTTGTCGGACAAGGAGAGGAGAAACACACCCATGGGATTCTGCTCTAGGGTGGGTCGTCCTGCTGAGAGAGGATCTGTCCTAGGAGCAGCTTTCCCTGAGGGAAAGAGTTCTACCCCTATTGGTTGTGACCACACCTATGTGTAATGATTACCCCAACCCTTCATGCTTTGGGATTTAACTGTACTGTAAGAGTGGGCTGGGGGATCAGAAGGAAGAGAAAGAGGGATCAGAATCCAGACTCCAGAGAAGGAGGATGAAGGGGGATGGAGAAGGAGAATGAAGTAGCATGGGGGAGGAAGAAGCAGAGGCAGAGGCAGAGAAGGGAGATGAGTGTGATTGGAATAAACTGCGACTAAGACCAAGCAGCCTGACCCTCGTTCCTTCCCTTGCCTGCCCATAGCCAACAACCCAACGACCTCCCTGGGGTGGGAGAAGTGGCGTGAGACTACCGAACAAGGGTGGCGGGAGAGATTGAGCCAACGCTGCTGTGTGCCGTGCCCCTTTTTGGAGTTTACACAATACTTTACCGTATACATGAATAACTGTGGTATAGTATAAACAAATTTCGTATGCACTGGAAGTACAAAAACTCATGTGTCTTACCTTTTTGTGATATCCATTATACTGTGGTAGTCCGCAGCTACGGCGGTGCAATATCTTTGAGGTGTGCCTATATAAATAGGAAAGAAAAAACTTCATACTTCAACTCATGTGTGTGACATGATACCATACTTTATACAACTTAGCTATGTATTCTCAAAACAATAGTCTACATTATATATGTCTTTACGTTAACCGAGTTAAAATATTTTTATCTTTTTATATTAAAATTTGTGCTGTTTATCGAGCTCCTTAATGGTCATGATCCCAGAGGCACACAAACCAATCTTGCAACCCAGCGGCTTTTGGCAGAAATCCCTCCAGACTTAATTACTAAAATGTTGGAATTCCAAAATCACCAGGCCACTATCACAGCCATGCAACATCATATGCTCTTCATTATCAGCAATAGAAAACAAAATATCTAATGATATCTTTTCGGCAGATCTGATTGTTGGGGGAAATTCCAAATAATAATGGTGGGTCTTCTGTCGAAATATTGAGTGTAATCAAAGTACAGAGAGTGTAAAGTGGAAATCATCTGACACACAGATGGGGGAGGGGTGAGATAGAGGATATACTAGGGTTCTTGGTCGTGGAAAATGTGCACTGGTGAAGGGGGTGTTTGGTCATTGTATGACTGAGACTTAAACCCGAAAATTTTGTAACTGTTCTCAAAATAATTAATCAAATAAAATAATAATAATAAAATTTTGTATTATCGATAGCACAGTGGGTAGGGCATTTGCCTTGCACACAGCCAACATGGCTGACCCAAGTTTGATTCCTCCGCCCCTCTCAGAGAGCCCGGCAAGCTACCGAGAGTATCTCGCCCGTATGGCAAAGCCTGGCAAGCTACCTGTGATGTATTCAATATGCCAAAAATAGCAACCACAAGTCTCACAATGGAGATGTTACTGGGCCCACTTGAGAAAATTGATGAACAACGGGAGGACAGTGACAGTGATAGTGACAGATATAACTTTTATTTTGCTAAATTATATCAATTGATAATATTATCTATCATTGACATATGAAATCTTAGTTATAGGAATATAACAATTATTCTCTATATATTTTAAAGTAGCACTGTCCTCCTGTTGTTCTAGCTAGGAATTTTAAAGTAATCAAATATAAATCTAGTATACACCTATCTGTTTATTTATTATATCAAGATATCTTAAGATCTTATAGTAACCTTTGAATATACAATTAAAGGACCAGAGAAAGTACAGAGCTAAGGTGTTGCCTTCCCTATGACCAACCCTGGTTCTAAACCTAGCACCACATATGGTCTCATGAACACTGTCGTTAGTGACTCCTGAGCGCAGAGCCAGGAGTAAGCCATGAGCATTGCTGGTTGTAGCCTCTTCCCCCAAGACACTAAAAAAAAACAAAATAAAACCAAAAAATTAAATTGTATGTAATTAATTATTATCAATTATGGTCACCATGGGCTGGAGTGATATCACAGCGGGTAGGGCTTTTGCCTTGCATGCGGCTGACCTGGGTTCAATTAATTCCTCCATCCCTCTCAGAGAGCCCGGCAAGCTACCAAGAGTATTCCGCCCGCACGGCAGAGCCTGGCAAGCTCCCCGTGGCATATTCAATACGTCAAAAACAGTAACAACAAGTCTCACAACGGAGATGTTACTGGTGCCCACTTGAGCAAATCCATGACCAATGGGATGACAGTGCTGGAGTGCTTTGATCACCATGTCATCTCCAGGACGAAACTTAAGATGGAAGTTTCAGATATTAGCGTTGTGCTGCAAAATCGTGCCTGACCCATAAAAACCGAATTTCTTCTCTCTACCTAGGAGATCATATCCAAAAGTTTTTGTTACTGGACTACATAATGGTTCTATTTTTATTTTCTTGAGAAACCTCCATATATTTTAAATTGTGGCTGCACTGCTTCACATTTGCACCAACAGTACATTGGTGCTTCTTTTCTCCACATCCTTCCCCATACCTGTCATTTAAAATCATAGCATATGTTACAGTGTATGAGAATCACTGGAGTTTGGGTTTGCAATTCCCTCATCATTAGTAATGTTAAACACCTTTACACATACCCACATATATCTGTATATCTTCCTAGGAAATATATCTTTTGGAGTCTTCTGCTTATTTTTTAAGAGGACTGTTTATTTTGCTGCTAAATTATATAAAGACTCCATGTACTTTAGATAAGGGACTCTAGCTTCATATATGATTTGCATATTTTATCTTATTTAATGGGCTGTCCTTTTAAATTTCTGATTATTTATTTGCTTTGCAAAGTTACTTTGTTTAATGTAGCCCCACTTGTTTTTGTTCCCTTGCTTTTAGTATCAATCCAAAATTATCAATGATAAGACTGATGTCAAGAGCTTACTATCAATATTTACTCTGAGGAGATTTCGGCTTCTGATCCAATATTTGTCTTTAACCTTTTTGAATTAAATTCTGTGTGTGGTATAATTTGTTTTGTGTATGGTTATCTAAAACTCCAAAACAATATTCTTTCAAGACATTATCCTTTCACTAATCTGAATTCTTAGATCTTTTATCATAAATTAATTTACTATTTATCTAGTCAATTATTTCTCATCTCAGTTCTGTTCCCTAGATCTCTGTTTATTCTGATGTCAATACAAGACTGTTTTGATAACTATAACCTTGAATTATTTAAAATTGAGGATTATGCTTTCTCTCACTAGGTTCTCTCTCAAGACTGATTGCTCTGTGTACATGGGACTTTTGTGTTTCCATTAAATATTTTTGAATTGCTTCTAAGGGGTGGGCAAGTTTCTGCAGATGCTCAGTGGCACAGGGACCATTCCCAGCAACACCTAGCCAACCTGTGTGAGCCTAATGTTTCTGGTGCTTGTGCCTGGCAATGTGACACTGCACTTCTCAGTGGTACCAGGAACTATCAAGGCCATATGTACCAAGTGGTGCTCAGGTATCATGCAGTATCAGTGACAAAATTTGGGAACTTAAGCATATGATCCAGACCTTTGAGTTATTTCCCTGGCTCCATAATTTAAAAAAAGAATCTTATATTTATAGGAAAAATGTCTGGAATTTTGATATAGTTTAAATTTGAATATATAAATGACTTTGAACACATGGACATTTTGAAAATATTAATTCTCCCAATAAAATAAAGTGGAATAGATTTTCATTTATTTGTATGTTATTTCTTTCCTCAGTAAATTAAAGTGCTCAATGTATTAGCCTTTCACCTCCTGGGTTAAATTTATTCCTCTGTTTCTTAATTTTTTTGATGGTTAAGGCACTTACTTTGTAAGCGTAGACCCCAGGTCAAATTGTAGCACCACATATAGACCACAATCCCCCAAGCTCAGACCAGAAGTAATATTTGAACACAGATCCAAGAGTAAGTTCTGAGCACTACTGGGGATGCGTCTCCAAATTCAAAACCCAAAAAGGCTTTGTTTAAGTAGGATGTTACACAAAACATATTATCTGTCACTGTCCTCCTGTTGTTCATCAGTTTGCTCAAGGGGCCTAGTAACATCTCCACTGTGACACTTGTTACTGTGTTTGGCATATTGAATACGTCATGGGTAGCTTGCCAGGCTTTGCCGAGTGAGTGAGATACTCTCATTAGCTTGCCTCTCTGCCTCTCCGAGAGGGGTGGAGGAATTGAACCTGGGTTGGCCAGGTCAGCCACTTGCAAGGCAAACGCCCTACCCGCTGTGCTGTCACTCCCACCCATAATCTCTGGTAAAGGTAAAGGTAAAGGCCCTCCCGTTGATCGTCGATTTGCTCGAGCGGGCCCAGTAACGTCTCCATTGGAGACTTTGTTGTTACTGTGTCTGGCATATCGAATACTCTCGGTAGCTTGCCGGGCTCTCCGAGAGGGGCGGAGGAATCGAACTTGGGTCGGCCATGTTGGCCGCTTGTGAGGCGAACGCCCTACCCGCTGTGCTATCGCTCCAGCCCTGCAGCGATAGTACAGCGGGTAGGGCGTTCGCCTTACAAGCGGCCAACATGGCTGACCCGAGTTCGATTCCTCCGCCCCTCTCGGAGAGCCCGGCAAGCTACCAAGAGTATTCAATATGCCAAACACAGTAACAACAAAGTATCCATAATCTCTGAAGCAAGTTAAAATAAAAAGTACTACATTTGGGGTAGGAGTCGGGATTGGTGGCCCAAAGTCCTACTCAGCTAATTCATCTCCTTCCTAACATTCTTTTACTTTGCCCCTTTTCCTCATGCCCTATTTCCATTGGGAGATTCTATGGAATCTTTATGATGTTAGGAACAATTGCTAAAAATCATTAAAATATTTTTTAAAAGTCACTTCTATCTTACAAGTGGCCAACATGGCCGACCCGAGTTCGATTCCTCCGCCCCTCTCGGAGAGCCCGGCAAGCTACCGAGAGTATTCGATATGCCAGACACAGTAACAACAGTCTCCAATGGAGACGTTACTGGGCCCACTCGAGCAAATCGACGATCAACGGGAGGGCCTTTACCTTTTACTTCTATCTTACACATTGGAAATATTTTATATTCAAGTTAGTGCACTTTTTATATTCAAATTAGAGCACTCTAGATACTGAGATTTCAAAAGAAAAGAGTTGCCAGTTGTTCATATCTAAGTAAATATGGTCTGTAAAACAAATATCTTTATTACTTCTCCATTCCTTAAAATTCCTAAAATGATTGTCAATCATTGTATTATCATCCTTGAAGTTAAAAGAAAAATTATAAGGATGTAAAAGAATATAAGTGGGTAGAGAGATATACCACTCTTGCTTACTTTGATGAGGCTGACCCAGGTTCTATTTCCCAGCACACCCTATGGTCCTTTTGTGTCTCAATTCTTTGTTCAAGAGATTAAGAAACAGGACATACTCCAACTGTTAACAGCATCATTTTTATAATAAATATTTTTAATTCAAACTTGTAAGCCAGAGAGATAGTATAGCAAATAAGGTGTTTGCCTTGCACATAGCCGACCCAAGTTTGATTTCCTCATTGTTGTTTTAATGAATATTGTTGAAGGAGAGATATGGTATAAGAGTTTACAGAAAAATAAGGTCCTGAAATAGATATTGCTATTTTTATGGATAACCCAGCCATAGATAATCTAGAAAGCTTTTCAAATAAAATCTCTGATTTGATCATTAACTGCCCAAATTGAAGTTCTAAAAATATTATTGGAGCACGATCATAAAAAGAAGAGAAATATTTTCTTCTTCATATGCTGCAAAATTAGAATTTTCCCTCTTTAAAATCTAGAGTTCTTACTTACTTTCAGAGAAAAAGAAATGTGTAAAGATTTCCAAATGGAAATGTATTTTGCATGATAACAGGTTGAAGTCATGAATCACTTGGTAACTCATTAGAGTGACTAGCATCAAAGAATCCCTGAGGAATTTAGGGGAAAGGTAGTTAAGCAATTAATGAAGTTATTTAAAATCCCGATATGGTTGAGCCCGCTTTGAAGACTGCTAGGGATTAATATTTATTTAATAGATTGTCAACTTCCATGCCAAAAAAAAAAAAGGAAAAAAATGTGACAGAAGTCCCCCAGTCTAAATGCTCAAAAAGTAGCCAGCCCATTTGAAGCATATTTTATTGCAGTAGTTGACATCATTACAGTCTGTACTATTATATCACCATACAAAAGCCATCATTCTCAAGCTGAAATTAACATTGCTGCTGATTTCGATTAGAAGAATTGGCTCTAAATCCAGCAATTCTCTGCAGTGATTTATATTTTAGTAGCTGCCATCTTGTACCAGGAGGAAACATGTCAGAATATAACCACTCTCTGATGAGACATAAGGTATTAAAATTGATATGAGATGACAAAATAGGAAAAGGGCATCACAGGAGCAAAGTTTTCACTTGAGGACAGTCTCTGTTAAGGCTTAATCCTGAGATACACTGCTAATCTTCCAGTTCGACACAGAACCTGATTCTTCTCATGAAAGTATATAATGTGAACCCAGTACAATATATTTATTTCTTATTTCTTGTAGAAATGTGGTACATGTATGTTATGTTCTAGAAACATCTTATTTATATATCTATATGGTGGGTGAGTTTGTTAAAATAATGAATGTCCCTAAACACATTTTTGTAATTTTCTTAATTGTAGCAACATTTATTTTCATACATTATAATCAACTAGTATCAGCACTAATTTAATTTAAAGAGACACAATTAGTGAGTTTTTCCCTGAAGTCTAGAACAATAATCTCAAACAAATTGTGTAATATTTTAAAGTGTTTCATTAATATATTAACTACCTTTACTCTTAAATGGGCTGGAGCTATAGCACAGCGGGTAGGGCGTTTGCCTTGCATGGACCCAACATGGCCGACCCGAGTTCAATTCTTCCACCCCTCTCGGAGAGCCTGGCAAGCTATCGAGAGTATCTTGCCCGCATGGCAAAGCCTGGAAAAACCTGGCAAAGCCTGGCAAGCTACCCATGATGTATTCGATATGCCAAACACAGTAACAACAAGTTTCACGATGGAGATGTTATTGGGCCCACTCGAGCAAATAGATGAATAACGGGAGGACTGTGACCATTACTCTTAAATACTCTGAAGCATCTAAAAACTCTATTTTGGCATTCTCTTGCTGTCCATAACAAAAACTGAAATAAAGTCATAAGGAACAAATAATGTATATGAATTTAAACGTTTTAGGTTAGCAGCTTCATTTCCGAATCAATACCATGATATCAAACAAGAATTTCAAAACTTTCATAAGAACTCTAATTCATAGTAATATATAGCTATCATGCATTAAATTAAACACCAATACATTAAGCAGACTGGATTTAGATCCTCAAGAGCATGTCTGTATGACTTGAGCTTTCCCCCTTGCATGTTAGCCATGATGTCTTTTTTCATTAGAAGTAATCTGTTTGCTTACAAAGACAGTACATGCCCCTATTTAGCCTCCTAATGGGACAGCCTTGCAACTGAAGGTTGGAAAGTACCTCTGTCATTCTAACTCCACAGCAGAGTACTTCTCTCATTAAAAGCATAGTGTCAAGTCAATGCGAAGGCATGAGAAGCAGAAACAAAACTTTGGGAAATAGTATAAAAGCATCAGTCAAATCAAACCTGTACACCAGGGGTCAGAATCTCTAAGCACACATTTAAATACCTATGATTGTTTCGAGGGAAATAATCAGGCAAGCAGAAACATGCATAGAAGAGGCATAGAAAAACTAGGTCTTAGATATTGGCAAAAGAAAGCACTTTATGTCATATTTGTTTATAGCTTGTCATATAAGAATAATTCAGTGCTGAAATAATGTCATCTATTAATGTTAGAAAATCTATGAGCCTTACCACACGAGTCATTTTTCTTGCATGTCATAATGAAAACTTGCAAATGTGGATTTATCAATGTGTATACTATCCTCTTTATCCAATTCTGACCATCTCCTTTTCATTATCTTATTAGCAACAGAGTAACCAAGCACTTAGTACTGTGCTTGAAAATCAAAATTATTTTTCACTTAGTTAAAGGCTATAAGTAAAACAAAAGAATATTAACTGTATTTAGAAGAAAAGTTATGAGTAGGATTTCATCAATTCAAAGTTCTCCTTTCCCTATTAGAAAGCTTTGAACCTCTTACCAGTGAATCTCTTTCCCAGATATTAAATGTACTTGTCATTCAGTTTTCTCATTCTCAACAGTTTCTAAGTCTAGCACTTTACCTAAAAATCTAATTCATCCCTTTTAACAGCCTAGTGCAGAAATCTCAGCTTCCAAGGTATTAAATAAATTGAAACTAGCTCACATAACTAACAAAATGGCTAGAACTAATATCAACACCCATACTCTTTCAATTATATCTGAATTTGTATCTCTTTTAAGTTTCAATATGTTTCAAAACTATGGTCTATGGTCCAATTATACTTGTGATTGCTACTTGCTGTGCCTTGTTTAGCTATAGTTCTCACTGTGGTTCTGGATGGGCCAGAGCAATAGTACATTGGATAGGCTGCTTGCCTTGCATGTGACTGACTCAAGTTTGATACCCAGTACCCTGTATGGTCCCTGAGATCACCAGGAGTGAGCCCTGAGTGTAGAAACAGGAGTAAGCCTGAGCACAGCCAAGTGTGGCCCCAAATCAAAACAAAACAGCAACAATAACAAAAAAGAAATAGGTCCTTGGAATGATGACAAACACTGAGGAAGTTATCTCATTTTTTGTGAGAATCCTATTGTTCTGGGGCCACAACTCATCTATCATCAATATTATTACTGTGTGAGTCAATAAAAATGAAACAGCTTTAGGTTGTGCTTTCCCATCTCATGAAAATATGAATAAAGACTATGCATTTACCTTCTTCCTAAGTTTTTGGAGGGTGACACTACTTGGACAATGAGATATGCATTAGGATCCTGCCATCAGGATTTTCAAATTTATCTCACAATTTTTTTTACTGTTAGCAAATTCCTCCTAGAGTTGCAACAGTTTCAGGACACTCTAGGAGCTATTCTGAAGAATAATATTTGGTAAGCTACAGAATCAGAGTACAAGTTAAATCTCAGCCAGAGTCCTGGGCAGCCCCAGCTTTTATAGCATGAACAGGCTTCAAGTACAAAGACTCATGTAATGTTAAAACAGTCTAAATTTATCATTTAAAGAGAAAGTTTCCGTTAGTAGCTACACTACTTTGACCATATTATTATATTTCCTGTACTTTGTTTGGCATAAGGGCATGCGAAAGTTCCCTGATGTGGTATTCTCTTGTAACTTGAAAAAATAAGTACCACCATGCAGCCCTTGTAGGATCATGTGCTAATGAAGAAGATGCTCTAATAATTAGGCCTAGAGCCCACTGAATGTAACACCTTCCAATTAGCACTCCCCAGCATGAATACTGCCATTATCATTAAACAACAAAGACAAAAATGGGTATCAATCCACATAATAGAAAATAATTGATGAAGTTGGAGGGCGTGATTATTTGTGATTACTTTACAGTCATGCACAGAAAGTAGGAGAACCACAGTTAGTGGTTAATCTCTGGCTACCTCTTTGAAGATAATGAAATTGGCTTCCTACTGATGATTATTCATTAACAATTAATTCTTTCTCAGTGATCTGCCTCATTTTCAGCTTCTCACTACAAACATGCAATGGAATAATTACAAGTGGAAATGAAAAAGCAATTAGTGGCAGATAATGCCAACATCTGATTAAAAAACAGTAGAACAGATTAGCAGTTCCGTAACTGCAAGTCTGCTGCCTTCAGCAGGGAGGTGTAAGTCACCCAGTTATACTGCACTTCAAGCTGTGCTTTCTCTTTTATTGCCTCCCCTCCATCATGGTCTGCCACATTGAATGCTCTCTTTTATTTTAGGGGGCATTGGCTTGGTAAATACTTTCTACAGATTAAGTAGCATTTGAGATGATTTGTAGTCTTGCATACTGAAATTCTAAAAGATACTCTCGTGATGTTATTACTAAAACCTATATGCAGTTGTTGTGTCAACCCACACAAAAATATAATACTTTCCACTTTGCTTCAACTTCATTCTTAATAAGTGTCTTCAAAAGAAGAGCATCCTTCAATATAGAGAAGCAACTTCTCTGAGTAGCTTAGTTTTCTCCTACCTGCATGTGAGATTGCTCTCTTCTACCAGCATATATGATCCTGTATGTTGGTTTCTAGTCTTGCATAATATGGAACAAGGGTAAAATAAACTGAGAGTAAATTTTACTAAACATTTCTCAGGAATTAGTATAGTTCTGGGGGTATGGTGCTGCCAGCAGGTCAATCTGTACCAGTGAGGCAAGTGCATCAGCAGCATGGTGACATCTTCAGACTTCCAGATGCCACCACACTGCTGCTGTGCCTTTGGCCAGACCCCAAAAACTTGGGGCAAAGTTTACCAAGAAAGTAAATGGCCAAAAGTTAGGTATGTGGGAGACAAATCCAAAAACCACCTCTGGCTCAGCTATAAAATTGGAGGCATGGCCTCTCTGGTTCCTGATCGAACTGCTTAATGGCCATGATCCCAGAGATTCAGAAACAAATCTCAAAACCCAACAGCTTTTGGCAGAAATGTATCTGGTCCCTGCAGTAGGTTACTGGTGCTGCTGGGCCACCCAAAGTGGGAATAGATTTTGTGCCTTTCCCTGTTCCCCCTGGCAGCCCGGTGGCCGTCATCCTCCAGAGGCCACTGGACATCAGGTTTGGGCTCACAGTGATGAGACACTTGGGGCCTCACAGGATGGGGGTGGAGCAGGCCTTTTCCTCCCCGTCCCAATGAGACCCCGAGTCGCCGCCCATGAATTGTCTCTCTGGCTCCTGATCAAGCTGCTTACTGGCCATGATCCCAGAGACTCAGAAATAAATCTCGAAACCCAGCAGATTTTGGCAGAAATGTGTCGGGACCGTGCAGTAGGTTACTATCACCAGGCCATCCCAGGTGGGAAAGGGTGCTGTCCCTCCACCTGCTCCCCCTAGGCAGTTGGGTGGCTGCCATCTTCCAGAGGCCACTGGACAGTCAGGTTTGGGCCCACAGTGACAAAACACGTGGGGTCTCACGTGATGGGGTGGAGCCGGCCCTTTCCTTCCCACCCCAACAAGCTCCCAAGTCACCGCCAATGAATGGCCTCTCTGACTCCTGATCAAGCTGCTTAATGGCCATGATCCTGAAACTCAGAAATGAATCTCAGAATCCAACGACTTTTGGCAGAAATGCGTCTGGTCCCTGCTTTAGGTTATGGGCGCAGGGTCAACCCAGGTGGGAAGAGGTTTTGTGCCTTGGCCTGTTCCTCTGGGCAGTCCGGTGGCCACCATCCTCCTGAGGCCACTGGACAATCAGGTTTGGGCCTGCAGTGACAAGACACGGGAGGCCTCACGGGATGGGGTGGAGCTGGCCGTTTCCTCCCCACCCCAACGAGACCTTGAGATGTTGCCCACGAACAGTCTTCCTGGCTCCTGATCAAGCTGCTTAACAGCCATGATTCCAGAGACTCAGGAATAAATCTCAGAACCCAGCAGGTTTTGGCAGAAATCCCCCCAGATTTAATCATTAAAATTTCAGAATTTCAAAATCTTGTGTTCACTACTGCAACCACTCAACATCATATGTTATTCGTAACCAGCAATAGAAACAAATTGTCTACCATTTCCTTTTCAGCAGATCTGAGTGTTGGGATAAAATCCCAAATAATAATGTTGGGTCTGGTGTCAAAATATTGAATGTAATCAAAGTAGAGAGAGAGAAATGTGGAAATCATCTACCCCACAGGTAGGGGGCGGGTGTGGGATGGGGTATACTGGGGTTTTTGGTGGTGGAGAATGGGCACTGGTGAAGGTACGGGTGTTTCATTGTATGACTGAGACTTAAACCCGAAAGCTTTGTAACTGCTCTCACGGTGATTCAATAAATAAAATTATAAAAAATTTAAAAAAGTAAGGTGGAGTTCATGCCCAATTCAATCAACTAATCACTGGCTGAATAAATAGCAGTACTCCTACATAAAAAAAAAAGAATTAGTATAGTTCTGGTGGCTGTATTATATAATATCTCAACAAAAGGCATATCATTTACTGATCACAGTGACCCAGCTATTGTGTAAACATTAGAATTTAAAAAGAGTGTCAAAATCATCAATATAGAAGTTAAATAGCAGTTTCCTTTTAAATAATTTGCAATAAGTGTAAATATGAAAATAGAGTAAATTGTAAAATGAAGTTTAGGCAAGAATTTTTTTAGGGGGCTGAAGCAATAGCACAGCAGGTAGGGTGTTTGCCTTGCATGCAGCCGACCCGGGTTCGATTCCCAGCATCCCATATGGTCCCTCGAGCACTGCCAGGAGCAATTCCTGAGTGCATGAGCCAGGAGTAGCCCTTGTGTATCGCCGGGTGTGACCCAAAAAGCAAAAAAAAAAAAAAATTTTAGGATATTGAGTTTTGAAGGGCTGGAGCGATAGCACAGTGGTAGGGCATTTGCCAGCCTGGTCAAGCCAGGTTCGCTCCCTCTGCCCCTCTCGGAGAGCCCGGCAAGCTACCAATAGTATCTCGCCTGCACAGCAAAACCTGGCAAGCTACCTGTGATGTATTCAATGTGCCAAACTCAGCAACAACAAATCTCACAATGGAGAAGTTACTGGGCCTGCTTGAGCAAATCAATGAACAATGTGAGGACAGTGACAGTGACAGTGAGTTTTGAAAGATATTATGTATTTAATTATACAATAATTTGAATGCATATTTGATTATATCCACAAAGTAATAAAAAAGTTATGAAATGGAAATAAAACAAAGTTTGATGAGTTGATATTCTGTTTCTATTAGTTTAATATCTGTTCAGATTGGCCTTTTATTATTAGAATGGTTGTTAAAATGTTTAATATTACCCATAAATATAATAATTATAAATATTTTTATATTCTTGGAATTCTAGAGACATTGATATTAGTGATGCATGTTATCCTCATCCTCTAACTGTTCAGAATATAGTGGGAAACAAATAATTTCAAGGAAATGAATGAAGAAAATATGTTTATTCATACATTGGGACATTTACAGAGTACAAAAAAGAGTTTTACCAGGTATATGCAACAGCATTGGTGACTAGAAAAAATTCATAAGCAGATTATGCTTAATCTAAGTCTTGGAAGGTGGGTGTATATGAGCAAGTTTGTTTGTTTTGTTTTTATTTTTAAATAGGAAACTACAGAGCAAAAAACATTCTAAGATGTGTGGAATAAAGACAGAGAGAAGAAAATGGCCTGGCATGCTTAGAGACTGTGGGTGATTAAATACTAGACCATCAGGGTAAATGTATGAGATCTGAAGAGAGAAAAGTTGGGAGGACAGGATAGAGCTCATGGAAAATTTATATGCCATATCAATTAATTCAACATCATTAATTAAAGCTCTGTTTTCTCTGCCAGGTATTTATTAAAATGAAAAATTTATAGTCTATGATAATTTTTATTTGTATTTGAAAATAGTTTTATTCCTGTTCAAAGATCTCAAATGGATTTATATCTCAAAGTAAAACTCAAGTTCTTTTTATTACCAAATCTGGTTATGAGTGCTCTAGTCATCATTCCAGCCTCATTTCCTATAAATCTTCACATAAATTACTCTTGTATTTCTTATGGCTGTTCTTGCTCAAGAGATGAGAGGATCAGGGAGGGACTTAACCTGATTTTAATGTCCTTTTGATAAGTCCTATAAATATCAAGAAAGCAGTTGTAACCTGTATCTGGCTTCTCAGTGGTAAAGTCTGGGACTTAAAGATATATATTGTGAAGTCATTTGCACAGAGTGTCATATCACACTCTTGATATGAGTATTTGAGAGACAGGAGATATCTAAGTCTTGGGGAACCACAATGTCTCAGAGACCACTGGAAGAATATGGCACCATAAAAGAGATAGACCAGTATCTTCCCAAGAAGTAGCACTGTAGCATTATCCTCCTGTTGTTCACTGATTTGCTCGAACAGGCACGAGTTGTATCTCCATTGTGAGACTTGTTACTGGTTTAGGCATATCCAATAAGACACCGGGAGGGTGCCAGGCTCTGCCGTGTGGGCGGGATACCCTTAGTAGCTTGCTGGGCTCTCTGAGACGGAGGCAGGAATCGAACCCTGCTCGGCCTCGTGGAAGGCAAATGGCCTACCCACTGTGCTATCGCTTCAGCCCAAGAAGTAGGGAAAAAATAGTGGAGTGTTCTGGTGGAAGCCCGGAGGTTGAGAAGGAACAACTGGTATCAACAACTCTTTAGAGAAGTTGCTGAGGAGAATATGAAGCAGTTGCAGGAATAAGACGTGTGGTCAAGGAAAGATGGCAGTTTTCAGGGGTGAAATTTGAGCACACTTCAAAGTTGATGTGGGGGAAAATGAAGGGAAAAATTAAAGAGATAAATGGAAAAAAAGAAAACAGCTTTCTCAGTCTTCAAAATAAGTAGGTAAAAAGTGAATGTGAAGATAAGGGATACAAATATATCATTGATAAGGTTTATTAATAGTTATAGCCTACAAAAGGGGATTCACCATTTTCTAGCATGTCTTCAAATATTTTTTTAATTGCCAGCTAAAATAACCCAAGTCCTAAATAAAATATAATGTGAGTCATTCTCAGAGATAATGGTGTAAAAATGTTCCACAACTCATTTTGGTAAAACAAACTTTTGATAAAATCTATTTACATTTTAATGTGAGCATGCAAAAGTTCACAAAATACAGAGAGCTGGCCAATTATTTACAGATGTATTTCTTAGCTGATGTTAATAGTTTTTGGAGTATTTCAGTTATTTATTTCACCAAATTTTCTTCCAGTTCACTCAAGCTAATACAATAATCTTGTTCCAATAAAGGTATGTTTTACAGATTCTTTTCTACAACTCATATTCAATTTCATATGGAATACTAATGGAAGTTTGCTTGATTTAAAATTATGTTTCATTAAAAGATAAAATGCATAATTAAAATGCTAATTTTCAATACCAATTTAAATTATGCACATAGATCTTCTGAACAAAAATATAATTTTTATTAAATTACTGCATTAAATAATGTTATAATCATTGCTGATATTTTTTCAGAGCTTAGCAAAGTATATGATTCAATTTTCTTCTAAATTTGGTTAAAACCTTTATAGCTTTATTCAATTTTTTCCTTAAAATTCTAAAACATCTCTGGTTCTAGGAGCATTCTCTATTCATGAAAAATGGGGTAGTTCTTATTTCCAGTATAACAGCTTGAGTACATGAAACAAGTTGTTCTTATTGGATATCATTGCCTTAGCACCATCTGTGCACAACTCAATACATCTCTTACATGTTATTGTTTATCTTAAAGTTATCGATAAAACAGCTTTAATTTTAAAAGCCTCTTAGAAAATAAAAACTCTCCTCTAGTATTAAGAGTTAACAAATATTATATGACAAATGCCAAAAGCTTAGTTGAGTTGTAAGTAAGGGAATTTATCCTAGAGTTTTTATTGAGTATTATAAATCTTTTTTCAGAATTAAAAATGCTCTTCTACATAAGGGCCATAGCTGTCATTGTATGATAAATTGTTGTATGTGACAGAATTGCCACATCCCATTTGCTTTGTCCGAGAGAGAGAATCACTTGCACGGTTTCACAGCCAAGTAGTAATTGGGGTCTCAGCAATTACTTGAGTAACTCTAGCCTTGGCAATTGAACCCAATATTATAAACAAGGCTTCTGCAACTTTTGCATTTTCATGTCTTCCCACCCTATGCTGAAGTTTCTGATTACCTTAATAACTTGCTTCTTTGTTTACAAAGACTACACAATGGTAGTATTTGTACATTTGTACATTTGTACATTTCAAAATTGTTATTTGTGATAGTTTTCTTGTCATAACTTTGAGTGTTCACTACTACATTCCACCTGGTGACAGAAGTTTACATCCATTGAAGTTCAAATTTCAAATATAATTATTACCATATTTTCATTGTATCTTTGCTTTCTTCATAGCTTTCGTAGTAGTCGCAGATGATTTTACATGATTTGTCAATTTTATCTCTTTGCTCTTCTGAAGATATGTGACTAATTTCACTACAGTCACCATTTCACTTGTATTTCCACTAATATCTTAGAATATTTTAAAAGGTTGAATTGTAAAACACTTGTTCATAACAAGTTGCGTGAGAAAAGGAAATAAAAAAATATATACTTCCAATCACAACTTATAATTAAAACTTTTCATATTAAATGTCAGAATCATGATATTTGAAATATTATTTCATAAATATGCAAAAAATTTAGAATATCTAAGAATCCATTTTAGTGACTAAATAACATACTATTCTTAATAACAGTTTAATTAGAAGTTCTTATAGATTCTTAATATTGTTATAGTTTAATTAAAAGTTCTAATAGGCGACTTTAGGCAGAATCTGAAATTTGTGTGACCTATGTTGGTCTATTAACTTATATTTCATCTCATATAAACATAAGACAACTGGTAAATTTACAGATTAAGTGAAATTATTTATGCTAATGCTCAGAAGAAAATTAATTATTAATAAATGCTAACCACTATCTAAAAATAGTATATAAGAACTATTTTTAAGTAAATTTTGTCATTGTAAACCTAGTATTGGAATTTGTATTTTCACAAAGGCTTATAAATTGAAGTTCTAATGTAAAGAACAAGCAAATCAAAAAATAAAAATTCACTTTGACTATTCTAAAGCAACTTTTAACCAAAGGAATTTATGACTAGAGCTGAACTTTTTATCAAGGTTTTGTAGACTTATTTTTGTAAAAATCATTTAATTTTCCAAGGTCATGAAGCCCACAACACTCCTGGTTTTGTTTGTTTGAGTATCACACTCAGCTGTGCTCAGAGCTTATTCCTGACTCTGTTGAGGGATTACTCTCGGCGGTGCTGGGAAACCAGGTGTGGTACTGGGAATAGACCCTGGTCAGCTGATTGTAAAGCAAGTGTCTCTGGAACCACAATTTATAATCTTAAAGTTCATGTTAAATTGACCACGAGTTATACTAGTTAATTCATAGATATTCTCTAAATAAATTATTACAGCAAGACTGTGACATTGAATTTGCATAATCGTGCTTTCTAAATTAAAGCTGAGGAATCTGAAGCATTAAAAAAAATAAAACTGTAATTTACCAATAACTACAGAGAAAGGTACTAAGAAAACCATGATTCAAATTCAATGTATTTGTATTGTTAAGAAATGAATCTATTTTTGTCTTCTAACAAAGATCTAAATTCATCTCCAGCTTAGTTGCTGGAGTTACTTAGTAAGGTCACATTTCAAAAATATTAGAATTTCTTTCAAAGAAATTCACAATAGGTTGCTTATGCTATTTGTTTTATGCTATTTTTTTTATTGTTGTTCTTGGATGATATTTAGCAGAGCTCAGTGTTTTCTCCTGGATCTGTGCTCAGGGATCACTCCTGGAAAGTGCTGTACCCACTGTCCTATTTCTCCAGTCCCTATATTATTTATTTTAATGTTAATAAAAGCCTGTTATTAAAGATGATGTTCAAACTTATTTTATGTTTGTTATTGGCCATACCTGGCAGTGCCGAGGTGCTTAATTCCTGGTGGTTCTGAGAATAAAATTAGAATCTGCCACACACAACGTCAACCCCTTACTATCACCCCAGCCTAAAAAAAATCTTATTTTATTTTCTGAGATTTCAGTACCATACTAAAGCAGCAGTCTTTATTTACTATAGTCCTGGCTTACTTCCCAAGTTCCATTTTTTTTACACTGAGATATCTTCTAGATAAGACTATGGCATTTTTTTACAAGTTTTCCTAATTTTTACAAGTTTTACAAGTTTTCTGTATTTTTTCAAAATAAGTATCACGAGGTAACAAAGCTTTACATGCAATCCACTGAAAATGTCCTAATCTGAGTATATGTCCATTTGTCATTAACAGGGGAGCCACTTTACACTGTGTTAGAGCAGAATATTGCTTAGATAAGTACAGAAATAGACTGACCTTATGATAAAAATCTTACAGAGGACATACATTTGAATTCAAAATATGTTCAGGGAATATTAGGGAGTTTTCTTGGGGCTGGAGCGATAGCACAGCGGGTAGGGCGTTCGCCTTACAAGCGGCCAACATGGCCGACCCGAGTTCGATTCCTCCGCCCCTCTCGGAGAGCCCGGCAAGCTACCGAGAGTATTCGATATGCCAGACACAGTAACAACAAAGTCTCCAATGGAGACGTTACTGGGCCCGCTCGAGCAAATCGACGATCAACGGGAGGGCCTTTACCTTTACCTTTACCTTCTTCTTCCTAACTCTCTTTATAAATATATATTTCTCTTACAAATTGTATTATACTCTTTATACCTATACAAAATTATTTCTTTAGTAAAACATATGTAAGACTGACTGGGGGGTATAATCATCTCTTTGTAGTGTATTTTGAATACTATAGAACCCTCTCTATTTATTCATATGAAAAAAGATATTAATAATTTTATGCATATCCTACATATTATGAAGATTCAATGATGTATGTTATCTGTGAATAAAGATAAATATTATTTCAGTATCTTTATTTTATTTTACTATTTTTTATATCTTGGTATAATTCCTTTCTTTAGACATAGAAACACTTATTGTCAAGCTTAATTTAGTGATAATGAGCTTTTTTGATTTTTTAGTGTTATAGAGTGTTCTGATGCATATTATTTAATAATGCTGCACACATACAGAAAACTGAGTAGTATAGAAGAAATATTTTATATGATGTTTTTGTATTTAATACATGTTGCCAAATTATTCTTCATGGATTCTGTAATAACAGTGTATGGTAATATTGCTTTCTTCTTTCAGAAGATATTGACAATTTAAGTTTTTGTTAAATACGTCTCTGAAATGCAACATGCCTTAAGAAATATTTCTGTGCTTGAGGGAAGAAAACACACTGAACTGAATTTGAATGAAATAAAATCATTTAATGTGTTTTAGCTTTTATATACAGATTGAGAACTCAGAGAATTTAAAAGGAAATATAATCCAGGAGAAAGTAAGAAAAGATATCATCACTTAATTTCTCCAACACTTTTCTATCTCAATAGAGTACTAATATTTCAATGTCAAACAATAATTAACAAGTTAATTTCACTAATTTATCACTTTAAAAAGTTTAATTATTTCTATAGATCATTCTGGATCACTTTACATTCAATTAGGAAATAAAAGTAGTGGACCTGTGGTATTATAATTCAATTTATATAACATTATGGTTTTATAACTAGCTCATATTATTGAAATAACTTGTCTCAAAATTGGATTTTTTGATTACTGGTCTGTGAATTCCTACAGACTATGATTATACAGAACTAATGATGAAGCTCCTAGGAGACCCTTTTGTCTTCATTCTCATTAGGCCCATTACCCCTGGGTCAAGGCCTGAGCTGTGCCAAAGGAATGTCTATCTAGGCTTCCCTCTCATTATCGAGAACAAGAAAAATAGGATGTCCAGAAGTTTTCTGGCAAGGCCATAGCGTCATACACTCACAGTTAAGCAAATGGAATAAGCCTGAACACTTAGAAAGACTTTTTTTTTTTGAAAGATTATGCTATAGGTATATTGGGACAAAGATTTTTTTTTCTACTTTCTTTTTTTATGTTGTGACCACTGAAGCTTTGAACACCTGCTTCCTCTCCCGGTTTTGTTACTCTCAATAAAGAGACTCCTATCGGAGAGCAAGAGGTTAAGTGGCCAGAAATACGGCACCAAAGCATGATACTGTAAAGCAAGAAATCTATTTGGAGAGCTAATGTTTAGGAGAAATTGCATCTTGGAACGTTTCCAAAGAGCAACTTTAAAGGAAAAAGAGATAAAATTTGAGCACTGTAAATGAAAACCTTCTTTATGAGTCCTTCTTGAATAGACTAGATAGACTTAGAGGAAGTCAGATAGGTGATTAATCAATAAATAAAATACGTGTGCATATGAAACAGGTCTGTGATGAGAAAGGGAGGAAAGGTTTAAAAATCAAAGATAGGAGGAAAAACTGTTGGGAAATATTATCTGAAGAGAAGGATGGGAGTCCAGACCACTCACTAAAAAAAGTTCTTTCTAGGACAATATTTTTATCAAGATTCTAGCAATGAACAATAACAGAATTATGTAGGCCCTATGCACCTGTGTGTTTGCCTTCAGCGTGTCAATGTTGAGAAACATTCTCATCTTAATTTCCTCCTAACTTAGCTTGGAAGAAAGTGGAGGAAATAAAATGTAAAAGAGGAACAGACAACAGAAAGACAAACATCATTCAAATGAAGACAAATGTTTTATAGCACTGTCCTCTCATTGTTCATAGATTTGCTCGAGCGGGCACCAGTAATGTCTCCAGTGTGAGACTTGTTTTTGGCATATTGAATATGCCAAGGGGATCTTGCCAGGCTCTGCCGTGCAGGTGGAATATTCTCGGTAGCTTGCTGCGCTCTTTGAGGGGGAGGGAGGAATCGAAACTGGGTCGGCCTTGTGCAAGGCAAATGCACTAACCCCTATGCTATCGACTGCAATATATTATATTAGGTATTTCTGTATCTTACATTTCAGTTTCATTTGCAACCATTTTCCTGTGTGTAAAAGTAAATTATGGGACAATGTACTTGCTTTTTACAAAATTTGATAAAATATTAGTTGTATATTATTTTCTTTGTCATACTATACATACTGCATTTAGATTTTATTTCTTCTTATAAAAAGTCATGTTTCTTTGTTCTTTTAGGTTCTATTCTGTATAAATGCCAAACCTAAAATTATGCCCTGTAAAAAAGTTAAAAGGTTAAGCTCAAAAAGTCTACATGAGAAAATTAACCCAACACCAAACAATTTTGCATGTGCTGACCCATAAGAAAATTGAACACCAAACCAGAAAACAGGAAGAAAACAAAAAAATGCATTTTTCTCTTTCTCACTGAAAATGTAGAGAAAACAAAAAAAAATCCTACTTAAGTTTAAATCCCCAAATGGTCCTGCTCTGAAGAAATTTTCCTATGTGCATATATTTTCTGCCTATCAACAGTGCCCAATAAAATATTAAATCTCATAAATGATACAGCTAAAATGTTGTTCGTCTCCATTGTGTGATTTCCTGGTCCTAATCACAATCAGATTTCTCTGTGCTCAACCACATGATCACCAATAGAAAAGACTATGAAGCTATATAGTTCACTCAATTTGGCAGCAGGGGACTGGGGCGGGGAAAACACCCGGCTGTGCTCAGGGCTTCCTCCTGGCTCTTCACTCAGGGACCACTCCTGGTGGCAAACAGGATCACTCAGTTCTTTCACTTTTTTAGTGAGGAAATTCAGTTTGTGTGCATTAAAATTCAGAATAAACGTAAGTACCATACTTGAATAGAAAGCGTATGAGTGATTTGTCATACTTAACACTGAGAGCAACAACTTGTCTTTTTCATAGATAAAATAATGTTGAGGCTTTTTTTAAATTTAAAGCAATTACAACCAGTGAGTTAAATAGGAATAATTAACTACTTTGGAAATACTGTTAAATAAAATTTTTAAAATATAAAGACTAGAAATTACAGCATGGGAAAGAAGAATTCCAAACATGCGTCTGACTGCCTTTATCTCGATATTTTCTCCAGAGTGCTTATTTCGCAGGTGGTGCCACAGAGCATGGAGCAGGTGCAATGCTGATGGCATTTCCCATCTCCTTTCTTTCAGAGTCAGCTGCTGCTATCACGTAGATCATTACATATCCCATATTCGATTTCCTCTTTTATAAAAAGAGGGTATTCAATCGGATGATTTCTAGAATCTTCTTCAGCTCTTATGCTCCTCTCTTTATACAACTACCTTTGTGGGTTGTGACAAGGTAGGAAGAGATATGAGAGGAAGAAAATTTACCTTTATTGACTTTTGTTCTTTTTATCGCCCAAATAATACTTACACAATACTACTCCTCTTGTCTTTTTGCCAGATAAATAGCTGGTGTTTCCCATACACTGACTAGAATGAGGGAGCTGGGAATCAGTGACCACGGCAATAAATCCTGTCTCTTTACATGCCAGTATGCTCCTTAATGTTTTTAACTTTGCCTAAAATTGTCTCTGAAGCAATCTTTAGATGAACAGAAACTACTTCCCCAAGTCCCAATGTTCTCCTTCTGTTTATTGTCTGAAATAAAATAATATTACCCCAAAAATCAAGAACAGTTGGCTTACACCTTAGTTACTGCTATGGCTTACCAAGGCACATTTTCTTATCAGTCACTCTATGAACTCTGTACATAAAATATTATCGCTAGCTCTCAGAATTCTTGTGGGAATAAAATAAGCAAATATACATATTAATATATTGAGATCATATAAATATTCAGGCCAATGATATCTAGAAGCTATTTTTTAAAGTTGACTTGGCAAACTAATAGTTTCAGATAAAAATACAGTTGAATTATAGATCAGTCCTTCAGTTAACATCACTTGGTCTTGGTTTTTTTGTTTTGTTTTGTTTTGTTTGTTCTAAATAAAAAAAGTGCCACATAAATGACTACTTACTATGTTTTTAAGCAACTACATTTAAAACTTATATAGAAACAGCATTATTAGTCATTGTTAACATGTAATAATATTCATCAGAAGGTCAACTATTTCAATGTATTTTTATTTTGTTTTCATTTTATGATTTTTATATGGAAATATCTACTAAGAAAGTTTTGAAGACAAATTCTTTCAAAATTTAATGACTTTCATTTTTAGTACTTCCTATTTTCATTTAGCTTTTACTCATGGAACTCACGTAGCTCTGCTTTTAACATAAACATTTGAAACTGTAAGTAGACTTTCAAGAATCATTTTTTATTTTACTCAAACCGCTTTACACATCTCTTTTCCCTTCTGAGTTGGTGTTACAGGTTTTGTGAAAGAATTTTTTTAAAGTCAAGGGAGGGAAAACATTTTCTTCCATAAATAGTTCCTTCCTCATCCACAATGTATTTCATTGAGGGATTTTTTTTCAGAAGGTTTATTACTCTAGAAATGCAGTCCTACACACCCATGATGCATGTGACTTCTTTTTGTTCCCTTTCAGACACATCCATCTTTCTGCCTCTGCCATGACATCATCCTATTCCTTTTCATCTAAATCCACTTAACTAACCTCTTTCTTTAACCACATCCTTGTTATTCCCAAAATCTTTCTGGGAGAGCCACAACAATTTTTATAGATGAGAAAGATAAGGAAAACAGAGGGTAGACAACATCCTTGGGGTTCAAGCCACATCTGTGTACAAATCAAAATCCATGTGTCTGAGAGAGTTGTCACTCTTTAAACCTCACTCAGGCCATCTCAGACTGGGAAACTGTTGTGCTCTTATGAGAGGTTTTTCAATAAAATATCTATCACTAAAATATTTCATAGAGTAGCTTAGAAGAAACTGCAATATCCTATAAGAATGGAATAATTATTTTTAAGTTTTATAACTTTGGTTACTAAAGACTATTTGGAATGTCTACAACTGCTCCCAGATGAGGTCTGCATTTTTAAGTGGCTGGGAACACACTTCTCCCTTCGAACTTCACATTTTGACTTTTTTTTCAAGAGGAAAGAAGCAGAGGTTTCAGTTACTAAGTAAACAGTCTATAAATGTACATCCTGTCTATAGAAGCAGAAAATATGAAACCAGAAAATTCTCATGAGGGAAGAAAGAGCAAAAGCTTCACAGTCATTTTACAAATACCTGTGTTCTTCAAGACGATTCTTCTTTTCTTCCCTTATATCATTTCTCTTCCTCCCATTCCCCTTCATTTCCATAATTTATCACTTCTACTACTCCTCTCACATTTCATTTGTTTCTGAACCTCTTTTGCAGCTGCAACAAATTATTTTAAACCTGTACCTTTAGTCATTAGAGAAAAAATTTAAAGTATATATTCTCTTTCTTTCTTTATCTGCATCCATTAACCACCCATCCCTCCCACTTGCTCACTTACTTCTCTGTCTATAATCCACAGTAGGTTCTTTCTCTTACTCTCCACACATAAGAAACCACAAAGCCTCTCCTAGTGAATAAAAATAAACTCTATTAGAACATCACATATTTTTTCCTTGGCGAGGTGTTAATAATATTCAAATTCTAGTATATACTTGATAAATTTTATTATCATGTTTATTATCAGGCACATTTACAGTACAAATCAAGAGCAGGTGGTTTATCTGTTTATTGAGGTAACCCTGGTTTACAAGAATGTACATGTTTTAAGTGTATAATTTCACACTTCTTCTAAATATATGTTGTCATACCACTCTCGCCACTAAAATATCAGTATTCCACCAACATAGTGCATTGAACCCCATTACCCCTTCAAACCACCTCATCTCACTTAAATAATCTCGGTTTTGTGGTCAGAATTCAGGGGTTTGTTTTTATTTGGGTTGATCTGTACTCTTGTTCTGTTTCTCTATATCTCACATATGAATGAGATCATCTGGCATTTGTCTTTCAAGAGGAGACAGTTTTTGAAATTTGGTATTAAGGCAGTGTAAGTTAAATCAACATTAAAACGAAAAAATGTAACTGATAAAAAAAAAGTTCCTCATACAACTACAGAACTAAGTAGCAGTCAAGAATGAACGTTTTGGAGAAAGGGGAGGGTTCCTCTGTAGTGTTCAATAGATAGGGGGCATTTCTCCAAGATACTCACTCAACAAACCAAGAAAAAGAGTTCAATGCAAAAACGTAACAATGAGGTGCTATTCTGGCACTGGGTACTGGGAACCACCAAAATTATCCCAACAATTCTTTGGAGCCATTAGGGCCACATCCAACAGTGCTGGGCATCCATTTTCACACCCTTGGGTGCTGGGGAGCCATGCAATATTACAAATAGAAGCAGTGTCTTGTGTAAGCAAAGTACATACCCCTTAACCTCCGTGATATCTCCCAGGTGGCCTGGCAGGAACATTTGACAAAATAAAAAATAAGGAACTAGAGTCTATAAGGGACCACTTGCTTTCTGTATTTGGTTAATGCTGTCCAGTAAATATTAAAACAGCTGATAATGAAAAAACAATTTAGGGGAGCATCTTCATGGACCATACTGGAAAACCTTTGATCTTAGTTTTGAACAGCCCTACTTAAATAAAAGCTTCTGTGGAAATTTATTATATTGGAAGTCCTATCAATAGTTTTGTAAACTAAACTTTTAAAAATAGTAAACATCTATGATAACAAAACTAAGTAGGGCATTTTCTACTCTGTGGTCAAAGACAGGAGGTTTTGATCACTAAGTCACAGAAGAGCAAGTATTCTAACCTTCTAAATGTTCAAGAAGTTGTGTGTGTATGTGTATGTGTGTGTGTGCGTCCACATGTGTGGTCAGTATAATCAGCAATCAGTATTATAATTTTGCCTGAAATGCTAAATGATCTTTGAAATATAACTTCAAAACTGTCAGAAGTACATAATTTCACTTCACACATGAAAACAGAATACTACTGGGAAGTAATAGCACTCAACAAAAAATATACTCATGTATATTTACCTCACAAATACTTATTAAATACTTAATCTGTGACTTACAAGATACTCTCAAGTTGCCCTACCTTCTTTACTATCTCTCCAGGCCTGGGTTCTAATAGCAAGTTGTTTGGTATTTTTTGATTCACTACTATCAGTCATTAATTTTAATAGAATTAACAGAATTTTTGCAATGATAGCTTAAAATCATTTTCCAGGTGAAATCATATTAATATCTTATGAATCCTTCGCAGTAATAAACTATTCAAGAAACAATGAAAATTTAAAATAGCTCAAGAGCTGTCAAAAGATGGAAAAAAACTGGGAATTAATCCAGAATTGACAATCCTTTATCTGTAGATTCACATCAAAACAGTCACTAAAATTTTCCTTTATCAACACTACACTGCCAACTGAACATAAACTATGAGGCAGGGAAATACAGAACATGCTCTTAAAGATAAGAAAACACACCACATTATATATATTCATATATACACTCACAAACACTCAGTATTGGTACAACAGTTTTAAACTGTCACTATAGTTCTTCAAACCACAAACGGTGTCTCCACCATGCAGGAAGAAGAACTAAAGTATTTTCAGCAGTTCTCTCTTACAGTGTTTTCTTTTCTGTTGATAGTTTCTCTGAGTCTTTGTTTTGCACTGAAGGTCAAGGAAACTGTGAGCTGTAACCTTTGATGCCTCTCACCTGCTGATTCTCATGTCATTCTTCTAAGTTAACTATGACATCCTTTGAGGTACACAACTGTACATGGAGGGGATGACCTTCAGAGACTTGGGGAAGAAAGACTCACATTTTACACCTGGACTTTAATCCACTTTTGTTTCAAAAGAAGAATTTAACTAAGCATACTCATACTTCTTGGTTTCAACCGTGGCAGTACTCACCAAAGTAAATTATATATCTCATTCAGTATGATTCCCATAGTTTCAAAAAGAAGTAAATATCTCTGTTTCCTGGTCTCTCTGACTCTCAAAATTTTTCTTTGATACTGAGTAATTTTTTTAAATGTCTAGTATGTAAATATACATAATATAGAAATACATTTTGATGACTAAATGGCTTTTGATGGATAAAATTCAGGGTTTTTTTTTAGTTCAGGAATTTAGCACAGCAATAACCTTTGTTTATCACTGAGTGAGATCCAACAAAACAACAAAAGAAATCATCATACACTGAGTGTGGAGTTAAAAGAGATTTTTTAAAAGGCAGGCACCCATTAACACATAGTAAGTGCTATTTCCTTTCCATTGTACAGGAGGAAAAGTCAATATATTCAAACGTTTTATTCAGTTTTGAAAAAATTCTCTATTATTCTGGAGTAAAATGATCCCATTCAAATCATACTGTAAGGAAATAAAGTTTCTGAGGTAAGTTTTAGAACTCTGCTTTTAAATGACACACATGGCAATCCCAGGGTGTTCAAGAGGCAGGGGTAATTTAAAACCAAACACCATTTAAGTTCTAATATTCAAGGTTCAGCAGTAAAATGAAAAGAGGAAGTGCCACACTATGTTATTGTCCCTTAAAATCCTGTTTCCCTTAGAACATAAGGAGCCTTCACTTAGAAAAACTGAAGTGCTTTCTCCAAGTATGTGAAGCAGTACCTAAGAATCATTGCCACCAACCAAAAGGAAACTAGGCTTTTTTTTAAAGTTTGTTTTAGAAAACAGTGAAAAACATCCTGCAGTGATAAAGAGCAGTCCCCAGTCTCTTGCAGGAGGAAGAAGCAGGTTTATATTTCAATCTTTGAAGATCTATAGTGAGATAAACTCACAAACCAACATCTTTAAAGGGGGATAACTGATCTAGAGACTCAAACCTTTAGTTCTAGTGGAGACTTCAAAGATTTATAAGTCTTGCTTACCACAAAACCAGTTTGCAACCATAGCTATTAGGCATTGGGCACCTGGAAATCACTCAGAAATAACAAAGGGGTCATTTCTGTGTCACAAAAAGAGAAAGGATGCGGGTTGTCAACTTTCCCTTTATCGTTGCTTTGTGGGTGTTCTGAAAAACACCATCCTGGGAGCAGAGCAGTAATGCCTAAGCCCAAATTCTGGATACCATGCAGAGCAATCACTGGAAATTGGCAATCTTGGCATAGATGTTTCATAAGCAAGCCTCCAAAATTTGGGCAATCTTTTCTGTGGCTTTGATGGTAAATAACAAATAAATCTTGCATGGATATGACTGTCAGACTTTTCTGTATGCAAGAAGTATTTTTGAATAGCACTTGTGTTGGATTAGAGTTCCAAGCATTTTAGGTTTAACACTGGGTTGTCCTTTTCCTCCCACAGGGAGCTCAAGTTAATTGAGTTACACCCACTCTAGTGCTCTGGGGGTGGGGG
This sequence comes from Sorex fumeus, assembly GCF_029834395.1. Taxonomy (NCBI): domain Eukaryota; kingdom Metazoa; phylum Chordata; class Mammalia; order Eulipotyphla; family Soricidae; genus Sorex; species Sorex fumeus. The sequence goes on along the minus strand of NW_026606066.1, from coordinate 34,654,465 downwards.
GGCACATTCAGTTCCACCAGGGTTCTCTCAATTCTGTGTGTTTATCTTTAACCTCTCCTTTGTGTTCTTCTTCCCCTATCTGTTAGTCACAAATATATTCAAATCACTGTAACATGTAGAACAACTTTCTGATGGCCCTGGATTTTGTGTGTGTAAATGAAATATTGCTGTTTTCTTTCCTTTATGTCCTTCGCATAGTTATATTTTAGAGCAATGTCCTTCTTGTATAGGTACAGGAAGACAGTAAATGTTATACTTTTGTAACATGGGAGTCAATTGACTCCAAATAATATTTACTCCTAGGCATCCATCATATTTACTTGACTTTAGCCTCAGTTGCCCTTAGATTGACCTTCATCTATTGGATGGAGGAACTATCATGGGCCCCTAATGCACCTGGGTACTCAGGTTACTGTGGGATGGTGACAACACACACGTATTCTGAAGATATTTTGAATCTTTTTTCTATCACTTAGCTGCCTAGCCTTGGGTAAGCTACTTAACTTTCTCAGTTATTAATAAGCATTGTACTAGTATTTACTGTATAGGGTTCTTAGGATGATTACCTGGACTGATATTTTACTTATACGTAAAAATGGCAGATTCACAGGGAATTTTTTCAGAGATATGAATTTCAAGTAAATATGATGCAGAACCCAAATACTGTACCAACTCTGTACATTTTGTTTTTAATCTAAATGAAGTTATTTCATTGATAATACTCTTGAGAATAATTTATACTGAAACATAGGAGCTACCTAATTTACAGTTGAACTTTTAGCTTCGTGCATGTAAACTACAAAATTCCTCATTTTTGTTTCTGATTAAGAACACTGTAGAGCTGGAAAGTGACTCTAGTTTCTCTGTCCTTTAAAGGAGCATCATACTTCATTGGTAGACTTAGTGGTGGATATTTGAAAATCTGCATTTAAAGATAATTTTATATATTTATATTTTATAGTGTATTTTAATTTAGACTATGTCCAGGAAATATATACGTATATATTTATATACAATAAGTTTCACGATGGAGACGTTACTGGTGCCCACTCGAGCAAATTGATAAACAACGGGAGGACAGTGCTACAGTGCTACAGGAATATAAAATTATATGTGTTTATAACCTAATAATGAGCTAGAAAGTAAAATATCAAATCAATCTTTTACTCAAAACCATAACAACACATAGTTTAAACTGTCATTCATCTTTTTTACTGATCAAATTTATCAAATGCCTAATTGAGTCCAACGAATATACCTAATTTTACAATATATAAAGCTACATGCATATTCTTTGTATATTTGTCTTATGTATGTAAGCTTTATTTAATTACAAAATAGGGTCCAGGGAAATAGTTTAGCAAGTAGTACAGCATGCCTTGCACTTGGTTGACCTGGGTTCAATTCCTTGCAATGCACATAGTGCCCAAAGCAACCATAGGAGTGTTCTCTTAACATAGAGCTAGGAGTCCTAAGCAGGAGACATGTGTGCTCCCCTAAACAAAAGAAAACAAGAAAAATAACAACTTTCCTATTGTTTATGGTTAGAACTACATAGGTAAAAAGCTTAAAGAATTATTCTCTTGTGAGTGCAGAATGGAATCAATTAAAATCATCCAACTTACCTATGGACTGGAGAGCAACCAACCCAATGGTTTTCAATTCCAGGTCCACAGTGCATAGATTAGTGCTGGTCATCAGATGTGAAAGGTTGAAAACCACTGCGTTAATGGAGGTATATTTCAGCATACGCTATTTTAATCTTCTAATCAATTTTTAATTTTGACTTCTTATTGAATGGGAACCATTTCTGATTTATCTATTTCCTCAGAATGCATTTCACATATTATATTTTGATAAAAGTAATTCAAAGAGGTAAAGTGGGTAAGTCATACCTATAGCTCATTATAAAAGGTCTTGAACAGTACAACTGTGGTTAAGCAGTAGCCATACAATCTGAGTTATAGGTACATGATAATCAATGTATTTTTTATCAGTATTGAAAAGTTTATCAGTACTGACAAATGTCCTATATATTTTTGTCTTAAGGTTGGCATTCCTTAGATCAGCTAAAATTATATAATTTTAGCTATTAGAGTAATATGATGTTGTATTTGTGTTTAAGTTCAAATAAAACCTCTCAAATGGTGTATTTTGATAACAATTAATGAGTCTAGATAGGAAGGAGGGTAATTGATGAGCAATATAAATACATTATACATATACATATTTAGCTATATATAGACATGGAGTTCTTATATATAAATTTGTCACTCACAGAAAAAGATTAGGGTCAAACTTATGTTTATGAAAGTCGTAAGACATAGTTTTCTTTAGTATAATTATTGACATCATAATAATAGCCAACACACATTTGGACATCCTTTAAAAATTATACATAAATTATATTTTCAACAATTATAAACGTATTGCAGTAATCCAGTAGAAATTCGTTGAAGGTCCAAACTATTGAATGGAAGTGACAGTGGACATTTCTGAGGGAGACACAGGTAATAGAATTGACAGAACTTGGTGATCCAGTGGATTAGGAAGAGAGGAATCAGGATGGTGATCAGATCTTTAACTCAACTGGCTAGGAGAATAGTTCCACTATTTACTGCATTTGAAACAGAGAAAGAGTAATTATTTAGAGGTTTAAATGACTGAGAAGACAAATTTGGGAACTATATAAGTTGCACTTACATTTAAATGAAGATATTAAGTAAAGAGAATGGTAACTAACAGGCTAAAAACCTAGTTTCCGAGCAAAGCTTTGGAAGTATTACGCATAGACAATTGTTGAAAACTTGAGTATATTCATTTAAGAAGATTTCTGCAGAGGAAAGTCAAAGGAAAATTTCTTTATATCTTTAAATGGGTCACTATGAATTGTTGACGTTTGCAGCACTGAAATTCTGAAAATATGTGCTATCACAGCCTTACATAATGTTTTTCAAAACTACAATGCAAGGATGGCAAAATTATAAATTTATTTTGCTTTCTAACCTCTTCACATTCTTTTGCTGCACACTGTGGTTTCCTCTAATTACCACATACCTAACCCCCCAGGCTGTTGAGGCCAGTTGGTTTCAGTTTGCACCACACAAACAAACCATGTGGCATGAGGTTAAACCCTTCTAATCCTAAATCTTGTTTACTTGTGTTTTAGAAAGTATAGACCTGCCAACAAAATAATTCAACCTTATATAGCATAATCTTCAAGTTTCTCATAGATAAATTTACCTGTGACATTATAGACGTTTTGTAATTTTCAATTTTTTAACATTTCCATATCAGCTAATGAGAAATTTGAAGATTTTACTTCTTTCTAAAGTTTGATTATCAAGACTTAAGCGATCTCTGCTTTCTGTCAATGCTATACATTACAAGGAACATTCTACTGTCTTTAAACTCTAGATTGAACTTTAACGAAGAAGCCTAATTCCAAGCATGTCTTCTGCATTTGATTAAACTAAATTGTGCCAATAACAATCTCAGGTCACACATAATATTAACACAAGTTTTAGGGTTATTTCTGTTTTTGGAATATGTCCATTGCTTTTCAGAGTCTAATCCCAGCTCTGTCCTTGGGATCTGCTCCTGGCAGTACTTTGAGGACCATTTGCAGTGCCAGAAATTAAATTCTATCCCCCTGCATGCAAAGCATGGGCTTAGTTCATTGTGCTCTCTCTGGCCCTAAAAATTCTTAAATTATTCTAAGGCTAATAGAATTGTAATCATTTTTTTGTAACATTAAGGGACTGGTAAACTTTCCTTGATAATTTGTTTTAATTTAGTCACTGTGAAATTACAAAGTTATTCATGATTGGGCTTCAGGCATATAATGTTTCAATACCAATCCTTTCACCAGTGTCAACTTCCTTCTACCAATGCCCCCTAAAACTCATTTTTCCTCCCACCCATCAGTCTGCTTCTATAAAAGGCACATATATAGAGAGAGTTCTATATATATATATAAAGTTTTTGCACTATGGTTTATAGTTTTGTTGCTGATATGGTTTCATAAAGGTTTACTATCTTTCAGCACAACCTCCTTCTTCTGGTTAAATGAATGCTTCTCTTCATCATAGATGTTGCCCCATCGCTGTCCTATTCCACAGTCTCCTGAAGTTGCATGTCTTCAACTGAATACGTTTTCATGTTTTTTGATTCCATTGCCTTTTGGTATTCTTTATTATACCACTATATTTCTCCATATATCTCCCACATATGAGAGAGAACATTCTGTGTCAGTCTCTCTCTCTATGACTAACTTCACTCAGCATGATACTCTCCAGGTCCCTCCATATAGCAGCAAATTTCACGATTTTATCTATTTTATGGCTAAGTATATTCCATTGTGTACATGTACCATAGTTTCTTTAATCACTAATTCTTGGACAATAGGGTTGTTTCCAGATTTTGGCTAGCGTGAATATTGCTGCAAGGGACATAGGGGTTAAAATGTCTTTTCTCCATTTGTTTTATGGCCCTTGGGGGTATATTCCAAGAAGTGGGGTTGCTGGTTCAATTGGAAGCTAAATTCCTAGATTTTTTTAGAAATTTCCATATTATTTTCAGAAAGGCTGGATCAGTCAACATTCCCACCAGCAGTGATTGAAAATCAGTTTCTCCTTACATCCACACCAGCATTGGTTGTTCTTGTTTTTATATTTTATATTTTGATTTGTGCCAGTTTCTGTGGTATGAGATGATTTTTACCTCATTGTTCTTTTGATTTGTATCTGCCTGATGATTAGTGATTCAGAACATTATTTCACATGCCTTTTGACTGTGTTTCTTCTTTGAGGAAGTACCTGTTCATCTCTTCTACCCATTTTTTGATAGCGTTAAAATTTTCTTTCTTGTAAAGTTCTACCACTATCTTTTATATCTTTGATATATCTGGTATATATCCGATGAGTGATGGGCAAATATTTCTCCCATTCCATGCACTGTTTTGTATTTTTGTCTTTATTTTCTTTGAGGTGCAGAAGCTTCTCAATTCAATTGTAGTTCCATTTGTTTATCTTTGATTCAAGTTACTTGATCAGTGGTGTTTTATCCTGGACGATGTCTTTATCATGGAGTCTTCTGCCTATGTTTTCCTCTACCTAATGGATTCAGATCTGATATCAAGGTCTTTAATCCATTTTTACTTGACTTTTGTGCATGGACTTAGAAAGAAGTCTGAGTTAGTTTTTTGCATGTAGCTGAGCATTTTTTTCCAATAGAATTTGTTGGAGTGGATTTCCTTGCTGTACTTCATATTCTCTACTCCTTTAACAATGTGATAGCCATGTCATACCTATTAGTATAACCAAAATCCAAAACTGAGAACTTTTTTAATAAATCAAAAAATACTTCTAACCAAAGGTTTGACTTTACATTTTTCTGTGTTGCTAATTTTTTGTGTAAGTTACTTTTTAGGCTTGACTGATAGCACATTGGGTAGGGCATTTTACCTTGCACGTGGCGAACCCAGGTTCAATTCCTCCATTTCTCTCAGAGAACCTGGAAAGCTACCCAGAGTATCCCACCTGCACGGCAGAGCCTGGCAAGCTCTCCGTGGCATATTGAATATGCCAAAAACAGTAACAACAAGTCTCAAAATGGAGACTTTACTGGTGCCCACTCAAGCAAATCGATGAACAGTGGGAGGACCAGTGCTACTACATCAACTAAAAAAATCATTCTATTAAATTAAAATATCAAATAACAATCAAGTTCTCAACTCCATGGGGTAGAGAATTATCCTCTATGAGGTGGCCATGTTTCAAGGGCTAAAAGAAGGCATTCAATATTATTTTGATAAGAAATATTGTGCTCCCATTTATATGTGGTACATAAAGAAACAAAACAAATGGATCAACTAAAAAAAGCAAACTTTTATATTACAAAACAAATTTCTAGCAGAAAGTAAGGAGTTGATAGGAGTAGATCAGGTGAAAGGGGTCAAATGTATAATAAAGGATGCAATTAGACTTTTAGTGATGAACATAATGTAGTAGATATGTTGATTTAGGTGTCCAAAAGAAAGTAATATTTTACAAACACTGTCACTGTCACACTGTTTTCCGGTTGTTCATTGATTTGCTCGAGTGGGCCCAGTAACATATCCATTTTAAGACTTGTTGTTACTTTGTTTGGCATATTGAATACATCTCAGGTATCTTGCCAGGTTTTACCAATTTTATAACCAATGTTACCTTAATTTTTAATTAAGAAAACTAAAGTGAAAAATAGTATGAACTGTAGTATGCATAAATATTTTAATTAAAAAAATAAATTGAAAAATTCATTATTTGACATCAAGTCACCTCACGGGAAAAGAATTTCTTGACTGTGGCAATGTGTATTAAACAATAAATAATAGTATCTTCACAGTAAAATCATTTATTTTTCCCCATGTTCCCATGAATATGCTGCAAATTGACTTTGACTGAACGTTCAAGGAGATGAATAACAGATATGGGTGACAGATCTATCTCTCACAAGAACATGTGTCACTAATATGCTGCCAGATATCTTTCAACATTTAAAGTAAATCCCTTTAAACTGACAATTTGATTTGGAATTCAAATATTTTATGCATATAATTTTAAACATTATATGAAATACAATTGATCAAAGCTAAAATCTTTCGGGTCTCGAGTTTAGAAAAATAATAAGTGATTGAGTGATTATCTAGTTATGTTCCCTACTATAATACTAATTTAGCACTGTAGCACTGTAGCACTGTCCTCCTATCATTCATCGGTTTGCTCAAGCGGGCACCAGTAACATCTCACAACAAATTGTGAGACTTGTTACTGTTTTTGGCATATTGAATATGTCACGGGGAGATTGCCAGGCTTTGCTGTGCAGGCAAGACCTGAGTTTGATTCCTCCGCCACTTTTGGAGAGCTGGCAAGCTACTGAGAGTATGTTAATTTAAAATAGTCAAAAAGAATTAAATTTATTCTCAATATGAATAGTCAGAGAAAAGATAATTAAGAATTGAACATACCTATATTAGAAATCATAGAGTTGAGAGATGATAGGTCTTGTTTTCCTAACACTATTTTGTAATGCATTTTGTAAAAATTAAATCATTTTTAGCATGGCCAGATTCACAGATCACAGATCATCCTGTTATTCGTCGGTTGCCTTGAGCAGGCCCCAGTAACGTCTCCTTCATCCTAGCCCTGAGATTATATTCAAGGCTCTTTAGGAGAATGAGACCCATCATTGTTACTGGTATTTGGCATATTGGGTATGACACAGGAAGTTTGCCAGACTCTGCTGTGTGGGCAGGTTACATTCGGGAGCCTGCCAGTTTGTCAAAGTAGGAATGAGATGTCACAATAAAATGTCGCACGGCCGCAAATGCAGCCGCGCGGTTCCCAGATCAGGTTTTTATAGTCTCTGAGTCTTGGCCGCTGATGGGATTACACGGCGCCAGGGGGCCAGGTGGTGGGTGTGACCCCTGCCTACTGGAATTTGGAGGATCTGGGTGGAGGATGCTCGACTCCAATCCGAGTAGGCTTGGAGATCTCGGCCCCAGAACCCACGTGGCTTTGTCCCTCTGCCGGTACCTTCAGGTGTGCGGAGAGTGGTCTCAGCATGGTGGTGTCTGGTCCTGGAGGTTGTCGGCTGCCGGAAACCTGGTCGGGGCGGGGAGGAAAGCTCAACCCGCTCCCTCCAAGGGGCCACAGCGAGGAACAGCCAGGCACGGGGACAGGAGACTGCACTGTACTCCCTCCGGGATCTGGTTTTTATAGACTCTGAGTCTTGGCCAGATTATTTGGGATTAATTAAAAGTATATCTCTAACAAAAATAACTTTGAGGAAGGAAAAGCTTCTCTTTGTGATTTGGGATATCAGTATCATAGCAATGAGATTTTCCTATTTTCACAGCAATGTTTGCTAATCAAGTCCATGGAAACATGTTGGTAGTTAGTCTAAAGAAAAGATCTGAGAGTGAATTTCTAAATGTCAGATCAAAATATCATCATACCTTTAAAAAACTTAGAGATATAAAATGGAATAAGACACAAAAAATAACTGATATCGATCAATACTTAAGAAAAATAGAAAGAAGTATAAAAGACACCAAGTCACTGAATTACCCTAGGTGGACTGATCTCCAGCTTGAGAAATCTGGGGCTCTTTCTGGATGGGGAAGGAAGATTCCCCTATTTGCAAGAAGTCTGAGAAGACCACACTGTTGGGCACGTAAGTGGCCCAGCGTCATAATTGAACCTCATCAATTCGCCAAGCCACCAAATTGCCCCAGCTCTGCAGCTCCTAAAGCACACAGCCACAAGTATAGCCATTTGACACCTACAAATTTCACAATACTAGTACCCCAGTGGGAATACAGAAAATTTAATGTGTAAATTGCAGAGAATCCAGGCTCAGTGAGCAAGAACAGTAATATGAGGGCTCAACTACCACCAGCAAGCTCAGTAAATCCTCAGACAATGAGTTTTCTAACAACATTGTGAGATATAATAATTATCCCAAATTTATTTTTACTTATCTATTATCAACAATTCTATTTGCTATTTTGTTGTAATAAGCGATATGAAGCTAATCTGTGCCTACTGAGGAGCAGGCTTAGAATGTGGCTGGGAAAGCGGGACAAAATCAAATCACAAATCATCCTGTTATTCGTCGATTGCCTCGAGCAGGCCCCAGTAACGTCTCTTTCATCCTAGCCCTGAGATTATATTCAAGGCTCTTTAGGAGAATGAGACCCATCATTGTTACTGGTATTTGGCATATTGGGTACGCCACGGGGAGTTTGCCAGACTCTGCCGTGTGGGCAGGCTACATTTGGTAGCCTGCCAGTTTGTCCAAAGTAGGAATGAGATAATAAGATGTCATAATAAGATGTCGCGTGGCTGCAAATGCGGCCGCACCGTTCCGGGAGCTGATTTTTATAGTCTCTGAGTCTGGGCCGCTGATGGGATTACACGGCGCCAGGGGGCCAGTTGGTGGGTGTGACCCCCGCCTACTGGAATTTGGAGGATCTGGGTGGAGGATGCTTGGCCCCGATCCGAGTAGGCTTGGAGATCTTGGCCCCAGAACCCGCGTGGCTTTGTCCCTCTGCCAGTACCTTTATGTGTGCAGAGAGTGGTCTCAGCATGGTGGTGGCTGGTCCTGGAGGTCTTCGGCTGCCGGAGCCCTGGTTGGGGCGGGGAGGAAAGCTCAACCCGCTCCCCTCCAACGGGTCCCGGGGAGGACAGCCAGGCACGGGGGCAGGAGACTGCACTGTTCTCTTCCGGGAGCTGGTTCCGGGAGCTGGGAGCTGGGAAAGCGGGACAATGATGTAAAAATGTCACAATAATGGTGGGAATGGTATTGGAATATTGAATGCCTGAAAGTGAATATTGAATGCCTGAAATGCATTATGAACAACTTTGTAAACCACGGTGTTTTGATTTCTTTTCAAAAAGTAAGTTTGTACTTAGCAGAACATGAAAATAATACTGTCCAAAAATCACTAATGCATAGCTAGAAATGTTCATATCATGTTCACACTCAGGTAATCAGCACCCGGATCAAAAGTATTGACAGCATTTCAAAAATCTTTTCAACCTGCCTCTTAGTGACAAATTTTTCTCTTAACTTAATAATCACTTCCCCCAACCTTTTAAAACCAGGTAATTTGATTAATAAAGGTCTTAAAAATAAAATTGTATATCATAAAAAATAATTACACAAAGAAGACTGTTGTGCAATTTTTCCATTAGTCTATCTACAGACCCATTTACTGAAGGAGGAAATGAAGATCTCATATGTATATTATATGACTAATAATGTATATTATTGGGGCTGGAGCAATAGCACAGCGTGTAGGGCATTTTTCTTGCATGCAGCTGATCCGGGTTCGATTCCCAGCATCTCATATGGTCCCCTGAGCACCACCAGGAGTAATTCCTGAGTGTAAGAGCCAGGAGTAACCCTGTGCATTGCCAGGTATGACCCAAAAAGCAAAAAAAAATGTAAATTATTATCATTTGTATCACTTGTCATCTCATTGCTCATCAATTTGCTTGGGCAGGTGCCAGTAATGTCTCCATTTATCCCTGTGGCATGCCAGTATAGCCCAATGGCATCTCTTCGCTCCAGGAGCAAAAAGAGCATAAACCGATCATTCAGAGTCTTGACAAAGAAGTCCAACCATCTCGTAGGTGGGCAGGTCCTTTGGATGTCCTGTGGAATCCAGTCAGTAATGGCTCTAGTCCAGCTGTCCTCTCTGAATCGCATTATGTGACTGCCCCATCTGATTTTCGATGCCTTGGCAAATGAGGCAGTGTCCCTGATTCTTGATCGTCAATGGAGGTCAGAACTCCGGAATCTTTCTCTCACTTGAGTGAAGTGTGATACTCCAAGCATAGCTCTTTTGATTCCTCTTTGGGTGACCTGAATAGAGTTCTCATCCTGTTTTCATAGGGCCCAGGTCTCTGAGGCATATGGTAGCACAGGAAGAAAGGTGGAGTCAAAAATATGTGCCTGGAGCTGGAGGTTCTTCATCCTCTTAACAATTCTTTGATGCTCTTGAAGTCGTTCATACCGTTTTCTTTCTTTCTTTCTTTCTTTCTTTTCTGAATTAAAAATAGGTTTATTTGAAGGTTTTGAGAAGGGGAGATGGGAGAGAAGGGGAGAGAGAGTAACATGCTTAAGAGAGAATGTGAGCTTCTAAAGGATGGAGAGAGAGCACCAGGATGTATTGAAAGAAGGGAGATGTGGGTCACACATAGGAATAAGTAGCACATGGTCTGGGCAGCATACGCAAGGCTCTTTCTTTGTTCATTAGGTTTTTTTAAATTTAGTTTTTAGTTTTTATTTATTTATTTTTATTATTAGTGAAACACCATGAGGTACAGTTGTAAACTTACAAACATTCGTGCTTGGGTTTCAGTTATACAATGATCAAGCTTCACGCTGCTCTCTTCCTCCTATGCAGTTCTGGTGCCAAGTTGTTCCTCAGGTTGAGTACTCGACCCAGATACACATAGCTGTTACATTTGGAGATGTTCCTTCTGTTGAGAGCAAATGGAACGTCAGGGACTAGTCTGTTTCTTATGAACGTTATCTTCGTGAGATTTAGTTGCAGTCTGACCTTTCCACACTCACGGTTGAAGTTGGCCAGAATTTGTGCCATTTGGCTAATATTTGGTGTTATTAGAATGATATTATCAGTGAAGTGGAGGAGGTGTAGTTGTTGACTGTCTATCTTCACTCCCATTTCTTCCCATTATAGTCTTCACATGACATTCTCCAGGGTGGCACTGAAGACTTTTGGTGAAATGGTATCACCCTATCTTTGTCTATGATCACTTCCTTGTGTGACCCCCACCTACTGGAATTTGGAGGATCTGGGTGGAGGATGCTCAGCCCCGATCCGAGTAGGCTTGGAGATCTCAGCCCCGGGACCCTCGTGCCTTTGTTTCCCTGCCGGTACCTTCATGTGTGCGGAGAGTGGTCTCAGCATGGTGGTGGCTGGTTCTGGAGGTCTTTCGCTGCTGGAGCACTGGTTGGGGCGGGGAGGAAAACTCAACCCGCTCACCTCCAAGGGGCCCCAGCGAGGACAGTGAGGCGCGGGGGGCAGTAGACTCTGCGCTGTTCTCTTCTCTCACAAAACCTCAATGAGCTTGGTCACCGTGTGGATATGGTTCACCATGCTGAATCCTTTTTGGCACCTGGCTTGCTCTCATGGCTGTTCTTCATCTAGTGTTCTGCCAATCCTATTCAGGATGACTAGAGTTAATAACTTGTAGATGACGGACAACAGGTGGATCAGGCGATAGTTGCCAATGTTGTAGATGTCTTCCTTTTTGTACAATAGAATGGTCCTTCTGGTTTTCCATTGGGATGGAACTTTGCATTCAGACAGGTAGTGTGTGAAGAGCCGAGCCAGTATATTGATGAGTACTGGTGGCAGATTCTTCAGGTGTTCAGGTCTGACCTTGTTTGGACCAGGTTGCTGTATGCTTCTTTACCAACAAAATGGCATGTCGGATTTTGAAGGGAGAACACCTTGCAGGTGCTTCCATGCTATTGAATGCAAACTTTTGGTCAACTGGCATGTTATAAAGATCTGCACGCTGACAAACATGCACCTGCCTGCATCTCTAGGCAGCACCTGTTGTTTCACTCTTTGCCAGTTGGCACCTTTGCCACTACCCACCATGATGAGGTGGTGAACCATCAAGGGGTATAATATTATACAGATAATAATTATACAGATTATATACAGATATAATTATAAAGATATCAATTATACAGATGTTACTATACATATACTAATATACATGTAATAATGTATATTGTTATATATTAATAATATTGTGCTTAATATACATATTATATATAAATATGTGTATTAATGTATACTAATGCATAGTATATGTATGTGGTCAAAATTTACCATAATTTAATTATTTCTATTATTCTTGCTTGTTTTGATTTGGAGCCACACTCAGCAACAATCCTCATGGGTTACTCCTGGCTCTGCACTCAGGAATTACTCCTGGTCATGCTCAGGTATCATATGGGAGGCCAGGGATCCAACACAGATTGGCTGAACACAAGGCAAATGCCTACCTGCTGTACTATCTCTCTGACCCCCATTTCTATTTTCTTGAAGCTAAAAGTAGGACTCAACAATACAGATCCCATAAGTCATTAGTGAAATATGTTCTCACAAAATCCTAGTATAACAGTAATGTCATGTCATGTTACATAGAGACCTATGCATAAGCAATCTGATAAACTCAACAAACAAAAATGTAGGACAAGTGTTGCTATTGTTTTTTTTTAAAATTTTTTAAGTGTTGCTATTGTTTTGATGAAGAATATATAGACTAATCTGTCTTTTGGAAATTAAAGAAGTAGAGATACTTCAAATAAATAAAATTTCAAAAGCAAAATCCATCTCCAAATCATTTCTGAGAACTGACATATCCACTGTAGCAGAGTTACCTAATTATCAGAAGTGCCTCTATCACTATCACCCTGTTGTTCATTGATTTGCTCGAGTGAGCACCAGTAACATCCCCATTTGTCCCTGGCAGAGACTATAATTAAAAAAAAATATTCTCTTTACAATACTGGACAATGACAAATCCTTGGCCTTAGATTATAAAATTCAGATTGCAAAGAAGTGAGGGGAATAATTACAGTGACATAGAGACAGTGGCAGAGGGTCTCACGCACTTTGATGGTGGTTGGGATGCAGTAACTTTGTACATCAATACCATAAACTTTAAACTACTGTAATCATATTACCTAAACAAAATAAAAAGATAAATTATATTTAAAACAGAAAATGTGATTCTCTATAATATCCTCCAGCCCCAATTCTTACCTACTTGATAGGAAGCTATAGCATTTTTTGTTTACAAGATTGCATGTAAGTTTTGCTGTTTTCAGTGATAATTCTATGTTAGAGACTGAAAAATTATTTAACTACATATATTAATCTTTTCAGTGAGCAGAAATAACTCTAAAAATAAAATTTGAAAATCAAATATAAATAACAAATAGTTACATACATACCCAAGAACTTAGTGATTAGACTTGCATTTTATTTTTATTAATACATGTTTAAGCAATAAGAATTCTTTTATCATTTTAAACTTGTAAAATAGCTTATATCAAATACTTTGTGATACAAAGAAGAATATTTAACTTCCGGTACTAACATTTTACTAGTGTGATACTGTTCTTAACCAACAATAATTTGCTGAGCATTTACTTTGATCTCTATTATCATATAATACAGTTATTATCAATTCTGAATTATAAATACAGCAATGGGAATTTAAAGAAGTTATAAGTTATTGATCCACTAGTAAAAACTGCTGGATGAAGGTTTTAAAGTTCGCTCTCACATCCTAATTTAATCCTATTTACTCTCTATTGTAGTAACTTGTGAATTTCAAATATTGCAGTACTAAAGAAATTTTACTGGTGGTGATGGTGTGGTAAAATATATTTTTTAAAGCAATGACATTTTACTCCTAAAAGTTACAGTCACATAAATTAACAACATCTCATTTAAAAAAAAAAATTAAGTTTATACCAGATGCACACAAGTGAGATCTACTAAATAAATACAAGTGTTCCATGTTTAAATTTTTAACTTTATAAGGAGAGAGAGAACAAAAGGGAATGCCCTGCCACAGAGGCAGGGTGGGATGGGGGGGATGGGGGTGGGAGGGATATTATCCATGGTGGTGGAAAATGGGAACTGGTGGAGGGATGGGTATTTGATCATTGTATAATTGAAACCCAAGCACAAAAATTTGTAAATCTAAAAAAAAAAAAGAAAACTCTAGGGCAAAAATCGTTTAGATTTGACACTTTTCTGAGTATTTGAGTATTGATGTGTTCATTTGGTAGTGTTTACATAATATCTCTGTCATGATAGTTGCCAAAAATTAATAAAATGTGATAGTATTAATGACAAAAAAAATTTTAACTTTATTTTTGTTTCCCAGGAATTATGTATAAATAAATAAGTTTAAGTTCAACCAAGACTGAGAGTATGCTTATTTGATATATGAATAAAAATTATGGCTATAGTCTTTATTTTATGTTTTCAGTCTGTAATGTTTGTGTCTTACAAACATAATGTAATTGATATTCACTTGACTGCTTATAGACCATGGATCTTATTTTTGATACTATTAAAACAATTCCCGGGCTCAGGTTACAGTTTGAAAAAAGGTAACACCCCCTCCCTAAAGCAGTTTTTTTAAACCTATCAAACACAATGGGTGAAATTACAATCATAGTTCTTAACTTTTCCAGATTGAAACTTAATATTTCTGGTCTGTTTTACTATTATGTCATCACTGACAAACTCCTGCTTCATTAGACTCTAAAATCCAATAGCTGGCAGAGACGATAAAAGTGATATATTGTCAGTCTGCCTTAACTTATTTCCCTCAAATCCTAAGTGGCTCCTTAGATTCTAATCCCTAATTATAAGATGTCATGTACAAGAAATGCAGTCTATTATATTTGCCTTTACATAAGCTCATCTTCTTTGCAATACTTTTATTTGAAACATGGATCTGAAAATGGTTTGTAGAAGGTGGTTGTCTATATCTCCTGTTCGTGGTAAGCATAAAGGAGGCTGTGGATTCTTGGAATATTGCCATGAAGACAGGTGATCCTCTACATTTTTATTCAGAGCTCATATTTCTAAGTGCTAAGAAACCACAATGATATATGACATAAAATGCATGACTAGATATTCAAGGAATTAGTTCAAGTCAAGTATTCCTTAATTCTATCTTCTAACAGTTGCTTTCTGGAGTTAAAAACTGGCTTTTCAGATGCCCTGATCTATCAAGCCATGTCATATTAGACTTCAATGTTTTGAATAGTTTTTTAAGGTCTGTTTCTCATTTCCACAGGGAAGTAAACACTGTCTTATAAGTGCAAACCATAAAGAGTGACAATTCGTGTGAGTTTTCTCAAGCTACTTATTTGCAAAAGTAAAAAACAAAACCGATCTTTAGCCTTGTTTTCATTAATATATAATCTAACAAATAGTTTAGAAATTTGTATATATAACTTCATAGACAAAGTAACAATGCTCTTTAATAACTACTTTTATTTCTATAAAAGTGTATCAAAGTTAAGGAAATTCCACATATGTCCAGTTTGTTTAATCCAGAAATCACTATCATTCTATCACAATCAATCTATGCCATTTTCTTGTTTTCCATATTCAATCAATCATAACAATACTGATTCAAATTTCCTAACAATTTCTCAAACTCATTCTATTATCTCCATCACCACTCATCACTACATCAACCAGGTTTATTGTTCAGACCACAATCATTTCAATTCAATTAATTACCAATGTCTCCTGTTTCTACTTCAATTTTATCCTCCCATCTGCATAATACTGTCACAGCGTTATTAAGAGTCTTACCTAATCATCAACTTTCCTTGATGAGAATCTTTTAATGCCACCTAAAAGTGAATTTTTTAAAATTTTTATTAGTGAAACACCATGAGGTACAGTTGTAGACTTCCAAATTTTTGTGCTTGGTGCAGATGTGGTGAGAAAGGGACCCTCCTTCACTGCTGGTGGGAATGCCGACTGGTTCAGCCCTTTTGGAAAACAGTATGGACGATTCTCAAAAAATTAGAAATTGAGCTCCCATTTGACCCAGCAATACCACTCCTGGGAATATATCCCAGAGAGGCAAAAAAGTATAGTTGAAGTGACATCTGCAATTGTTTGTTCATTGCAGCACTGTTTACAATAGCCAGAATCTGAAAAAAACCTGAGTGCCTGAGAACAGATGACCAGTTAAAGAAACTTTGGTACATCTACACAATGGAGTACTATGTAGCTATTAGAAAAGATGAAGTCATGAAATTTACATATAAGTGCTACTACATGGAAAGTGTCATATCCCCCCCCCCAAGCATATGATCATCTAATCTTCGATAAGGGGACAAGAAAAGTGAAATGGAGCAAGGAAAGCCTCTTTAACAAATTGTGCTGGAAAAACTGGACAGCTACATGCAAAAAGTGGGCTCAGGTCTCTGCCTAATTCCATGTACAAAAGTAAGATCAAAATGGATTAAAGACCTCAACATCAGACCGGATCCATAAGGTTCATTGAAGATAAAGTTGGCAAAACCCTCCATGATATTGAAGCTAATGGTATCTTCAAAGATGTGACACCACTGGCCAAGCAAGTGAAAACAGACATAGACAAATGGGACTATCTTAAACTAAGAAGCTTCTGCACCTCCAAAGAAACAGTGACCAAAATACAAAGACAGTCTTCAGAATGGGAAAGGATATTCGTCGAATACACATTCGACAAGGGGTTGATATCAAGGATATACAAGGTACTGGTTGAACTCCACAAGAAGAAAACATCCAACCCCATCAAAAAATGGGGCGATGAAATGAACAGAAACTTCTCAAAGAAGAAATCCGAATGGCCAAAAGGCACATGAGAAAATGCTCTACATCATTAATCATCAGGAAGATGCAGATCAAAACAACAGTGAGATATCATAACACACCACAGAGACTGGCCCACATCCAAAAGAACAAAAGCCACCTAAAAGTTTAAAGAGATAAATTTGAACCTGTTTAGCAGTCACACAATAAAGATTCTTTAAAATCTGGCACGTACATGGCCATCCAGTCTTCCTTCTCATTACTTTGTTCTTCCACTCCAAGGATTAGCAAATGCCATGTACTTAGTAGGCAATCAGTACTTGTTGAATTAATCATGGAATTATTTCAGGAGCGATAGCACAACGGGTAGGGCGTTCGCCTTACAAGCGGCCAACATGGCCGACCCGAGTTCGATTCCTCCGCCCCTCTCGGAGAGCCCGGCAAGCTACCGAGAGTATTCGATATGCCAGACACAGTAACAACAAAGTCTCCAATGGAGACGTTACTGGGCCCGCTCGAGCAAATCGACGATCAACGGGAGGGCCTTTTTACCTTTACCTATTTCAGGACACTGATATTAGAAGTTAAGTACCTCTTCACTATTAGTCCAAGCTAGTACAGCTACAAAATCATTTTATCACTTTCTATATTCATAAAAAATAAAATAAATAAGGCAGTATGCAATTGTAGATGTCTGTCATCTCACACTTTACAGAGGTGAATGTTTGGTACTGGTTAAAAATTCTCTCTCCCTTCTGTAAGACAGATGAAGAAATCATTGGATGAGAATGGGGCTAGACTCTAAATCGAGTTGCATTTGTTCCCATATTCATGTTCTCTATCTTTTCACACATCTTCCTTGATTTTGCATCTCACCGTAAAGGCTATATGTATTCAAACCATATGCAGGGAATTGTTTTGCATATGTTTTCTCTATTAGCTATTTCAAGGAAATTACCAGTCTTCCAGTGAGGTCTTGGAGTAATGTGTGGGCTCCAAGCAACTGTGTGCTACCTTATCATGATCCCTTATGTCTTTGACAATTTGCAATTCTATAAATCATAACAAAAACATAATTTTAAAATAATTTTATTCATATGTTACAACTCTCATAGGAAATTTCACTGTGCTTAATGTATTTAATAAATCATTAAATAAACCAAATGAAAGCAGATTGTGATATAAATAGACATGAAAGATTTTCCCTGGATAAAATTTAAGTTTACAAATGAGCTAGGAGACTTGACCAATGGGAAGGCAGACAGAATATCTTTAGGTGAGGAGAGGAGAAAGCAGTATATAAACAATATATGTTAAATGTGAAAATGATTGCTGCCTGTTTCCCCTGATAGTATCAATACAACTAGTTAGACTAATAAGTTTATATTTTATTTACCCTGAAACTTGGAGAAGTTTTTAGTTCTCATAGGGCTCATCACATAACGACAATATCAAAGCTCAAATGAGTTTCAAATTCCTTAATTGTAATTTTTCTCTGTGTGAATTCTTTAAAGCTCTCACTGCTTTCCTCACCTCTTGTCAATATACTCAATATTTAATAAAGTACAGGAAATTATATATGATTCCAAACCTTGATATTGAGTGCTAATGTATGTTGTAAATTAAAGACCTGTACGATTCTCCAAAGTCTTTTCTTTCACCAAAACTTCTCCAATTCTAATTTTTCAGCATATAAGATTAACTATATCAATAGTAAAGTAAGTAAAGTAAAGTAAAGGCCCTCCCGTTGATCATCGATTTGCTCGAGCCCAGTAACGTCTCCATTGGAGACTTTGTTGTTACTGTGTCTGGCATATCGAATACGTCACGGGTGGCTTGTCAGGCTCTGCCGTGCGGGCGAGATACTCTCGGTAGCTTGCCGGGCTCTCCGAGAGGGGCGGAGGAATCGAACTTGGGTCGGCCATGTTGGCTGCGTGCAAGGCAGATGCCCTACCCGCTGTGCTATCGCTCCAGCCCTATATCAATATCAATATCTATATATCTATATCAATATCAATAACTATATCAATAAAGTTATAAAATTCCCTTCGATGTTATTGATTGTTATCCTTTTTTTTTAAACACATATGAGGCAGTACTTTCATGGTAACAAAGTTACTCTGAACTTAATCACTTAATCACTTAACTTCCCGTTAGTCGTCGATTTGCTCGAGCGGGCGCCAGTAACGTCTCCATTTGTCCCTGTCGCGTGCTAGTGTAGCCCAATGGCATCTCTTCGCTCCGGGAACATGGAGGGCCTCAAACCGATCGTTCATGATCTTGACAAAGAAGTCTGACCATCTGGTAGGTGGGCGGCCACGCGGTCTCTTGACATCCCGTGGAATCCAATCAGTAACAGCTCTAGTCCAACGGTCGTCTTTAAATCTCATTACGTGACCAGCCCATCTGATTTTCGACACCTTGGCAAATGAGACAGCGTCCCTGATCCTTGATCGTCGATGGATGTCAGAACTCCGGATTCGTTCTCTCATTTGAGTGAAACGTGATATTCCAAGCATAGCTCTTTCTATTCTTCTTTGGGAGACCTGAATGGCGTTCTCATCTTGTTTGCGTAGGGCCCAGGTCTCTGAGGCATATGTTAATGCAGGAAGAACAGTGGAATCAAAGAGATGTGCCCAGAGCCGGAGGTTCTTCGTCCTCTTAGCTATTTCTTCGACGTTCTTGAAGGCGTTCCAAGCCGCTCTCTTCCTCCTGCGCAGCTCGGGTGCCAGGTCATTTGTCATGTTGACCTCTCGACCTAGGTACACATAGCTGTTGCATTCGGAGATGGTCGTTCCATTGAGAGCGAATGGGGCGTCAGGAACAAGGCTGTTTCTCATAAACATTGTCTTCGTAAGATTCAGCTGTAGTCCTACCTTTCCACACTCACGGTCAAAGTCGGCCAGCATTTGTGCCGCTTGGCTGATGTTTGGTGTTATTAAAACAATGTCATCAGCAAAGCGGAGGTGGTGTAGTTGCCGACCATCTATCTTCACTCCCATTCCTTCCCATTCCAGTTGTCGCATGATGTTCTCGAGGGTGGCACTGAAGAGTTTTGGTGAAATGGTATCACCCTGCCGCACCCCTCTCTTGACATCAACGATCACTTCTTTGTAGAATGGTGAGATCCTGGTAGTGAATCCGCAATACAGCTCACGGAGGATCCTGATGTATTGGGCTTGAATGCCCTGATTGGCTAGGGCTTCAATGACCGCTTCTGTCTCAACAGAATCAAAGGCCTTCTTTAAATCAATGAACGTTAAGCAGAGCGGCATCTTGAACTCCCGAGAAACCTCAATGAGTTTGGTTATCGTGTGGATATGGTCGATGGTGCTGAATCCTTTGCGGAACCCTGCTTGCTCACATGGTTGTCCTTCATCTAGTGTTCTGCCAATCCTATTCAGGATGACTCGAGTGAACAACTTGTAGATGACAGACAATAGGCAGATTGGGCGATAGTTGCCAATGTCATGGATGTCTCCCTTCTTGAACAGTAGTACGGTCCTGCTGGTTTTCCATTGAGATGGAACCTTGCATTCAGACAGGTAGCGAGTGAAGAGCCGAGCCAGTGTATTGATGAGTACTGACAGCAGGTTCTTCAGGTGTTCAGGTCTGACCTTGTCTGGGCCGGGTGCTGTTTGCTTCTTTACTGACGAAATGTCGTGTTGGATTTCAGAAGGGAGAACGTTGGGAACGACATACCCATCCTGTGGAATTTGGTATGTCGGCAAGTGGACATGGCTATCGAAGAGATTTGAGTAGAAGTCATGGATAATCTTCTCCATTGCCGTTCTGGAGGATGTGATGGATCCATCAGGACGTCGGAGGGCAGTCATCTTGGTCTTATAGTTGGCGAAGGACAGGCGGGCGTTACGAATACTTTTCCCGGCTTCTGCCGCATCTACCAGTACTTCTGCTCTTCTCTCTTTGAGGTCTTCCTTGATCGCATCTCTGCACTGCTTTGCAAGCTCGGACGTTAGCTTGCGGTTGCCTGAGGCATGCGCCAAACCTCGCTGTCGAATTAGCTCAAGAGTTTTCGAAGATAGGCGACTTTTTGTGGCTATCTCTCTCTTGGCGTTCCTCGCACATTCATGGAGGTGCTGAACCAGTCGATCGTATTCCTCGTCAATGTTGTCAACAATGGCATCTTCCCATGTTGCCGCAATAGTACCAAAGAGTTCCCAGTTGGTGGTCATTCTGGGAGTTCTCTTTTTGAACTTTGCAGCCCTTTCTCCCCGCTCTGTGAAGTAGAATTTTGCACGAAGGAGACGGTGGTCCGATCCCGTTCGAAATTTTGGGACAACAGCGACATCAGTCAGGCAAAACCGTCGATTGAATATGATGTGGTCTATTTCGTTGTGGAATCGTCCACCGGGAGACTCCCATGTCCATCGTTTAGATTCTGCCTTCTGGAACTGTGAGTTACCATGAATGGTCTTGGTCGACATGATGAACTCAGACAGTCTCTCACCCTGTTCGTTCCATTCTAGGCCATGGGTTCCGATGTGAAGTTCTTCAGCTGATCTTCTCGGTCCTATCTTGGCATTAAAATCACCCACAATGATCTTGTAGAAGGTGTGGTCTTCTTTATAGAACTTCTCTAGCTCCATGTAGAACTTCTCGATTTCTCTTTCATCATAATGAGATGTTGGTGCGTAGACAACGAAGATAGAAACTGCAGGCAGTGAACCACATCTATTCAAATGTAAACGTCCGATTCGGGTTGTTAGGCATTCGAATGAATCAATGCTCTTGGCCAAGTTTGTGTTGATAAGGACACCGACGCCTCCAACACCTCTTTTATCGCATGTTCCGAGGAACAATTCTTCTCCAGTGTCGAAAACGGCATGGTGAGATTCGTGTCTTCTTGTCTCGGTCAGACCAATGATGTCGTACTTGATCATTCGCGCTTGTACCATCAGGTCCTCGATGGATGCATCTGATGCTAGCGTACGTGCATTGAAAGTACAGACGATCATTTTTGTCTTCCTTCGTTGTGGCAGCCTAGGTCGGCCTTGAGATTTTGTCGGCCTCTCCTTTCTCATCCTTCTCAGTGCTGCCATGTCAGTGAAGCCTTCAGGGTCAGGTGAATGAGACCAGTTGTAGTTACTGGTTTTGGCATATCGAATACACAGCGGATAGCTTGCCAGGCTCTTCTGTGCGGGCGGAATACTCTCGGTAGCTTGCCAGTCTTTCCGAGAGGTATAGAGGCTACTTCCACTACCCAGCCGTCGCCACACTCCAGGACGCTTTCCGGACCCGTGCGGCAGCTCCGGCCGAGACCCACGCACAACTGAAGACCCACAGAACAAGGACACTTTCCGGACCCGTGCGGCAGCTCCGGCCGAGACCCACTCACAACTGAAGACCCACAGAACAAGGTGGGCGGAACTCTCTGAGACCTTGGACTCCAGGCTCGGCGGACCCAGGGACAGAGCTTCTCTGCTTGCTCCCACCACCACAGGTGACAAAGGGATTTTAATCAGGAGCCCCACCCTACCCTGCCCTGTCTGCTTCCATCAACCACCCAGGGATCGAATTGTGCACAGGAGACCCACCCTACCCAGATAAATACCCCACTGGCAGACTTCCACTCTCGACACTACTTCCACTACCCAGCCGTCGCCACACTCCAGGACGCTTTCCGGACCCGTGCGGCAGCTCCGGCCGAGACCCACGCACAACTGAAGACCCACAGAACAAGGGATCGAATTGTGCACAGGAGACCCACCCTACCCAGATAAATACCCCACTGGCAGACTTCCACTCTCGACACTACTTCCACTACCCAGCCGTCGCCACACTCCAGGACGCTTTCCGGACCCGCGCGGCAGCTCCGGCCGAGACCCACGCACAACTGAAGACCCACAGAACAAGGTAAGCGGAACTCTCTGAGACCTTGGACTCCAGGCTCGGCGGACCCAGGGACAGAGCTTCTCTGCTTGCTCCCACCACCACAGGTGACAAAGGGATTCTAATCAGGAGCCCCACCCTACCCTGCCCTGTCTGCTTCCATCAACCACCCAGGGATCGAATTGTGCACAGGAGACCCACCCTACCCAGATAAATACCCCACTGGCAGACTTCCACTCTCGACACTACTTCCACTACCCAGCCGTCGCCACACTCCAGGACGCTTTCCGGACCCATTATAAGACATTAAATACCCATCTTCCGGAATTGTCGTACCATATTTGATAGGGTTCAAATATGGTAACACTCTGAACAAAAGATAGAATAAATTTTTCTAATTATACAAATGGACTGGAACGATAACACAGCGGGTAGGGCATTTGCCTTGCACACAGCCAACATGACCGACCCGAGTTCGATTCCTCTGCCCCTCTCGGAGAGCCCGGCAAGCTACCGAGAGTATCTCACCCGCACAGCAAAGCCTGGCAAGCTCCCCGTTGCATATTCGATATGCCAAACACAGTAACAACAAGTCTCACAATGGAGATGTTACTGGGCCCGCTCGAGTAAATCGACGAACAATGGGAAGACCGTGACCGTGAATTATACAAATAGAGAAGATACAACCAATCTTCCTTTTATACACCCTTACATGTTATGCCATGGTTTATAAATATTGAGTGGACAAAAATTTTGGAGAGAGAAGAATATGAGAAAAGATTTTAATTTCCTTGATAGATTTTTCAAGTCAGTATTTTGCTATTTGGGGCTTTAAGGTGGTTGCAAAGAGCAGTACTGATTACAGTTTTTAGGAAACTCCAATAACCTTAAATTCCATAACCCAGAAAGTGAAAAACATTAATTGGAATACATAATCTTTAAATGTTCCCTATAGCCTCTTTTATTACAGATATCTGAAACAACTTATTCTTCTTGTTTACTATTATTTATCAAACTTACTTCCTAATTTTTATATTGTCAAATTTTTCTTATATATTTTTCATATGAGTCAATGTCAGATGAGTATTTTCTCTGTATGAACAATGAAGGAGTAAAATATTTCCCATTGTTCAGAGAGAAGAAGCACAATCAGGAGAGAAAAGTTATATCACTAAAATACTTAAATTTTAGATTTATCATGATCATACATTAGGAATAAGAGTTATAAATCCCTCATTTGTGGACTATAAGAAGATAAAATAGTCACCAAATTAAGAATTTTTTTAAATTATCCTTTCAAGATAATACAAAAATTATAGACTCATATTGGTGTAGCCAATTTAGTAATTTAATAATAATTCAACATACACTTTAATTAATTTAATAATTCATAAATATTAGATATTATCTCCAAAATATTGTAATTATAGATATCATGACCAAAAGACTCCTTGCTTTTTTTAAAAAGAGTGATCTAAGTTATTTTTATGTCTGAAGTAGAAAAAGGTTTATTTTAAGTAATAATATTACATAGCAAAAGCATCAAGAAAATTAATTGAGAATAACTTTTTAAAATTAATAAATTTAAATTTAAAATTAATAAATTTAAAAATGTGTGCACACACATGAAGGTACTGGCAAAGGGACAAAGTCACGCGGGTTCCGGGGCCGAGATCTCCAAGCCTACTCGGATGGGAGTTGAGCATCCTCCACCCAGATCCTCCAAATTCCAGTAGGCGGGGGTCACACCCACCACCTGGCCCCCTGGCACCGTGTAATCCCATCAGCGGCCAAGACTCAGAGACTATAAAATCCAGCTCCCGGAATCTGTCTTGACATCTTATCAGGACATCTTTTTTATGACATCTTATTATCTCATTCTTACTTTGGACAAACTTGCAGGCTATCGAATGTAGCCTGCCCACTGGGCAGAGTCTGGCAAACTCCCCATGGCGTACCAAATATGCCAAATACCAGTAACAATGATGGGTCTTATTCTCCTAAAGAGCCTTGAATATAATCTCAGGGCTAGGATGAAAGAGACATTACTGGGGCCTGCTCAAGGCAATCGACGAATAACAGGATGATGAATGAATGAATGAATGAATGAAATTTAAAATGAATTCAATTCTGTTAATAATAGTAAACTGAACCAAGCACTAAGTGGGTATACTGGAAACTCTATCTGAATTGTTTACCAGCACGAATCCTCTTTGAGAAGCCCCCACCACTGCTGCTTCCACAACTCTCTGAAATGGAAACCAGCCCCTCTAGTACAATCAAACTATTCAGTTAACTGTAGTAACTGTGCTGCCAGTAACTGGATCATGATAGAATGGAAGTATTTTCCAACTGGTCTTTTTAAATTATGCAACATGAGGGATAGCTAGTCAGATAGACAATGAAAATAGCAAAGAGGCTAAGGACAATTAAAAGGGCAGGTGACTTCCCCATCAAATACTCCTCTGTGCTAGGGCACAAGGCTGGAAAGCAGCAGTTCTCAGACACAAGGCTTGAGAACAAAAGAAAGCCAAAGGAACAACGCCCAGGGCTAAGGGCTTGAGGCAGACCTCAGAGACCTGGTGACAGACTACGAAAGCAGCAAGCACCAACACAGGGACTCAGGTCCAGGATTTCAGCAGCAGACCTAACTCAGAAGACAGACAAGATGGAATACAGTGTGGGACAAGACATCATCATGTTACACTGCATGCAGAAAGATACACCTGGACACCAGTGTCAAGGACATGATGTGTACCTACTTAAAACTATAAAATAAGGAAACTTTAATGTCGAAAGTATCAGTTTTGTGTGCTAATGCCATATATCAAATTCAAGGACTCACTCTAAAAGTAGTCAGCTTCACTGCAACAAAGACATACTAGCTAGTTGGCTATTGGTGCTCTAAGTGGAAGGCCACATAAGCCAGGAATGAATTCTGTATGTTCTCTAAGCCAAGAGAGAGAAGGGATGAAAAGAGTTCTATATTTCTAACTTCAAGATGTGCAAAAAACCCCTACATTGCCTCTTTCTTTAAATCAACCTAATTTGAATTGAATAATATTCATGTAGCAAGTCCTTTCCTAAATCTCAAGTACTCTCGAATCAGTCTATAATTTTCTCCCTAAACCCTCTTTATCTGGACCAGTGTGGTATGGAGCTATTCTTACCAACAATTATAAAAGAAGATATAATTATTCCACAAGGTATAAAACGGTCCATCTATTTTCATAAATGATAAAGCCAACCAATGGGATTATTTCATCACTTAATCACTTAACTTAACTTCCCGTTAGTCGTCGATTTGCTCGAGCGGGTGTCAGTAACGGCTCCATTTGTCCCTGTCGCGTGCTAGTGTAGCCCAATGGCATCTGTTCGCTCCAGGAACATGAAGGGCCTCAAACCAATCGTTCATGATCTTGACGAAGAAGTCTGACCATCTGGAAGGTGGGTGGCCACGCGGTCTTTTGACATCCCGTGGAATCCAGTCGGTAGCAGCTCTAGTCCAGCGGTCCTCTTTAAATCTCATTACGTGACCAGCCCATCTGATTTTCGACACCTTGGCAAATGAGACAGCGTCCCTGATTCTTGATCGTTGACAGATGTCAGAACTCCGGATTCTTTCTCTCATTTGAGTGAAACGTGATATTCCAAGCATAGCTCTTTCTATTCTTCTTTGGGAGACCTGAATAGCATTCTCATCCTGTTTGCGTAGGGCCCAGGTCTCTGAGGCATATGTTAATGCAGGAAGAACAATAGAATCAAAGAGATGTGCCCGGAGCCGGAGGTTCTTAGTCCTGTTAGCTATTTCTTCGACGCTCTTGAAGGCGTTCCAAGCCGCTCTCTTCCTCCTGCACAGCTCGGGTGCCAGGTCATTTGTCATGTTGACCTCTCGACCTAGGTACACATAGCTGTTGCACTCGGAGATGGTCGTTCCGTTGAGAGCGAATGGGGCATCAGGAACGAGGCTGTTTCTCATAAACATTGTCTTCATAAGATTCAGCTGTAGTCCTACCTTTCCACACTCACGGTCAAAGTCGGCCAGCATTTGTGCCACTTGGCTGATGTTTGGTGTTATTAAAACAATGTCATCAGCAAAGCGGAGGTGGTGTAGTTGCCGACCATCTATCTTCACTCCCATTCCTTCCCATTCCAGTCGTCGCATGATGTTCTCGAGGGTGGCACTGAAGAGTTTCGGTGAAATAGTATCACCCTGCCGCACCCCTCTCTTGACATCAACGATCACTTCTTTGTAGAATGGTGAGATCCTGGTAGTGAATCCGCAATACAGCTCACGGAGGATCCTGATGTATTGGGCTTGAATGCCCTGATTGGCTAGGGCTTCCATGACCGCTTCTGTCTCAACAGAATCAAAGGCCTTCTTTGAATCAATGAACGTTAAGCAGAGCGGCATCTTGAACTCCCGAGAAACCTCAATGAGCTTGGTTATCGTGTGGATATGGTCAATGATGCTGAATCCTTTGCAGAACCCGGCTTGCTCACATGGTTGTCCTTCATCTAGTGTTCTGCCAATCCTATTTAGGATGACTCGAGTGAACAACTTGTAGATGACAGACAATAGGCAGATTGGGCGATAGTTGCCAATGTCATGGATGTCTCCCTTCTTGAACAGTAGTACGGTCCTGCTGGTTTTCCATTGGGACGGAACCTTGCATTCAGACAGGTAGCGAGTGAAGAGCCGAGCCAGTGTATTGACGAGTACTGACGATACACGATTATTTCATAACTGATAAATATGATCCATGAGTTTTTCATTCATTTGGAAAAATATCACTGCCTTTCCCAGTCAAGTTTGAGAATTAGTCCAGAGAGACTCTATGCAGGTTGTGATTTTTCCCTTCCTATACTATATCTGAGAAAGTAAAGTCCAACATACTAATTATTATTAGAAAGTACCCAATATAAAAAAGTGATGAAAATGAAAATAAATTCATACTTTTTTCTTAAGCCCAGAAAAGCACAGAATGATATTTTAATGCTTGTTTCTCTATTAGTTTTCATAAACTAGCATAGAAAATGATTTTTTAAAGTAAAAGAATATCACTTCTAACTTCAATAATTGATCCTCTCATTAAAATCCTTTTTCTGTGCCTATCCCTCAGGCTACATGGAAACACGTGCGTATACAGTATCAATTAGAAAAGCAAAACCATTAGAGATGACATAGAAATGAGATTCATAGGAAGGGTTTGTCCTTAATTGTGGTAGATGGTTAAACCATCTTCATAAGAGCGTTGTTTCTACATCTGTTACTGACTTTGAAGTCAGCAGGAAAGACAGTAAAGAGGAAAGGGTGGACCAAACTGCAAAGGGCAGGCTTAAGTGTGAAACGAAGGCATTGCTTAAGGTTTCTGCCTGTGATGACATGAGTGCCCTGCAGAGAAAACTGGTATTATTCATCACAGAGCTCACCACAGACCTATCTCTAGGTCAGAGATGCTAAAGATCTGGCAGGAGCTGGCAAAGCTGCAGTCCTGTGCCTTCACGTGTAATCAAGGTAAGCCAGGAAATGCTTGTCAGCATGTGACAGCTGCCACAGAGCAGCGCCCTAAATTGACCTTCTAAGCATTAGAGAACATGGCTTTTGCTTTAGTTCCACCTATCAGAGCTTCTGCAAGATGCCCCTTATATCTCACTTTATCTTGAAAGTAATTAAGCAGAATTTCCATTTTAGCTTTTATTTTTTATTTTTTTATTTTTTTTTAGTGTGCTACAGTGCTACAGTTTATTAGTACTTGGTAATAATGATAAATGAAATGATCAGAAGAACTTAACCTTCTATGTACTTAACTTATTGGCTAATGTTGAACACTTAATAAATCCACTCTGAGGTGGATTTTTTTGTTGATGTTTAAATAAAAATATTTTTGTATCTATAACAGGACTAATACAGTTGGGTACGTATCAGAACATAAAATGGAGTTTAGGTCAATGTTAACAACATTTTTTTGGTGTGATTTAATATAGTCTTTTTTAAATGAATTCTTTTAAAGAAAAATTGCTATGGTGATGAAATATATCTATTTATTTCCTGGTTTTACACCATTTTAGCTTTTAAGTTGTCCTAACGTAAGTCTACTACACTGGGGTTTGGTACTTGCTAATGTTTTCTTAAAATGAGAAGCAAAGACCAAATCTTAGTTTCATTTATTTTACAAACTAATCTTACTTTTGTATAAATAAAAATAATATTACAATTACCAAGTTTCAATTTTTTTCTTGAAGAGAAATGTAGAGATTTGCACATATAAATGTTAGTTAATATTGTTGCATTCAATTGCATCTGCTGGCAACTGCAACCTATAACCTGATCCTTGATATGATTCCTTTTTTGAGTCTGTGTCAATGTCCCTTGATCATAAGGTTGAGGCCATATTTATTTTTCATTTCCTTTCTCTCTCTAGCTCTTTCTTGAGAAACTACCAATAATATACACCATAGTGCAACCTATGGTTGGTTCTCATGGCTCTTTAAATTGTTCAAATTGTAAAGAGAGGGTGTCTGATGACAAGCAGTTTGAACTTCTAAAGTATCCATCCAGTAGAAGTTATGTTACTGGAGTTGTTGTTTCATACTTGTTTGAAGGCATAAACACAGCACTTACTTTATTTTATACTTCATCTATTTGCAAAGTTTTTGCGGGTTTTGCAGCTCATTTTTTAAAATAAAATAAATCAGCTTGTTTCCTACTGTTTCCTCCAACATAGTTCCTTAACGTTGGAGAATCATGGATCCTCAAATCATGAGAATGTATGAAAGTTATGTGCTCTCTTCTAAAAATAATATAAATAAACACTCATTGCATATAATTTTAGAAAGGCCAACAACCTTGATAGCTCAATCAGACATAGAAATACTCATAAGCTCAAAATTAGGAAATTAATTATTATTAAGTAAGAATTAAAATGATATTTGAAATCTCTTCTATATTAATTCAAATGCAACATATTATATTTAAATCCCAGAGAGTTGTTATATCACATTATTTAAAATTCTAATATCTATAGTAAATAGTGATTCTATGATTCTGAAGCTGTTCTGCCACCAACAGATATCATAATATCCATCCATTGATATTTTATTTTTCATGAAACTAGTCTAGAGATTTTAATTATATTTTTCTATCTGATGCAAGAGATTCAAAGTTACTGTCATTTCTGTGGTTCTAATCTAATATCAAGGTTTACAAAAGCAACCAGTGTTGGTGCAGATATGGCGAGAAAGAGACTCTCCTTCACTGCTGGTGGGAATGCCGACTGGTTCAGTCCTTTTGGAAAACAGTATGGACAGTTCTCAAAAAATTAGAAATTGAGCTCCCATTTGACCCAGCAATACCACTCCTGGGAATATATCCCAGAGAGGGAATAAAAGTATAGTTGAAGTGACATCTGACTTGTCTGTTCATTGCAGCACTCTTTACAATAGTTAGAATCTGGAAAAAACCTGAGTGCCCGAGAACAGATGACTGGTTAAAGAAACTTTGGTACATTTACACAATTGAGTACTATGTAGCTGTTAGAAAAGATGAAGTCATGAAATTTATATACAGGTGGTACTACACAGAAAGTATCATGCTAAGCGAAATAAGTCAGAAAGAGAGGGACAGACATAGAAAGACTGCATTCATCTGGGGAATGTAAAGTAACAAAATGGGAGACTAACACCCAAGAATAGCAGGGATTAGTAACAGGAGGTTTACTCTATGGCTTGGAGGCCAGCCACACATGCTAGGGGAAAGACAGCTCAGATAGAGAAGGGACCACCAAATAAAGGGTGTTGGAAGGATCCTCCCAGGATGGGAGAAGCATGCTGAAAGTAGACTATAGACCAAACATGATTGCCACTCATTGCCTCTTTTGCAAACCACAGCACCCAAAAGAAGAGAGAGAACGAAAGGGAATGCCCTGCCACAGAGGCAGTGTGGGATGGGAGGGTGGGGGTGGGGAAGGGAGAGATACTGGGATTGGTGGTGGTGGAAAATGGGCACTGGTGGAGGGATGGGTATTTGTCACTGTATAATTGAAACCCAAGCACAAAAATTTGTAAGTCTACAACTGTACCTCATGGTGTTTCACTAATAAAAATAATAATAGAAAAAAAGGTTTAGACACTGTAGACAATCACTAAGCAAAGAAGAGATCTGTTTTAATAGTTGAGCTTAGTTACATTTAGAAAGTTCCCACCATTTAAAAAACAATTAGTTTTGCAAGGAGAATTTTTTTAGGCCTATGCACATCTGTATAGATTGTCCATCATTTAAATCACAAAGCCAAGTTCTGATTTTTAATTTGTGCTGGCATGAAATTGAATGTAACATCTGTTTTGCTCATGGTTCTCTTTATTATCCCTTTGGCTCATTTCTACAGTTTTTCTACCCAAAAGTTTCTAACTGCATTATTTGGACATCTTTATCTTTATTTTTAAAGAAAAAGAATTTTTAAAAAATCAATTTGCTATGCTTAAAATTTAGTAAAAATGCTATTGCGTGAAGGTGGAGATATCTCTGTGTTAGAAAAAAAAAAGATTTTATGCATCACTTCATCTAAAACCATCTTCTCTTTAGGCAGGTAGTGAGAGAAGGTAAGAAATCATTACTCTTGGCACTGAGAGATAATACTATGGGATAAGGCCCTTGCCTTACATTCTTCCTTGTTGAATTTGATCCCCTATACCCTATATGGGCCCTCACTCTGTCCAGGAGTGGTCCCTGAGTACAGAGCCAAGAGAAAACTGTGAGTAACATTGGGTATACCCAAAATATAACAAAAGAGAAAAAATAGCATTACTCCAGTATTAGAATGCCTTCCTGTGAGATGCTGTTATGCCACATGCATGGATCATGTTTAGGCCATGCTTTGTTGTATGGATACTGCCTTAACAGTGAAGCAGAACTTTGACTCCTTGATCTTTATCTGGTGACTCATAAAGCAAGTCAGAGGGAGGATGGTTGAGACAGTGGCATTGATAGGCTGCTCCCAGCAAGTGTAGACCTCACAATACTATTGGTGAAGACAGATAATTGTGGTATATATGAAATAATTTACTTTCTTTTACATGGTTGCTCTTTCTACTGCCCTTACATTTTTATGTGCTAAACTAGACATTTAGTTACTTATCTCAGAGATTTTTGAAACCAATTCCTTCATCCTTGGTTGCATTATGCTGGATAACTGAGGGAAGAGACAAGAAGAGAGCTTAACTATGAGGAGAGAAAAAAGGAAAGGAGAGAATTTTTTTTATTAGTGAAACACCATGAGGTACAGTTATAGACTTATGACTAAACACTTGCTGGAAAGAACTATGTATGGGTCCTATGTGTGTTTGTATGCATATGTGTATGTGTGGGGAGAAGTCCCTGTAGAGTCAAAAGTCTCATGCGTACAATACTACCACATCAAGACTAACACCTCCCAGTGTACTGAAAGAAAAACAAGTATTCCAGAAAGCAAAAAGGATTTGCACTAAAATGGTTTGCTATATTTTTACTTGTCTATAGTACTGAGATTTATGAACACTGTTTTCTTTGAAAATTAGAAGCATTTTCATAAAGACTGTAAGTTATTTTTCAGCTCTTTTTTCAAGGTAGGAGTGATTAGAAGGACAGTTGGAACTACGTTACTGAGGTGCCTCAACAGTCTTTCTCCTAATTATTGCAAGAATTCAACTCCCAACACCATTATTTGGTAACTTTAAATATACCCACACATGCTAAAGAATTCCTTGAAGTGCAATCCTCTATGTAAAATAATGCTAGACACCACAATAAAAGAAGCCAAATATGTGTTAAATACAAGGTGAAAATCAATAAGAAAGAATTCTCAGAGTAACTTTTTAACAGTCAATATCCTGCAATTGTGCAAATTTATCAAACTTCTAGTTTCTCTCTACATATGTAATTGGAAAGTTCTAATTTGGAGATATCACTTTAAGACATTTTCAATTGTCACATCATTGAGAAATTTCAGTAACTTAAAATATTAATTGTATAATAGTGTGAGAAATTGCACGAAGAAAAATGTTCAGAAATTTTTATTGAATCATGTTTTGCTATGCCACTTTGAAGTTTTAAGAGGTAAATTGTTTTCATGGTAATCCTACTGCAAAATAATAACTAACTATAGAAAACACCAAGTTTCCTAAATGAACATAATTGCATCTTCACTTATATGCATATTTAATGAAGAACTCAAAGTAATTGCTAATTCTGGAATAGTAGAGTACACAAATCTATTTATTCTGCTTTGAAAACACACAGCTGTCCCTTTGAGAGTCTTCAGGAGGTAAAGTAATATGATTCACCAAAGCAGGACATTTTCAGCATTCATGGCTTGCACACATAATTATTTTCACCACTCACTCTTTACATTTAGTTGCAAATAGCTAAATTTGGAAATGCTGTGTCTTGTTACTGAAAAGTAACACCATACTCTGTACTCTGATGACTTCTTTTATATTCTGAAAATTTCTGAACCCCGAAGTGCAAACAGGGGTGTAAAAAAATTCCACAACAGCCACCTATTGTATCTTTTTAAGTAGCTTTTAAAAAGCATAGGAATTGCAGATATTTTTTGTTACTAACTTAGAGCTACATTAATCATCAGTATCAGAAAGTTTTACTTTGCATAAATGCAGAATTATGTCCTAGGTAGTTAGTATGACTTATATTATAATAATTAGATAGAATTCCTTTTCTCACAAGTGAAAATGTTGCTATTGTATCTGTTTTCTTGCATGCACACGGTATTTTCACCAGATAATTCAAAGTAGTTGGCAAGGACATGGAACCAAGGATTGGAAGCATAAAGCGAAGGAGAGGAATATATCTAACCTTTTGCTGTCCACACTGATTTCTTACTGAGTCTCAATCATCACCACTGTAAAATGGAGATTATACTGCTTACCCAAAAAAATGGACATTAAAATTAAACACTGTTATGTCTTGAAGGTATGTAATTTAATAAACCTTAAATAAGTCCTTGATGGTGTTGAAATTATTGAGGTCATTGTAAAAAGCAGAACATGATAATTAGGCATTTTCAGTCTGTACTTTGACCAACTACCTCATTCCCTTTAATTCTCTGGGATGTGACATTCACTTCCAAAGGTAACATGTGTGACACTTTATTAGAAGACTGCCCAAAGGCTGCCAGATCAATTTTACCAATCTTTACTGGAGTGATATGAAGAGCATATAGGGTGTCGGCCTTGCATGCAGCTAACCCAAGTTAGCTTGACACTCCATATGATCCTCCAAGTTTGCGAGGAGTGATCCTGAACTGCAGAACACTGAACACTCAAAAAACAACCCCTTCCTCCACAAAAAAAAAATTGAAAAATAATTTCTCTTCCCTGTGGAGAGAGGAACTTATTATCCAATGAGTGGTCTTGTGTGAATCAAAACCTCCAGTTGCCAATATCCAAACCAAAACTCCCTGAAGTGTCATTTCCCCTGCCTTCAGAATATGTCCAAGAAGATGGAGACAAAGTTAACCTACCCCAAACTTTGCTTCATATTTAACCAAACCATGATCTTTTCTCCAGTCCAGAAACACTGTTTGCCTCTACACCCCACCAAAGACATTTCTAAATAAATCACTGTAAACACTGTCCTCCCATTATTCACCTATTTGCTTGAGTGGGCACCTGTAATGTCTCCATTGTGAGACTTGTCACTGTTTTTGACATATAGAATATTCCACAGGAGCTTGCTAAAAATATTTATCTGAAGGTATATGTGTAACCCCAATCTGTAGTGTTTGAAGAATAAGCAAGAGAAGAAAAAGGTAGATGAGATGTCTAATCTCCTGTGTCAACTAGACTGGGTAACAAAGTACACTGCCATTTGGTTAAACACTATTCACTTTATGTCTGCATGGGTGTTTCTCAATGAAATTAATATTTATAGCTGTTGCCTGAGTAAAACCAATTACTCTTTCCAGTGTGGCTGGTCCTCATTCAGTATGCTTCAGCCTAAAAAGAACAAAGTGTTGGGCAGGGAAAATTCACTATTTCTGTCTAATGATTTCCAAATTGGAAACTTTGTCTTTTCCTGCCTTTGAATTTGAACTGAAGTTGACTTGCAGTAACTCTTCATGGTTGTCAGGGCTTGGGTATATTTTAGTATTTCTCTGCTTCTAATTCTTATATGAACCAATTCTCTTTGTATATTTTTTATGTGAGTGTATATATCTCTTATTAGTTCTGTTTCTTTAAAAAAAATATCTTAAGAAAAGAATACAGCAGTAAAAAAGTTCTTAGCATCCTTCACCAAAGCAGAGTAAGAATTTTAATGGGGCAACTGGTTTGAAGACAGTCTATGTGTGGTTGTTGATGAAGTCAGAAAAAGACCTTTCTTACCCTCAAAATCTATAGGACACAAAATATTATGGATCAGAAGATATATTCCTTCTCTGATATATCTCAGATGTGTGGGCTCAATATTATCACCAACTGTGCAATATATCTCCAGATTGCTCTAAAATCCTGTTCATGTGAGCTATGTAAAATCAAGGTGTCATGTGGTCAGAGACCATATGAGAATCTCTAGTTCTCACTGAGCATTTGATGTATGGATTAGTGGCTGAGTAAATCAGAACTTCACATGATAACCTCATCAATGCCATATTTTAAACATAAAATCTTATGGCATGTATGTCTATTTAAAGAGAAACTACAGAGAAAACAGAAGAATATTAGTCAGATTCAAAAACTCTGAATTCTCATCTTTGTGTCATTAGTACTTATTTATCTCACTTAGGAAGTTTGCCATTTTATAAAGACACAATTGTCTTCCTAACATAATAAATATGCCTATCATTTTATATAATAATTTTTACAGGTTATAGCTACTGAGAGTATCTCGCCTGCACGGCAGAGTCTGGCAAGCTCCCCGTGATGTATTTGATATGCCAAACACAGTAACAACAAAGTCTCCAATGGAGACGTTACTGGGCCCGCTAGAGCAAATCGACGAACAACGGGAGTGCCTTTACCTTTACCTTTACCTATTTTAAATGACAAGTTACAACAAATTGAAAGCTTCAAAAGTGATGAAATATCACCAATATTAAAAACAGTCAAAGAAAATTTTCATAATTCATTATCACTGATTCATGCCTATTTTCCCAAAATTTGATTATGTAAGGTCACGGTCCTCCCCGTTGTTCATCGATTTGCTCGAGCGGGCCCAGTAACGTCTCCATCATGAGACTTGTTGTTACTGTGTTTGGCATATCAAATACGTCACGGGGAGCTTGCCAGGCTGTGCCGTGCAGGCGAGATACTCTCGGTAGCTTGCCAGGCTCTCCGAGAGGGGCAGAGGAATCGAACTCGGGTGGGCCATGTTGGCCGCTTGTAAGGCAAACACCCTACCACTGTGCTATTGCTCCAGCCCTAGCACAGCAGTTAGGGTGTTTGCCTTGCATGCAGCCAACATGGCCGACCTGAGTTCGGTTCCTCTGCCCCTCTCGGAGAGCCCGGCAAGCTACCGAGAGAGTATATCTGGCCTGCACAGCAAAGCTCCCCATGACATATTCGATATGCCAAACATAGTAACAACAAGTCTCAAAAATGGAGACGTTACTGGGCCCGCTCGAGTAAATCGATGAACAATGGGAGGACAGTGTTTGTTTGTTGATTATGTAATCTTCTCCTGATAGTTTTGTAAACTCATAGAGAATAAAAAATATAGTGTTGCCACTGCAAAGATGCCTCTAAACCTCAAAATCACCATCCAGTTAAAAATTTAAATGCAGCTCCAGCACCCTTTTTAAAATTTTAGAATACCTGGAGCGCATGGCCGCTCTCGCAGCAGTGCAACACCTCATACTTTATGCCACTGATATGCCAAGAGTAGCACACCACATTTGACGGGGTATAAAGTAGAAGGTAACCAATCATTACATATATATTTATATATATACATTGTGTGTGTGTGTGTGTGTGTGTGTGTGTGTGTGTGCAGAAGGCGCAAACCTGTAACAAGATGTTAGAGTGATTTTATTTATTTATTTATTTATTTATTGCTTTTTGGGTCACACCCAGCAATGCACAGGGGTTACTCCTGGCTCTGCCCTCAGAAATTACTCCTGGTGGTGCTTGGGGGACCATATGGGATGCTGGGAACCAAATCCGGGTTGGCCACATGCAAGGCAAATGCCCTACCCACCGTGCTATCACTCCAGGTCTGATTTCTTATATAGGGGCTTGATGGCTCCAAGATGAGATAGCACAATTTTCACCCTCTTTCCTCTAAGGAAAACTTTTTGGGTCATTTTTAGAGGGTTAAATCATAACAAGCAATACAAAATAAATTATCTAGCATCTGCCTTTGGGGCAGGCTTGTGTAGTGGTGGGAAAGCTCAAAGTAATGGTGGTGAGAAGGTATAATGATGGTGGCATTGGTGTTGAAATATTGAATGTAATAAATGATTGTGAACAACTTTATAAAAATAAAATTTAAAATTATATATATTGTTACATTTTGAATCAATGCTCATGGCCAAGTTTGTGTTGACAAGGAAACCAACGCCTCCGACACATCTTTTATTGCATGTTCCGAAGAACGATTCTTCTCCAGTGTCAAAAACAGCATGATGAGATTGGTGCCTTCTTGTCTCGGTCAGACCAATGATGTCGTACTTGATCTTTCGCTCTTGTACCAGCAGGTCCTCGATGGATGCATCTGATGCTAGCATACATGCATTGAAAGTACAGACGATCATTTTTGTCTTCCTTCGTTGTGGCAGCCTAGGTTGGCCTTGAGATTTTGTCGGCCTCTCCTTTCTCATCCTTCTCAGTGCTGCCATGTCGGTGAAGCCTTCAGGGTCAGGTGAATGAGACCAGTTGTAGTTACTGGTTTTGGCATATCGAATACACAACAGATAGCTTGTGAGGCTCTGCCGTGCAGGCAAAATACTCTCGGTAGCTTGCCAGGCTCTCCGACAGGAATAGGTAGGGGTAGGGTGGGTCTTCTGTGAGCAATCCAGTCCCAGGGTCTCTGGTGGTTGGTGGAAGCAGACAGAGCAGGGTAGGTTGGTGCTCCTGATTTTAATCCCTTCATCACCTGTGGTTGGTGGAAGCAAGCAGAGAATCTCTGTCCCGGGGTCCATGGAGCCTGGAGCCCAAGGTCTCAGAGTTCCGCTTTATCTTGTTCTGTGGGGCTTCAGTCGTGCTTGAGTCTCGGCCACGCGGTCCGGATAGCGTCCTGGAGCATGGCAGCCGCTAAGTAGTGGAAGTAGTGAACAAGTTGTTCACTCGAGTCATCTTGAATAGGATTGGCAGAACACTAGATGAAGAACAACCATCCGAGCAAGCCGGGTTCCACAAAGGATTCATCACCATCGACCATATCCACACGATAACCAAGCTCATTGAGGTTTCTCGGGAGTTCAAGATGCCGCTCTGTTTAACGTTCATTGATTTAAAGAAGGCCTTTGATTCTGTTGAGACAGAAGCGGTCATTGAAGCCCTAGCCAATCAGGGCATTCAAGCCCAATACATCAGGATCCTCCGTGAGCTGTATTGTGGATTCACTACCAGGATCTCACCATTCTACAAAGAAGTGATCGTTGATGTCAAGAGAGGGGTGCGGCAGGGTGATACCATTTCACCGAAACTCTTCAGTGCCACCCTGGAGAACATTATGCGACGACTGGAATGGGAAGAAATGGGAGTGAAGATAGATGGTCGGCAACTACACCACCTCCGCTTTGCTGATGACATTGTTTTAATAACACCAAACATCAGCCAAGTGGCACAAATGCTGGCCGACTTTGACCGTGAGTGTGGAAAGGTAGGACTACAGCTGAATCTTACGAAGACAATGTTTATGAGAAACAGCCTCGTTCCTGATGCCCCATTCGCTCTCAATGGAACGACCATCTCCGAATGCAACAGCTATGTGTACCTAGGTCGAGAGGTCAACATGACAAATGACCTGGCACCCGAGCTGCGCAGGAGGAAGAGAGCGGCTTGGAACGCCTTCAAGAACGTCGAAGAAATAGCTAAGAGGACGAAGAACCTCCGGCTCTGGGCACATCTCTTTGATTCCACTGTTCTTCCTGCATTAACATATGCCTCAGAGACCTGGGCCCTATGCAAAAAGGATGAGAATGCTATACGGGTCTTGATCAAGAATCAGGGACGCTGTCTCTTTTGCCAAGATGTCAAAAATCAGATGGGCTGGACACGTAATGAGATTTAGAGACGATTGCTGGACTAGAGCCATTACCGACTGGATTCCACGGGATGTCAAAAGACCCCATGGCCGCCCACCTACCAGATGGTCAGACTTCTTTATCAAGATCATGAATGATCGGTTTAAGGCTCTTCGTGTTCCTAGAACAAACAGACGCTATTGGACTACACTAGCACATTACAGGAAAAATGGAGATGTTACTGGCACCCGCTCGAGCAAATTGACGATTAATGGGAAGTCAAGTCATCAAGTGATCAAGTTACATTTTGTTATTAAAATCAATGTTCTTATTGATAATTTAGAAAATCTTCTAGGGCACTTGACATCAGAACATTTATCATTTTTAATAGAATCTATACCTAGCCTGATGCAGCTCATGCTCATGGGACCATGCTAGGGCTCATGCATGTACTCAAGCACCTGCGCTATTTCCCCAGCCCTATAAGTTCTTTTTAGAAATTAGAGAGTGACTGTTTCTAGCTTTCATTTTAGAATAAATCTAGGCAGTAGAGTTAACCTGATTATAACTCTCCTGCCCCCTAAAAGCATGTGAGCACCATCAGAGCATTTATTTAGATCTGCTTACTGGCCTCTGAGAATGAATTTACATGCTGATTTTCTTCATTGGGATATTTGCATATTATCCTCCCAAAGGAAACAGATCACCTGGGAACCTGGTGATCTGCTCAGATACTTTCTTCTAATAAGGACTTTTTTGCAAGCAAATAGACAAAAGAAAGATGAGTTTATCCAATTGCAGCTGCAATTTCTGTAGCACTGCATGTTTTTGTTTTGAAGAGTTATCCATGGCAGTCAATCACTTCAGAAATGTGTATTGATAATGTTTTCTGTGTCCACATGTATAGCTAAACCTTGAGCAAGGCATTACAAGGAATACTGACTAAACAAAGATGTCGTTAGGTTCAGGGGTAGAACACCAGAATTGACATGTAACCTAATAGCTCCCCAGAGCTGGGGACATACTTAAGACTTCCAGGGGGAAGTAAAAAAAAATCCAATAGTCCTCAATATTCCTAAGATT
Source organism: Sorex fumeus (assembly GCF_029834395.1). Taxonomy (NCBI): domain Eukaryota; kingdom Metazoa; phylum Chordata; class Mammalia; order Eulipotyphla; family Soricidae; genus Sorex; species Sorex fumeus. The sequence goes on along the minus strand of NW_026606066.1, from coordinate 34,614,412 downwards.
TATTGTGAGAGTCACAGGACCTGAGATTCCACATAGTCCAAATATTGAGTATAGAATTCAATCCAATCTTTCCTGTTCCTAACTTTTGATACACAACAATGAGTTTAAGACTAATGGAAATGAGATTTTGATGACTAGAAAGATATTGAACAACATAGTAAAAAGAAAATGCAAAGAAAAAGCACAGAACTCTGTGAAAGAGAAAAAGGAGCCTCACCTATACAAGCAAGGAGATCTGTCTAACAACAACCAAAAAAAAAAAAAAGTAAAAAAAAAGTCTATAGTTAGGAAGAACCAATTAATTATTAAATAATGGTGCTTTTGAATAAGTCTAGATGTTAAATAAGAAAATCAAGAATCTCAGGGGAGCAGCGGTCATAGAAGTTGGGTTTACAAAGTCCCTGAAAACTAGTGGGAACTACACAGACATTATTCGTTTTCCAGTGTAGCTCTTTCTACTTGGTTAAATATTTATATTCCCAGAAGAAGAATAACAATATTGAACATAAACTAGGTACTATACATACATTGTTCTAACTGTTTTGCTTTTATGAGCAAGAGGAGGAAATTAAAGCATGGAAAATTTAGTGACTTCCCAAATTTAGAAAGCCATGTTTTGAACCTAGGGATCCAGCTCCTAAAGTGTTTCTTTTAGCTATTTTCTTGCAGTTATTCAATTTTTTGCTGTTCTTTGTTACTGATTCTCTACTCTGTGTGTTAAACACTCTTCTTGCTTGTAAGGAGATTATGTTCCACAGCCACTGTCTCTCACTTCCTCTGCAAAACTTTATGAGTTTACACCCACTGACATCTAATTTAATCCTTCTTTATATGACTTCAAAATTTTAGAAAGAGAAAACTGGTTGTTCCTATAAAATAAAGTTCTTACTGCAGACCACCTTCTCTTTCTGTTTTGTAGTCTACCAATTAGATGTCTTACTGTATGTTCTCTACCACTAGGGGAAAAGTTACCCAAATATGTAATTTTTTTTATTATTATTATTTTACAACAGTCATTTATTATGCTTATGTGTTTTTATGGTTTAGGAATTGGAACAAGAAACCTTGATGTAGGCAGGTAGATAGGGAAAGGCCCTTTGCAATGAAACAAAGTTTCACGGAAGAATTCTAGGAATGACCCACCTTGTGGATAGAGAAAACAAAGGCCCATAAGACCATCCAGCAGACCCTGAGGATATAGGCCTTCTCCCCATGAAATTCCTCTTTTTGGACCCCTCTTTAATCTGATTAACTTCAGTGATTCAACCCAAAGAAGACCATCACCCACTCCCAATCTCCCTGGTAACCTCCTTAGCAACGGACTTTTACCTGGGAAGAAGCTTCACGTGGGGGCAGGCTGGAGAAACCCTATAAAGGCCACCTTGAACAAAGGAAGGGCGCGCATATGCTGCCCAAGCTCATGTGCTGCTTGCGCCCACGTGGCTGAGCACATGTGGTGCCCAAGCACATGTGTCGCCCGCTTCTCCCCTCTTGAGATGTGTACTTTCATGCTTTCGTGTCTAATGCTAGGATGTGTGTAGGGGCTCTCTCCGCCCTTGGAGAAGCCCGTGTTCTCTCCTGAGTATATTAGTCTCTCACTCTCTCTTCCTCCATACCTAAAAATCCTCCAAATAAAATCTATTTACTCCACTGCTTGTCTACTCCTGAAATTCCTTTCTGTGAGGCGAGACAAGAACCCAGTAACCCTGGGTCCCGGGTGGCAGAGGTGGGTGGGGAGAAAGTGACAGTCTTTCTCCTCCCCACTTTACATAAGTCACTCGTGGGGCCCACCAACATCAACCTTATACCTAAAGCAACTGGATAGAGAACAAAAGACAAAACCAATTGTTACTGGAAGGAATAAAATACTAGAAGTTAGATTGGAAATAAATTAAATGAAAACAACAACAAAAAATACAATCATTGTTAGTATTTTTTAAAATGCAACAAACCTCCCCCCTCCACCCTTGGAATTTTCAAAACAGAGATTGATAAACCTTTAGCTAGGTTTATAAAGAAATGAGAGAAAATAAATACATAGAAGTAAAAAAGGAGAAACTAACACAGATATCAAAGAAATAAAGAGATTATGAGACTTCTAGGTCCAGCAAGTTTGGTACCTGTACCCGTACCCATCATCCCATTGTTCATTGATTTGCTCGAGCGGGCCCAGTAACGTCTCCATTTTGAGACTTGTTGTTACTGTGTTTGGCATATTGAATACGCCACAGGGAGCTTCCCAGTCTCTGCCGGTCAGGCGAGATACTCTCGGTAGCTTGCTGGGCTCTCCAAGAGGGGCGGAAGAATCAAACCCGGCTGCGCGTTTGGTAGTTGGTAAAAATGGATCAATTTTTAGATATGCACAATCTACTAAGGAAAACAAGAAAAAATAAAGCATGAATTAACTGATCACAAACGTAATTAAAATAATAGTATTTTTTAAAAATCCCACAAAAAAAAATCCCTAGATTACATGGATTTATTAGTGAGTTTTACCAAACTTTTAGGGAGTTATTTATTTCATTTTATTTCATTTTATTTGCTGTTTTGTGTCACACTCAGCAATGCACAGGGATTACTCCTGGCTCATGCACTCAAGAATTACTCCTGGCAGTGCTAGGGGGACATATGGGATGCTGGGAATCGAACTCGGGTCAGCCGCATGCAAGGCAAACACCTTACCCACTGTGCCATTGCTCCAGCCCGTTAGAGAGTACTTTAAACCTACTCTTTTTAAATTTTTCCAACACTGAAAAAAAATAATATTTTCCAGTGCACGTTTTGTGTCTAATATTACCAGAATATTATAACTCTGCAGTTGTCCTAAGCACATGTTTAGCAACAACTTTAAGAGAGAAAATGGTGAGCAGTATTTTGGATAAATTTTACATGACAAGCTATATGATGTTATATATAAGGTTGAAAAAATAAGGATCCAAACAATATCTATAATTTGAAAAAAAGTGCTAAAACTAAAAAGCATGACATTGGATAAATCATTAAAAATTCATCGATAAAAATATTAACTGTACAACTGTGGATAAAGTATACACGGTTTAAAGACTGTATTAAAAAGTCAAACAAGGGACTGGACTATCACCCTGGCCCTAATTTCTTGATTTATTTTTTTTTAAAGTATATGGGACAAACTGGGCTGGACTACTTAGCCCTGCTTCCTTATGGCTGGATCTCTTCTACAGACTCAAACTCATGGTTATAACCATCTCAAGGCTTGTTCACTAACAAATAATATGAGAGAACTCAAATGGGCAGCTGGGTTTCCTCACTCACCCCTAACTATTTCCATAGAATCTCTCGAATTATTGTCTCCAGAAAGGAGTGTCAGGGTAGCTGACTCCATATTACTTCAGAGTTTCTAAATACCCCAGAGTATGAGTCAGGGTAAAACTATGTTGATGTTTCTATAAGTAAACGAGTATGGCAGTAAAGCAGGATCATTTCCTTCTTAATCTTGAAATCATCTAGGTTCAAGGGAAAGTACCCTAGTTCAAAATGACTATTTCCTCTATTGGTCTTGCTGGCTTCAAGGTTATAAACATACATTTCTTTTAGAACCTGTATCACATTCTTCTTATTCAAATTCTAAAATAATGAGCATACTATTAATAAAAAATTCTCCACTCTAGGAAATGTTATCACTTAGTAAGTGATAGAAACGTTTTTACTGATCGTAAAATAATAGCACTTTCTAGAGAAAAAACATTTTGAAATTCTCTGGGAATATTGTTTCATTGATAATGTAGTTATCTACGCCACATGTCACATGTCCCGCGCCCCACCGAGGGGCAGGGATTCGGCGCTGGGCTCTTCCCTGTTCCCCATTCAGAGACTATAAAACCCAGCTCCCAGAAGAGTGCAGCTGCGCGACATCTTATTATCTCATTCCTACTTTGGACAAACTAGCAGGTCACCGAATGTAACCTGCCCACACAGCAGAGTCTGGTAAACTCCCCGAGGCGGACCCAATATGCCAAACACCAGTAACAATGATGGGTCTCATTCTCCTAACCCTGAAAGAGCCTTGAATGTGGCACTTTTTTAAAAATCTCAGGGCTAGGACAAAGGAGACGTTACTGGGGCCTGCTCGAGGCATTCGACGAACAACAGGATGGTCGTGATCGTGATCGTGAGGAAATGTTATTACTCTCCAAACTGAGCAAGCGTCTTTGACTACATTGCCTATGTAGCACTGCGTTGTACTGTCTTCTCTTTGCTCATTGATTTGCTTGAGCAGGCCCAGTAACGTCTCCAATGTGAGACTTATTGTTACTATGTTTGGCATATTGAATACATCATGGGTAGATTGCCAGGCTTTGCCGTGCTGGCGAGATAATCTTGGTAGCTTGCCAGGCTCTCCGAGAGGGGCAGAGGAATTGAGCCTCAGCTGACCGGGTAGGCCACATGCAAGGCAAACGCCCTACCTGCTGTGCTATCTCTCCAGCATAAGTACTATGAAGAAAAAGGGCAATTTATTTTCTTTTTTTCTTTTTTTTTTATTAGCAAAACACCATGTGGTACAGTTGTTGACCTTACAAGTTTTTGTACTTGGGTTTTGGTCATACAATGATCGAGTACCCATCCCTCCACCAGAGCCCATTCTCTAACACCAATGGTCCCAGTAAACCTCCCATCCCTCCCATACCCCCATAACATCCCACCTCTGTGTCAGGGTATTCCCCTTTGTTCTTTCTCTCATTTTAGATGCTAAGGTTTGCAAAAGAGGCATTGAGTTGCAAACATGTTCGGTTTATAGTCTACTTTCAGCATGCATTTCCCATCCTGGGAGAATCCTCCCAACACCCTTTGCTTGGTGTTCTCTTCTCCATTTGAGCAGGGCAATTTATCTTCAACATGATAGCAACATGTTTTGAGGAAGAGATAACTATAGCAATGTACTTGGTAAGTAAAAATAACTCTGGATACTACTGTCCATCTCAACCCCTCAACCTTTAATATCTTTCTGACATAGACATTTGAGAGGAAAGATAGTTCCTTCATTTCAAAAGTGAACAAAGATGTTGCTCCAGATTCTGTACTGTTCAGAGAGAAAAGGGAATATATTCAACCTTGTTTTAAAACAATTTGTGTGTGTTACAAGCATGTTTGCAATATTTATTCTATTGTTATAGTTCAACGGTAAACTTTCCTATATTATATTATGATTATGTTCCCAAATCCACAGTATGGCAATTATTTTGTATGATAATCTTTTTAGGGACTAGAAAGTTACCAAGAGACAATGATTCCCTAAATATTAGAAGCACATTTGATTCTGACTTCAAAAATAACATAATCAACCTCTCCCTCTCAGAGTTATTATCTGAGTTAGATTTACAAAGGGTCTTAAGTGATTTGTTTCATGCTTGTAATTAGAAAATCATCATCTTAAAAAGATCATATTATGATAGCCCACTGTGTAGCTGCTTCAGAAAAAAAAAGGAATAGATGCTGGGTGTAGAGCGATAGTATAATGGGTAAGGTGTCTGCCTCACAAGGTCAACTTGGGTTCTCTCCAGCACACCATTTATTTCCTGAGTTAGTCAGGAGTAATTCCTGAGTGCAGAGCCACAAGTAACTCCAAAGCATTGAAAGGTATGGCCCCAAAACAAAACAAAAGAAAAACAAAACACAAAAACCAAAAAGCCTATTTGCCTTTAATTATAACATGATGAACATTTTCTCCAGATAAAATCTGAAAACTTGTATAATAGATTCCACTTAGAAAAACTGTGAAAAGAAACTTCTTTCTCTGGGAACTCCTACTCCTCTCACATATCTCATTAATATGCTATCAAGGAACAATGAAAACTGGTAGTAAGGACCCTTGCTTCTCTCTCTATCTTAAATAAATTTTACAATGACCCCAAGTATAATTCTTTGATAATATCTAACTTGATAGACTTCATTCAAACTATCAGGAACAAAATAGAAAAGATATATATGTATACGGACACACACATATATATAAAGCAATTCCAGAAATTAAAGAAAGAACATCTCTATAAAGACTATAAAGACTTGGATATTAAAAGACTTAATAGACTTGAAAGAAAGGAGAGTGAGTAAGGTGCTAACTTTACATACAGTCTACCTGGGCTCAATCACCAGTACTGCATATGGTCACCAGGAATGATTTCTGAGCAGAGGAAAAGGAATAACCCCTGAGTACCATTAGAGATAGGCAAAATATCAAGAAAAGTAAAACGATTTTTCAAATTCAGAATAAAAGAAAGATTTATCAACTTGATAAGCAAAAGTTCAACAAAGCTGTTAGAGGTAGCATATAAAAAAGTGAGTTGTATTTCTATACATTCTCAACATTCTAAAAATGAATTGAAGAACAATTTCATACATGGATGCATCAAAAAGAACAGGAATCAGGGGATGTGGTGCCGCCAGCAGGTGAATCTGTACCTGTGAGGCAAGTGTATCAGCAGCCTGATGGCGACGTCAGATTTCCAGATAACCCAAAATTGCTGCTGTGCCTTTGGCCAGACCCCAAAAACTTGGGGCAAAGTTTACCAAGAAAATAAACGGCCAAAAGTTAGGTATGTGGGAGACACACCCACAAACCAGCTCTGGCTCAGCTATAAAATTGGAGGCATGGCCTCTCTGGTTCCTGATTGAACTGCTTAACGGCCATGATCCCAGAGGCTCAGAAACAAATCTCAAAACCCAGCGGCTTTTGGCAGAAATGCATCCAGTCCCTACAGTAGGTTACCGGTGCCAGGCCACCCGAAATAGGTTTTGTGTCTTGGCCTGTTGCCCCTGGCGGTCCAGTGGTCATCTTCCTCCAGAGGCCACTGGACAGTCGGGTTTGGGCCCACAGTGACGAGACACACAGGATGGGGGTGGAGCCAGCCCTTTCACCCCCACCTCAGCGAGACCCTGAGTTACCACCCACAAACGGCCTCTCTGGCTCTGATCAAACCACTTAACAGCCATAATCCCAGAAACTCATAAGCAAATCTCAAAACCCAATGTCTTTTGGCAGAAATACATTCGGTCCCTGCAGTAGGTTACCAGCACCCGGCCACCCCAGGTGAGAATAGGTTTTGTGTCTTGCCCTGTTCCCCCTGGTGGCCCCAGGGCAGTCATCCTCGAGAAGCTACTGGACAGTCAGGTTTGGACCCACAGTGACGAGACACTTGGGGCCTCACGGGATGGGGGTGGAGCCGGCCCTTTCCTCCCCGTCCCAACAAGACCCCGAGTCACCGCCGACGAATGGCCGCTCTGGCTCCTGATCAAGCTGCTTAACAGTCATGATCCCAGAGACTCAAGAACAAATCTCAGAACCCAGCAGGTTTTGGCAGAAATCCCTCCAGATTTAAATGTTACAATTTTGAAATTTCAAAATCGTGTAGCCACAATTGCAGCTATGCAACATCATATGTTATTCATAGCCGGCAATACAAAACAAATTGTCTACTATTGCCTTTTTGGCAGATCTGAGTGTTGGGGTAAAGTCCCAAATAATAATGGTAGGTCTGGTGTCGAAATATTGAATGTAATCAAAGCAGAGAGAGAGAGTAATGTGGAAATCATTAGCTCCACAGAGGGGGAGGGGTGGGGTGGGGGTATACTGGGGTTTTTGCTGGTGGAGAATGGGCACTGGTAAAGGTACGGGTGTTTCATTGTATGACCGAGACAAACCCAAAAGTTTTGTAACTGCTCTCACAGTGATTAAGTAAATAAAATTATAAAAAATGAAAAAAAAGTAAGGTGAGGTTTATGCCCAATTCAATCAGCCTAATCAGTGGTTGAATAGATAGGAGTACTCCTACATTTAAAAAAAAAAAGAACAGGAATTAATTTTAAAAAGTGGTGAAAATGATACTAAAATATATAACACCATTAAAGAAAACTTGAAAAAATGAAAATATATTGTTATGTTAATGATAAGAAGACTTTACTAGTATTAACTCAAATAACTATTGACTCAAATACAATTCTTATAAAAATTACAGCTAACTTCTGCACAAAAAGTGACAAGCTAATTATAAGGTTTATATGGCAATTAAAGTAACTCAGAATAGCAAAACTATTTGAAGGAAAAATAATCAAACTGATTGTTACTAGCATGGTACAAAATGGTAATAGAATGACAGACATGGATAAATGGAACAAAACTGAGAATCCAAAAATAAACCCTTATATTTGTGATTTAATTGATTTTCAATAAAAACGCGAAATTAATTCAATGGGGAAAGAATATCCAGTTTAGAAATAATCAAAATCCCCTTCAACTGAGATATTGGTTTACACTTTATCTATAATAGAGCACTCATGAGTCATTCTATTTTTCAACATATTTTCTTTCTGAAATTTTTGTCACCCATTGACCCTTGGTTTTATATAATAAAGACATTTATGACATAGTAAAATTCATGTTCTAAAACTGACATATTTTATTATGTGGCCATAATCAAATAGTATCACAGTGAGCTAGGTTAATTTGCAAGATGTCAGATCAGAAGAAAAGACATTGAATGGCAGAGACTAGGAGAGAATATAGTAAAATGGTGACCAATTCGTCACAACAGTACAAAAGCCAGCTATTGAAGAAACATTTCACTTTCAGTTAGCTTCTCTTGGTGTTTGTGAATTTAATGAAAATTTCTTTTTTCCACTTGATTGCTTACTACTCTAAACATACTAATTGTGAGTTCAAAAAGCGTGGGTGCATGGCACATGTGCATTTGGTGGCTGAGAGTCGCCTCCCAGGGCCAGTGAATAGTGACAGGAGAACAAAGGATGGAGGAATGGGACCACAGGCTGGTTGGTATTCAACAATGTTTATTTCATTGTCATCCTCATCATTGCAGCTTCATTCTACTACAGCATAGTTATTCCTCTTACAGTGTCAGCATTTTCTTCCCTAGTGTAGTTATTTTTTTCTCTCTCTTACAGCATAGTTATTTCTTCCCCAATGTAATTAGTTCTCATCCCACCTTACCCTCCTTGCAGCGTAATTATGTAGAAATCATGAAGGGTGGGGCACACATAGGTAGAGTTGAACATTATTGTAACAACAAACAGATAGAAAACTCCTCCTTCAGGGGAAGGACAAAATCTCATCTGAGGATTCAGCACTTCAGATTACTAGGAGATCCACTCAAGGGTGGAACCCATCAAGGGTGTATTGTTTTCTCATTTCCTCATCTAGTAATACATTTAAACAATTATAATAAATTTACTTCTTACTAATATTTCTATTCATTTTGTATAAATGCAATAAGATATACATTAAACTTAAAGGTTGACTCTTCCTAGGGACATCTCACTATTTATCCCAAACTACAGTCCTCAGACCTAGTTAGTCTTCTTTTCTAACTCTGGCAGAGTCCTTATTTAGTTACTTCTTTTTGGGTCATGACAGATTGTGTTCCGTGACTGTGCTCTAATTATATTCTTAGGGCCCTTTTCAATGCTCAGGTAGCTTACAACTTTCCCTGGGTCCCTCCTAGTCCCTCTCTGGGACCCTCCTTTGGGTGTGTTAGGTAGTAAGAAAAACTGTGGCTTAAGTCAATGATGAATGCCCAGGAGTAAATAAATATTATTCAAAGCCAATTAACTTCCATGTTACAAAAGCATAGTATCAACTGTCTTCCTGTGTCTATACAAAAAGGACATTGCTAAACCATAAAAAGGACATAATGGAAAGAGAAAAGAAACATAGGATTAGGAGGGCCTGATGGAATTAGGTGTACCTCAGGTGCACTATTTTGGGAATAACTGAATAAAACTAAACTCCCTGCAGGAGGAGAAAAGACAAATGTTATCCAACACTAATAATGGTAAAATAAAGAGTAACTCAACAAATGCACCATAGGCATAATGTGCCTTCCTTCAACATATATTTAGTTCAAGTTTAAAGGAAATTCTCTCAGAGGTATAATCCCTTTAGCTAGAATTGACCAGAGATAAAAAAAAAATAATGAAGAATATAAGACATATGCTCTTCACTATTTCATTTCAAGATTTAAACATCGTGGGACTGGAGCAATAGCACAGCGGGTAGGGCGTTTGCCTTGCACGTGGCCAACCCGGATTCAGATTCGATTCCCAGCATCCCATATGGTCCCCTAAGCACTGCCAGGGGTAATTCCTGAGTGCAGAGCCATGACAAATCCCTGTGCATCGCTGGGTGGATCCAAAAAGAAAAATGTCTCTGGAACCCAACCATTTATAATCTAGAAATTTACATTTATAATCACAGCCATGCAAGTTCCCATGGTATTCAAAATGAGCAATGAAAAATAAATTATCTAGTGTCTGCCCCTGGCAGGTAGGCTTGAATGGTGGTGGGAAATTTTGAGCAAAACATAATGCCCAAAATGAGAGAGAGAGAGTATTGGGGAAATTGTCTGCCATAGAGAGAGGGTGAGGACTGGGATGTGGGTGGTGGAAAATGTGCTCTGTGAAGGGATGGGTGTTCCATCATCGTACAGCTGAATCTCAAACATAAAAGCTTTGCAACTCTATCTCACGGTGATACATTTTTAAAAAAAAGTAAAGTGAAGTTCATGCCCAATTCAATCAGCTTAATTAATGGCTGAACAAATAGCACTATTCCTAGATTATTAAAAAAATAAGTCAACTATTTTTAAATTAGACAAAAAATGAAAATGATTGATCCTTTTTATTATCTCACTTAGAGTTATGTAGCAAATGACTTAAAACTATTTACAGAATAGTTATAGACAAACTCAATTCATCAATATATTTTTAAAAGAAAAAAATTATTAATGAGATATTCAAATTAGTGATTATTTTCATGAGCAAGAGTTCATCTTTCTTTTTTCACTCTTACTACAGTAGTCTACAATACAAAACATTCATTATAGACCACTGTGTCCAATTTGAATTTTACATAAAAACTAGTGCAGATATCATCAAGTCAAGCACACTAATATCCTTCTAGAAATGTCTTAAGAGAACTGGAAAAATAAACCAAAGTAAATTAATTTATTCCTGAGTGATTCATGTAGTTAAAGTTTAACATAATTGGGCATGAATTGTTACTGAACTTTCATTCCTATAATCTGGAGTGCACGTGGTGAGAACCTTTTTGTCATAAAGCATCTCACTCTCAAGGATGTAAATGCCTTTGACATTGCTGGATGATTCTGTCACTGGGGGTATGAGCACCATCTGTCCCTGTTTAGTTGGGCTAAGAATGTTGACCTGACAGCATAAAGCGAAACTGGAGAAGCCTGAAGGAGTATCTTCATTCCTTTTTAACCTAGTAATAAGTTATCTGAAGTGTTGCAAAACCATATGAGCTTGTGTCCCTGAAATAAAGACAGCAGAATTATTGTTAGACTAAAAAAGATTAATTATGGGAGTTTAGAAAGAAACTGGCTTACACAGAAGCTATCTAGGTTCAGAAACAATAACGTTTTCCAGCTGTCATACAAAAGTAAATGGGAAAGACAAGATTCTCTCTGCTAAGAATCCAAAATAGACAGCTAAGTAAAGACCTAAGCGAGAGTATATAAACATCAAAGAGGCTACATTGAAGAGAATTTATATGAGTAGATTAGTACTTTGTATTCAACTTCCAATAAATTTAAAAAATTAAGTTTGTGTTGATAATAAATCTTTAATTTCAGTATTTTATAATTTTAAAAAGACAGAAGAGACAGACACAAAACTGTGACAATTGCAAATTTTCAATTTCCTCTGACCTACATTTCTGATTTTATAAGTATTTTATATTTATACTTCTATTACCTAAGTATATATAATTAGCTCATGACATTCTACCTAAAAAATTCTCTTTCTTCTACTTTTGTTTTCTCCATTTCTAATTATGGAATTAGAATAACTTCAGTTCCAAAGTTTATAATCATTTACCAACCCCCCTCAGTTGCTTAAAATTGACTTTAATTCCAGAATCTATCTCAAGTTATTCTTTTCTTTTTGTTTTCAGTAACACAGTCACAAATACTTCCTTTCTTACCATATATTTATTCTCTAAACAATCATTAGCTGAATTTTCTATACTCAATATACCCATTAAAGTCTCATTTATGATTAATTTTCCAAGAGAACAACTCTTGGTATATATACTATAATGTAGTATCTTTGGCTGGCCCAAATCTACAATTGAACAACACTCAAATGCAAGAAAGCTATCATGACATCCGATTCGATATGTCTGTATTTCCTTTTTCTATCTTATGTTCCCTGCCCTATGTTATTAGCTACTTTTATTTATGAGACTGGAGCGAGTAGGGCATTTGCCTTGCACATGGGCAACCCGAGTTCGATTCCTCTGCCCCTCTCAGAGAGCCCAGCAAGCTACTGAGAGTATCTCACCTGCATGGCAAAGCCTAGGAAGCTACCTGTGACGTATTCGATATGCCAAAACACAGTAACAAGTCTCACAATGTTACTGGGCCTGCTCAAGCAAATCGATGAACAACGGGAGGACAGTGACAGTGATCTAAGTGATATCTAAGAGTATCCTGCCTGCACGGCAGAGCCTGGCAAGCTACCTGTGGCGTATTCGATATGCCAAAAACAGTAACAATAATGGGTCTCGTACCCTTGACCCTGAAAGAGCCTCCAATGTAGCACCGTTGGGAAGAACAAGTAAAGAGAGGCTGCTAAAAGCTCAGGGCTAGGACAAATGGAGACGTTACTGGCACTTACTCAAGCAAATTGATGAATAACAGGATGACAGTGATACAGTGATACAGTGATAGATATAATATCATGTTCCACAAGAAATTTTTTGGGTCACAAAACTGAAGATAATCTCTTTACCACTTGAATATTCCCAGAATGGAACTGAAAGTTCTAGATGCTGATATCATAGCATCTTTGGCCAACATGTTGGCACAGTTCAACCAACATGCTAAAAAATTAACATCGGGGATTGTAAGGTCTGAACGCCTTCCCCCAGGATCTCCCAGAACTTAGATCTAAATACCTAGCCAAATCTGACATGGCCAGGTGGGCTTTATTGAATAAATGCCACTTGGGAGATTGAGGCCCAACTGAATCTCTTGCAATTGGCAACTGGAGCTTCTGAAGAAGAGCATGGAGCACTGCTGCTCTGAAGACCATCCTCAGACTCTTAATAACTCCTCCTGGAGTTTTATGCTCAGACATGCATGAGGATCCTGTGTATGTCATGGCTCATCCACCCTTTCCCTTTAGGTTTTCTTATCCAGGATATGATTTCTAAGTTTGTTTGCTTAAAGACTGTATTGGGTCAACTTGATGTGTGCTTACCCAGGGCTTCACCCTGAAGGGACAAATTAGAGTTGCTCAACTTATGCACATTCCTCAGAAAGTATGGAGCTAGTGGCGTGGTATAGAATTCTGTGGGTTCTTGGGAACAGTTGGCTCAGTGGGTGAGGGAAATTCAAGGAGGGGCACCCTTTGCTGTTAGGGATGGTCTAAGATGTGTGCTTATGAGCAAAGCTCTAGATGAATTAATCTCCTACATTGTTAAATGGGGAACAAGAATAAGGGAGTAACCCTGTGCTTTAGGAAACTGATCTTCACAGACCCACCCGTCTTGGAGACTTCCTCTGGACTGTTTCCAGGAAGTAGAAACAAATTTCATGATTCAAATGTTCACATTTGTTCCTCTTCTGGGCCATATGGAAACTTCAGAGATTCAGCTCCATCCAGGCATGTGGTCACATCTTCAGTGCAAACCTGGAGGGTCAGGAGTAGAATATGTCTCTGCTGGCCTCTCAGCGGCTCAGGCTACACAGTAATGTGTATGTGGGGGCAGCTCTATCTGGACTTTCCCTTCTTCTACAAAGAAAAACCAGGGTGCCCATGCTGACCAACCCTTTGAAAACTGTGAACCATGGAGGGAAAATTTCTTGAACCAAATTTGACACTTCAGTACCTCAGCATCTCTTAGCTTAAGGAGCTGTGATTGAGAGATTCTTCCACACCAGCCCTATGGGGGAGCCTCTCCAGGTTCTCCTGGAGAACTGAATGGCCACTCTGCTAGACCTGACATAGCTGTAAGGGGAATCCTGAACCACTTCTGGAAGCCATCCTGCCTGTGCTCCCAGGTCACATCTTCAAACTCCCTGGACTCCTCTTCCTCATGGCCACCTGGAACCAGGTCTGCACCATCTGGCAGGCAAGCCTATTCACTGCTGGAAGTGTGTCCAAGCCTCCTGAAGAATCCCAATGCTCCAGACATGCTCTGCCAGAGGACTTTGGGTCTGCTACATACTGAGCTGATGGAAGTTCCTGGGGATATGCAAAAGCCCAGGTCCCTCTTTGTCAACACCAAGGTCTGTTCTTGTTGACAAAGTCTATTCTTGCTGCTGTGAGATTATCTCTCACCACTGAGAGCCCACAGTACTCCTGATGCATCTGTGAGATTCAGAAAAAATCATTTCAGACCTTAAAAAGTGAACATAATAACTAGGTATGTATTAGAGAAACAGTTTTATGGCAATCATGTGATGGTAAAAGAATCTATGTGAAGCATATATGTAAGAGGGAACCTTCAGGTACTCACATCTGCAGAGTTAGAGGCAAAATCGGAGTTATTGAAGTATTTTCCACTTCAGAATATTCATGAAGGAGTATTCTTAACGTAGAACGTTTTTAAAAGAGAAATCAGAAATGAAAATGTCTTGGGGAAGGGAATGTGGCTCAGTCAGAGTACAGAGTACATGCTACATAGAAGCATGTGAGGCGGATCCCTAACACTGAACAAATAAGTTAAAATAGAAACTAAAAACGGAGAAAAGAGACTAACTGGGCGGGAGATGTTGCTCAAGTGTTAAACACATGCCTTGCTTACACCAGACCTTCGGTTCAATCCCCAGCCAGCACTGCCTGATCTCTTGAACTGGGTGACCGACCCCATTCAAACCAAGAAACAACAAGTATCTAAGTAAAACAATAGGCCAGTAAAACTACTTACCCTTATGTACTTCTTATGGAGCACTTTGCAAAAAAGTAGAGAGCCTTCTCTCCAGATATGGAAGTGTGGGGAACTTTGTCATAAATGAAGCTCTGTTGAGGACAAAGCAAATAAAAAATGTAAAAAGGGGGCCAAGTTTTTAAGATGATGAATAACCCTCTGGGTTTATTTGAAAGCATATACATGAAGGAAATTGATATAGGATCCAAGGGAATGACGGATCTGCTCCTTCCTGCGGAAGAGGAATGTCTGTTTCCTTCACTCCAGTTCTCACGTTTCATATAGCCAGTACTTGGTGATTAGTTTTTCAGTTCTATGGATAAACCATGCAATTTCATCTCCCTTTGACTGTTTCCTTCTTGTTTCTTTTGGCTATATTAAATATTATCTCCTTTTTCAAACATTCCCCCAATTCAGAGGTACACTTTTATTTTCAGATTCCTGGCATTTGTGTACTGTACCCATACCCCTTACAGTGGTACTTTAATTACTTTTTGCAACCTAACTCTCCTTATTTATATATCTCTAGATATAAGGACTGAGCTATTATTTAACTTTTGTATCTCTAGAATTAAGAAAAATGCCTAACACATAATAAGTGTTTGATAATTATTGGCTACATGAAAAAACAAATAAATGAATGTTAGAGTGTAGGGTTCCTGTAAAACCTACCCACTCATGAGTGCATCCTTGAGTTATTGTATGTGAAATCAGCATCCAAAACTTCAAATGTTGGAGCCAGAGCCATAGTACAGTGGGTAAGGTGTTTGCCTTGCACATGGCGATTCAGGGTTGGATCCCTGGCATCCCATATGGTTCCCCAGCACCCCCGGGAGTGATTCCTGAGTGCAGAACCAGGAGTAATCCCTGAGCATCACCGGGTGTGACCCAAAAACAAACAAACAAAACTCTCATATGTTTATGACAGAAATTATTGATTTAACATCTGTAAGAAGGTAGATTTTGACCTTCTGCATTCTATGTTCAGGCCTCACACTGTTTCCTTACTGAGTACCATGTATGCTGACCTTGATCCAAGCTGGTCTCTTCACTGGTTCTGTCTCCTACTGTGCTCTTGATGGTCTGTTGCCAATGCTTTGTGACCTGCCTCTCCTTGCCAGTGCTCGCTATTCTTTGTTCCTTTGACTATCCTTGATTTCCAGCCACACGGACATGGGCTAGAACGATTGCTTCCTGCTCTCTGAAGGGGCACAAACTCAGGATGCTATCCTTTTGAGCATGAGCATAGGAAGTTTCCTGAGGAAGCTGCTTTACTTGTTCAAACTCTTTAAATGTTGCTATCCCTACTCTTTAGCCGTTTCTGACGGGTTTCCCTTGTGTAATTGAGATTTAAAGTGACGAATTGCACGAAGTGAATTACCTGGTGTTCCTCCTCTTCTCCTTTCACTTCCACCATGAGAATTATTACCTCAAGCTTCAAAAAAAATTGATATTTAGAATTTAACTTCTCTTTACCAAATCAGCTTATTAGTAGGAAAACTAATATTCAAATGCAAGTTTTCTAACTTGATAGCCAATATATCTGTGCAAAATGAATGAAATCACATGAATCTGTTTGCCATGTTTGCCAGACACCAGTTGACAGTTGACACTTAGAGTTTTAACTGTTTTATTTTGTTTTGTTTTTAAAGAAGGAGGGGGGAGGAGGAGGAGGAAGGGGGAGGAGGAAGGAGGAGAGAGGAAGAAGAAAAAGAATTCTTAACACAGGCAGAACTACAATAAGTCTAAAAGACAAAGTTATCAAAACTTATGTATATGTACATGGCACAATGACAAAAGATTGTTATTGAGGTAAGACAGATAAGCGGACACAATGAATCTAGTTCTGAATTAATAATTTATTTTAAATAAATGTCAGCACCATGAAAGAATGTAGATGTTTCTCAGGGTTTGTGATACATAATGCATATGGCCTGAGTAATGCAGTGTGCTGATAATACTAATTTATTAGTAATAGGCAAAATATGTAACTGGGTCTCCAGCAAATTTCAGGTTATTTAAAATTGTTTCAGCTCAGCTGGGAACTAGCAGTCAAACCTCCTGTCCATATTGTAAACTGATTAGCCTTGTATCTTATTTCATGACTTTTCCCAGCTGTGCCTACAGGTTATATTATTGAGCAATTGCAAAAAACGCTTCTACCTATCAACACTAGCCTTCTGGTAGTGCTGATAACAGAGTGGTAGGGCTACTGGATAGATAAGAAAATCGATGTTTGCTTTACCCAGTGGAACTGAGTCTTATAAAGACAGAGGACAGTTTTAAAAGAAACTTTCTGCCTATTGATAAAGACATGATCACCCTGTTGTTTTTTAACTTATTTTTTCTTACCCAAACATATAACATCTGGCAATGGGGTCTTAGACCACAGGTCATGGGTGTGATGAAAGCAAGCCATATGCTTCTTTTTGTCTTATACTCTCTTTAATCACTCTTTTATCTTATTCCATTTATAAAGAATCAGTATGCAGTTTTCAGAACTTATGCAACTTATGTACATGTGTTATGTTATTTTGATCAAAATTAAATTGTATAAAATTTAGAAATTCTAACCTGAGATCATTCAATTTCCCCAAATTATTAGATTTACATATTAACAGCTCCTAGGGTTTTCTTTTTCTTTTCAGCAGCTCTAGTTGCAACCAAAATTTATGGATTTAAGATCTTTTAAAATCCAGAGGAATAGCAAGTACTTAAAGCTTGGAGTCTTGCCATACTGTCCCAGAGACCTCAGTAGACACACATCTAAAATGATGGGGTTTTGCATTCTGTTCCCTAAGATGTTCTCACCGCACTATTTAATAAATATTCACTCC
This sequence comes from Sorex fumeus, assembly GCF_029834395.1. NCBI lineage: Eukaryota > Metazoa > Chordata > Mammalia > Eulipotyphla > Soricidae > Sorex > Sorex fumeus. The sequence continues at coordinate 34,596,637 of NW_026606066.1, read as the reverse complement.
CAGAAAATGCTGTCAAATAATGCTAACAAGAGAGTATTTATAGATCATTGCTTTTAAAATGTATTCACTTTCCTACCACATTCATCTTCATCATGATATAAACAGACAATTCATGAAATCCAAATTTCCCTCCTTCAGTCAATCTTGCCAATTTTCTTGGCATTTATGAATTGGTGGTGGAGGACCAGGAAGCATTATGCAGGGGAGTGAAGTCTGGTTTGTGTGTAGGTGTGTGTGTGTGTGTGTGTGTGTATGTGTATCCTGAGAACTAAGTTTTGAGTGTCCTGCCTCCTATGAACATAACTTGCCACAGAGGGGTGGGTTTTATGAAAAATATTTTTGTTATATTTATTTATTGAATCACTGTGGGAGAAGTTACAAAGCTTTCAATAGTAAGTCTCAGTCATACAATAATCAAATACCTTTCCCTTCACCAGTACTTATTTTTCACCACCAAGAACTCCAATACACCCCCCTTCGACCACTCCCCATGCCTGTGAGGCAGATGATTTCTACTTCACTCTCTCTTTACTTTGATTATATTCATTATTTCAACAAAAGATGCACCATTATTGTATAGAATTTTCCCCCAACAATCAGAACTGCTGAAAAGGCATTGTGAAATAATTTGTTTTCTATAGCTGGTTATGAGAACCATATGATTTTGGATTTCTGATATTTTACTAGGTAAGTCTGGAGGGATTTCTGCCAAGAGCCAGATAATTACAAGATTGGTTTCTGTGAGTCTGGTGTTATGACCATGCTGGAGAGCAACTCGTGGGGGGCAACTCATGACCTCGGTAAGGCGTGAAGAATGAGTGAAAAATATTTTGATGGACTCAGAACATGCTTATTCCCATTTGGTAACTGGGAAAGAATTATTTAATGGTGTATTTCTCAACTAGCTGAAGGGAATTTACATTTGCAAGAAAATAATTAGTAATTCCTAAAGATATATTAGATTGGATTTAAATTTAAAATTCTCTCGACCTTATTTAAGGGTAAATCAATTTCTCATTGAAGAGCTCTTGTCAATGATGAATTCTTCAACGTTTAGTTTACTTGTGTAAGGTAAACGTGAAATGAGGGAGGGAGTCCTCATTCAAAATATGGCTCAGTGGAGGAGCAGAGCCAAATCTGAGAGAACTGATTTGGAAATTACATTCTTCAGAAAATCCCTGTATCAAATGTGTGAAGCAAGAACTTTGCTTTACCAATATTTTCTCCTTTGTATTCACATCTTAACTAATTTCTTTCCTTTCGGTCCAAAAGACTTCAAATGTCCTCTTTTTCCATATGTAGACTGTGCTTCTTAGAACACCGATTAGCAACAATATAAGACATGACCTACTATTTTCATACCTTAATTTTTTACATAAAACTCCTCTTGGGTAATCTGCTTAGTATCCACATTTTCCCCAAAGTCAGAGTTCTTCTAGCATAAGTTATAGTCTTAGTAGAATTAGGTTTTTTTCCTATTTTAATTCCCCTTGTTCAAAATGTCCTGGGAAATTCAACCTTTATAATTGCTCTTATAAGCAACTTTGAGAGTAGTTCTTGAATTTCTCCCCCTAAATAATTTTGAAAGGCTGATCATCACTTGTTCATATGCCTCTAATTTTTGCCAATTCTTATCAATCTTAAAAAGTTCAATCAGACTTTATACTGTTTTCATAGTTCTTGACCACATGTTTCAATTTCTTTCTTTCTATTGCTTATAAAGATTATAAAATTGAAGGTGGCATTTAAGACCTCCACCATCAAAATAGTCATTCTAAAAGTGTTGATTTACAACATTCCAATAAGTAAAAACCCTTCTCTTGTAATTCTGAATATTTCAAATTAGACTGTTAATGATTTCTTTTCCTGGAAAATAATTCCTTCAAAGAAGACAGATTAAAAGTGACCAATCCTTGATATATTTTTTGTCTGTAACTTCCTCCCATTCTCATTTTTTAAAGTTTTTATAAGTTCTAGAGGCAGTCATCCATTTCTGTAATTGCAATTTAGAACCCAGTCTTAACCTATATAGAATATTTTGAGTTACAAATAGAACAAGTTTTGTTTAGTAAAAAAAAGGGTGAATATAGGGGTTGGATTTGTATTAAAACATAATAAACAATATTACCTTCTAATCTTTATATCAAATTTTCTATTCCTATATATCTTCTGAGTTCTATATATGAATGAGGTTCTAGAGACTTTTGGAACAAAGTGTATCTATCTTATTACAAACTGGATCTCAGGAAAAATTACCCTGGTCTATATGGAATCCATGAATTTAGTAACAAAGCGTTTAGGATGACATTAGGTTCAATGTTTGGGATAAAGTTTGTTTGTGTTTAATAGAATATTATGCAGCTATTAGAAAATATGAAGTCACAAAATTTGCTGCTTTATGGATAGATCTGGAGAGTATCATTCTGAGTGAAATGAGTCAGAGAAAGAAGGACAAATATAGATTAATCTCATTCATCAATGTGATATGAAGAAACATAGTGAAATAACTAATGCCCAAAGACAATGGAAACAAAGGTCAAGAGAATTGGTCCTTAGTAGGAAGCTTGCCACTGTGTGGGATTGAGGAATAGGTCAGGGAAGGGGCCACTAAAACAATGATAGAGAAAAGTGGTTGCTCTGGGCAAGGACTGGATACTGAAAGGAAGTGGAGTGATATGCATGATACCCTATCAGTAACAGTATTTTAAACCACAGGGACTAAAAGGGGGAAAACGAGAGAGAGAGAGAGAGAGAGAGAGAGAGAGAGAGAGAGAGAGAGAGAGAGAGAAAGAGAAAACATCTGCCAGGCGGGGGGGGGCGTGTGGTAGGGAAACTGGGAATCTTGTTTGAGGAAAGTAGAAACTAGTGAAAGGTTTGGTGTTCAAACATTGTACCCCTGAAACTTAATCAAGAACACCTTTATAATTTATGATGATTCAGTATGTTAATTTTTCAGTTTGACCTTTTTATTTAGATTAGCCTATGTCCAGGCAACTATTCTGAAAATCAATAAAATACTAGACTTTGGTGTTGCTGGTAGATATATATACTTCCCAGAGGATAACAAACCAGCTGCTGTTATTCATAAGACTTCCATAAAGTTATCAAAAAAGAAAATGTGTACTTGAATAATTTAATATTACCTTAAATATTCTACTAATTTATCTCAGTTAATGAGCACTTCCAAAGCAATCCCTAAATCTTTTACACATACATCGTGCTAAATGTATGTGATTATAACAGCAACAAAAAAACTCCGTTTTTGCTAAATTACTGCCATGAGTTAAGATTTATAACACTATTTTATTAAAAATAACCTAACGCGCTAAAAGCATAGAACATAACTTCATATAAAAAATAAAATTATGGTTTGTTTACTGTGGTCTCTTATGTAAAAGACAATTTACTTGGGACCAGAGGGATAGTACAACAAGTAGGTCACTTGCATTACATACAGACAATCCAGGTTCAATCCCTGGGATGCCATATGGTCCCCCATGTACCACAAGGAGTGATTCCAAAGTGCAGAGCCAAGAGTAACCCCTGAGTATTGCCAGTGTGTCTCAAAAACAAAAATATTTTTAGTTAAAAAAATCAAGTTTCTCTAAGAATTGGTATAAAATATATTAGCTGGGGGAAAAGTATATAGGTGAGTAAAAACCTACAATCAATTGCTTGCAACAGATGGCACCTAAGGGTGCACAATAAATTTAGGTTTCCTTCATGTAAACTCACTTCATGACATTTTTTCATACTTTACAGCCTTGGATGGTTTGCCTTATTATTACCTTAAGCTAAAAGAAATATTAAATATTAATATTAACATTGAAGAGGTATATATATCAAGCAGTTGTATCCTTTATTTTACTTGAAATCTCCAGGCTGAATTATAATCAAATATGGTCAAAAATTATGAATGACTTTTCAACACATCACCCAATTCACTGATTTCCCCTCCTTTGATATTTCTCTAAATTCACTCAATAGCCGGTATTGTGAGGACATGCAGGATGGATGAGGTTGGAAGAGAAACCAATACAATTAACTTGACTCCTTATAGACAGGCCCTCTCCTGCCTATGAAGGTAGAGGACATTGAAAAATTCAAGGCCCCATATTAATCCTCATTGCCAATTTATCTACCATAGAGAGTTGTTGAGAGAAAGAAATGTCAAAGGGAATACATTCATTCATACCTCCATATATCCTGCATCTATCCAGTCATTCATCCATGTAAACATTCATACACATGCAGAGGAAAATGTACACTTCTCAATCTAATATGGGGGTATTTAATAATCTTGGTCTTAATTATTTAATAATAATTAAGAACTAACGTTTTAATTACTAAAACTAAATGGGCCACATATAGAAATTCTGCTATAGCCACAATATAAGAAATTAAAAGAAGGAGAGGCAAGAATAAAATTCACAGAAGAATGGCAACCCGTTTGGAAGAAGTTAAATAATATGAAGTCACATGAGTGAAATTAATGAAAAGATCCAAGTAAGTACTAAAAATTTCATTGAGATAAATACTCTATATAGATGTAAATGTTTAGAAAGCTAGATTTTAAAATGTACTACTGAGAGCTCTATTTCGGAGTTGCTCTGGGATATATAATTTCTCTCTATTTCTCCCCCCTCTTCCTCTCTCCTACCTATCTCTGTCTCTCCTCTCTTTCACCTCTTTTTTCACTACACATTTTCCTCAGATTTAGTGTAGTCCTTCAATAATACTTTTTTACTTCTAAAATGTACTTTTGAACTATTATAGAATATACAGCTTTATCAATGAAACAGAGTAGAATGCACAGAAATTTAAAAGCACTGAAATAAGAACATAATATAAAATTGGTATTTTAAGTCAACGATGAGAAAATGGAATAGCCAATCACATATTTTGAGCTTAATAGTGGGTAATTAAGTATATGTGTATTACACTCATACACACACGTATATGCATACATATTTCTACAGTATATTTAAAACCACATGCCTCTGAGTAATGAAAATCAAAAATAAAATATAAAATTATAGTCTTTAAAATATAAAAATATTTGAAGGAAGTAGATATAAATATAGGTTTTCTTAGTTGGGAGAAAGAGCATTTAACCTATACAATATATACAAACCAATGAATATCATTTTCTTTTTAGAAAAGGAACTAAGGAGGCATAAACTTTTGCAACACGCAACTGACAGTCCTATCTGATCTAAACATCTGAGTTAATATGCACATATATATTCACAAAGCAAATAATATCTGGGAAATAATGGAACTGTACTTTTTCACTGTGCAATCTCTGGTTTGCCCATTCTAATGACTGAGACTAATGGATTCAATTCAAATGGTTTCTTTCATTTCTGAAAAATACTGATTCCAAGAACAGAATATGATTCAAAAAGAGATCTACCAAGACAGAAAAAGAAAGAAAACATAACAATTCTACCCAAAAGACACTACAGCAGGTATGGCACTTGCCCCACACATGACCAACCATGGTTCACATATATTCCCCAGAGCACGCCCAGTTATAATTCTTATACACAAAGCAAGGAGCAAGCCCTGAACACTGTTGGGTGTTTCACCCACCCCTCCACCACCCCACCCCCCCAAAAATGAAACCAAGACAATTGTACCCTCATATAGAAGAGGAAAAAAGAAAAGGAACTGAAAAATCAGATAAAAGTATATTAGCTCTTTCCTCCTGAATTAAAATTACAGGTGGGGTAGGGTTTTAGAATGACAGAAATGTGATTAGCAGGAGAAATTTGTGCCCTGCTTTCAATTGAAAAATGGCCACCTAAAGTGGTTATGAAAAAAGAGGACCCGAGTTAATATTATCAGGCTTCCCTTGATTCTTGCTACATAAGAAATGAGTTTCTAGGGGAGAAAATGATGAATTACGTGTGGTGTGGTGAGTACCAGTTATATTAGTCAAGAGGTTCACCAGGCCCTTATCAAGTCAAGACACCAGATCCAGGGGGCAGGAGAGATAGTACAGCAGGAAAGGCACTTGCCTTGCACATAACTGACCCATGTTTGATTCTTCACAACATATATGGTCCCATCAGCCCACCAGGAGCAAACCCCGAGCACCACCAAATGTGGCCCCCAAACAAACAAACAAACAAAAAAGAAGAGATGCACTTAAAATTTAGTATATTTAAACTGAAAGTCAAATCCTCCCAGAAAATTTACACTACATAAAGTATTGCACAAATTTGTGCCTTTTAATCAAAGAACCCCTGCATTACATAGGACCACCTAAGTACAACATATTTAGTTTTCACCTTATTGAAAGATTAAGGTGATTAAATATATACCTTCAAGCTCTGAGCATATATTTGATATTAAATTAAGTAAACAATAAGTCAGTTTAAATTGGATCTGAGACACATTTAATTATAAACGTTAGTTCTTCCTCTCCATGACTACTATAATTCCTTCTCCAGGAAAGCGGGCTCACGAGAAAGAATGGACTAGCTATAGAAAAGAAATAAGCTAAATTTTCTTTCAATTTGAATGGCACCAAATAAACTTCAGACTGCCTTAGACATTTTTAAAGATGTTGAAAAGCAATTTTAAAAAGAGAAAAATAGACTAAGGACATAAGTAAATCACTAAAGATGAAAATTAAAGCTATCATAACACCAACAGTAAATTATAATGTAAACTATGAACCATGGATAATGTTGTGTTCACATAGGTTAATCAGCTGTAATATAGGCAAATATGCCACTCCAGTGCTAGTAATGGAGAGAGAGTATGAAAATGCAGACATAAGAATATAGGAATATAGGGGTTGCCAAACCTTCTCCTTAATGTCCCTGTGAGCCTAAAATTTCTCCAAAAGATAAATTATATACTTAAAAAAACCTATCACAATAAAACATTCAACATAATAAATAATTAATGTAGCCATATGCATTAAAACATCTGACTTTCTATCAAACTATTTTTTAAAAATTTAATGTTTTTTGATAAAGAAAATGTAGAGCCACTTATGAGTCTAAAGTGGTATCTGGGAACAACAGCAATATATATCCAAATATTTAAAATTTCTTCTATGCTTTTGTTCCAAGGAAATAATAAGGTGTACAAGTAATCATGTATCAGTACCACTGTAAGGAGAAAGACATGTGTAAAAGTGATTGGTGAAACAGACTTGTATACATGACTATGGTGGAAAGACAGCTGTTTATAGGTAAGTTCCATAATAAGTGTTGCAGGGAGCAGTTAAGAAAAAAGAATTAACTTCAAAATTGTGACATTTAGAATTTCACAGAGTGACTTAGAAAATGCAACACATAGTAGCAAAGTACCAATAGATTAAGGGCTTGAGTGTGTGTGTGGGGGGGGGGGGGAGGGTGTGTCATTCCTGGTGATGCTCCCGGGCTATTCTTGGCTCTGTGTTGGGAAGCATGTGGTATTGCAATTGAATCTGAGCCTCAGACAAAGGAGGCACTCCAGCTCAAATTAAGACTCTTTTATATAGCTAGCAAAGAAATTATATTTTCAATTACTTGTCATTTCTTTTAATCTTTAGCGTTGATGCTATTTTTCCCGTGTTGTAAAAGAAAACACTTCTAGAACCTCTTTTACTTATTAGAAACACTGAAATAGCGGTGGTTAAGATTGAGCACTCACTATGCACTGGGAAAAATTTCAAATATGTATTCATATATTGAGCCCTCCCAAGTACAAAGTAAAAGGATGTAATATTTTTCATCCCTGTTTTATTGAAGGGGACATTGGAATTATTTTTTTTAACTTTTTTATTGAATCACTGTAAGATAGACCCTTAAAGCTGTTCATCATTGGATTCCAGTCAGACAGTATTTGAACATCCATCCTTCCACCAGTGTATATTTCCCAGCACTAGTGCACCCAGGTTCCTTCCCATCACTCCCCACCCCCTACACCTGCCTGCCTCTTTCTTTTCTTTCTCTCTCTCTCTCTCTCTCTCTCTCTCTCTCTCTCTCTCTCTCTCTCCTTTTGAGCATTGTGGTTTGCAATATTCATACTGAAAGATTATCAAGAAAATCTCTTTACCTACTTTTAACCCTCAGCTGCATGCTAGGCAAGCTACTGAATCCTTGTACTATTTCTCTGGTCTCTAGACTAAAATCTTTGACAACAGTCACTCACAGGTAAGTTGTTAATAGCTTACACTTTACATTCAATAGTCACTCATCAATAATTTATGTTGCAACACATCAGGGAGCCTAGTATGCTAGATTGCTCCTTTGTTAGTTTCCAAATTTTTTTTATTATTATTAGTGAAACACCATGAGGAACAGTTGTAGATTTACAATTTTTTGTGCTTGGGTTTCGATTATACAATGATCAAATACCCATCCCTCCACCAGTGCCCATTTTCCACCACCATGGATAATATCCCTCCCACCCCCATCCCTCCCATCCCACCCTGCCTCTGTGGGAGGGCGATCCCTTGTGTTCTCTCTCTCCTTTTGGGTGTTGTGGTCTGCAAAAGAGGCTTTGAGTGGCAAACATGTTCAGTCCATAGTCTACTTTCAACATGCATCTCCCCTCCTGGGAGGATCCTCCAAAAACCCTTTATTTGGTGCTCCCTTCTCTATCTGAGCTGCCCTTTCCCCTAGAATGCCTGGCTGGCCTCTAAGCTATGGAGTAATCCTCCTGGTGCTGATCTCAGCTATTCTTGGGTGTTAATCTCATATTTTGTTACTTTATATTCCCCAAATAAATGCAATCTTTCTATGTCTATCCCTCTCTTTCTGACTCATTTCGCTTAGCATGATACTTTCCATGTTGTACCACTTGTATATAAATTTCATGACTTCATCTTTTCTAACAGCTACATAGTACTCCATTGTGTAGATGTACCAAAGTTTCTTTAACCAGTCATCTGTTCTTGGGCATTCAGGTTTCTTCCAGTTTCTGGCTATTGTAAAGAGTGCTGCAATGAACAAACAAGTGCAGATGTCACTTCGACTATACATTTTTGCCTCTCTGGGATATATTCCCAGGAGTGGTAATGCTGGGTCAAATGGGAGCTCAATTTCTAGTTTTTTGAGAATCGTCCATACTGTTTTCCAGAAGGGTTGAACCAGTCGACATTCCCACCAACAGTGAAGGAGTGTCCCTTTCTCACCACATCCACGCCAGCATCAGTTGCTCTTGTTCTTTTGAATGTGGGCCAGTCTCTGAGGTGTGAGATGGTATCTCATTGTGGTTTTGATCTGCATCTCCCTGATGATTAATGGTGTAGAGCATTTTCTCATGTGCTTTTATGCCATTTGGATTTCTTCTTTGAGAAAGTTTCTGTTCATTTCATTGCCCCATTTTTGGATGGGGTTGGATGTTTTCTTCTTGTGGAGTTCAACCAGTATTTTGTATATCCTTGATGATCAACCCCTTGTCAGATGTGTATTTGGCGAATATCCTTTCCCATTCTGTAGGCTGTCTTTGTTTTTTGGTCACTGTTTCTTTGGAGGTGCAGAAGCTTCTTAGTTTAAGATAGTCCCATTTATCTATCTCTGTTTTCACTTGCTCGGCCAGTGGTGTGGCATCTTTGAAGATACCATTAGCTTCAATGTCATGGAGGGTTTTGCCAACTTGGTCTTCAGACATTGGAATTCTTAAGGTATAACATTAACAGGTAAACTTCCTAAGGCATCAGCCAAAAATGAGAGAGCACTTTTAAATGTGAACTATTTGTATCTAGAAGTCATTAACAGTTGATCATCATGTTACAAACCTTCCCTAGCAAAAAAGGCAAAGGAAGCAATAATCATTGGGTTGGGGCTGGGAGGGCATGACAGTCTTGTTGTCAGCTGTTTTGGACAGGACAGGATACTCAATTATATTTACACATTTATGAAGAAGTCAAGATAGTTCCTAGAAGAAAATGATCAAGATTAAAACTCCATTCTTTCGACATTCAAACATTCTTTTAAACCAGGGAGATCTCCAGGTCGAGAACTCATCATAGAACAGAACGGTTAGGAGCCAAAAAAGAAAGAAAAAAAAAACAGCCCCCCCAAACCAACCATCTTTACAGACAGTGAGTTCTTGATGCTAGTCCTCTCTTAATGCCCAGCCTAGGTCACTGGAGAAGAGAATAAAACAAATGTCTGATCTAACCCCTAAATGTTTCTGGCATATACATTCTTTCTTAGAAGGAAAAAAAAACAGGCAAACTAGTAACTCTGTTTGGAACCAAAAACTGATTATCAGTTGCTTTAACTCTGAGGTTTCTCAATTTAGGGAGGTTTGTCCATAGCTGAAGTTTTCTACACAGGAAAGGCAACATGTGCTTTTCAACAAAGGTGTTTCACTAATAAAAATTTAAAAAATAATAAAATTAAATAAAATTAAAGTGAAATATATCATAGAAAATTTAAAAAAAAAAGAAAACAAAGAAACTGCTTTGAGGTTTGGAAACAATGCGACTATTGGGCTCTACTGATGGCTGTAGAAGCTGTGTACCAAGGTGAGATGTACCAGATGAGTCCTCTGGTTTGAATCAGAAACCTTGGAATTCTTGGCCACAACACAGAAAACACTGAAGACGAAAGGCAAATCAGAGTTCCAGAACCAGGATCACAAGGAGGATTGGAAATGTTTCCAAACTGAAGGAAACATTCTCTCACTTTGATGTCCCAAATTGGACAGTCTTGAAGACATCAGGGTTTGGTGTATATTTGTATTCAGAATTTTGGTGGGATGGGTGGTGAGAGGTTTTCTGTAGATATGCACATAGAAAACATGAGAGAATAAAATAACAGTGCTCGAAGCACAGCTATTGGGGGTGGGTAGGGTTCTTATGTCAATTGATTTTTTTGTCTATATTTTTTGATATTAAGTATCATGCTGTGAAGGATTGTTGTTGCTTTAGAAAAAGTAACTTTAACTAAAATTGTAGTTAATTCTGACCTTGCTGATATTTTTCCATGACATTAATAAAACAAGACATTTTGAACTCATTTTGTATCCAAAGTGAACATGTTTCATCTGTTCTTTGACAAGCCTCGGTTTTATTTTTAAATGCATTTGATATGACCATTAAATAAAGATAACAAAAATTCTGGGGCTTTTTTGGGGGAAAGAGGTTAAGGATGGGGACTGGGCCATGCCACGGTGCTTAGGAGTCATTCCTTGCAATGCAATGGGAAGCATATATGGTGCTAGTGATGAAATAAGAATTAACTAAATGCCAGCAAAATTCTTTTTCCTGTACTATCTCTATGTCCCTTAACATGTTCTATGTGTAAGTTATACTTCGAAACTAGTGACAAAACAGCAAGTTTATTTCAGATTTGTGAGGCAATGCAATTAAATGTTGGGTTTTACAATGATATATAGCTTTCTCAAGACATTACATTATTAAAAAATAACCAAGTTACTATGAAGGCAATGCAATGAATGTAAATGAGAAAACTTTTATTTGTGATAAATTTGGTCAGTGTCTTCTTTTACGGTATTCTTAAAAAAAATAAAAGAAATTCAGCGTTTTTTGTAATTATAAATATAGTGAACTTCTTTTCCTCTTAAGTTTTCTCTGCAAGCACCTCTCAGAAAAGGAAACAATCTTTTTTTATTATTTTATTTATTTATTTTTTTATTAGTGAAACACTATGAGGTACAGTTATAGACTTATAAATTTCTGTGCTTGGGTTTCAGTTATACAATGATCAAGTACCCATCCCTCCACCAGTGCCCATCCTCCACCACCACGGGTCCCAGCATCCCCCCAACCCCCCATCACCCCCGTCCCACCCTGCCTCTGTGGCAGGGCATTCCCCCTTGTTCTCTCTCTCTCTTCTTTTGGGTACTGTGTTTTGCAAGAGAGGCATTGAGTGGCAATCATGTTTGGTCTATAGACTACTTTTAGCATGCTTCTCCCACCTTGAGAGGGTCCTCACAACACCCTTTATTTGTTGCTCTCTTCTCTATCTGAGCTTCCTTTTCAACTAGCACGTGTGGCTGGCCTCAAGTCATGGAGCAAAATTCCTGGTACTAATCTCAGCCATTCCTGGGTGTTAGTCTCCCTAGAAAAGGAAACAATCTTAACAAACTCAGTGACTTCAGTCTTATCTCCCAATTAACCATATAACTATCAGTGCTTGACCTGTAACCTCCATCCATTGGATACGGGCAAGTAATTTTTGAGAATAAGTGACACACTCACAACAACTGTTTGAAAAAAATCCTGAAAAAGAATTACAGTATTAAGATACTTTACAACCAAAGGGATTTCAAAGATTAACTAACCAGAAGTTTTTATTTAACAGATAAACAACATATAAACTAGAGTCAAAATTGAAGTCAATTTCATGACTTCATCTTTCCTAACTGCTACATAGTACTCCACTGTGTAAATGTACCAAAGTTTTCTTTAACCAGTCATCTGTTCTCGGGCACTCAGGTTTTTACCAGATTCTGGATATTGTAAAGAGTGCTGCAATGAACAAACAAGTACAGATGTCACTTCGACTATACTTTTTTTGCCTCTCTGGGATATACTCCTAGGAGTGCTATTGCTATGCAATCTGGGGAACATAAAGTAACAAAATAGGAGACAAACACCCAAGAGTGGCCGAGATTAGCACCAGGAATTTTGCTCCATGGCTTGGAGGCCAGCCACACATGCTAGAGGAAAATGCAGCTCAGATAGAGAAGGGAGCACCAAATAAAGGGTGTTGGGAGGATCCTCCCAGGATGGGAGAAGCATGCTGAAAGTAGACTATAGACCAAACATGATTACCACTCAATGCCTCTCTTGCAAACCACAACACCCAATAGGAGAGAGAGAACAGAGGGGAATGCCCTGCCACAGAGGCAGGGTGGGAAGGGGAGGATGGGGGGTGGGAGGGATACTGGAATCCTTGGTAGTGGGAAATGGGCACTGGTGGAGGGATGGGTACTTGATCATTGTATAATTGAAACCCAAGCATAAAATTTGTAAGTCTACAACTGTACCTCATGGTGTCTCATAAAAAAAAAGAAGAAAAGTTTCCAAAAAAAAAAGAAATCACAAAATCAATAATATACAATGACAAGACTAGAATTCAGCTCTTTTATTCCACCAACCAAGTTATCTTCTTTAAAACCTTTAAAACTTACAATTCAGTAAGAATTATTGTACCTTAATTTCATTTTATTTATTTTGAAATAATAAGGACTACTATACACTCATGATAAACTGTTTTCAAATTAAGATTCCTAATATATATATATATGTGTGTGTGTATATATATATATATATATATATATATATATATATATATCACTTGTATCACCTGTCATCCCATTGGTCATCAATTTGCTCTAGCAGGTACCAGTGACATCTCCACTCGTCCCTGTCACATGCTAGTGTAGCCCAATGGCATCTGCTCGCCCCAGGAATACAGAGAGCCTCAAACTGTTTGTTCAGGGTTTTGACGAACTCTGACAATCTCGTAGGTGGGCGGCCATGTATCCTTTGATGTCCATTGGAATCCAGTCGATAACAGCTCTAGTCTAGTGGTAGTCTCTAAATTGCATTACATGTCTGCCCCATCTGATTTTCTATGCCTTGGCAAATGAAACAGTGTCCCTGATTCTTAGTTGTCAACGGAGGTCAGAACTCTAGATTCCTTCTCTCGTTTGAGTGAAGCATGATACTCCAGGCATAGCTTTTTCGATTCCTCTTTGGGATACTCGAATAGCGTTCTTATCCTGTTTTTGTAGGGCCCAAGTCTCTGAGGTGTATGTTAGTGCAGGAAGAAAGTTGGAGTCAAAAAGATGTGCCCAGAGCTGGAGGTTCTTTCTCCTCTTAAAAACTTCTTCAACGCTCTTGAAAGCATTCCATGCCACTCTCTTCCTCCTGTGCAGCTCTGGTGCCAAGTCATTCCTCATCTTGAGTTCTTGACCCAGGTACACGTAGCTGCTGCATTCGAAGACATTCCTTCCATTGAGAGCAAATGGAACGTCAGGGACTAGTTTGTTTTTCATGAACATTGTCTTGGTGAGATTCAGATCCAAACTTTCCACACTCATGGTCGAAATCGGCCAGCATTTGTGACGTTTGTCTAAATGTTTGGTGTTATTAGAACGATGTCATAAGCAAAGCAGAGGTGATGTAGTTGCCGACCATCTATCTTCACTCCCATTTCTTCCCATTCCATTCATCACATGACATTCTCGAGTGTGGCACTGAAGAGTTTCAGTGAACTGGTGTCACCCTGTCGAACCCCTCTCTTTATGTTGATGATCACTTCATTATAGAATGGTGATATCTTGGTGGTGAATCTGTAATACAGCTCTTGAAGGATCCTGATATACTGAGTTTGAACGCCCTGTTTGGTTAGGGCTTCCATGGTCATTTCAGTCTCAACAGCATCAAAGGACTTCTTTAAATCAATGAATGTTAGACAGAGCGGCATCTTGAACTCTCACAAAACCTCAATGAGCTTGGTCATGGTGTGGATATGGCCGATTGTGCTGAATCCTTTTCTGACCGGCTTGCTCGCATGGTTGTCCTTCATGTAGTGTTCTGCCTATTCTATTCAGGATGACTCAAAGTGAACAACTTGTAAACAACGGACAATAGGCAGATCAGGCAATAGTTGCTGAGATCATAGACGTTTCCCTTATTGTAAAACAGAACACATCCATGACATTGGCAACTATCACCCGATCTGCCTATTGTCTGTCAACTACAAATTGTTCACTTGAGTCATCCTAAATAGGATTGGCAGAACACTAGATGAAGGACAACCATGCGAGCAAGCCGGGTCCCGCAAAGGATTCAGCATCATCGACCATATCCACACGATAACCAAGCTCATTGAGGTTTCTCGGGAGTTCAAGATGCTGCTCTGTTTAACGTTCATTGATTTAAAGAAGGCCTTTGATTCTGTTGAAATGGAAGCGGTCATTGAAGCCCTAGCCAATCAGGGCATTCAAGCCCAATACATCAAGATCCTCCGTGAGCTGTATTGCGGATTCACTACCAGGATCTCACCATTCTACAAAGAAGTAATCATTGATGTCAAGAGAGGGGTGCGGCAGGGTGATACCATTTCACCGAAACTCTTCAGTGCCACCCTCAAGAACATCATGCGACGACTGGAATGGGAAGGAATGGGAGCGAAGATAGATGGTCGGCAACTACACCACCTCCGCTTTGCTGATGACATTGTTTTAATAACACCAAACATCAGCCAAGCGGCACAAATGCTGGCCAACTCTGACCGTGAGTGTGGAAAGGTAGGACTACAGCTGAATCCTACAAAGACAATGTTTATGAGAAACAGCCTCGTTCCTGACGCCCCATTCGCTCCCAACGGAACGACCATCTCCGAATGCAACAGCTATGTGTACTTAGGTCGAGAAGTCAACATGACAAATGACCTGGCACCTGAGCTGCGCAGGAGGAAGAGAGCGGCTTGGAACGCCTTCAAGAACGTCGAAGAAATAGCTAAGAGGACGAAGAACCTCCGGCTCCGGGCACATCTCTTTGATTCCACTGTTCTTCCTGCATTAACATATGCCTCGGAGACCTGGGCCCTACGCAAACAGGATGAGAACGCTATTCAGGTCTCCCAAAGAAGAATAGAAAGAGCTATGCTTGGAATATCACGTTTCACTCAAATGAGAGAAAGAATCCGGAGTTCCGACATCCATCGATGATCAAAAATCAGGGACGCTGTCTCATTTGCCAAGGTGTCAAAAATCAGATGGGCTGGTCACGTAATGAGATTTAAAGATGACCGCTGGACTAGAGCTGTTACCGACTGGATTCCACGGGATGTCAAAAGACTGCGTGGCCGCCCACCTACCAGAAGGTCAGACTTCTTCATCAAGATCATGAACGATCGGTTTGAGGCTCTTCATGTTCCCAGAGTGAACAGATGCCATTGGGCTACACTAGCACGCAACAGGGACAAATGGAGACGTTACTGGCGTCCGTTCGGGCAAATCAAAGACTAACAGGAAGTTAAGTGATTAAGTGTTTAACGCTCCTGCTGGTTTTCCACTGTGATGGAAACTTGCATTCAGACAGGTAGTGTTTAAAGAGCTGAGCCAGTGTTTTGATGAATACTGGAGGCACATTCTTCAGGTGTGCAGGTCTGACCTTCTTTGGACCAGGTGCTTTACACTTCTTTACCAACAAAATGGCATGTCACAGCTGTGTGACACATCATAGGATACTTTCTACCCAATTTCCATAATTTCCACACTATATTTGATCAAGTTCAAATATGGTGTGAACCATGGGAACACTTGTAAGGGCGATTAGAGGCCACCCTAAAAGCCTCCATCCCTCTTGGAGAGCCTGGCAAGCTTCCAAGAGTATCCCACCCACACAGCAGAGTCTGGCAAACTACCCATGGCATTTTTAATATTCCAAAAACAGTGAAAACAATGGGCCTTCTCTCACCCTGAAAGAGCTACCAATATGGTAGTTTTAAGAAAGATGAGCAAGGAGAGGGTGATAAAATCTCAGAGTCAAACTAGGCTGCCAAAATGAAGAAGGACTAAAATGACTGTCTGCACTTTCAATGCACATATGCTGGCATCAGAAGCATCCATTGAGAACCTGATGGTGCAAGCACAGAAGATCAAGTACAACATCATTGGTCTGACCAAGATGAGAAGGCATCGATCACATCATGCCATCTTTGACACATGAGAACTGTTCTTCAGAACATGCGACAATGGAGGCATTGGTGATGTTGATGTCTTTGTCAACATGAACTTGGCCATGAGAATAGATTCATTCAAATGCCTACAACCCAAATCGGAAGATTACGCTTGAGTAGATGTGGTTCATTGCTAACAGTTTCTATCTTCATCAGCTTTGCACCA
This sequence comes from Sorex fumeus, assembly GCF_029834395.1. Lineage (NCBI taxonomy): Eukaryota > Metazoa > Chordata > Mammalia > Eulipotyphla > Soricidae > Sorex > Sorex fumeus. The sequence continues at coordinate 34,579,795 of NW_026606066.1, read as the reverse complement.
ACATCCAGCTATGATGAAGAAGAAATTGAGACGTTCTACATGGAGCTGGAGAAGTTCTATAAAGAAGAGCACACCTTCTACAAGATCATTATTGGTGATTTTAATGCCAAGATAGAACCAAGAAGGTTGCCCGAAGAACTCCACATCGAGACCCATGACCTAGAATGGAACAAACAGGGTGAGAGACTAAGTTCATCATGGCGACCAAGACCATCCATGGTAATTCACAGTTCCAGAAGGCCAAATCTAAACATTGGACATGGGAGTTTCCCAGTGGATGGTTCTACAACAAAATTGACCACTTCATATTCAATCAACAGTTTTGCCTGACCGATGTCGCTGTTGTCCCAAAATTCCAAACAAGATCAGACCACCGTCTGCTTCATGCAAAACTCTACTTCACAGAGAGGGGAGAAAGGGCTGCAAAGTTTAAGAAGAGAACTCCCAGAACGACCGAAAAAAGTCTTAGGTTCTTATCATAAATAATTCTTCCTAAGAATCATTTATTTGGTTAAACAATGGGTCAGTGTTCCTCAGAGAAACAAAATTAACTAGATGTGTACACATGTAAAAAGAGATTTAATATGAGTAATTGGTCCCTATGATTATTTTTTAAATCATGATCCAAATTACTTTATCATTATTATCATTTAATTGAACCACTGTGAGATAGACCCTTACAAATTGTTCATGATTAAGTTTCAGTCACACAGTGTTCCAGCACCTATCTCTCTCTCCACCAGGGTCCATTTCCCAGCACCAGTGTCCCCAGTTTCTGCCACCATTACCCTCCACGTACCTTCACTAGCCTGTCTCTATGACAGTCACTTTTCTTCTCTCTCTCTCTCTCTCTCTCTCTCTCTCTCTCTTGCATTATGGTTTGCATTACAGATGCTGAAAGATTATTATGTGTAACCTTTACCTATTTTCAATGCTCAGTTCTTGTCCAGCATTATCATTTTCAATGATTATTTTCATACTGGTCCCTTCTCTTGGATATGGTTGGATATAATATGCTTTTGGATATGGATATGATATCCATATGGATATGATATGCTTTTGGATATGGTTGGATATGATATGATATTCTCTTGGATATGATATGCTTGGAATATCACGTTTCACTCAAATGAGAGAAAGAATCCGGAGTTCCGACATCCATCCACGATCAAGAATCAGGGACGCTGTCTCGTTTGTCAAGGTGTCAAAAATCAGATGGGCTGGTCACGTAATGAGATTTAAAGACGACCACTGGACTAGAGCTGTTACCGACTGGATTCCACGGGATGTCAAAAGACTGCTTGGCCGCCCACCTACCAGATGGTCAGATTTCTTCATCAAGATCATGAATGATCGGTTTGAGGCATTTCATGTTCCTAGAGTGAACAGACGCCATTGGGCTACACTAGCATGCGACAAGGACAAATGGAGACATTACTGGCGCCCGCTCAAGCAAATCGACGACTAACGGGAAGTTAAGTGATTAAGTGATTAAGTGGTCCCTTCTCTATCTTATGTACTCTGCTCCACACACACTTGTGGTGGATTTCAACCATCGACTAGTCCTCCTGGACCCTGTTTTCCCTGGTCTTAGATATTAGTCTCATTTTTTTATATACCACAAATGAATGCAGTCATTCTATATCTGTTCTCCTTCTGACTCATTTCACTCAGCATGATACTCTAAATGTCACTTGATTTGTAGGTAAATTTTAGGACTTCATTTTTCTAACAGCTGCATAGTATTCCTTGGGTAGGTGTGCCATAGTTTCTTTATCCAGTCGTCTGTTCTCAGACACTCGGGTTGTCTGCCAACAGATTTGCTTCTTTCTCTGTGAGTCACTCTTTATTCTTTTAAGGTCTTTAGGTATTGGATAAGACTAATCATGTTACAGGAAGTAATCAGAGATTGGTGAGAGAGTACAGTACGTAAGGTGCTTCTCTTGTATATGGCTGATCAAGGTTAAGCCCTCGTGCCACATATGGTCCGCTGGGCACCTTTAGGAGTGATCCTGAGAACTTCTGGGTGTGGTCCCTCCCCTAAAAAGAAAAAATAATGCAATCTGCTTTGTTTAAAGTTCAGAGACTTAATAGCCAATTTCATTTTAAAAATTGAAAAAAAAAAAAGAAAACCCTTCACAGAAATAGAATGTTGGCAAAATATCTGGTACATGATCCAGTCAATTTCACGTATAAAATTAACCATCACAAGCAAGGCCAACAACTAGATCAGATGTCTCTAAATTGAAATCAGCTTTGACTTTGGAACACTTTTCAAGTTTCTTTATCCTTAATTATGCTTAAATAGATGACTTGTTGGTGGCCTCTTCTTTTGGATCCACCCATATCTAAGAGGAGTTTATGAGTCACTTCAATCTACACAGAAGTATTTAAACGACAACAACAACAATAAAGTTTCTTTATGGACTTTGTGAAGTGACTGTGTTATCATGAAAATTGTTTTATTTCTGACTGGGTCATTGAATAGTATATGGAGATTTGCATTAAAAAACCCTCTAGGTATTAATTGAATAGATAATACAGGGGGCAATATGCTTCCCTTTTATGTAGCTGACTGGGTTAGATTCCCCACACCACAGACAATCTTAAAGGGTGCTCCCTGACCTCTAGGAATGATCCCTGAACACAAAGCCAGGAGAAAGCCCTGAGCATTGCCACAAGTGACACCCAAACAAATAATTCTGCATGCTTGTGAAGCTTAAAGATGGTAGTTTGACTCTGCCAATGTGCTAGGTCCCAGGCTTTCTTAATAGCCCCCTCCAAAACCACAGTGGTCTCTCACTGTCTCTCAGAGTCACCCCTGATCATTTGCTGGTCTGTCACTGATACTCTGCAGCCTGTCACTGGGGTGGCACAGTTTAGTTCTCAAGATCCCTGAATTAGTGGCTCCCTGTACCCTCTACTTTTCTTAGTTCTCTGGTCATGCCAAGTACACATGGGTGAGAGCTCTGCTGTCCTGTGTGGGCATAGGTGAGGTGACAAAGAGAGGCTGTACTCTGTCTAGGAACACGTGTGGGTCAGAGACTTCTGCCAAACATGGGACTTCCCTTTCTTTCTTGCTATTTCCACCTCTCCTCCTTGCCATCCTATAGTCTATTTCTACTGGAATCCGTTTCCTTTAGGAAAGATATTAAATGGCCAACTAAGGTGCATCAGGTTACCTAGGACCTCTCCCCTCCACTTCCTCCTTAACAATAGCATTCATGGTGCCCAGGCTAAGCAGGCAAGAGAAATCATGCTCTGTGAAACCTTGTAGAAAGTACCTTCTCTCCACAGAAGGTAAAGTGACTTAGTGGTCCCCTAAGACCCCAAATCAGAGCTAAATGCTGTGTGGGAATTAGACAACACACTTGCCCTCACAAAGAGCTGAAAGTTTGAGGCAAAGTAGCCAAAAGTATTACAAAAGCTGGGAAGGAGAAAGGCCAAGGAGGAGTTTTTCCTGGAGCAGTTTTAGTCATTTGAGCTTTGGGAGACCGGGCTGTTTCTCCAGACCATCTGAAGCCTGAGCTGGCACAGTTCAGATGCTGGACAAACTGTGGGCAACAGAGAGAGACGTGTGTTGTTCTTCTCCACCTCTAGCCCTGTAAAGAAAGGTCTGGGAGTCTACCTTCAAACCCAAACCAATTACACAAGTTTCTTCAGAAAGGGTTTCTATAAACAAACTATAACTTCCTTATCTTATCACTACAAGCCACTTTTTAACCTACTGATGTGAAGCTATTTTTTAGTTCCCAAGTAATAAATCACTTTAAATAATAAATCATTTTTTATCTTTAGAATATGAAGTTGACTGAATATAAACAGCACGCTGAATTATATTTCAAGAGAGTTCCAGACTTTTGGAAGTGCTAATTGAACACAGATCAAAATCTAGTTTCCTCCCCTGTTAAGAATAATCCCCCACCCCCAACTCTGGGTTGAAGAGCACAGCAGGTCATCCTGTTCGATACACACCCTCAAGCAACATGAAAGAGTGTCATTATTCTCACTAACTTCTTTTGGCTGTTTTCAAGTTTATTAGAACCAACATAAGCTTAAGTGTCATATGATCACTTGGAGCATTAGCAGACAATAAAACAATAATCAGTCCTTTAAAATGACTTGTGGAAACAGTGTCATCATTCTAGACGATCTGTATTCATACATGAGTTGAAAAGACAGTTTAGGATAAGTAGATGTTTTTAATGCAGAAGTCAAGACAAATCACTATCTTGAAAGCATTCATTAAAAATCAGGGGAAACTCCTAAGAGTCTGTAAATCTGAATCATTCAAACAGCAGTTTGTGAGTCTTAAAAAGACATTATTTCCATTATATACTTATTTTTTTTCACTTTTCAAAGCAAAAGAAATTAAAATATTACAGTTTTAATGTTTTTCTATCGAGTGAGAAACAAGCTCATAAAATTAATTCTAATAATTCAATTGGTATAATGCTTTTTGTCACAGTTCATTTTCATTGGCATAAACATGTGCTTTTTTCTTTAGGATATTATAGCACAAATTCTCAGAGCTATTTTAACTTTTTTATCACTTCATTTCTGGAATTTTAGTTAGAACCACTTGGATTAATATTTCTTACTTTAAACTTGAATGAGAAAAATAATAGATTTATAACAATTTTTACATTCTGTTCACATACATTCATTAATTAAAGCCTATTTACCTAGAATTCTCTTCCTCTGTTCCTTCCCCCTTCCTCCCTTTCCCCCTCCTCCCTCCCTCCCTCCCTCTCTCTCCCCCTTCCTTCCTTCCTTCCTTCCTTCCTTCCTTCCTTCCTTCCTTCCTTCCTTCCCACACCCAACTGTTCTCAGGGCTTACTGCTGGCTCTGTGTTTGAGGGTCACTTCTGGCAGTGCTCAGTGCACAGGTAACCATACACAGTAACCAAAAATTGAACCTGGATTGACCACATGCAAAACAAGCATCCTACCTTCCATACTGTATCCCATAGAAGTCTTTATTTAAAAGTTTTAAGTGTTCAGTTACACATTCTTTTAAATTCTAATAAAGAAGCCTCCCTTATTAAAGAACAATGTAAATAAAATGCAATGAAAAGTTTAATTGTGTGAATAATAAAGATGAAAATTTAATTGTGTGAATAATACAGATGAATCTATATAAAATAAAGTTTTTATATTCTTATCTCAAAAAATGGTTGCCATAATTTTTATGTTTCTTTTAACCTGAGATGTAGCATTATAGCACTCTCCTCCCATTGTTCATCTATTTTCCGAGCAGGCGCCAGTAACATCTCCATTGTGAGACTTGTTGTTACTGTTTTTGGCATATCAAATACGACACGAGGATGTATGTAAATTAAATAAGGTTAAGGAACAGAGAGATCCACAATGCAAGGCAAAATTGAAAACCCCAAACAAGGGTGTTCTCTTTCAATTTTACTCTCCATACATCCACCGCACACTTAAATCTTTTTTTGGCTGCCTGCTAATAATCCACCTGCTAATAGTCCCTCTCTTGTTTCCACATCTCTGTTTTCTCTGTGCATTTTTCATTCCTAGCATATCAAATGTTTTGTTTCTAATTCCTCTCATCTATTCTCTGTCTTTAGAGTTTAAGGTACATGAGTTCAGAGACTTTTTTTTTATCTTGCTCAAGCTAAAATACTATCCACACATTCTCATTACAAAAATTACATATATGAAGTACATATTAGTATTATTTCTAGGCTGACTTTCATTTCTCTGTTTTTTTTACTTGATTATAATATGTATTTCCTTATGACTTCTAGTGTGCAGTTAAGCATTATTGAATGCTGGACACTGCGGATGCCAAACAACAGAAGCTCTGTATGGTGTCTTCTGAAGATTACTGGGCTTTATTTTGGCAGGCAGCTAAGTTAGTACAGATTCTGTTAAGTGTGGTTTCACACTTTCTTAGGATGGCCAATTTCTGCTTCATTTTCACTCCTAAGACAAGCTATTGCAATGAGGCCTTTCCAGGACCCAATTAAATGCCTCGCAGTTCCTTGCAGGTGTCATCTCTTGGGCTTGTCTCCAGCTACTCCCCTTCACTTGAATGTCTGCGTTGCTTTCAATCCCACCGTCCTCCAAAGCTCCCAGAATTCCATCCTACACAAGTGGAGCCCAAGAATTGGTGAAGGACCTGAGAGTAAAACTTTCACCCAGATATCTTGGGTTTCTTTAGTCCTAAATCTCAACTATGTGTTTGTATTTAGTTGTTACTACTTAGTAGCTTCAAACTCGTCTGTAATTTGGTAAAAATGGATGCTCTATTTGTGGGTTCTCTTTTTTACACAATAGCCTAGAAAATACTATTTTAATCCAGAATTTACTTCACAGGTTTCTCTTTTCCCAAAGAACTATAGTCAACAATGACCTGCTAGCTGAGGCCTGCTGTTTTATGCATTTTATTAAAATTATGTTTTATGCATAAAATTATAATACAGTTATTATAATGGAATAGTACATCCAATTCCAACTAGCCTATAATGAAAAGAAACAAAAGGTTAACAATATTTTTAAATAATCCTCAATTCCTGTAGAGTCTATCTCCTTAATTTTCCTTCAATCCATTTTCTTTTCCTTTTTTTTTTATTGCTTCTGCCTTAGTATTGACCACCACCATTTCTAGTCTAGCTTGTCACAGGCTCTGACTAATCTGACCCTTCTACTCAATGTTTTTACCACTCTCTAATGTTTTGTGGCTTTTTGTTGTTGTTGATTTTATTTGTTTGTTAGTTTATTTCAACCTTGGGGCAACATCTGGCAATGCTCAGGGCTAACTCCTGGCGGTCTCAGGGGACCATAAGGGGTGCCAGGGATGAACCCCAGTTGGCACTGTCCTACTTGCTGTACCGCTGCTCTAGCTCCTTAATTTTTATTTTTATGTATTATATTGCTTCGACATGAAAAACCCTCCAGTGGGTCTTCATTGCTCCTAAGATACATACTTCTCTATAGTTCATCAGTCCCTGCTTCTTCTTCTTTCTCCATTCAACATATATTCTAAGTTACATTCAGTTCCTGCATGTTCTTGATTCTCTCCTTCAAGCTTTTGCAAATGTATTTCACTCTGCCTGAAAGAAGAGGCTAATCATATTCTGACTAACTACAATCATCTACTTACCTTGTCCTCTGGGAAGTCTAAAATGATTTCCCTGGGTTGGAGTACATGCCCCACATGTGCTCATTTGCACTCTGCAGTTTCCCCAATCATCTTCTGCATTGCACAGCCATATAATGATCTATTTACTCTTCCGTGCTCCCCCTAGACCATACACTTCCAGGGGCAAGCCCCATGTGTTATTCATTGTTTTATTTCTATTTACGAGATTGTTGAATAAATATTTCTTGAATTAATGAATATTAATTTCTAACAACTTGCCTGACATGAATACATTCTTTTTCAATCAAATGTTCTCATTTTATGCAATAAACAAATAAAGAGATACAACCCCTCCATGAGAAAAAATATATAGAAGGGACTATATAAGAACATGACACTAAAATTATATAAAACAATAAAAGTTCTTAGTTATATCTGTGCCAAATATATTAATATATTAAAATCTCCATATCTGGGCTTTGTGTTATGTGAACAAAGTGAACAAAATTTTAAGGAATTATCTATCAAGGCTAAAATAAATTCATTTACCAAGATTCTACAGTTTTACTATTTCATGTTTTTTTTAAGAGTATAGATTGTTAGAAAGGACAGTTTAGAACTAGTTCATCTTCTGCATTACATAGAGAAAAAGCTGTGTTTGGAGGAAATTGAGTGATTTGCCCAAGTTCTCCAAGTTAGCTGTGTGGTAGTACTATAATTCACCGCACTCTGTGTTCAATACTCCTCTTTTCAATCTTTTTCAATTTTATTATATGTACAAGATAAACACTGATTATTGTTAATCCTTTAAACTAAAGTCCTAGTATGGAACAAGAAAACAACTCCCTTAATACCCCATAATCATCTGATATCCTACAGCCATGCTAGATAAATATGAAAAAACTAACCACAAACACATTAGAGGAACTGAAGACTGGGTGGAGTCATAAAAAAGCGCTTCTCAAGAGGTGCCAAAGCACATGAAAACATGACTATTTACTGCTAATTTAGAGTTAGTTCAATATATAATAATAAATAACATAAATATTTAATTTTGAACCTTCTGTCAAGTACTTTTTCCTTAAGGAGAGAGTTTCTTGGTTTTCTATTAAATTTTCATGAAGAACACATGTGGCAGTTAAAGATAAGTTTAGATGAAACTGGGAAGATTAATATCATTAACTTTTTTCCATTAAGTAGTGATAGTGAAAGCCACAAATGATAAAATTAACTCTTTATGAACATTCAGCAACTTCTTTTCTGTGACTTTAAATCCTTTGAGGAACTAGGTGGAATAACTCATAAATAAAAAATCTTAGTGAGTTTTTGTTTTATTTTTAATAAAAGGCAAAATCAATTTGTAGGGAATCAAATATTTGTTGGGAATGAGTGTATTTAAAAACAATTATTATGTGATTTGGGTATATTTAGATGATTAAAAATAAACTTCATCTATAAAAAGAAGTCTCATATTATAGCATAATACTATCTTTTGGGGTCAGAGAGATAGTACAGAGGTTAAGTTACTTGCCTTTTGTTTATCCCACTTTGATGTCTGGCACCACATATGGTTCCCTGAGTACTACCAGAAGTAATCCCTGAGCACAGAGCCAGGAGTCAGTCCTGAGAAGTGTCACGTATTTCTCTCACTCTCCTTTCTCTCTCTCTCTCTCTCTCTCGCTCTCTCTCGCTCTCTCTCTCTCTCTCTCATACATACATACACATACACGTAAAATCTTCGGTAAAATTTTATCAGCACTTAGTGTACATTTTCCTTTCTGATCCTAATATGCATGCATTCTCCTAATGGAACTAATTAAGTGTTTAGAAGAAGCAGCTTCGAATTAACCTATGCTTTCAAACTAGAAAAGTTAAGTACTTGAAACTTACATTCCTTAACCAGAATCCCCAAAAGTATTGAGAACTAGGCTCAGGAAAAGAAAAGGAATCTTGATTAGGTTCATTGAATCAACCTGCTTCTGAAGACAGATATTGATTAGATATATTGAGAAAAGAGAATGAGCAAGAAGCTCTGTCCAATGAAAATTAGCATTAATCAAGTGCTTTGGGTGTGCAGAAATTAACTCATTTGCAAGCATTAACTTATTCAATGTGTCCTTGTCTCCATTTTGTAAAAGAGGGAACTGAGGCACAGAGTTTATTTGCCTGATATTAAAATTCTGCAAGCAGTAGAGTCAGTAAGAGAGCTGGATGTCTGGCTCCAAAATTTTCACTCTTAATCACCACACTGGTCTACACCTATCAAATGTGCACACCCTTAACTGGTGCTTTAATTCAGTGCCTCCTCTGTTTCTACTCAATCTTTTCTTCATTTAGAACTAATAGAACAACTGAACACTTCTTTTTTACTACAATGCATTCTCTTAGGGTAGCAAGAATTGTAAATCTCAAGGCTAGCAATTAAAACAAGTAGAGACCTCACAGGAAATGTTTACTTGTCCCAAGAGAGTGATGATAGTCTTTTAGCTTAAGAAAGTGTTGCAGTATCTGCTTTTGAGGGTTCAACATAAACCCTGAATCATCTGTTCTATTCAGTATTCACCAGAGTTCTATGTATCTAACACCCTGTACTCAATGTTTAAAATGTACTGACAGACATTAACATCACAATAATAAAAAAAAATCAAGTTTCCAACACTTAGCCCAGACATATGGCCTTCATCAACTCCATAAAGCTTAAGAGATATTTTAATCAGCCACTGATCAAAGAAAGCAGCAGGAGCCGATACAAACTCAGACAGGATGCATGCAACGTCTTCCACTTAGGCACTCCACAAGGCAGAACATTTCTAATTGAGAGAGCAAATCGGTTTGGAACTGTTGTCTTCCAAGAAACAGAGGTGACTGTAAAGGCAAAACCCCAAGTAGATCAAGCTTAAAATCATATTCTTAGTTAGCACAAGGAAGCCCCAATTTGGAAGTGCTGTGCTGTATAAGAAATCATACACATGTTCAGGTCTTGTCAACTTGCTTTCAAACATGAAAGGAGTGAAGCACAAAAATCATGTGATTTTTCAAGTATGCTCAGCTCTGCACCAGGAAAACTGCTTCATTTGGGATCATGGTGAAGAAAGAGGGAAAGGCATCTGCAAAGCATGAAGCCTATTAAACAAATTCATTCTCTGGCTCTTGAGAAACTCTCAGTTCTAATTAATGTCTCTGCAAATGCACCCTCATAGCTAACATTCACTTTCCTAATCTAAGCCATATGTTGCTTCCATCGTTTTAATGATATAAATGGAAATCATTGGTGTTTTTTTCACTGAATATTTCTGTTACAAAACACTCATTCCAGGCTCATGCTCTGTGTTGAAATCAATGGGTGAGAAAATCCCTCTCTGGTAACAGTTTCCCACTCCCCCTTTCCTTCTTGTTGTCCATACGCAGAGGTGAGGTCTTATGCACGGTTTCACAATGTTACAGCAAGCATTTCACATGTATTAGAAGCAAACTTGAAGGGAAGAGCTGCTCACACACAGAACAGAAGTAAATTGAAAAGTGTAACTCACAGAGCTGCAATATTGGCATCACATCTCTCCCCAGCAAGAGAGATTTGTGTTCTACAGAGAAGTTCAGAAAATGACTTATATTGGTTTTTTTTTTCTGAACTATAAATTTCCTTAACTTTTTCTAGATGCTTTCTAAATTTGCTTTCATTTTACAAAACACGGTAAGCAAGTCTGCAGAAGGGAGATATGAAGATATGTAAGATTTCATGGTTGGAAGAGATACTAGTAATCACCTCATTGGGTTGGATGGTCATTCTCATGCATATATCCCAGTCACTTGGAAACTAACTCTTCCCAAAGAGCGATATCATGATCCAATTGTTTTGATTAGTTTGGTATGTTATCTATCAAAGTTACTTGTAATAATTCTAATATATAGCCAACCTCAACAAGCTCTGATCAGGGTTGGAGAGACAGTACAGCAGGTACAGCGCTGGCCAGGTTGGATCTCCAGCATCCCCGGAGCACCATCAGGGATAATTCCTGATGGCAGAGCCAAGAGTAACCTCTGAAGATCATTGATCATCGCCCCCAAACAAAACCAAACAAACAAAACAAGCTCAGACCACATTCACCCATCTCTCTGAAGATCACAGTTTTTATTCAATGTCCATAGACCTCAGGCTCTAGACATCTATACCTATGCTTTTTCTGTACTGTCTCCTTTTACTGTTAACTGCTTTCCTTATATTCTTTTCCTTTATTTTATTTACCTTGCACTTACCTCTTAAATTAGTGTTTGTTAAAAAAATTAAAAGCAATTTAATGATAAAACTTTTCTTACTACCAGAACAAAACCTAGAACTTCTCTCTTGTTTTCAAAGGCTTTTCCTTATTTGTTATTTTTTTGTTATCTCAATGTCTATATAATGCTGCTATAAATTAGTAGGTCTCAGGATGAACTCTATAATTAAAATTAAAATTATTTTATTACAGAATTGGTCCCTTCAAATACTGCTTTTAACAGTATTTGACTGATTTGCTTTTAACTCCTCTTTGCCCTTATGCTAAGATCATCACAGTAACAGACAACTAAGCATTTGGAGGCAGGCTCAGTCCTACACTGACATAGTTCACCTCATTGTACTCTTACAACTTTGTGGGTCTCTAGATCCAGTCCTCCACTAATGCATTGCCACCTTTCATTTGAAGTCACAGTTCCCAATTTCAGTTCCCAGTTAACACAGCAATTTAAATGAGGACTTACTGTATAATGTGAAGCTTTTGCTTAAAATTTAAAAATTGGGGCACCAATTTGTAATTTCCACAAGTAAATTGTGCCAGTTTAAGTAACTTTTCATGGCAACAATCTAGTAGTCAGTTTAGTCTCAAAGTCACAACGTAAAATTGTCCTTTAAAAGTAAGATCAAGGGTGAAGCAATAGCACAGCAGGTAGGGCATTTGCCTTGCACGCGGCCAACCCGGGTTTGATTCCCAGCTTCCCATGTGGTCCGCTGAGCACCTCCAGGGATAATTCCTGAGTGCAGAGCCAGGAGTAACCCCTGTGCATCGCAAGGTGTGACCCAAAAAGCCAAAAAAAAAGTAAGATCAATTTTAATCATAATAAATTAATACTTAGCATTTTTAAAAAGAAACTTTCCATTTAGTTCTCATAATATTTCATTTAAACATTAAAAGATTAAGCAGTATCAGCATTATATTGAAGAGAAACCAAAATTTGGGGGACAGTCAAATCCTCACTGGTAGGAGAGAGCCAAACTCAAATGTAAGCCTTTGTTTGTAACCTGAACAGAGCTACATTCTATTCAAGCATTGCTTTACGTCTGAAGGGTGTTTTTTGTGACTGCTGAGGATTATATCTGAAATATAAAATATGCACTCCTGTTGGAAAAATAGTGTCAACCCAAGTAAAGGCACCAAAAAAAACCCAAATAAAAAAATAAATAAAACAAATTGATTTAGTGTAAAGATTACATTGTTGATCATACCAAAATTCATGAGTACACTAGGAAACAAAATAACAGCACCAAATATTTCCAAAGATTTTTTTTGTGCATCCTTTTATATTTAGTCACATACAAAGTGTTTGCTGGGCTCCAATAAAGGATGCATGGGCTATTTTTATTCAGAAAAAGGCGTTAACACCAGCCAAGCAGAAGGACCCATCCATGACCAGAATGCAATGGCCTTCATTATTTTCCAACTCACTCCTAAATGATACACAGAGAGCTGGCAGATGGTGTTTTCTCTCACCCCTTGCTTTGCACTTATTTAATTATTTTAACTTAGATTTTGTTCTGTTACAATAATACCCAATAGACAGATATTTATGAGTTGGTTTATTCTTCTAATATTGACCTGTGCATTTGGAAATTTCCTCAGGCTTAATTCTGGATCAATTAAGAAGGGAATGATTATTTTACTTAGAAAAAAGCATAACAGATTAATAACTAACCATGCACATACACTCTACCAGATATCGAGCCAATGAATTTGCATGCTTTCTTCATTTAATCATCCTACAGCTCACAAATGCAGAGACTGACATTTATGGAGGTTGAGAAACCTGTTAATAAAGCCCAAAGGCAATAGAAATGAAGAGCATGAGAACTGGTTCTTAGTAGGAAGCTTACACTGGCTGCGGGGGCAGGGGGTGCAGGGGGAGGTGTAATAGGTCAGAGAAGGGACACTATGACAGTGATGGAGGAAAGTGGTCACTCACTCTGGACCAGGACTAGGTGCTGAAAGGAAATACAGTGACATGCCTGATACCCTCTCAGTAGCAATACTGTAAATCACAGTGCCTAAAAAATGCCATGCAGTTAATATCCAACCAATATTAGATATGATTTAAGGTAGTTGAATGATCCAGTTAAAAATAAAGACCAACAGGGACTAATGATCACCAGGCACCAGCACCCCATGTGGCCTCAGCAAGTGTGATCAACAATTGTGGTCAGCTCATCAGACTTTCTTTGGTTTCAAAGCCTGTGCCAAACCTAACTCTGCCTACATCTCTGAGTTAGGCAGGCCACTAACTGCCTGTTAGTGCCTTGGTCTCAGTGGCCCAAAAGATCTTGGACTTAATAGCCCAAGGCACTAACAGGCAGTTCTCTTTCCAGAGGTACTAGCCAATGGCCAAGGCTCTGTCAGGTTTGTCTGTTGTGCTGTTTGCTTGCTCCTTTACCCAGTCTGTTTTCAATCCTCGTCCCCTAAAGGTGTTTGTATCTGATAAACCTGTTGTATCGTGAACACTCAGGACTCAATCTGAAATCTGAAACAATAATGAAAGGGATTTTATTGAACATTCTTTCTCTCTTATGTCTGTTTCTCTTTGTCTCTGTCTCTCTGTCTCTGTCTATCTCCCCTTCCATCCATATATATGAAATAGAGCAGAGACAGAGACAGAGACAAAGAGCTAGGTATTTTTGAAGGGTGAAGACTCTATATGTGTAGCTGTACCAAGTAATATATATTTTCTAGTAATCTCAAGATGGTCTCCTAATGTGGAGTTGGGGGGATGAAAGTAATTATGCCGATACCTGTTTCATTCTAATTCATACTAAATTTATCAACTGATTTAGAATCAGATAGGATATGGCATACGGCCAAGGCAATAGTCACAGCTGTAGAAGCCCCAAACAGAGGCCTATATAAACCATTATGTCTTATTGAACCTTCAGTGTTCCTAATTGGCTGTATGAGCTTCATGTTTTCAATAGCAATTTTGTATCAGCAGATTTCTATAGAACCATTTCTAAGAGATCCTCAAAAGCAACAAGAGTCTCCTCAATATGACTCAACATTTAAAAAATGTTAGGGGTGGAGTCAACATGCTACATAGAAGGACCTGACAAACATAAAAAACAAATTTATCCCAATTTTGACCCATTCCTTGGTACCTTCCCAGTGCTTCAGTTAGCCTCAAAACTATCATGCTTGTTCTGAGGGACACTTTATGTTACTGTTAATTCTAACATATAAGAGAGGTAATGGCAAGTATGGCGACCAAAAGAATTTACAATTAATTTCAAAAACCACAATTTAGAATCCAAGAAAACCTTAGAGGCTGCAGATAATAAAGAACTCACTGTGACATTCAAAGTTGTAGTGCTTATGTTTAAGGATAAGGGTGTTTCCAAAGGAGAGTGAGAGAGAATAAAAGGAAATGTGCCTACTACAGAGGCAGGAGAGAGATGGGGGTGGGAGAGGCCGAAGGGATACTGGGAATATTGATGGTGGAGAATGGGCACTGGTGAAGGGATAGGTACTCATTGTATGACTGAAACATAATCAGGAAAGTTTATAAGTCTGTAACTGTACCTCATGGTGCTTCATTAAAAATAAAAAAACTGAAAAAGAAAAGGATAAGGGTGTTTCTATCACTCCCAGTTGGGAAGCCAACTCTGACATTGTGCACAGACTGATAGAGGAAGTACACATTAGAGGAGAAGGTGCGTGAAAGCCAAAGCCAAATGCCCTTTCCTTCTATCTGGTAATTCAATTTGTCAGAGACTATGCAGGGAGGCTTTAGTGAATTCTTCAGTGGTTTAGATGAAAAAAAAAATATGCTATTCATTTATTTCAATATGAATTACTTGAACACTAATAGAAATAAATAATATTTTAAGAAATATGTTTCTATTTTATAAAGAAGAAAAATAAGGGTGCAGTGCTGCCCAGCATGTCAACCTGTACCTGCGGGGCTAGTGCATCAGCAGCCTGATGGTGCCTTCAAGCTTTTTAATACCCCAAAATTGCTGCTGTGCCTCTGGCTGGACCCCAACAACTTGGGACCAAGTTTCCTGAGAAATTAAATGGCCAACAGTTAGGTATGTGGGAGTCACACCCACAAACCACCTCTGGTTTAGCTATACAAGCTCACTTATCAGCCTCACTTAGAGATTCATAAATAAATCTCAAAAGAGATAAAAAACAGGCCATTTGAGTGCATTCATGGCTGTGATTCAGAGACTCACAAATGAATCTAGAGGAGAGTAGCACAACACAGAGATGTCTCCCCGCCAGGCTGATTTCACTGGGGCACCTTGGAGGGGGGCAGGTATGTCCCTCCATCTGGCCCAAATGAGCCCCAGCAGCTGCAAACCTCCTGAATCCAATCATCGCCACACTTCACAGGCTCATCCTGAGTCCCCCACGCATGACACTGAATCCGCTAAAAAACACAGGTATGCGGAACCAGTGACTAAAAACTCCAGGTTTCATGGAGTTGGAAATGGGTGACCTCCCTCCAGCTTCCCACCTTCCAGTTTCCTGGCAGCCATGCTCAAGAAGTGCCTCTGGGCACCACTTAAGTGCATTAAATACCATGATTCAGAGACTCATAAATGAATCTCTGAAAAGAGCAGCATGCCAGATATGCTTCTGGACCCCAAATATTTAAAAATTTTAGAATTCCAGGAGTGTGGCCACTTTCCCAGACACATGACACCTCATACTATTCATGGCAAGCTATACAAAATATATTATTTAGCATCTGCCTAAGGGTCAGTCTGGGGTGGTAGTGGGAAGATTCAAAGTAATGGTGGTGCGAAGGTGCAATTGTGGTGGGATTTGGTATTGAAATATTGAATGTAAACTATTATTGTGAATAATTTTATGAAAAATTAAAAAATAAAAAGAATTTTAAAAGTAACGTGGAGTTCATGCCTGCTTCAATCATCTTAATCAGTAGCTGAATAAATAGCAGTACTCATACATAAAAAAAGTAAGGAAATAAAAGATGTAAGAAGGAGAAAGAAGGAGAGAGGAGAAAGAATATTTAATCTTCATTAATTCTCAGTCTGTAGATACAGAATTCTGGAGCATTGCACATACTCTGTATAAATATGTCAGTTAAATGGATAATAATATTAAAAATATTATTCAAAATCTATAGAGTATCTTACAGGGAAAGAAGAGAAAAACATATTTGGTTGTAATCCTACACATTATTCAATTTTTAATTACAAATGAAATTTTTGACTAGTTGCAAATCATAAAGATGGCAATTAACCAAATCATAAAACTTTTTTAAAAAGTTAAAAATACATATTTTTAACTGACAGGATCTGGTTCTCTTAAGCATAAAAAGTTTACAAATGACCTCTATTTGATTTCAACTTTCTTTCACTTTTCAAACACTACACTGATTTTAGCATTCTTGCTGTCAACTTATTCACAAAAACTAAACTAAAACCTACAATATTAGCAACTCCTAGATAAACTGTATTGTTTTAAAGGCAAGTTTTTTATTGAAACAATGTATGATGCTTGACTGAAGTGGGTATTTCTGGCCCAAGGAAACGTTTATAAAATTCTGTTTTAAGTTTAGGTGCATCTATTAAAGGGAGAAGTTGTATCCTGAAAGACCCTCCTATGAATCAGGTATGATGTCTGTGCTTGAGTCCCACACCCAGGTATCTAAACCCCCCCGACCCACCTGAAACCTCCCGCCATTCCTGCAACCTCTGCTGCTGAAGCTGTCAATAGAGGGGGAAATAGTTTGCTGCTCTTGTCGTCACAAGGGACTCCAGTATTTGGTACAAATTACAGAAGAACATTTTTCAGTTCCTCATTCACCCCTTCTAGCAGATTATGTGTACTCTCAAATACAACTGTGTTTTGATTAAAAAGAAAAGAAAAATGTCAGACAAATTAACAGATAAACATAATACCTCTAACAAAAATAGTCACTAGAACCACCATTTTAGTAAACTTTATCTTAATTAACACTTTCATTTCTCAGGTTTATTGATTGCATTCTTTATCAGGTATATGCTATATAGGCACATTTATAGCTATGTCTACACATTGCATTGGTTTTACTTAGATTACTTCAAATCTCCCTTGCCAAAATGTTATTACCCTAATAAATGGCTTTAGCATTAAAATCTAATCTCAATGTGAAAAACTAAATGATGGCTAATTCAACTCACTCTCCCAAAGATTTTATTTTAAAATATAAGTTCTGTAGGTTTAAGGACTAAAAATAATTCTATTCAAGCTTATATATGGATCCCTGCCATGCATACTTTGGGACATGAGATAACAAACAACTAATCATAATGTATTATGAATTCATCCTCCTTGTGCTCAATAGTCCTGGGTTTCTGTTGAGAGTAGATTAATCATCCACCTACTCAGCTGCAGAATGGGAGGTCATGGCCTCTCAGCTGTGTGCTGAGGCAACTGGCTTTGGAATCCTTTTCTAGTGAGCTGAGTAAACCTGGTGAACTGATTTAGATATCTTGAGCTTTGGTTTTCTCAAGAGTAAACTGGATAAGTTACTTTCATATAGCTGTTGGAAGAAACAAATAAGAAATGTATGGAAGAGGCTAGGCGCAGAGCTTGGCAGTCAGTAAGTGATGAGTTCTTGGAGTAGTTAGTAATAATGGTGGTGAAAAGCATTTCTTATTGTAGCAGTAGTAATTTCATGAAGAGGACAGCTGGGAGTGAGGAGAACTGCTACAACAGCCACAGATTCCCCCAGTGTCTCCATATTCCTGCCAATGAGACAGGAAGGTTCTTTCTATAGTGTCTCCTTCTAGTGTAGGATGTCAATGTACCCCACGAGCAAAGGAACATACTAAAAGGAAAACTATCACTACCACCATTACCGTGCCAGTCACAAGCATACACAGGAAAATTAATGACCCAAAATAAATGATCTTAAAAATCCAGCTATCTATCCTTCCTCAAACTTTTCCATCCCTGATGACTTATAGAAGAACAAATGAAAAAGTGAAACTCAAATATTTGGTCCAGCAGGTGATCTACTAAAATACAGCAGGTAGCTAATTTGGGAGTAAGATAAAATGAGGAGTGTCCACACATTTCCCTTGAGAAGCAACATACAATTTAACAACAACAACAAAAAAGATAGACACTTAAATAATAAGGGACTAGGGAAAGAAGCCTGAAAGAGGACTCGAGAGGAAACACTTGGCAGCAGGAACAACGCAAAATCCACTGACTTTAATCAGAAATGGAAGCTAAACACAAATGGTTCTGTCCATTTCATCTTTTTCCATCTCTGTTTATATTCCTGCTCATACCTTTAAATTCCTTTTTAAGGCATCTTTTAAGAGATAAAGAATATCACATACTGGTTCAGTAACTATGATGTTGGGGTCAGAGAGAAAGCAGGGTTAAGGCACTTGGCCTACATGTGACTGACTCTAGATCAATCCCCAGCAGCACATATAGTCCCCCAAATACTGTCAAGAGTGATCTTTGAGCACAGAGTCCAGAATAAACCCCACTGGGGGTGGCCTAATCACCCCCAAATTTAATTATGTATAAAATTACACCATAATGTTCACAGACACTTTGCCAGTCACTCTAATCCAGTTTTATAACAGAACATAAAAACTAAATCCCAAATTCCAGTTGTAAAGACTACAACATTCACAAATTCATAAATTAATGCACATTCCTATACTTACTTGAATAGAATGAAGTCTCAGACATTTTGCAAGTGCACATCACAAATTTTAAAACACCAGTATAATGAAAAATTTTGGTAAAGCTATTGAAGGGACCAGTAGAAATTCTCTCTGAATCATCCTTTTCTTAAGAAAATACAGCATCCTAAAACCAGAGCTGCCATTAGTGCCTGCTTGTGAGGTTTGTTAGCGTCATTCCAGAAGTAGACTGCATAATAGAAACTTCCTTCCTTCCATCCCACTAAAGACCTACTCCCCCAACCCTACATTTTTAAAATTGATATTATAAACCCTTAATCTTCATCAGATGCTAACTACTCACTACTGAGTACTCCTGAATCTAGTAGACTCTTTCCCCTTACTTGATTATCTTTTGTTGGAAAATTCATTGACCTAACATTAAAATCTAATTTGAAACTGTTCTCCCTGTAAACTGAGCTCAAGGAGAAATCCACACCTCCTCCCCCAACTCCTACTTAAACACTTAATACTTAGGTTACCTAGTATAGATCTGAAAATACAATTTAAGAAAAAGTTGAGATCATTTTGTTTCTTTTGTCTTTTGTTGTTGTTGTTGTTTGTTTGTTTTTGTCTTGGGCCCACACCCAGCATTGCTTAAGTATTACGCCTGGCTTCACACTCAGGAATTACTCCTGGCAGTGCTCTGGGGACTATAAGAGTGCTGTGAGTTAGAACCAGGGTCCACTCTTCCTTTCTGTACTATTTCTGTCACCCTGTTTTGTTTCTGTTTTTTTTAACAATTTATGTTCATCTTTTTCAAAGTTTATTAAGTTTGTTAAATTTTATAGAGTTGCATGATGATTCTACTCTATTTTATGACCAAATCACCATGCTTTTCCTCTATATTCTGTTAATCTTTGAAAGATAATAGAATTTATGTTTAATAGGAGACTGTAATTAACGTAACTATTGGTGTAAGCTAGAATCTGAAATCTATTGAGTGTATAAAGGCTGTAGTATAAAGTGAGAGCATCTCTGTCAAGTAAATGTATGTCTAGAAACAAAAAGCATCAAGAAAACTGGAAGGATGTTGGGTAATCTTTGAAAACCCTGAGAAGGGTCATGGAAAGGAAGAAACAGAGTCAAAGAGGAGAAATAGGCTGAAACGGAGTTTATTGGAGAGCACTCCGGGGGCAGATCTCACAAATCTCTAGAGGGGCTAACTGTGTTTCAGGGTGGGTTCATATGAAAGTAAAGGAGGCATAGGGCAGGGGGAGGAATGCCCTTTTAACTCAGAACCGCATCCTATTTCTGCCTGGTGGGGGTTGGTGGCAGGGCCAGAGTCCTATAGGAAGTTTCTGTTAAGTGAATTCCAGAGATTGGGGACCCCAGGGCGATGGTGGAACTGCGTGTGCAGGCTTCAAAGTGTTCAGCTCTGGGCCAACCTAACAATCTTGATTTCCAGTATTCAAATTTTAAGAGTCCTACAGATATTGTGATGGTCACCACACCCAGAACAGAGATGTTACATAGTAGCTGATCTTATAAGGAAACAAGTCATGTGGAAGGAGAAAATGAAAGTAGGAAGGAAAAAACAGAAGTAACTAGCCCTGAGTCTGAACTAACACCTGGGTGAACACTGAGCTAGAACATGTCAAGATGGTGTTTTATCTCCGGAAAATATGAAGCAACTTAAAAGATTCTAAAGATGAGTCATTTTTGTTCTTTCCAAGTCTTTTGTAGCCCAAAACAAAGTGAAAAGTGTTCTTAGAAAATCATTTGGGGGAGGGGAAAACGAATGAGGAGAAGAAAGTACAATCAAAAAGGGAGAGAAAGAGAACTTGCAAAAAAAGCAATAACAAAAACAACAAAAAAACACTACTCTAGGGCTAGGTGGGATGCAGCTCAAAGGGCTGGCAGACATGCTTTGCACTCACTCCTGGCCAGGAGCAACCCCAAAGCTACTTGCAGGGAGTAGCCCCTGAGAATCACTGGGTGTGGCAAAAAAAAAAAACACAACAAAACAGAAATAGAAAACCACTTCTCCATTAGAGATCACTTAATCATCAATTCTCACAGTGTTCCACTGTGAATGCTTCAGGGGACAAAGGTCAGTGGAGGGATAGGTACTCCATCATTGTATAACTGAAACCCAAGCAGGAAAGTTTGTAAGTCTACAGCTGTATCTCATGGTGTTTCAATAATAAAAATAAATAAATAAAATAAAATAAAAAATTAAAATAAAATAAAATATAATTCAAATCCAAAAAAGAAAAAAAAAACCCTAAAATTACAGGTGCTCCTGATATCACTTGGGTCACTCTTCAATTGTGGTTGTCATTGTGAGGCTAAAGTCTCAGCCTAAAGGTAAATGACTTTCATAAATTTTAGTTTAATTCACTTTGCCAGCAAGAATTTTGGGAAGAGAAAGAAACATATTTTCTTCCCCAGTGGCAATTTTTACAGTCAAATCAGCCTTAAGAATCTATCCTATTAACTACTCAAGTGATTTTTTTTTAAATTTTTATTAGTGAAACACCATGAGGTACAGTTGTAGACTTACAAATTTTTGTGCTTGGTTTCACATACTTCATATATTTAAACACATGTCGGCTGAATAGCATATTTATAGGAATTTTTGGTTTTCAAAAGTAACCTTTAGTGTTTGCTGTACTTTTGTATTTCCTAAGTTCATTTATGTATAAGGTTATAAAAGCAATTAAAATTAAATTGACTTATGGAAAGATTAATTTATTCATGTTGTTGATTAAAATACAAGTAGCACTGTCCTCCCATTGTTCATCGAGTTGTTCGAGTGGACCCAGTAACATCTCCATTGTGAGACTTGTTGTTACTGTGTTTGGCATATCGAATATGTCATGGGAAGCTTGCCAGGCTTTGCGGTGCGGGCGAGATACTCTGGGTAGCTTGCGGGGCTCTCCCAGAGGGCCAGAGGAATTGAAACTGGGTCGGCTACAAACACCTTACCACTGTGTTATCGCTCTATTTATAAAGAAATTTACCTCTATAATCCTGTCAGTGCTTTATTAAAAATCAGCTGGCAATAAGTTGAAATTACTATGCTAACTAATGTAACATAGAAACTAATGATGCATCTTAGAAGTAAAATAAATAAACAAATCCCTTGGAATATTGGTAATAAGCTGATCCTAATCTAGTAAGGCCTGAGATAGAGCAATTCAGATATCAAAGTAATGATATAGGTCACTAGACCATAGTTTATAGAGTAGCAAAACTCTAGAGAATTAAAATCTTTCATTAATATTTTTCCAATTTTTTGTTTTATAATTTGAGTTTGATTCATAGATAATTTTAATATTAATGTTCCATTATTTTGCATACCTTAGTTTATAGAGAATATAAAAAGAGTATACCCACGTGTGATTCTTACCCTGCCTTTCCCCCAAAATGCCTTATAGGTATATACCTAAAAAGAGAAAACTTAATGAAATTTCTGAAAATTATATCTGAGTTTCATTTTACTTTTAAAATTGGTCTTCAAACATGATAATCCCTCAGTATCTGTACTGTAAAGCATAATCCCCAAAAGGAGAGGGGAGACTGGAGAGAGAGGAGAATGAAGGAGAGGGAGAGGAGGAGGAAGTAAAGGAGGAGAAAGAGAGGGAGAGGGAGAGAGAAAGAGAAGTACCTGCCATAGAGACAGGCTGGGAACGAGGGGGCGGGTTGTTGGGAGGGAAACTGGGGTCACTGGTGGTGGGATGGGTATTGGAACATCGCATGACTGAAACCTGATCATGAACAGCTTTGTAACTGAGTATCCCGTGGCAACTCAATTAAAAAAAATTTTTTAATTTAAAAAAAGTTTTATTTAGTTTGCAATATCTTTACTTTGACTCAAATTTTACTATGTGTAATGAAGATTTTCATTTCTAAAATTTCAGTAATAGAGAAAGTGTGTTTGTGTATGCCTGTATGCACACATATACACCTCGGCCCAGGAGAGGTCCCCGGAGCCTTGTGGATTGTAGGGCATTTTGAATCGGATGTAGAGGATGCTGTGAAAGATTCAGAGGCCTTCTTACGAGGGAAAAGCCTCTCGGGCCTCTTCTCCCATGAAGAAGTCCATGTCCTAGTGCCCCTCAGTTACTACCCTCATGCTGGTTTCTGAGGCTAATGTTCCTCGCTTATACCCAGTTCTTAAGGACAATCCCACAGATCCACCCTCTGCTCCCCACCATGACTCCCCTTCTGTCCTATCCCCAGAGGATGAAGCAGACCTCCAGCAGGAGACTGCCCGATTTCAAGATCCCAAATGGCCCCCACACCTCCCTACCTTTTCTTCCTGACCTCCCCCTTACAACCCTAAAATGTATTTGCAAGAGAAAATTGACCTCTCTTTGGCTGCAGAATTCCAGAGCTCTTCACTGCTAATTAGTAATTTGATCTGGAAAACCTGGCGCCAGGAGAAGACTTGGAAGAACTGAAACCCCGAAGGTGAAAATCACGTGCACACCCTTTGGGCAAATTCGGGAACCTTAGTGTAACTGGTGAGTGTGGTGCGCACCTGTGTGAATGGAGGACCGGTCTGAGCAAGTGTAGGCGTGTGATCTGTGCGTGTGTTCCTAGTGTGTGTATTGTCTTAATATCTTTCTCCTAGGGCTGGAGCGATAGCACAGCGGTAGGGCATTTACCTTACAAGCAGCCAACATGGCCTACCCGAGTTCGATTCCTCTGCCCCTCTTGGAGAGCCCGGCAAGCTACTGAGAGTATCTCGCCCGCACGGCAGAGCCTGGCAAGCTACCTGTGACATACTCGATATGCCAAACACAGTAACAACAAGTCTCATGATGGAGACGTTACTGGGCCCGCTCGAGCAAATCGATGAACAATGGGAGGACCATGGCACAAGTGTATAAAAATTTATTACAAATTTTATTTTAGTTTTTGATTTTTGGGTGACACCTGACAGTGCTCAAGGCTTATTCCCAGTTCTGTGCTCAGGACTTCATGCTTAGGTGGTGCTCAGGAGACCATAAGATTGCTAGACAATTGTATTTATCCCATGCTATTACTCCAGTTCTCGTCTATCAACTAAGGTAGTCAATGGCCCTTTGAACATGTTGAAAGATTCATCGTATCTTGTATATAGATACACTAGTTCTTTTACAATGAATTTTCTCTATTACGTCTGTGGCATTCTTCTATATAATATTTTGTTGTCACATAAATTACTAATGTGATATTAATGTCAAAGTCAGGTATGTATAAGAAGTATGAATCAGTTTGTCTGTGTCCAAAGGCTTAACCAAAAATAGCATGAGTCTATTTAATTTTATTAAAAACAAGGCAGTTGAGTTTCCAGTGCCAGGAGTCAGACTGAGGCTTCCATACATAAATACAAAGCTGATGCCCTACCACTGATCTTGGCCTGAGGAATGCATTATTTAAGATAACAAACCCAGGGGCTGGAGCAATAGTACAGTAGGTAGGTAGTTGCCTTGCACACAGTCAACCTGGGTTCAATCTCCGGCATCCTGTATGGTCCCCTGAGTAATGTCAGGAGTAATTCCTGAGTACAGAGCCAGGAGTACTCCCTGATTATATCATATGTGAGAAAGAAAAGAAAGGAAAGAAAATAAAGAAAAGAAAAGAAGAGAAGAGAAGAGAAGAGAAGAGAAGAGAAGAGAAGAGAAAAGAAAAGAAAAGAAAAGAAAAGAAAAGAAAAGAAAAGAAGGGAGGGAGGGAGAAAGGAAAGGAGAAAGGGAGGAAGGGACAAAAGGACAAAACCTTAAAATCAGATTTTCAAAATTGATATAAACCTGGGGCTGGAGAGATAGCTCAGTGAACTGAAATGCATACAGGAGACCCTGGTTCTATCCCTGGTATCCCATGGTTCCACCTGCACTACCAGGAGTGACCTCCAAGCATTGTGCCAGGAGTTGTTCCTGAATACCATGTCTCTTGCTCCCAAACCAAAGGGGTGTTTTTGCCTTGCGCGCGGCCCGCCTGACCAAGCTGGGTTTGACCAAGCTGCCCCTCTCAGAGAGCTGGCAAGCTACTGAGAGTATCTCGCCCGCACAGCGAAGCCTGGCAAGCTACCCTTGATGTATTCAATATGCCAAACACAGTAACAAGTCTCACAATGGAGACATTACTGGGCCCGCTCGAGCAAATTGATGAACAACGGGAGGACAGTGATACAGTGCAGTGCATAAAAAGAGAATACAAAAAGAACTATACACATAAAGTTTCTGGTAAAATTTACTCTTGGGGCCTGAGTGATAGTACAGTGGGTGAGTACTTGTCTTGCACTGGCCAACTGAGGTTTGATCCCTGGCATCACATATGATCCCTTGAGATACACCACAAATGATCCCTGAGCACCACCATATTTGGCACCAAAAAAACCCCCCAAAATTTAAAGTTTATTCCCCCTCTAAAATTGATTTTTATTTTGGTTTTGGCTAAAAGAGAGAGCGAGATAAAGATAGGATAGAGAGAGAGAGTCCTGATTAAAGTTCAACTCTTGCAACAAATTTACTGCATTTGCAAAATGTTCTGATGTGAAAATGTAAAAAAGAGTCACAGATTCTGAAGATATCTCCAGACATAAGCAATAGTAATATTTTTGGCAACACATGGAAGAACAGGAAGCTGTAATGAATTTCCTTTAGCCCCAAAAGCAACCATAAACTGTATTTCATATTGTTATTGAATCACAAAATTAATGTCTTCCACGTGGACCAGCAAGAGACACCATTAAAATGCTATCAGAAATCATGAATTGGAAAAATGTTGCTGGCAAAAGGGGAAATTATTCAAGCAGGAAACATAAATGAGGCCAGGGAATCTGAGAGGTCATGAACAGATGAACTATAAAAAAAAAATGGATACTTCATGAAAGTAATGTCATGATTTTTTTTTTAAATCTCAAATTTTAAATTCTAGTGGACAGAAGGAAAATCCATCTCAAGAAATGCTGGCACAGTGTGGTTGAACTCAAATATTACATATTTATTTATTAAAATATGGCACAACTTAGAGTTTAAGTTTGTCCTGTGAGTAAAATCAGAAAATAGTAAGAAAGGGGGTTTTCTGGTACTTAATAGAGATAGAAAATGGAAATTGGAACACAGTGTCTTCTTTTTTTTTCTTTTTGGGTTATATGCGGTTATGCACAGGGGTTACTCCTGGCTCATGCACTCAGGAATTACTCCTGGAAGTTCTTGGGGGACCATATGGGATGCCAGGAATCGAACCCGGGTTGGCCATGTGCAAGGCAAATGCCCTACCCACTATGCTACTGCTCCAGACCTACAGTGTCTTCTTTTTTTTTCTTTTATATACACATCTAAAGCTTTCAGTATAACTTCGAGTATGTGACCAAAAATTGTGATTTTTTTTCTGGCTAATGTATTAATTCTTAATGAGCTATTTGATAGTCAATGAGCGGAAATCTCTATTGTTTATTTGCGGAGAGGGTGGTGCTCAGGTGCTTTTTCTGACTGGTCAGTAGTGACCCCTGGTGGGGCTCAATGGAACCATATGCAATGCTGTGGATCAAACTGGGGTCAATAACATGTAAGGTAAGCATCTTACTCCTATATCTGGAATTTTTATTGTTAATAAGTAGGACATTAGTGTATTTACTTCATTTTGTTCTAAAATTTTGAATAAAGTTTCAGGGGTAACAATTTAAGAAACTTATAGCAACATTTTTTTTCAACAGTTGAATTTTTTTGCTGCTTCTACAGATGTACTGACCTGACTAATATGCAACTTTGTTAAAAACTAGTGTGGGGGGAGGCTGGAGAGATTACGCACTGGTTAGGGCACTTGCCTTGCATGTGGCCAACCAGAGTTTGATCCAGAACACTCCACATGATGCCCCAACACTGCCACAAATAATTTCTAAGTGCTAACCCACATGAGTAACCCCTGAGCATTCCCAGATATGGCACCAAACAAACAAAAGAATTAGTGTGGGCAGCCAGTATGATGATCCAAAGGGCTAGAGCTCAATCTTAATATGTGAGTGCCCTATATTTTGTCCTAACAACACTTAATCTGAATATCACCTGGAGCCACCCCCACACACTGAACCAGGAGTGGCCTCAGAAGATCATTAGGTATGACTCAAAAAGAATAAAGGAAAAACAAGTGTCAGCACTAAAATGCTGTTACTGTTACTACCTTTATCTTAATTTATTTTGTATTCAGCTCTATCAAGACAGGAGAAAAATATGTCGACTAGATTCTATTATGTGAGTCCAAAGGAAAATAAAGTGGGGTTTTAGGTATTTTTCACTCTTTTCACAACATTATATCATTAATATCTGAAAACTTTTTCATACCTGGCTCCACGTTATTATAAATTAAAAAGTAGATTGAACTGACTAAAATTGTTTCAAAATATGGTAAAAAATATTGCAGTTTTTCCACAAACAGAATACTACTACCACTCAAAATTGTGAGTTCTATATTAACATTGCAAATACATTCACTCCAGTATTTATACCACAACTTTACAAAACCCAGCACTTGGAAAAACAACCTAAACCACTTCAATATCACAAGTTAGATAAATCTTTTTCAGTTTCTGTTTGTCCAATGGTTAAAGCAATTTTTTTTACCCTTGGTAATTCATAAGGTTATATAACATTATATAAGCCCTAATTCATGAGATTATGTAACATTCCTTGTAAAGAATAGGACTTCCAAGAAAAGAAGGAATGAATTTTTTATGCTCTTGTCAAATATCTCCAAATGCCCAGTCACTTCAAGAAAATCATATCCTATTTAGCAAGATGTCTACTAAATTCAGCAGAGAATTTTCTCTGTCAACCTCTGAAGGAAAAATTTCTTATGTATTTCAACATTTTAAAATTCACATAATACACTGATTCTCATGAATATAGAAATTTACCCATAACTACTAATCGTATTTTCAGGAATCTAATAGAAACTCTCATGGTTTACTTATAAATAAAAAGGAAAATAATTATTTTATATTAATAATATTCAGAAAATAATTGCTGATTATTCTTATTTATATAATACTTTCCATATATTAATGATATATAATAATTCATACAAATAAAGAACAACAGTTCCTGAGATACAATATGATCATAATCTTACCAATAAATAATCAGTTATAATAAATGATTTTTCAGTTACCTTGTATATTAATTTTTTTCAGGCAGATTCATAAGGCCATTAGTTACCTAATTCAGATGTCACATCCAAAAAGCCAGAGACCATATTCACCTTAAAAGTAATTGTAGCATAAAAAACATACAATGGTTTGGTTTGATTTTTGCAACTCAGTAGTTTGAAGGACTTCAGATTGGGTCTGAACTTGCCACCTCTTCCCAGTTCTCATTGATTTTTTAAAAAATTAATTTATTAATTCATTTATTTTTATTTTAGTGAAACACCTGGTTATTCCTAGTTCTGTGCTCAGAGATCAGCTCTGTAGGGCCTTGGGGACCATATTTCTCATCAGAGATCAAATTCGAGCTAGCCATGTGCAAGGCACATACCCTACCTGCTGTACTAACTCTTCAGCCCCCGCCTGAGTTCTCATTTTCTCTACTGCTTAAAATTTCACACAATTTTTGTTAATTATCTGCATCTACGTTTTAAGCCCTGAATCATAAGCAAACACCACTGGAAAGTCCCACAAAGAAAATAGAAACCTTTGTGACACACTTCATATGGAAATAAATGGTTCCTTTTCTTTTTCCTTTATGCCAGGATTGATAAGTATCCTTTCCTTTGATATGACAGCAAGCCAGTATTTGAAATGCTACGGAATACTCAGTACAAACCTACTTTGGCAGGATTTCAGCAACTCTTGCGACTCTGAGCATCTTGGAAAACTGTCTGCTGATCTGTATGCTGCTCAGCATAGTGTGAGTCGGCTGTGCAACATTAATGATTTTGCACCAATGAATGAGAGGCCTCCCTGTTCCTTCTCCCCATCCTCTCAATTCCTGAGACAATGGAATTTTCCCTTAGAGAGAGTCTAGCAGTTGGGGTATAGAGGGGGCTATCATTTGGTGTTTTTGTCGTTATTTGTTCTACTTCTTCTGCCCACTACAATTCTGAGCTTTGCTCTTCCTCTCGGGAAAATGTAAGGCTGGCTGGCAGTCAGTTTGACAGAAGGAGAGCAGAGCAGCGGAAAATTGGATAACAGGATAAAAATCTATGGGGCTACAGGAATCCCATCAAAATTGGCTCCTCCTGTCAAAACCCAGACAAGTGACAAGGGCAAATATAGAATGTTATTTATATTTAAATATTTCTAATGATATCATAATTATACTTCTACCTCTGCTAGGCAGCCATTTTCCTGTGAACAAATCAACAAACCAAATGTTTCACATTGAATCCAATCTACATAAGAATCAGACAATTTCAATCCAACATCTAAAAAAATCCTATAAACTCCTCAGAGAGCTATTTTCAAAGGACCCATTATAGCACTCTGTACATTTTCCTTAGAGCATATCAGTTAAGTTCAACAAAAATAGAGCTGTCCCACTTCTTTGGGCAGCAGAAAACCAAACTTGCTTGCAGGAGACTAAAAGATTGATTTCTGGTAGTTTGGAAAATGTTCTCTTTTCTGTTTTTACAATGCATCAGAGTTATTGGATAGGTCAAATTACTGACTGATGACTAAAGTTGTTATGCTTAATAGTAAGTTTACTAAGTTGAAATTTAAATAGACAAATATATCAACTTTCTTATTTTAATACTTGGAAATTAAACTTAAACTCTTTATTTAGTTATTGTAAATCAATGCACTGCACTCTAATACTGTCCTCTTGTTGTTCATCGACTTGCTCAAGCGGGCCCAGTAAGTCTCCATCATGAGACTTGTTGTTACTGTGTTTGGCATATTGAATACATCACGGGTAGCTTGCCAGGCTTTGCCATGCGGGTGAGATACTCTCGGTAGCTTGCCGGGCTCTCCGAGAGGGGTGGAGGAATCGAACCCGGCTCAGCCGGGCCAGCTGTGTGCAAGGCAAACGCCCTACTACTGTGCTATCACGCTAGCCCATTCTAAATCAATAGGAACTGTAATTAATTCTATTATAGAACTTGACCTTCTTCTGTTTCAATAGATCCCCTTGCTTTGCTCGCAGGCACTATTTCTACTCCTGTCTTCTCTTGCTTAGGCTCTTTCTATCCTAGATCTTTTCTAGTTCTTACCTCTTACCCAAAATCTAATCCTTTAGGATTCAGTTGCACTTTACCTTAAAATTTTTATTTGACTAATCAAAATGTTCATTCACCTCATGTAAGACAACGTTATATTTCTATATGATCTTATTTGTCACAACTTTATAAGGGAGATAGTACTTCATTTAACAAACATAAAACTTAGAACAATAAAATAACTTGTCTTAAGATAGCAAAAGAGAACTGGTTCAGATTCATTGTCCATATGGTGAGTTAACTGTATCACTGTATCACTGTCCTCCCGTTGTTCATCGGTTTGCTCGAGCGGGCCCAGTAATGTCTCCATTTTGAGACTTGTTGTTACTATGTTTGGCATATGGAATACATCACGGGGAGCTAGCCAGGCTTTGCCATGCGGGCAAGATACTCTCGGTAGCTTTCTGGACTCTCTGAGAGGGGCAGAGGAATCGAACCCAGCTCGGCCGGGCTGGCTGTGCGCAAGGCAAACGCCCTACCGCTGTGCTATGTCTCTAGCCCATGGTAGTGAGTTAAATATATTTGAATTAGGAGAATAATCTGTTAATATGTTTTCTTTTTAATATTTTCTACTCTGAACTCAAGTTCTAAATGGTACCATTTGACGACGCATTGAATAGTTCTAAAGGGGTACTCTGTACTCGAGCGGACCCAGTAACGTCTCCATTGGAGACTTTGTTGTTAGTGTGTCTAGCATATCGAATACTCTCGATAGCTTGCCGGGCTCTCCGAGAGGGGCGGACGAATCGAACTCAGGTCGGCCATGTTGGCTGCGTGCAAGGCAGATGCCCTACCCGCTGTGCTATCGCTCCAGCCCTACTCCTCAGATATAAACATGTACAAATTTATTTATCCCATAACTTTGCCTAATAGCAGACATTGAAACTAGTAGATGATGTGAATCTAGCAAATCTACATCTTATTTCACCAGAAAGTTTATGCTTCTCAGACTATTGGTATGTTTGTTATGGTTTGAGTTATTCTTAGCATTATTATCCCCATGGGACACTTGTTTCTATTAAACACAAAATATAAGGTCATAGCAGAACATGTTAATTTGCGGTATTGGGGGCAGGAATTGGGGGCCACACAAAGTGCTGTTAAGAGCTTTCTACTGCCTCTGTACTCAGGTCAAGCATCACTTCTGGTGGGGCTCAGAAGGTCATATGGGGTACCAGAGATTGAACTGAGTTCAGCTATGTACTAGGCAAAAGCACTACCCCACTACCCATCACACTATCACTTTGACCCCTAGTATTAATTTTTATTCAGCAAGTCTTCATTGGGTAACAGTTACAGAATACTTTCTGCCAGTAGCATGAGGGATATAAGTTTAAAATAAAAATTTTGCTCTTATAAACTTTATTATCTTGTTAAGTGATGTTTTGAACCAAACATTTGTAAGGGCTGGTGATGAATGGTGGATTATACCCAGAAGTGCTCAGTGACTACTCTTGGCATGGTGCCAGAAGTTGCTCCCAGTGTACTCAGAAGATCATGTGGTGCTAGTGTTTGAACCCAGGCATTGAACCTGGCCTCTAGCATGAACTTCCAGTGACAAGTTTAAGTCATGTCCATACCAGTGAAAAGTTTACCCTATACCAAATGATACATATGAAAGATGTTATTTGTATAGCATAAATTACACTTATATATGTATAATTGTTGGTTATAAGTTATACATATATATACATCTCTTGTATGTATATGTATTTATTGTATCTACTATATGTATCTATCTATATATCTACAAATATATAGATAGCACATTACATATAGAATTAAAACAGAAAACAAAACTTTAGCGAAAACATGCTTTAGCATAGTTCTGTTATATAAAAAGAACTGAATGAAAAAATAATGTTAAGTTCAGGGAGCTAATACAGTAAGACATTTTTAGACAAATGCTCTTCCACTGAGCTATACCCCTATACATAGTAAATAAGATACTTTCCGTGCATACATTCATCCCAGTTAGATCCCTGATACCACATATAGTCCCCAACCACCACCAGGGGTCATTCCTGAGCACTGATTCAGGAGAACCCCTGAACACAGGTAGATGTGGTACAAAACAGCCCTACTGAAAACATAGAATATATATCCCTCTCTCAGAGTAAATGGAAGGTAATAAGTAAAATGTAATCTTCCATTTGTCAGGATTTGTAGATATCTATTATTATCATAA
The DNA here is from genome assembly GCF_029834395.1 of Sorex fumeus. Classification (NCBI taxonomy): domain Eukaryota; kingdom Metazoa; phylum Chordata; class Mammalia; order Eulipotyphla; family Soricidae; genus Sorex; species Sorex fumeus. The sequence goes on along the minus strand of NW_026606066.1, from coordinate 34,547,393 downwards.
TTATTTGTTATAAAAGACATCATTCAACAGTGTGCTTCTACTCTGTTCCTTTCCAGAACTTAAAGTTTGGCAACATCAATGTTGAGAAGATAGTGTGAGAAACATAACAAATTGAGATTTTTACAGAAGGGCTCTCTCCTGAAAAATGTCATGTGTCATTGATATCAAAACACTCACTTAACCCCATATCATATTTTTCTCCCTAAAGGTAGAGTCCAGGGCCACCTAAAATACTAGTTTTTTTCATATTTTGTGCATCTTATTTAGATAAATAATGATTATGAATCATTCTAGAGTGTCTACATAAATATATCTACATGCCCTGTCCATGACTCTTTTTATTGCATAGACTTAGATATAGTAACCTTAGTCTGGGTAAATAAAAGGAATTATATCATTGATATATTTGGAATCAAAAATAATATGTGATTCGTTGATTCTGTGACTTAATGGATTACAATGAAGCATCAGCTAAAGGCTGATGATTTAAATTATAAGCAGAGGGTTCAAAGCTGTGGCTAATTCATTACTCACACATCTCTAGTTGAGGTAGTAATTTAAAGTCATTTGTGTCACATTAATTGTAATCTTGTTTCCAAATGACAAGATAAATATTTCAAAGAACATAATATATTATGGTCATAGGTCAAGCTAAATGAATGTCTAAAATGGATTAGCACTAAGAGCATGCAATATGCCATGTTTATAAATTTTTAAAAGGATAAATTGTATTAACATTTAGCAGATTGTTCATTACACATCATCAATGTTTAGGTTTAAGTGCCTTAATCTCTATTCAGTTATAGCATTCTCTGAAGACACCACACAAAAAGATGTTATACAACTCTACCCAAAATTTTATTCTTGAGAAAAAAAACAAAATCATTTTTAACCTTTTCACCAAGAACTTTTGCCTTATTTTCAGATGCATGAAAAATAGAATTTACCCTAAAGTGACTCAAGCAAGAGCAATGTTACACTTAGCAAAAGGAGAAACATGCCAAAATGCCAGGTGCCTTCCCATTTTCATTTACATCTGCTTTTGATTTTAGCCTCTTCATCAGCTGTGTCTGAGTCAAATGCCAAACACTGTCCTAAAGAAAGAAACCAAACTATATTTCCATAATTTTATGGAAAGTAAGTGGAGTAGATTCTCAGTATAAAGATAGGTAGTCAGTTTTTTAGATGTTGGATAAAATTAATGTTTTCAAGAGGAATTAAACAGTTTTTTCTACCTACAAATCCTGAAATCTTTGGTGAAGGATTCATTCAACCCTCTTTTGCCACATCTACAAACCATCACTATATGATGCCACTCTAAAATTTCTGTGATAAATGAACTTTGGAGTACATAGGTGAATTATTTTGAAAAGTCACTTATGAGAGTCAATGATACCAAAGAAGTCAAAAAAGTAACATTGTATTACGTTAATATAGTGTTTTTCTTTGTTTTGCTTATTTGCCTGGATTTGTGTTTTTCAGGAATTGGATCGTCTATCGCCAGTTTCCTCTCCCACTATTTCCTTACACAAAGTCTCATCCCACGCCAGTGTTACATTCCAGCAGTAGACTTTGTGAACAGTTGCTGTCCCACAGAAGGTATCACATTTGTTTTACAAATTAAGAAGGAAAAAAAAAAAACCTCTCTGTAGAGTTTGCACAGAACCCAAAGAGCGAAAGAGCAGAGAGTGATTTGGGTATCTGCGAGAGAAAGGGAAAACTGGTAATGGGATATATAGGGGATATAATCACAAGAGAAATTTTAAGGATGAAAATCAAACTACCAGATAGGTAATTGCATTTAAGTTTTGTGGAGATATGTGCAATGAAAGCCTGTCCTCTCAATACTAATTTGCATTAATGCTCAGAGCAACATTAGTTCCTATAAGCAAGTCATGAAACCCACCTAAATGCCATCAACAGATGTCTAAATAAAAAAGCTGTCGTCACTATTTCGTCACTAGAATTTTCTTTCAAAAGATGAAATTGTGTCTGTGGGACAGAGTTGGTGGATCTTGGAGTTCACTAGGGTGAAATAAGAAGGAAATAAAAGACAATTACTAGGTTCATTCATGGATGGAATATGAGTAACTAAAACAGGAGAACTAACGAAACAACAATGACAATGACACCAACTCCTAGATAAAGCAGCATTTAGTGATACTTATAGGTTGGGCATTCATTTAAATATTTAGTCTAATGTGAATTTTTTCAGGTAGTCCAGAAAATTCAGAATGGATCATATAGAGAATGTGTTACAAAGAAGCCTGAATTAAGTCCATTTAGAAACTGTGCCAATTAGTTTACTAAAAGTATTAGATACCTGTAAAGAAACATAAGTTCCTAATCACTTGGACTTTACATGCACATTTCCAAAAGATTGATTAATATCATCACAACATGCCAGCTTCCTTTCTCTAAAACAAATGATCCAGAAGACAGCAAAAAATTTCTTTTATGAGCTGCCTCAGAAATTACAAACCACCTATGAACTACTTCTTTTCTTTTAGAGAAAGTAGGAACAAAACACTTGTATTAATGTTTTCATAAGATTTTAATAGCAAATAAAATATTAGTTCTTAGTGTAAAAATAAAAAGAAATTTTACATCATCACTTCTGTTAATCTATTGGACAAACCAATCAACACTTATACAATTTGGAGGGAGCCATACAAGACAAGGATACCAAGCATAACTAGGGGTCATCCTAGAGAGAGCTACATACTTGGCAAACCAGAAGTTCCTGTAAAAGCTTAGAAATATCTGAAAGTGAAACAAGGATAAAGCGATAGCAAAGAAGATTTGTAGCTCAGCCCAAACTCCAAGAGAGGAGAGCACCAGCTATCGCATGCCAAGTAAACAGCTACCTTGTGGGGGAACAGTCTTACACTCTATTTTTATTGCCTTCCATTTATTTTGTTCTTTCTAATTATATAATCCCAAATTTTAGACTGCCAAAAGCTTCTGTGATATGCCTAATATATTTTTCAATAATTCCTTTTTAATCTGTTAATTGGTTGATTTCTGTGGTTTGTAACAAAGAAACATCTAATTTAATCTGAAATCTAGAACTGACCCCCTCTTGCTCTCTGCCTCCTCCTTCAAACTTCATGTCCAAGGTTATATGACATTTCACAAGGAAGCCTTCCATGAGAAGTTTTAATTGCATTTTTGTCACTATCATTATAAAAATTTATAATTACTCTAATTATATTTCATGATCTTTACCTATAGCAGAATTTTGCTTCAAGAGGATAGGCTTCACCATTATATGATTCTTTTCTATACTCTAGTATTTCATGAAATAGAGTCTCAAAATAAATTTAAAATAAAAGTTAAGGAAACATTTTTTCAATATTTCTTCCTTTGAGAGCACTGAATCCTTGAAGTATTCATTTTAGCTTGTGTTGAAAATGATTATCTTCCTTTTTGCTTTTTGTATTCATCTAAGGATTCGATCATGATCATCCTGTTGTTCGTCAATTGCCTCGAGCAGGCACCAGTAACGTCTCCTTCTTTCTAGCCCTGAGATTTTAAAAGAGCCATATTCAGTGCTCTTTCAGGACTAGGAGAATGAGACCTATCAGTGTTACTGGTATTTGGCATATTGAGTACAACACGGGGAGTTTGCCAGACTCTGCCGTGCAAGCAGGACACCCTCAGTAGACTGCCAGGTTCTCCAAAATAAGAATGAAATAATAAGATGTCCAGGGGCTGGGTTTTATAGTCTCTGGGTCTTGGCCGTTGATGGGACCACCTGGCGCCCACGGAAGTTGGTGAGTGTGATGCCTACCTACTGGAAGATGGGGGAATCTGGGTGGAGGAGGCCCAGTTTCAATCTGAGCAGGCTTGGAGATCTCAGCCCCGGGACCCGCAGGCCTGGGTTCCTATGCCGACTGCTTCATGCATGAGGCTGGTCCAGACGTGTGGAGAGTGGTCTCAGCATGGCTGTGGCTGGTTCTGGAGGTCTTTGGCTGCTGGGGCTCTGCTCGAGGCAGGGACAGAAACTCACCCCGCCCCCCTCCAAGGGCCCCCGGTGAGGATAGTCAGGCGCGGGGGCACGAAACTCTGCATCTAAGGATTATTAAATGGGAATTTTAAATTTTCCCTATGTCACTATCATTTTGTTTGTTTTGAGGTCATTTCTGGTGCTCCTTAGTAGCTCCTCCTAGTTCTCTGCTGAAGAGTGCCCCCTGGCAGTGTTCAGAGGGTGATATAAGGTGCAGAGATTGACCAAGTGTCAGCAGGATGGAAGGCAAATGCCATAACCCCCAATCTATCTCTCCAGCCTGAAATGACATTTTTATTTCATTTTAGGTTGGTGTTTTGTCAATCTTTTTTTTGCAAGCATTCCTACTGAACACATGTTTTATTTAGTAAAGTATATATAGAGAAACTAAATTATCAGGAAATCTGGCTCGAGCCTGGAATCTGAAAATGAACACACTTAATTGATTGGATTGTTCACTGGCATCTGACTGAGGAAACTAATAACAATTGAGATATTCCCATCAAGACATCTTACAGGCCCTGATTCCTTCCTCTGCTTATCAACAAACCACTTCTCCTCTCTCCAAATGTCTCATTCTTTAGATATGAGATTTTTTTACTTTTTCTAATGATATAATACAAACTTTGCCATACTTAGACTGCTAAAGTTGTGGTTCTCCTTTAATCCTTTCATTCTAATCTATTATTCCTATAATATATGAGATGTAAAAAAAAAGGAATCATCCAACCAAAAAATAGAAAATTAACTTTCATAATACCCTACAATTTACTAGTCAAGTATCTTCTTTCCCTGGTGCTCCTTTGGAGACACTGGTGAATTTTTTTCCAAGTAATATAAATCCATCTAATGGTCTACTGTCTAAGATTTAGTACCTCCTGGAAGTTACTAACAATGAAAATTAGCTTCAATTTTATTGAAGTTTGTTTGGAAATTTTCATGCATAAATTTTATCAAGTCACAAAATATCCCAAAACATGCTTTTCCTGAGTGAATAAATTATTCTTCTATTTGCATTATGAGAAAACAGTTGCAAAAAAATTCCTTTTATAATTAAGAAATTTGTTCCAAATTTAACCATGGTAGTTGACTAGCAGAAAAGTGTCTTGAAACTAATTTTATCTACAAAGAAATAAAATTATCCTGTCTTACTAAGTAGACCCCTCATTTGCCCCTGTAGAGAGTCACTGCCCATAGTCATTAAAATATTATAATAAAAAGTAGAAACTCATAATTGGATTATTTGAACTTCTATTTAATGCCCAAAATTTTTTCCAAGTAGTAACTTTTTCTAGGTGCAGCATGTGAGTTTTAAATCAACTAATTCCCAATTCCCATATTTGTAAAGCAAGGCATGTATCACAGATCTAAACTCTGTTTCTATATACACAGTATATCATCAGAAATAGGTCCATGATGCAATATCACCCTTTAAGAAGCAATTTATGGTATTCTTGAAAGAGAGATATTCTCTCTCATTAGATAAAATAAATAACAACCTCACTAAGAAATTGACCTTAAATTGTGGAAGAAAGAATTAGCAATAAATTCTAATCACAAATTCTAAGACACAAACCCCTCAATACATGAGACAGCCAATTCATTTTATGATTGAGTTATTATAATTTTGAATTTCAATTGATTTCTGTCAAAAATTCTTATCTGGTGCAGATGACCCAATTAGTATATAAGAAAGTTTAAATTATTGGTGTACTGGATAGAAGGGACAGGGTGGGGTAGCACATCTTATTTTCCTGCTTAACTGGGACTTTCATAACCACACTAACAACAGGAAATATACTTTAATTGGAAATAGACTAAGATATTTCTAAGAATAATCATCTAAAATTAACTGCCTGGTAGTTTTGATGTCAGATAAATTGGCTGTCCTGCTATTAAACAACAAAAACAAGCTCTTAGAACTAAAATATCAACAGCTTTCTGGATTCCATTTTTCTTAGAAAGATAATGAGCATAGCACATTGTTTAGCATGTTTTTAATTGGATGAATACTAGATACACAATGTTTTTCTCTCATTGATGTTTTGTAGGCTAAAAATTTCATTACATCTTAGAATTACCACTTAAAGAATTTCCCTGAATTTGCCACAGACAGAAAATTGCCGACATTTAAATATATATATTGAACTTCTATTTAAAAGTATCTACACAAAGCCATGGAATATATAATCTAGTTGTGAGATTCTGCTTTTGACTGGGATTTATTATTTTCAAAATAGATTTTTAAGAGAAGAGCTGTAATAAATTTTTGTTTCACCATTAAGAACAGAGCAGTTACCAATTTGTCAACTCCAAGTATTTTTAAGGAAAAGGGAACTGAAAATGTGGTCCTAACTTCTCTAGAAATTTATGTTCCAGTTACAAAATGGATCACTGTACCACTGTATCACTGTCATCCCATTGTTCATCGATTTACTGGAGCGGGTGCCAGTAATGTCTCTATTCCTCCCAGTCTGAGATTCTAGCAGTCTCTCCTTATTCGTCTTTCCCAATGATTGGAGGCTCTTTCAGGGTCAGGGGAAAGAGACCTGTTATCATTACTGTTTTTGGCATATTGAATATGCCACAGGGAGCTTGCTAGGCTCTGCATGTCACAAAATGGATAAGTAAAATATCTAGTACCACTTGTAGTGTAAAACACAAAGGAATATGATACAGAATCGTTAATAAGGACAGAAATGATAAAGGAAATTGAAGTTAGCATTTGTTGTCTCATCAGAGGAAAACACACTAATAAGGAAAGACTGCTTAAACATTTATTTTTATGATGGAAGGATGGAAGAGTAGACAAAGAGGGAAGGGGGAATGGAGGGAGGGGCGGGGTCCAGGTAATCTAGTTAATTTAATATATCCTCCAAAATATCGCCCACCAAAGACCAAAGTCAAAATAGATAATTGGATGACTAGAGTGGGAAATAGACAGGAAGTCCCCAGCCATGCAGCTTCCTCTTTGTCCTCTCATCTATTCCAGAGCAGACTTCAGGGCAGTGGGGTTCTCACGCAAATGCATGTGACCACAAGAAAAGCTAAGGAGACAAGAAGCTGCTGGACCTCAGGTCTCAAAAAGTCAGCTGTGCCACTCCAGTAACAGACAGCAGAGGATCAGTAATAGACCAAGAGGACAGCAGGACCAGTATGGGAACAGCACCAGTGAGACACCAGTGATGCCCAAAGATGGCAAGAGAACCAACAAGGAAGCTACATGAGACCAAGCCACAGAACATGAAAGGATCAAAAACTAGCCTATTGATGCTGTCACTTAAAATCTGTGACCTCATGAACATCTACAATCCAGGATCAGAGAGATAGTACTGTGAGTAGAACATTTTCCCTGCACATGATCAACCTGAGTTCAAACCCTGACACCATCAATGGTTCTCAGAGCCCACACGGAGCAATCCCTGAACACAGGGCCAGAAGTATGTCCTGAGCACTACCAGGTGAGGCCCCAAAACAAAAACATAAAAATGGAATTTATTAAACATAAACTATAAAAACAAGCATTTTGTGTGCGAATCTTTATATACTGCTTAAAGATCCACTCAGGAGTAAATCCATTTTCATGGTGATATTCATCATTATCTAAGGAGGCACATGATAACCCCCAAATGAATATTTATCATTCATCTACTCAGCAAATGATTATATTCAATCTATGTACTAGCAACTGTATTACAAGTCTGTATTTTACTTAGTTCTTCATTTTGATTGCACAGCAGTTGTACAGAATCATTATCCTTCATTCGTGAAACTATAACCATTCATTCAGAAACCAAATTTGCTTTACCTGAGTGATATTATTAAAGGCACATGTTTATGTTTCCTGGTACAAATCACTAAATATAAGAGAATACATTTTGAATACTGAGTTTGTCAGTTGCATCTTATTGCATCCACAAGTAAAATGAAAATTAAAATGCTTATCTAATACAAATATACCGAAACTACTGTGTACTGTGTAAGCAACTAACCTTTATGTAAGCAAGTGTATTAGAAATACAGCTGCTATTATATGAAAGTGCACACCTTCTACTGCCCTCCATGATCACTCTTATCTTGAAATTCTAGTGCCTGGCGTAATAGTTTAGAAAGTGGGACTTTGGGGACATGCTTAATCCATAATGATAGGTTTGTTATGAGTAGGATCATCGCCCTATAGAACCATCCTGAGGTCTTGTACCCTATAAGGACAGTAAGAAGGCTCAGCCTATGAGGCAGAAAGCAGGGACAAATTCTGTTAGTGAGAAATGAGGTAACTTTCTGAGAGCTACATATTGCAGTTTCTAAAATCTGCCATGGCCTGAGGTTGGGTAAACCTTCTGCTTGTCTCATTATAAATGAATTATTGGGAGGTGTGGGGAGTTGGACAAAGCATTATTATACTAACACAATAATTCAAAGATTTATTTTTTAAGCACGTAAAGTTCCTATGTAATGAACTGTTTTTATTCTTTGTAAATAAGGGAATCTATGAAAACTGTATGAAACTAGTTATCAGCCACCTAAACTATTTTTTGTATGTGTATATCCTTATAAAAATTCCCAGATGTCACTGTTGTCACACCTATTTGTTAAATTGGCAAAATTCTTGAACCACAGTAAGCAGATGCTAAGAACAGATGGAAAGTTTCATTTTTGACTGAGAGAAAGAAATTTCCAATTAAGAAATGCCTGGACACTACTTTGTCTTCCCTCTTGTTGACCGAACTATAAGATTCCCTTATGTCACACTTCAAAAAAATTCTTTTAGTTTTATTTTATGGATATTCATTTTATGTCTTCTTAGTAAAATTATTATGTAAAATAAAATTTAAAAGTAATGAATTATTTTTATATAGATGTTATATTTAATACCCTTATTCATCATGAATCCTTAGCCTCTTACACTTCCTTTTTATTTACTAACAACGTTATATAGCATCTATTATGTGTCTAATACTGATTTATTCAGTATTTTATCACCTACCCAAAGAAGAATTATAAAATGTAAAATATTTTTGTGCAAGTATGAAAGCAGATATCAGCTTTCATATCATCTATCATACCAGACTCCAAGTACAATATCAAGCCAGCAGTTAGTTTCCTTAATATATTTCTGAAGAAAAAGCGAACTACTTGACCCCTGAGGCATCCAACTGGGAGAGACTTCTCCAACTGGTCCTCCTCCATGCCATGATTCTCCCTGCCGTCTCGTGTCATCCTTCCTACCAAAACCTAAGTTCTTACTCCTCAAAATCACCTTTGATCTGAACACACACACACACACACACACACACACACACACACACATACACACACGTATGGGCATACAGCCGCCTTCACAGGTTAGCAGCAATCCCAGTTTAACAATCTTGTTCAACAAATATCCTTCAGCCACTTAAAACAATTTTTATTAAGGTACAATAATTTGCAAAGTTATTCATAGTAGAGATTTAAGTAAAAAATATTTGAACAGTGATTCCACCATTTTTAATAGACTTAAGACTGCTTTAGCATAACTGCAAAATTGAAAAGAAAGTCCATTCATGCACAAACTCTTGTCAAAGTAACTTCTGAGTGGTACATGTTACAGTCTATGAACCTGCATTCATACATCACAGTCTTCCCCAAAACACTTCATTATGTAATAGCTCCTGGAAGAGTGTGGCAAACTCCCCGTGGCATACTCGATATGCCAAATACCAGTAACAATGATGGGTCTCATTCTCCTAACCCTGAAAGAGCACTAATTATGACACTTTTTAAAATCTCAGGGCTAGGTGAAGGAGACGTTACGGGTGCCTGCTCGAGGCAATCGACGAAAAACAGGATGTAATAACTCACACTTGATTTTCTGTAGTCGATGGATGCTTGACCCATGTAAAGTGGCTTGTCACTGGAGAGTCACTGTCACTGTCCTCCTGTTGTTCATCAATTTGCTCAAGCGGGCCCAGTAATGTCTCCATTGTGACAATTGTTACTGTGTTTGGCATATCAAATATGTCACGGGGAGCTTGGCCAGGCTTTGCCATGCTGCCGAGATACTCTTGGTAGCTTGCCGGGCTCTCTGAGTGTGGTGGAGGAATTGAACTCGGGTCGGTCATGTTGGCTGTGTGTAAGGCAAAAGCCCTACAGCTGTGCTATCGCTCCAGCCCCCAAATGGCTTGTATCCACCATTATGGTATCACATAGAATAATTTCATTTCTCTAATATCTCTCTGGGCTTTACTTTTTCATTTCTCCCTTACCGTTAAATCCTGGAAACTACAGAGTTTTTACTGTCCCCATAATTTTGCCTTTTCCAGAAGAGTTGAAATAGTTTGAATCATACAGTATATAGCCTTTTATATTTGGCTTCGAGTATTCAGGGCTGAGATTAGTGTTTTGAGATTAGTGTGGTCTTCTTCAGCTTCCACTATGTTGTATGATGGCCAGTGCCAGACAGCTCAGAAGGTGATGGTGCAGCCCATCAATCTCATCTCCAATATTTGCAAAATAGAACTTGGATTCATCTGTGGCTTTATGCATATGCAGAAAGAAGGTTGTATTATTGTTTTTGATGAATATATGAATATTCTAGTCATTAATGGAAACGATAGTCACTCTAAGGCAAAGTCAGGGAAACAATTGGGTTGTATGATGCTGAAAGGAGATATTACTTTGCTATAAATTGTCTCCAGGATTCAAAAATAAACCTCCTGGAAGAGAGCAACATAGAATGACACACTGCAGAGATGCCTCCAGACCGTGTGCAGTCTGCCTTATCCAGGGCAACTCAGAAGGGGGAGCGGGTGAGTTTCCCTCCCCGCCCCAACAGGGCCCTGGCAGCCAAAACCCTCCGGAACTCCATAGCCACCATGCTCACACCACTCTCCACAGGCTCCTATAAGTCTCACCCATGAGTGAATCTTCTGTATGATGGTATTCTAAATTTTAGAATTTCTAGAGCGCAACCTCTCATGCTCTACACCACTGATGTACCAAGAGTAGCACACAACATTTGATGGGATTTAAAGTAGAAGGCAACTAATCTCATGGGGAATATATGTGCGTGTGTATGTGTGTGTGTGTGTGTGTGTGTGTGTATACATATATATATGCAGAATCTCCTGCCCCCATGCCAGGCTGTCTTCACCGGGACCCCTCGGAGGGGGGTGATTTGAGTTTCCATCCCCACCTCAAGCAGAACCCTGGCAGCCAAAAACCTCCAGAACCCAGCCACAGCCATGCTCAAGGCCATTCTCCACATGCTCAGACGAGCCTCACACATGAAGGAACTGGCAGAGGAACCCAGGTATGTGGAAAACATGGCTGAGATCTCCAAGCCTGCTCATATTGGGTGTAGGCCTCCTCCACCACGATTTCCCATTTTCCAGTAGCTTGGTTGTCACACCCACAGACTGTTCCCAGCGCCATGTAATCCCATCAGCAGCTAAGATCCAGAGACCATAAAACAAAGCTCCCAGAAGCGCGTGGCCGCATTTGTGGACCCGTTACCGCTTATAGTCTAATCCACCAATGTACCTAAAGAAGCACACATCTGTTTGGTTTCAAAATACTTGCATGTCAGTCAACCTGGGTTCAATCCCAGGCACCGTATATGATCCCCTGAGGCTGCCAGGAGCGATCTCTAAGCATAAAGTCAGAAGTAAGCCCTGAGTACTGCCAGAAGTGCCCCCCCCCCCAACAAAAGTAAAAACAAAATACTTGGAGTGTTCAAGCAAACTTACCTGATGGTATATGCCCAAAGGGATGCTGATTTGTTACCTCCATATATGTACCCCTCTACAAATTACCTATTATCAATTACTACAAATTACCTAGTACAAATCAACTATAAGTCGCCTTTTTATCAATTACTCTTACTGCCCACTGGTACATTTCTAGGTCACAGGATTTCCATGTACAAAACAAAACAATCCTTGGGCCAGAAAAATGCACAGCAGGTAGGGTATTTGCTTTGCATGTGGCTGACCTTGGTTTAATCCCCCACAACCACATATCATCCCTTGAGTTCCCCCAAGAATGATCCCTGAGCACAGTGGACTAAGTACGGAGCATCACTGGGTGTGTCCCCCAACCAACCAACCAAACAAACAAAAAATCACAAATAAAATAATTTACATTCAGAAACTATCTCTCAATGACTACATGAACACTGACTACAGAACTTATCAGTAGAAATAGAGATAAAATCAATTCCATTTCTAGCAAGAAGCAAGTCTACAGGCCTTTGTTTCAGTGTCTTTAGAAAGTGATGTTTTTTCCTCAACATTTTACGTCACTCAAAAGTTTCACGTGAAAGATCTTGAAAGGCTGTTAAGTAATATGAATGTATGTACTTCCACTGAACTGTACATTAAAAATGGTTAAAATGGTTAAAAAAAAAACTTGCATGTATTCTCTTATATACATTCTCCATCCCTCTCAGAGAGCCCAGGAAGCTAGTTAGAGTACCATCTCCTTATGGCAGAACCTGTCAAGCTCCCCGAGGTGTATTTGATATGCCAAAAACAGTAACAATAACAGGTCTTGTTCCCCTGACCCTGAAAGAGCCTCCAATAATGCACCGTAGGAAAGGATGAGTAAGGAAAGCATGCTAAAATCTCAGGGTTGAGACGAATGGAGACATTACTGGCGCCTGCTCGAGCAAATCGATGAACAATAGGATGACAGTGATATAGTGATACAGTGATATATACATGTATATATGTATATATATATATATATATATATATATAAGCACACAATGCTCAACTTTTAACAAACATTTGAGTAATCTCTTATACAAGGGCTTAATGGCTCCAGGATGAAATAGAACAATCTTCACACAGTTTCCTCTAAGGAAACTTTATTAGACCATTTTTAGCAGATTATTCATAACAAGCAATACAAAATTCATTGTTTCAATTTTGCTTTGGGGGGGCACAGTTTGGGATTTGGGGTGGAAACCTTTGAAATATGGTGGTGGGAAGGTGCAATGGTGGTGGGATTGGTGTTTGAATATTAAATGTAATGAATTATTATGATCAACTTTATACAAATTAATTTAATATCATTTAAAAATAATCTCCAATTAAAAATGATCCTTGAAGTGAAAAATTATGGAGAAGGTGCTATAGTTTGTTTTATGGGTTTTTCTTTTGTTAAAGTAGTTTTAAAACATTTGTTCATGTTGTTTTGATCACTATTATCATCAGATAACAATAAATCAAAGGATCGTTTTTTTTTTTAAATAGATATTTGAAACTTAGTCTTATAATAAGTTCCTCCCCAACTATGGAGCTTCTTTTTTCTTCCCTTCTAGTATTTAATAAACCTTTCCATTTCCAAGTAAATACATAAATATTTGGGGTTAGAAATACTGTACATAGATAAAACACTTGCCATGCTTTATGGTCAACTCCAGTTTAATTCCCCACAACTGCAAATAGTCCTCTGAGCACCACCAGAAGTGACCCCTGAGCACAGAAGCAAGATCTGAGCACTACAAGGTGGGCCCTCCTCCATCAAAAGAAAAAAAATGCTTGAGACTATTATCAACAGCTTTTTAAATCATGCTGGACAGATTAAAAAAATAAAAATTAATTGAAAATAAGTATTCAAATGTTTCCATATTCTTTTAGAGTTGATGATAATTTCTCTTAAATACAGAGGATATTTCACTATCTGGATGGACCAGTATGACTGATCCATTCATCTCAAGAAAATTTTGGTTGCTTACAGGTTTGAGCCATTATGAATAAAACTGCTATAAATACATATGTGCAAGTTTGTTTGATTTTTTTTAGTTACAAGGTACTTTATTATCATCATCATACCTATTAACTTTGCATTTTTAAAAAAATTTTTATTAGTGAAACATCATGAGGTACAGTTGTAGACTTACAAATTTTTGCGCTTTTGTGCTTGGGTTTCAGTTATACAATGATCGAGTACCCATCCCTCCACCAGTGCCCATTCTTCACCACCACTGATCCCAGGATCCCTCCCACCTTCCATCCCCCCCCATCCAACCCTGCCTCTGTGGTAGGGCATTCCCTTTTGTTCTCTCTCTCCTTTTGGGTGCTGTGGCTTGCAAAAGAGGCATTGAGTTTTCTGTTCATTTAGTTAAATAACAAAGAGCACAGTTGCTAGATCATATTTCAAGAGTTCTTTGGTAATAAAATATAAAACTGTTTTTCACAATGTCTATACCATTTTGTATTCTTACAAGCCATAATTAGAGTTCCTATTGATCTTCAACCTTGTCAGCATTTGATGTAATCAGTGTTTTGGATTTTGACAATTCTAATGGATAGGAAATGTCATTTTACTGTTATTTTAATTTGAATTTCCTGGTAATATGTTATTCGTGATATCTTTTCATAATTTTTTTACCATCTGTACATCTGCCTAAGTAAAATTTCTGTTAAGTTTTTGGAACTTTTTAAAAAACAAGTTGTTTACTTTCTTACTGTAGAGTTTTAAAAATTATTTGTATATTTTGGATAACAGTCCTTTATCAAATGTCTTTTGAAATATTTTTTTCAGTCTGTTGATTGTCTAATCATTCTCTTATATTCTTTCAGAGAGCAGAACTTTTCAATTTTAATAAATTGCATTTTATCAGTTATAACTTTAATAAATGCAGTCTCTAGTTGCATACAAATAAAAGTGTCACCACATTCAAAGGCACTTAAGTAATTTTATTTTCCAGGACTTTTACAGTTAATGAGTGATTAGGATGCATTTTTATTTCATTCTTATGAAAGGTATAAAGATAACAACACTCTAATTTATTTGGGGGCATGTGACTACCTAGCTGTTTTAGCACCCAATTGCTCAGTCCCCGGAATTCCTATTTATTTTATATAAGGAAGTTTTTCTAATCTTCATAAACTCATTTCTTTCCTGAGGCCCTCTTTTTTATTAGAAACTCGCTGATTCCAGAATGTCTAAGTGTGATACTCCCTAACTACATGTCCTTCATGGAACATGCTAGGAACATCTGAGTGGGAGGAATGTGTCATAGATTTCATCATGACTTTATGCTAGAGACAAACTTGACCCAATGAGATCATACACAAAGTGACGAACTATTGTGACAGATATCTTTCTAATATATTAACTTGTACTTTCATCTTGTACATATTTTCTTGCTTTTCTCTTTTGTTCCTCTTCAATGTTTCTTGAAGTAAAACCAAAAAAAAAGATGGATGACAAAATAATGGTTAAAGAATTTAAGAGACCATATTATTTTCCATAATGTAACATATATGAAACACTTAAATCATTGTTTGCTGATATTTAATACCTCTACATTATTAGGTTTCAAATACTGGCTTTTATTTTCTTTGTATGTTTATTTTGTTATTTGGGGACCACCAAGGAGTACTTCTATGTGGTCACAGATACTCCTTTTGGTGTTCAGGTGACCATATGTGGTGCTGGTAATTCAGTTTTCCAAGATCAATTTTAAATAATTTAGTATATATTATAAAACATTGTAACAAGGAAATTAAAAGATTCCTACATGCCATCCAACAGAAAGGAAATATTTTAAATGAAAATTATAATTTTATATCATGTACAAAAACATGATACATGAGTCAATACAGAAATTAATTTGAAAAGCCTAAGTGTTTCTTAAGAAATTAGATAGCATTCCTACCTTTCATGAAAACATGAAATGTATGAGCAAAGATAAATAGTCTGAGCTAGTAATAAGTGAGGACCATAATAAAATTAACCCTTTAGAAATGTGGTGAAAGTACTAAAACAAAGTAGCTGTAGAATTAAATAGTTGAGGATTATAAGTTATGCCTTTTTCTTAGAATTTCATCTGTATCATTGCACATTAATGAAGCTGTCTAATGTTATTAAAACATTACATTTGACTTTATGTTTCCATAAAACTATGTTTCAAATAGTTTTGAAGATGTTGGAATATTTCACATATAATTTTTAACTTAATAGAAAAATTTTCTTTGGCATTACATATACATACCTGTGACTTAGATTTTGTATTTATAAAGACATTTCTAATATCCTGGAATTAGTTTCTTGTTTTTCTGCTCTCTATAAAACTAGGAAAGCAGGAACACAAGGAAATTAATTGAACTTTTAATAAAAATGGACTAAGATACACAAGAGCAAAGAAAGCCTCTTTAACAAATTGTGCTGGCAAAACTGGACAGCTAGATCAAAAAAAAAAAAAACTGGGCTCAGATCTCTGCCTAACACCATGTACAAAAATAAGATCAAAGTGGATTAAAGACCTCAACATCAGACCGGAATCCATAAGGTACATTGAAGACAAAGTTGGGAAAACCCTCCATGACATTGAAGCTAATGGTATCTTCAAAAGTGTCACACAACTGGCCGAGCAAGTGAAAATAGAGATAGATAAATGGGACTATCTTAAACTAAGAAGCTTCTGCACCTCCAAAGAAACAGTGACCAAAATACAAAGACAGTCTACAGAATGGGAAAGGATATTCGCCCAATACACATCCTACAAGGGGTCGATATCAAGGACATACAAAGTACTGGTTGAACCCCACAAGAAGAAAACATCCAACCCCATCAAAAAATGGGGTGACGAAATGAACAGAAATTTTCTCAAAGAAGAAACCGAATGGCTAAAAGGCACATGAGAAAATGCTCTACATCATTAATCATCAGGGCGATGCAGATCAAAACAATAATGACATATCATCTCACACCACAGAGACTGGCCCACATCCAAAAGAACAAAGGCAACCGGTGTTGGCACAGGTGTGGCAAGAAAGGGACTCTCCTTCACTGCTGCTAGGAATGCCGACTGGTTCAGCCCTTTTGGAAAACAGTAAGGAAGATTCTCAAAAAAATTAGAAACTGAACTCCTTTTTGACCCAGCAATACCATTCCTGGGAATATATACCAGAGAGGCAAAAAAATATAGTCGAAGTGACATCTACATTTGTTTGTTCATTGCAGCACTCTTTACAATAGCTAGAATCTGGAAAAAAATCTGAGTGCCCGAGAACAGATGACTGGTTAAAGAAACTTTGGTACATCTACACAATGGAGTACTATGTAGCTGTTAGAAAAGATGAAATCATGAAATTTACATACAAGTGGTAAAAGGCCCTCCCGTTGATCATCGATTTGCTCGAGCGGGCCCAGTAACGTCTCCATTGGAGACTTTGTTGTTACTGTGTCTGGCATATCGAATACTCTCGGTAGCTTGCCGGGCTCTCCGAGAGGGGCAGAGGAATCGAACTCTGGTTGGCCATGTTGGCTGCGTGCAAGGCAGATGCCCTACCACATGGAAAGTATCATGCTAAGTGAAATGAGTCAGAAAGAGAGGAACAGACATAGAAAGACTGCATTCATCTGGGGAACATAAAGTAACAAAATAGAAGACTAACACCCAAGAATAGCCGAGGTAAGTACCAGGCGGTTTACTCCATGGCTTGGAGGTCAGCCGCAAATGCTAGGGGAAAAGGCAGCTCAGATAGAGAAGGGAGCAGCAAATAAACGGTGTTAGGAGGATCCTCCCAGGATGGGAGATGCATGCTGAAAGTAGACTACAGACCGAACATGATTGCCACTCAATGTCTCTTTTGCAAACCTCAGCAACCAAAAGGAGAGAGAGAACAAAAGGAATGCCCTTCCACAGAGACGGGATGGGATGGGGGAATGGGGGTGGGAGGGAGGGATACTGAGATCAGTGGTGGTGGAGAATGGGCGCTGGTGGAGGGATGGGTACTCGATCATTATATAACTGAAACACAAGCACAAAAATTTGTAAGTCTACAACTGTACCTCATGGTGTTTCACTAATAAAATTTAAAAAAAATACAAAGACATTCTTCTTAACTACTTTCTGTTAAAAAACTACTAACCATAGAAACTATTTTCTACCAGGTTTTTTTAATTCCAAACAAAATTTATATATATATATGTATGTATCATCTCATGATTTTCCCTAACACCTTAAGCAATGAATTGCTAAATTTAATATAACATTGGATAAATTTAATATTTAGCTCCAGCTAAGATCTGTAAATAGTCCAACTACAGATGAGTAGATAAAGAAATTATATTCTTTATAAACAATGGAATACCATTCAACTATGAGAAAAGATGAAATCTTACAATTTGTGACAAATATAAAGTACAGCAAGTACAGTGCTTGCCTTGCCCACTCAACCCTGGCTCGATCCCTGGCACCACTATATATGGTTTCCTGAGCCCATGAGTACTGTTTAGGTTTGGGGCATCATTCAGTGGTTCTCAGGTTACTTCTGGCTCTGCACTCACGGATCACTCCTGGAATTCTCAGTGGATCATATGGGGTACCAAGAATGGAACACTTGTTGACAGAAAGTAGACTAACATCCTGCCCTCTATATCATCTCTCCAGTCAGAAGCAAGGTCTAAACACTTCTGAATGTGGTCCCCCACAAAAAAAATATTGCAATTGGCTGGAACTTGAATAGAATTAAAGAATATCTAAGTGAACTTAGAAAGAAAAAGACAAATACTCGATGATTGTATGGGAGATGTATAAAGAAATTAATAAGGATTAGACAGACAATCTCTAATGGAAACAAATCCTGGGATATAATTAATATAACTGTTGGGATGTTAAAAGTATGAGTGATGTGGGAATCGGGGTGAAGAGACCTTGGGAGGAGAGATCCTAGCATTCTGGTGGTGGTCACGATGTAGTAGGACTGCAAGTATACAGCAATGTCAGGCTACCCAAAACTATATTTCCTCAGACTCACAAATGAATCTCAGAACAGAGCAAGCTCGCTGCAGATATGTTTTCAGAACTTATGCCAGGCTGATTTCACCTGAGTACCTTGGATGGGAGCAGCCATCATCCCTCCACTTGCTCCAGATGAACCCTGGTGGCCAAAAAAACCTCCAGAACGCAATTGTCACCACCTTCATGGCCGATCTTCACAGGTTCATTTTGAGATCCACACACAAGAGAAGGAATCTGCTGAAAATATGTGGGACCACTGGCTGGAAACTCCAGGCCTCAAGGAACTGGGAATGGGCTGCCCCTTCCCATTTCCTCACCTTTCGAGATCTGGTTGTCACACTGTTACATGCACGAACTGCCTCTGGGTACCATTTAAGTGCATTAATGACTATGATTCAGAGACTCACAAATTAATCTCAGAACAGAAAAGGTCACAGCAGAGATGACTCCGGACCCCAATTATTTAATATGTTAGAATTCCAGGAGTGCACTGACACAAAAGCAGCTATGTGACATCTCATACTATTTTTTTTTTACTTTTTGTTCAATCACTATGATATAGACCCTTACAGACATTTTATACTATTCATAACAAGCAATACAAAATAAACTAACTAGCATCTTCCTGTGGAGTAGGCTTGAGTGGTGGTGGGAAAATTCAAAATAATGGTGGTGGGAAGGTGTAATGGTGGTGGGATTGGTGTTGAAACTTTTAATGTGAACAACTTTACTGTCACTGACACTGTCCTCCCATTGTTTGATTTGCTTGAGCAGGCCCAGTAAAGTTGTGAGACTTGTTGTTACTGTGCTTGGCATATTGAATATGGTAAATAATTCCCCAGTAGCTTGCCATGATCGTATAGTGAACAACTTTATAAAAATAAAATTTAAAAATTTAAATATAATAAATAAACTATATTACTTCAATTAAAAAGAGATTTAGAAGAAATTTAATAAATAATTCCTCACAAAATATTATTGAGCTATCATAGTTTACAATAGTTTTCAAATCATGGTGTCAGAGAGATTGTACAGTGGACAGGGCATTTCCCTTGCACATCATCAACCCCTGCTTGATCCCCAGCATTCCCTGTGGTCCCCAGAACACTGCCAGGAGTAACTCCTGAGTGCAGAGCCAGGTATAACCTCTGAACATCACCAGGTGCACATCCCACCCCCAAAAAACCCCACAAACAATACTATTCAAGTATTATTTTATAGTTATAGAACACTGCACAAATTCCTCAACTAATGACTCCAGAGCCCTCCACTATTATCACAGTCCATCTTCCTACTCTTCAGTTCCCAATTCAATTTATCATCTCTCAGTATTTGTTTTCAATGGCAATTGTCTAATCCTGTTATTTATTTCTTTAAAATAAAATTTTAAGAAAGATTTTTAAAAGATTTTTTAGCACCATAAAATAAAAAAGGATTTTACAGTTACCTCTTTTCCTGTTTAAATTTTTTAAAATTTTATATATAGTTTGATTTTCTGCTATTTTTCAATAATGCCTTCCTTTGTTTTTCCCAAATAAAAAAACCAAACAGCCCCACTAATTTGTTCCAAATTAAAGTTTTACAGTAAAGCTGCCATTAGATCTTTATGTTCATTGCTTTTCTTCAGAAAACAAATTTGAAAGTTAAATACCTCCATTGCAAGCCAACAAAATAAGATTACTTCTTAAACTTGTGCCCAATGCTGCATTTGGGGCCTCTTTTGCAAATGTGTGATTACATTTTCATGCAATCAAAGCAATAACAATTTCTCCTCCAAATTACTTTGCATTCCCACAACCAAGTGGACTGTTGTGTGTAAAAACAAAAGTATACTGAAATTTGAGGGGACTGTCCTATGCAGAGCCTTAGCTGCTTTAATTTGAAATCTGTACCTCTTCAATTTTACCCAGTGCACACAAAGAACTTCTACATTTTTAGTAGCAACAATGAGAAACATTTAAAGACTGGTGAGTAGCTTTTCAAGTCATCAACCCAGCTGAGGAATCAGTCATTGACAGCTGGACTGATGGAATATGAGTCGTCAAAGGAAACCCATAAGAACCATATGGAGTGACATACCAACACTTTTAATATGCCCATTGAAAATTCCCACAGCTGATGGTGTTCGCACAGCTGTAGGTTATTAGGAAGGAGCTTTAAATGAATGAGGGAACCCTCTTTAGGGTCGTTCACTATGATAATAATGTTAACTAAAACCTGCTGATGTTGAAGCAACGTAGTAGAGAACATGATATCACTGTTGTGATTTTGTGTGTATGTTTTGACAGTTGACATAAGCTATGGAGAGTTGTCTCTGTTCTGTTGTGTGTTTTAAGAAATTAATTTAATGTCTAAATTTTAAAATTATTCCCTGGTACTAATAATATGAATGACTCTTAAAATTTCAAAATACACCTTGATAAAATAAAAAAGACTTCACCTGAATTACACCCAGAATTGTTAAACTCAAAAAGAGCATTAAATAATTTCTTGAATACTCAAATGAATAATCAATTTAATTTGCAATTTACAACCAGCATGAAAGTTCTGGAATATTATTTTGAGTAACCAACACTCCATTTACACAAAGATAGAGGGGTAGGTATTTTTCCTCACAAATTATTTTTTTTGTATCATTGATGACTGCTTCAAAATATATTACTTAATAGAAGAACTCAAACTAAGTAAACAGGAACTTTCAAATAAATGTGACCAAGAAGACTTGTCTTTACATTTGAATTTTAAGAAATCAATGTTCATAAAAAATGTTATTATATAATAGGCATCAATTCCAAAGTCTAATGAAAACAATTGTATTGTTCTTTGTAAATATGCTTATGCAGCGACTGTTCTGATCAGAAACCTAAGATAATCATTATTAGTAATAAATAAATCTCAGTTTAAGAACTTCTGTGTCTTGACATGGCTAAGAGAAATAAAGTAAAATGCCTGGACTGTGGAGACAGCTCAATTAGCTAAACTCATACTCTGCAATCCCTGGGCTCCACGTGATCCACTGAACACTTCCGGAAGTGATTCTCACAGAGCCAGGTATTGCTCCTGATCACTGTCTAAATCTGGCCCAAACACCAAAATTAAAAAATGTAAAATCAGAACTATCTTCTTCAGTAAGCCTATGAGGGGATGCCAAAGAGTCACTCGTGGCTCATTAAGATAATCATCAGATTTTTCTCCTTTATGTAGATGTTTTACTAAACAAGGTTAATAGTGTTGAATCAATAAAAATGCTTTCTCAAAAAGCACAACCAAGAAACCTATTCAGCGTTTTCAAGCTTTTCTTGTAACTGTAGTGCTTTTCTATAAATAAACAACACCTGAATCAAGTTGAACCCGAATAGAAGTGTCACTTAGATGCAACACCACTCTTCCCCTTTACTGTACACTTGTCTCTACAGACAACAAAGAGCAGAGAAGTTGTGACTGAGAGACAGATTTAGCTAGTGACAAGTGGATAAGGGAATGTTCAAGGGCACTGTTGCCTGTTAGACTGTTACCCTCCCACGCACGCACACCTCAGAAACACTATACATTTACTCAATTCCAAATTTATGGAATGTTTCGAAGTGTTTCATGAACTAGTCAGTTAGGGATAATCACAGGAGAGAACCAAAGGATTCCAGAAAAGAAAATGTATTATACTCACCGCTCCTAAAATTGCGAGGCCAAACAGAGTACACCTCAGGACCAGATGGTTTAGAGGGCAGAAGTGAATTTAGGCTGCAGTCTTTGTTGGCATATCTGAGAGAAAGGCAAAGAAGGTTGGTTAACAGATTATAAGTGGCAGATCTGGATAATTCCATGTCTTTGAACTACCAGAATAATTTCTGATTACTTGATACTTGGTCCTAAGATAGTTAAGACTGGGGAATATTACTCCTAGAAGCACAACCAGGTAGAAGCATGGTTCTATATTTGATTACTTTATGTCAAAGACCTGCATGAGCTGTACTCTGTACTATTTTCTAAGAATATCTAACACCCAGAGAGAATCTTTTTCATTCCAGAAAGATAATTTTAATGCGATACATTAAAATATTAATATGTATGTATATATGTATGTAGCAATAAATCCATTGAAATGAACTCAAGTATATAAGTTAAACAAAGAGCAACCTTATATTAATTTAACCTATCTTTACATATGTAATCACTTTATCACTTGACTTCCTGTTAATCATCAACTTGCTTGAACGGGCGCCAGTAATGGCTCCATTCGTCCCTGTCACATGCTAGCGTAGCCCAATGGTGTCTGTTCGTTCTAGGAACAAGAACTCCTCAAACCGATTGTTCAGGGTCTTGAAGAAGAAGTCTGACCATCTGGGTGGGCAGCCACGCAGTCTTTTGACATCCCGTGGAATCCATTCGGTAATGGCTCTAGTCCAGCGGTCATCTCCAAATCTCATTACGTGTCCAGAGCATCTAATTTTCGATGCCTTGGCAAATAGAACAGCATCCCTGATTATTGACCATCGACGGAGGTTGGAACTCCGTATTCTTTCTCTCATTTGAGTGAAGTGTGATACTCCAAGCATAGCTCTTTCGATTCCTCTTTGGGAGACGCAAATAGTGTTCTCCTGTTTTCATAGGACCCCAGGTCTCTGCATCATATGTTAATGCAGGAAGAACAGTGAAATCAAAGAGATGTGCTTCAAGCCGGAGGTTCTTCATCCTCTTAGCTATTTCTTTGACGCTTTTGAAGGCATTCCAAGCTGTTCTCTTCCTCCTGCCCAACTCAGGTACCAAGTCATTCTCCATGTTGACTTCTCAACCTAGGTACACATAACTGTTGCATTTGGAGATGGTCTTTCCATTGAGAGCAAATGGAATGTCAGGAACGAGACTGTTTCTTATAAACATTGTCTTTGTGAGATTCAGCTGTAGTCCCACCTTTCCACACTCATGGTCAAAGTCGGCCAGCATTTGTGCTGCTTGGCTAATGTTTGGTGTCATTAAAACAATGTCATCAGCAAAGCGGAGGTGGTGTAGTCGCCAACCATCTAACTTCACTCCCATTCCTTCCCATTCCAGTCATCGCATGACATTCTCGAGGGTGGCACTGAAGAGTTTCAGTGAAATGGTTCACCCTGCTGAACCTCTCTCTTGACACTGATGATCATTTCTTTGTAGAATGGTGAGATCCTGGTAATGAATCCATAATACAGCTCATGAAGGATCCTGATGTCTTGATTATGAATGCCCTGATTGGCTAGGGCTTCAATGACCGCTTCTGTCTTAACAGAATCAAAGGCCTTCTTTAAATCAATGAACGTTAGACAGAGCGGCATCTTGAACTCCCGAGAAATCTCAATGAGCTTGGTTATCATGTGGATATGGTTGATCGTGCTGAATCCTTTGTGAAACCCGGCTTGCTAGCATGGTTGTCCTTCATCTAGTGTTCTGCCAATGCTATTCAGAATGACTAAAGTGAACAGCTTGTAGGTGACAGACAATAGGCAGATCAGGCGATAGTTGCCAATGTCATGAATGTCTCCCTTCTTGTACAGTAGTACAGTCCTGCTGATTTTCCACTGGGACAGAATCTTGCAGAACAGGTAGCGTGTGAAGAGCTGAGCCAGTGTATTGATGAGTACTGATGGCAGGTTCTTCAGGTGTTCAGGTCTGACCTTGTCTAGGCCAGGTGCTGTTCATTTCTTTACCGACAAAATGGCGTGTCGGATTTCGGAAGGGAGAACGTTGGGAATAACATATCCATCCTGCAGAATTTGGTATGTGGGCAGGTGGATGGGGCTATTGAAGAGATCTGAGTAGAAGTCATGGATAATCTTTTACATTGCCCTTCTGGAAGATGTGAGAGATCCATCAGGACATCGGACATCCTGATGGGTCTCTTACATATGTGGTAATAAATTATTGCTTACACATTATGATTTTTAGTGAGCTTTGAGAAAACTGATATTAGTTTGGACTCAATAATAGACTTTGAGGGTTTTTTTGTTTGTTTGTTTTGTTATTGGGACACACCTGGCAGTGCTCAGAGGATGCTCCTGGCTTTGCACTCAGGGGTCATTCAAAGTGCCAGGGATCAAACCTGGGTCTGCTGCATGCAATGCAAGTGACATACCTGCTGTTTTTAAAAGCAAATTTGTATTATCAGCAGCAAACCTAAATAAGGACTGAAAAGTTTCAATATCAGTTTCACTGCTCTCTGTTTTGAGTCTATTTCAGAAGCTTCTTTCTTTGCACCGAAGACTTGCATATGTAATATGTGTTTCTATCTGAGAGAGCATAATGTAGTACCAAATTCTTTACAAACCCACAACTGAGCAGAGCAGCTCCTCTGACATGAGCGATTCAGACTGTTGTAAATGAGGCAGCACAAGGAATTTCTTTTTCAGGTGGGGAAAGTCACTTTTATTTTATGTTTTAAAATTTTTGAATTTATGTTTTTATTGATCACTGTGAGATACAGATACAAAACTTTTGTGATCAGGCTTCAGTCATACAATGTTCTAACACCCATCTCTCCATCAGTGTACATTTGCTACCACCAATATCCCCTGTATTCTGTATTCTTCCTGCCACCCCTCCTCCTCCTCTATGGTAGGAACTCTCTCTTTTCTCTCTCTCCCCCTTTCTTTCTCTTCATCCTCTCTTCTCTCATCTTCTCTCTCTCTACTCTTCTCTTGCATTTGCTATCTCCCCCCCTCCTCTTCTCTCTCCCCCTTTCTCTCTCTCCATCCTCTTTCATCCTCTCTCTTTCTCCCCCTCCTCGTTCTCTCTCTCTCTTTCTCTTTCCCCTCTTGGTCATTATGTTTTACAATGCAGGTACTGAAAGGCCATCATCTTGGGTCCTTTACCCACTTTCAGCACATAGCTTCCATCCAGAGTGCTCCCTTCCAATCATGATTGTAAAATGGCCTCTTCTCTATTCCAACGGCCTTCTCCTCCAGCCCTTGAAGCAGGCTTCCAACCATGAATCACTCATCCTGGGACTTGTTTCTACTGTCCTTAGCTGTTAGTATCATACTGCTTTTTCATATCCCACAAATGAGTGCAGTCATTCAATGTCTGTCCCTCCCCTTCTGACTTAGCACAGGGTGTTTTTAAATTCTTTTGTGGCCAGGTTTGAGGCACTAGGGCTTGCTTTTGGTTGATGAACAAATGTGCCAATGATTGCTTAAGCGTAAACACAAAAAGACTAAATATGAATTTTTACGTATTAAAGAGTTCAGAAACCTACAAGAGACAGATTAATTTACTATGTCCAAAGTGGACAATCCTTGAATGACATTGCTTCACGCATATTCCATGGGTAAATGGACATATTTTGGGTTGACCCGATTTGTCTTTGCCAGTTTATACATGCTGTTCAGAGTGTTTTGAATAGCGCTGTCCCTGCCACCACCACCACCTTCCTTTGTGTCTTGACAAATTGAGTTCAGAGTCAAGAGCTAATATTTCCCAGGAACACTGAGGCCAGTTGCTCGACTGCCACAGTTTGATGGCTGAATTAATATATAGTGTTTCCACAAACACACTATGTGGTAGGCACCACTATTCCTGGTTGTGGAAATTCTATATACTAATGCCATTGAGGTGCTTAAAATAGTGTCTGGTTCTTAGAAAGCTCCCTGTTTTCTCTTATTCGTGGTTCTGCTTTCCACGGTTTTTGTTACCCTCTTTCAATGGACATATGAAAACACTGCAAGAAGCTTTTCTAAGAGAAACCTTAGAATAACTAAAGTGTAGTAAAAAGCCTTACTACACTCTAATTCTCAATTTTATTGGCTATTTTTATTGGTCAGTTACTGTGCCTAACTTTTAAGTTAAATCTGTCACGTTTGATTTTATAGGAAATATACAGTACATATATGGTAAAGAACCAGCTGTAATTTTAGGCATCCACTGTGGGTCTTGAAACAAATCCCAGCACAGATAAGGGGAAACAACTGTTTTCAGCTAGAGCTAGCTATGATTTATGTCATGGCACATATTTTATGACTCAGAGGACAGTCTGCAATGCTTTATTACATTTTGTATTCATCTTTGGTTTTTGTATTATAAATATATGTGAAATAACATCAGAAGATATAGTCTCTAGACAGTAGAGATTTTAATTGTGTACAATGTATGATTTCTAGGACAAATAGAAAACTATCAGTTTCTTATTTAAATGAGTTTAACAAGTCATAAATAAAAGTAGATTGCATTATTTATTATAGTAAGATGCATTTATCTTTCAAATGTTTTCAATTCTGAAAATAGCTTGCGATGAAAGTGTATAAATACTTTGCTTTCCACATACCACAAGTAACTTGCATCTGGAAATATGAAAATAATATTTGAATACACATACAAATATACATACACAATACACATATGTTGTACATCCACATACATAGTACCATTCTCATGTGTTTGCATGTTTGTATGTAGAATGGCTTAATTTGTTAAGATACTGATGCATTTTAGCATATTAAAATAAGACTGTATATATGAAAATGACAAGACTGTGAACAAAATGTAAAAGACACGACATAGAACTGAAAGTGGTAATATTAAATATATATAAAGTCATATAAATTGAGAAAGCTAAAAATGGGAAAATCGGAAAGATGCAAAATTAAGTTTTTTAAATGAAAGAAATTAATTTGGCTAATGAACAAATGAAGTAGACGCGATTTCATGAAAAGCTTGACAATGCATATCATGAGCACAATGCAAAAGCATTTTCCAAAATGTGTGGTAAAGATGAATAAATATGAGAACATTATTATTGCACCCATGTTATGTAAATAATTTATGATTTTGAATGTCTTTTAGTTTTGATTTTAAGAACAAAATAGTAACTACCAGAAAGTAAAATGGAAGTTGCAGAGGAGCTCTGTAAATCAGTAAAGAGGGATTAATGAGGGGCTAGAGAGATAGAATATCAGGTACGGCGCTTGCCTTGAATGTGTCAGGCCCAGGTTTGATTCCAGTATCCCATATAGCATTTCCCTACACTACCGGGAATAATTCTTGAGTGCAGAGCCAGGAGTAACCCCAGAGCATTGCTGGGCGTGCCCATCTCCCCCAAATAAAGGGGGAATCAATTGTATGGTGAAGGTTACATATTCCATTTTGATAGTAAACATGGTTTAGTATAGACTGATCCTGTTTTACAGTGATGTACACCTTAAACCTATATAATGCTACCAATCAGTGTTATTTCAATAAAAATACTTTTTCTCTTATAGATTTGAACCTTAGTACTATAGTCAGCAATTACCTTCATGGGTACATATGAAAGACTAATATTTGCATATGTGCATCAGAGACACACAAGAGAGCTCCTGTATCTCAGTTTAGAATAATGAAAACTTTGAAAATCCCCAATGCTTTTTCACACAAAATGCATAAATAAATTGTGACATATGTTCACCAGATATTATAAAATACTAAAATATGCATGAATGACAGCTACAACAAAATGGATAAATTTTAGCAACCAAACTGAAAATAATCAATGCTAAACAAAATGCAATAAATTATTTAGATGAGTAATTATTAAATATATATATATATAAAATATTTTTAAAGGAAGCAAACAAATACAAATTTGAGTTAGTTTCTAATTCTGAGGGAAGTATGGAGTTGAAAAGATGCATAAATAAATTTAAGATAAAAGTAGTATTCTAGTTCTTAGGTTGTGGCACATGGAATCATAATTTTATTATTATTATTTTGATTTTGGTCTACACCTAACAAGCAGTGTCAGGGCTTTTTCCTGGCTCAGTGCTCAAGGAACATTTCTGGCAGGATCCAGGGGACCCAATGAGGTGCCAGGGATAGAACTCTGGCCTGCCTCATGCAAAGCAAGCTTCCTGCCTGTTGTACTGATAAGGTTTATGACTAATCTTATTTCAGGCATCTAGGATACAGAAAAGATGGCAGCTTTCGTTAAAAGATAGGTAGAGGCAGAGTGATGCACAAGTATTAAGAACTACAGCTTGCATGTGGTCAATACTAATTCAATTCGTAGCTCCGTGTACTCCCCAGCTGGTTATGTCAAGATGTTCGACTGGGGAGTCCCTATGCCTCTCTTTTCTCACAAGTCTGCTCCTGAAAAATGGCTTCTTGACTCAGTTTTGTCAAGAGAACTCCATTTTAAAAATTGGGATTAAAGCACGAGTTAGAAATAAACAAAGATTTACATGATATTTTTATCATACAATAAATATTTTGTTATCTTCAACACAAACCAGTCTTTCTCAAAGAGTGTGACATGGCCCCTCCATGTCCCGGAACCCTCTGGCCTAAGGAAGTTGCTTTAGGTACAATTGTGGGGATGCTTTCTGTTAGTTCACTTAAAGGGTGAAGATTTTCAGGAGAACACAGTCCTTTTTTTCCTGAAAAGGGGATAGTAGGCAAGATAAAGTTGGGAATTATTACTTTTGACCATGCTGGATTAATGTTACACAGAACTATTAAGGTTCCTACTTTTTAGGAAGTGAGACCAGGTTTTTAGAGTGACATGAAAGAGGCACTGAGTGCAGTAATACTTTAGGTAGTATGGGTTTTATTGGGGGTTATTTTGAGGGAGGACAGGACACCTAGTGGTGCTCAGGGCTCACTCCTGTCTCAGTGCTCAGGGATCATTCCTGATGGTGTTCAGGGAACCACGTAGGGTATCAACAGTACAACCAGGTCAGTCACATGCTAAGCAAGTGCCCAATCCAGTGTACTGTCTCTCTAGTCCTCTAAATGGATTTTGATTATCCACATATACACACTCCCAGGTCAGTGTCCTTGCACCAAAGTTAATCGAACTTAGTTGAAGAACTCATGAATTGACACTTCTCAGAAACTGCATGTCCCAGGACATGACAGGAGGCACTCAGGGAAGATGTGTGAATCAACTCAAGTCAGCCTGGGGAAGCAGTGAAATTTCTGAAGCAGGATGAATGATTTAGATTTCCCCTAGTGTGTTATGGAAATGTTGGTATTACTGTCAAGTGGAGCAATCACTTTCATATTTTAGGAGGGCCTCCTTAGCCATTTAGTGAAGAATAGATGGAAAGGGAATAAATAATTCCAGGTGAGGGTAATAAGCAAGAAAACCACGGTAGTATGTACTAGAGGAACAGTGAGACTTACTAAGTGGTTTTCATGAGCTAGAATCAATTGTATTAGGTCAATGGTATAATAAAAGGAGCATTTAGGTTCCTTATATTACTAGATGTGTGAACTAAAGAGTAAAATAAAGGTTGAACATGAGAGCCATATTTTGATCTTTAATCTGCTTAGTTTTTATTTATGGAGAAGAATGAAAAGGCCACCTGCTTAAGACACTAATAGAGCATATCATAAAGAATAGAAAGATATTCAGATAGTTTTGCATCCAATCAGTATTCCCATACATCTAATCTGTATAATTTACAAAGACATTCTCACTTAATATAAGATATTTGGGACTGGGATGCATTTATAAAATGCTCTTGGTTAAATTATTGTAGGGGGAAAATGTAGACTTGTATTTTCTTTTTGTTTGGTTTTAGAGCAAAATTGATATGTAATTTAAAGTAAATTATAGTCCAAAAATATATTTGGACTTTCATAATTCAAAATTTATTATCAGGAGTAGGTGGTCTGCACATTTTAAAGGCACATAAATATTTGTATATTTTCAGACCTACGACAACAATTTAGAACACTAATTCCCAAATGTCTCTGCACATTTAGATCATATGGAATTTTTTTTAAATTTACTGATTCAATTTCTAATTTTTTGAGAATCGTCCATACTGTTTTCCAGAAAGGCTGAACCAGTCGACATTCCCACCAACAGTGAAACAGGATGGACGATTCTCAAAAAATTAGAAATTGAGCTCCCATTTGACCCAGCAATACCACTCCTGGGAATATATCCCAGAGAGGCAAAAATGTATAGTCGAAGTGATATCTGCACTTGTTTGTTCATTGTAGCACTCTTTACAATAGCCAGAAACTGGAAGAAACCTGAGTGCCCAAGAACAGATGACTGGTTAAAGAAACTGTGGTACATCTACACAATGGAGTACTATGTAGCTGTTAGAAAAGATGAAGTCATGAAATTTATATACAAGTGGTACAACATGGAAAGTATCATGCTAAGCGAAATGAGTCAGAAAGAGAGGGATAGACATAGAAAGATTGCATTCATCTGGGGAATATAAAGAAACAAAACATGAGATTAATACCCAAGAATAGCTGAGATCAACACCAGGAGAATTACTCCATAGCTCAGAGGCCAACCAGGCATTCTAGGGGAAAGGGCAGCTCAGAGAGAGAAGGCAGCACCAAATAAAGGGTGTTTGGAGGATCCTCCCAGGAGGGGAGATGCATGTTGAAAGTAGACTATGGACTGAACATGTTTTCCACTCAAAGCCTCTTTTGCAGACCACAACACCCAAAAGGAGAGAGAGAACACAAGGGATTGCCCTGCCACAGAGGCCGGGTGGGATGGGAGGGATGGGTGGGAGGGATATTATCCATGGTGGTGGAAAATGGGCACTGGTGGAGGGATGGGTATTTGATCATTGTATAATCGAAACCCAAGCACAAAAAATTGTAAATCTACAACTGTACCTCATGATGTTTCACTAAAAATAAAAAAAATTAATTAAAAAATATGATAAATAAAAAAACATTTACTGATTCATTTTTGCTTATTTCCTCTGTGATTTTCCTTTCTTTTGTTCGGGGTGTTGATGTCCAGGAGTCACACTTACTTGCTGTGCCCAGACACTTGTTTACGAAATGCTGTAGCATTAGCATTGGCTTACTACCTCATAAATACAAGTCATGTTCTCTACCTCTGAATCACATTAAGGGTCAAAATATTTTATGGTGCTTGCAATTGAACCCAGGGACTCACATATCTGAGATATGTACTCTACTACTAAGCCACAACCTTTTTTTATTTTTAAAGTAACACTGTACTATAACAGCATATAAGTTTCAGGTGTATGTCATTAAAAATCAAGGTACACGTATGTAGTACACTAAGTTCATCATTAAGTCCATTTATATTCTTTACCATGCAATAGGCCCCTTTGTCTCATTTTATCCACCCTTTTACCTTTCTGGTAACCACTACTTAATTTCATAATTTAAATCAAACTGTGATTGGCAGAATCCTTTTTGGAACCTGACTTGCTCGCATGGTTGTCTTTCACCTAGAATTCCGCCAGTCCTATTCAGGATGACTCGAGTGAATAACTTGTAAATCTCAAAATATGTATATTGCATACATATACATATATGTATATGTATATAATATATGTGTGTATATGTGCATATATATATATATATATATATATGTCCACAAGTCTTAACCTGTAACAGCATGTTAGTGATCTCTTATACAGGGGCATAATGGCTCCAAGATGAGATACAATTTTCACACACCTTCCTCTAAGGAAACCTTTTTTGAATAATTTTAGTGGATTATTCATAACAAGCAATAAAAAGTAAATTATTTAACATCTGCCTTTGAGGCCAGCTTGGGTGCTGGTGGTAAAATTTGAAATAATAGTGGGTGGGAAAGTACAATGGTGGTGGGATTGGTGTTGAAATATTGAATATTATGAATTATTGTGAACAACTTTATAAAATTTAAAAAACATATTTTATCAAAACCAAGTGGAATTTAATCCATAAATGCATGGATATCTCAACATATGCATTGAGGCAAACTGGCAGTGGAGGTTAAGGTGCAGTGGGAAGAAAATTGGGGGCATAGTACTCTGGTGGGGAATGTACACTAGTGAAGGGACAGTTATTAAGATGTTGTATGACTGAAATCCAATTAAAAAAAACTTTATAGCTGTGTATCTCATGGTTATTAAATTTCAAAAAAAGAAAAAAGCATATCTAAACATGATATTGTACATAAAAGAGGAGAAAATCATATGATACTCTCAATAGGACAGAACAAATTTTGACAAGATTCTCCATCTTATCATTAAAATAATAAAACTGATATAGAAGAATAATACTCCAATATAGTAAAAATTATACATGACAAAATCATAGATAGCATCGTATTCACTGATAGTTTTCCAAATTACAAAGTCTAGGCCTCACTCCAGATTTGTAAACTGGCAATCTGTGAATTGGAGAAAGGCATAGAGTAATATTCAAGCTCCCGAGTTGATAATGTGTAGACAAATCAGGAACCCTATAGTTAGAATCAGAAAGAGGAACAAGGGGAAACTAAAACTGTTCACTGTGAAATATATGTTAAAAGTTTTTATTCAGATTTTAAGAAGTCTTTATAATTCTGTATATATTTGTAAGTTATCTTGTAACTTTATTTTTCCATGCCTGGGATCAAACCCAGGTGTCAAACATGTAAGACTGTGCTTTGTCGCTGAGTCACTTCCCCTGACTAAGTTTATCTTTTGAATTTTTTAATTTCACAGAGTGATTGGAGTTTTCTCTCTGCCAATTCGTGGTTTCTCTCTCCTTTTCCTTCTGTTGTATGCTGACTGGATCTAGTTATGGGGAAAGTAACAAGGCAGGAAGAAGGAATTAGCAAGGCCAGGGTCCAGGTCATCCCAGGTAACATTCATCCTAAGAGTCCCCTCAGCACACCTCTTAAACAATATCAGTTTCTTAGATCTGAGAATAACGGCACACCTGCTCCAGCCCATCCATGGGGATAGAACCCTGGCATCCTATTTTAACTCCATAGCACACAGAAATTCAAAGAGAAATTGCAGTCTTAAGAATTAGAGTAGAAATGACATCTGCCCATCTATGTTCATTACTGCACTGTTCACAATAGCCAAAATCTGGAAAAAAACCGAGTGCCTGAGAACAGATGACTGGTTAAAGAAACTTTGGTATATCTACACAATGGAGTAATATGCAGCTGTTAGAAAAGATGAAATCATGAAATTTACATACAAGTGCTACTACACGGAAAGTATCATGCTAAGTGAAATGACTCAGAAAGAGAGAGACAGACATAGAAAGATTGCATTCATCTGGGGAATATAAAGTAACAAAATAGGAGACTAACACCCAAGAATAGCTGAGATAAGTACCAGGAGGTTCACTCCATGCCTTGAAGGCCAGCCGCACATGCTAGAGGAAAAGGCAGCTGAGATAGAGAAGGGAGCACCAAGTAAAGGGTGTTGGGAGATCCTCCTAAGATGGGAGATGCATGCTGAAAGTAGACTAAAGACCAAACATGATTGCCACTCAATGCCTCTTTTGCAGACCTCAGCACCCAAAAGGAGAGAGAGAACGAAGGGGAATGCCCTGCCACAGAGGCAGGATGGGATGGGGGGGAAGTGGGTGTGGGAGGGATACTGGGATCATTGGGGGTGGAGAATGGGCACTGATGGAGGGATAGGTATTTGATCATTGTATAAATGAAACCCAAGCACAAAAACTTGTAAGTCTACAACTGTACCTCATAGTGTTTCACTAATAAAAATTTTTAAAAAAATTAGAGTAGAAACAGTGCAGGGCTATGATTCAAGCATTCAATCACATGATTGAGGACCAAACTTTAACCCTGAACACCTCATGGCCCCTGCACATCACTGGGTACTGCCTGGATGGCCGTGGATATGGCAGGACATAGCCCTTGGCCTACAGTACTGCCAGGTATAGTCCCAACAAAAAATAGAGTAGAAAGGAATTATTATGAATTTAAAAATCATTGCTTCATTGACTGCTGCAATCTGTTTAAAATAGTTAAACCACATTTTAGTTCAAATTACCAATCGTCCACATCAGTATCAACATGGAATGTGTATTCACTGCTGCCTACATCCCATCATGTGAAATGTACCTGTTCTCTTTCTCTCCCTCTTCCTCTTTCTCTCCACTTTTACTCTTTCTGACTTCTTAATTTTTCTAAATAATTCTATTTTACCTCAGAAAAATCACTCCTTAACTTAAAGTAAACAATGATAGGCATTTATAATTCACAAAACATGCAAAGAAGTTCATATGGATTTTATGTTTGTTAAAATTTGCCTTGTGGCAAAGGAGGAGGTCAAGGTGGCAGCAGCATAGTGGTAAGCATCAGAGCTGGGGGAGGGAGGGCAGCTCTTAACTCTGAACAGTGGATGGAATTATATCATTTCTGTCTGAGTGAATGGGGGTTCCCTTTGGATATTCTGTTTCAGAGATGGTACCATTAAACGAAACTGCCCAGTCCACCAACTGGAATGGGACTCATAAGGTTGGCAGCAGTGCAGCCACCAGTGGGCAGAGTCACTGCAGCTTTTGGTGCTATGGATGGCAGCAGAAGTTTAATGTGTTTGAATAGGCCTTTTCAATTCCAACTTGGCAGTACCATGGAGCACAATTTCTGGAGTTGAGGGGGCACCCATCTCCCCACAAAGGGGCCTGCACAATTTGCCATCGATGAGGCGACCCTGATGCCATTTCTTCCTCAGGCCAGCCAGAGCTGCCTGCAGTATGTTATAGAGGGAAACCTCCTTGAGGGTCCAATAGTCTAGAGCCCCAGGATGGGAGCATTTGCCCCTTCGTCAGGCTCTACAGGACTGGGAGATGATGCATCCTGCCCACAGTGGCTAGGCCACAATTTGTAGCAGCCCTGGTCCTAGTCCTGGTTCCTGCCGGGGCTCCTGGTGTCATTGTCACTGGTGCCCAGGTGGTGCAGAGCCACCAGGAGATCAACCTGGACCCAGGGGATAAATGCATCAGTAGCTTGATGGTACCTTCAGACTTCCTGATGCCCCCAAATTGCCACTGTACCTCTGGCCATACTCCAGAAACTCAGAAACAAGTTTCTGAGAAATTAAAACACCAAAATTTAGGTATGTGTGAGACACACCCACAAATCACATCTGACTCAGCCATGCAAGCTCATTTATCAGCTTTACTTCAGAGAACCATCTAGAAAGATGAAATAAATCTCAAAAGAGATCAAAAGCTGCAGTTAATTTCAGACCCTCACAAGACAGAACAGATCGGGATATATTGGAGGGGGTCAGGTCATCCCAGTGCATGCCCAAGCATAGCTCCAGATAGCCACTTGTTCCCATGATCCAAAACCATCACCATGCCACCGGCTGGATTCCACCATCTCGGGATGAAACTCACTGAGATATTACTACTCTGCTGAGAATTCAGGTATGCAGATTTTGTAACTGAAATCTCCAGGATTTCTTGGGACCTGGATGGGCTATCTCCCCTCACCTCCCTGTACTTCCAAAAGCCCTAGCAGTTATGTCCACACCCCAAAACCACCACCCAGTTTTTTTTAAAAAAAAAGCCATTCCAGCTGTTCTTTCTCAGTAAAAATACTGAATACCCTGAGTAAACACAATAACCTCTTAGTACCTGTATTGCCAACCATAATGCACAAAAGGAGAGAGAAAAAGAGAAAAAAGAAATGTAGGTGGGGTAGGTGGGGAGGGTGGTGGTGGTAGGGAAGTTATAAAGGGAAATTG
Organism: Sorex fumeus; assembly: GCF_029834395.1. NCBI lineage: Eukaryota > Metazoa > Chordata > Mammalia > Eulipotyphla > Soricidae > Sorex > Sorex fumeus. Next base: position 34,511,197 of record NW_026606066.1, on the reverse strand, counting down.
TGGACATTGTGGTGGGAAACGTACACTGATGGAAGAATGGGAATTGGAACAATTGTATGACTGAAACCCAATCATGAACAACTTTGCGGTGGTCTATCTCATGATGATTCAATAACAAATAAATAAACAAATAATAAAACTTTCTTTGTTTGCTCAGTTGGAATTATCTTCCACCCTCTGATTCATTCCTGGAGTCAATTTTTTAATTAAAGTTTTTAATTAAAAAAGAATCTTCAATTTGGTGTAATATATATTCAAAGCTAACAAACCTGAAGGGCATTGCTTTAAAAAATTCCTTGGTATTTCCTCAGGAAAACTCCTGGACCTCATTGTGACTCGTGACTGACTGAAAACTGTTAATTCTTTTAAGTTATTACAAATTTTCATTAGTACAAGACAATTGCTTTAAAGAGTAAATTTAAAACATCTGCCTTGCAATATCTACTTAGCTTCTATATATCTCTAATTCACATACTCACCTCATAACTCAAAGTCTTGCATTAGCAAATAATACATTAATAAAGTGAGAATTAATACTTATGGTACTTAAGTTCTGGAAGTAGTATAGATCTTAAATCAGTTGACTTGCACTCAGCTGACCCCGGGTCAATGCCCACCTTCCCTGAGCACCAGTAGGCACATTTGATGTTGGCACGTGGTGTGATAACACAGTAAAACAAACATCTATAGTCTTGTAAACCATTATCTTAAGAAAAGAAAAGAAAAGAAAAGAAAAGAAAAGAAAAGAAAAGAAAAGAAAAGAAAATACTCATTTCCTAACCTCCCGTTAATCATTAACACGGAACTAGAGGCAACCTCTGAGCACCGCCCCTGTGTGTGGCCCAAAAGTAAAGGTAAAGGTAAAGGCCCTCCCGTTGATCGTCGATTTGCTCGAGCGGGCCCAGTAACGTCTCCATTGGAGACTTTGTTGTTACTGTGTTTGGCATATCGAATACTCTTGGTAGCTTGCCGGGCTCTCCGAGAGGGGCGGAGGAATCGAACTCAGGTTGGCCATGTTGGCCGCTTGTAAGGCAAATGCCCTACCCGCTGTGCTATCGCTCCAGCCCAAAAGTAAAAATATTAAAAGAACAAAATCTGAACTGGAGACTCTAGAGAGACAATAAAGGGGCTAAGGTACTTTTTTCACTATTTTCACTATGGGGAAGTCTGTGTTTTCTCCTAAACACATACTTCTTATTCTCTCTCTCCCCTCAGATCTTTCTAAATAGGTTTCAATTAAAAAACTAGCTTCTTGAGAGACACAAACGAATATCGAAACCGAGCAGCTCACTGCAGAGATACCTCCGGACTTGCAACACGCCACTTTCACTGGACTACTCCAGACAGGAGCAGGTGCTGTCTCCTCTGCCTGCCCCCTAGGAATCCTGGTGGCCATGATCTTCCAGAGCTCAATGAAAAGCACAGGGGAGCAGAAAGGGCAAACGATAGGCCTCATGGGACAGTGGGGGATCTTTTCCTCTCCCTTTCCTCCACCCTTATGGGACTCTTAGATGATGCCCATGAACTCCCCTGGGCTACTAAATAAGCTCTTAAACGGCCATGATCCAGAGACACACAAACAAATCTTGGAAATAAGCAGCTCGCTGTGGAGATCTCTCCAGACCCTAATTATTAAAATTTTAGATTTCAAGGAGTGCATGACCGCTCTCATGACCATGTGACATTATATGCTATTCATAACAAGCAATACAAAACAAATTGTCTGGCATTGCCTTTTTGGCAGTTTAAGTGGTGTGGGAAAAATTCCAAATAATAATGGTGGGACTGGTATCGAAATATTGAATGTAAGCAAAGTAGAGAGAGTGTATTGTGGAAATTATCAGCCACACAGGCAGGGGAAGGGTTGAGGTGGTAGGAGATACTGGGAATTTTGGTGGTGAAAAATGTGCACTGGTGGAAGGATGAGTATTTGATCATTGTATGACCAAAACTCAAATATGAAAGCTTTGTAACTGTATCTCACATTGATTCAATGAAAATAATAATAATAAAATAAATAAAAATAAAAATAATAAAAGCTAGCTTGTTTAACACACACACATGCACACACACACACACACACACACACACACACACACACCCCTACCCCTACCCGATACACACACAATCTAAATTTAAAAGAAATGGAGAAAAACTTAAAGGAAGCAAAAAACAATGATTACAGAAGATTAGGAAATGAGTATTTTTCTAATTATTTTATTTTGTTAAGGTAATGTTTTAAAAGACTATGGATTTTTATGTTTTGGTGTGTTATCACACCACATGCCAATATCCAATATTCTTCCCACAGTCTGCTGAAAGCCTTCCACCACTATAGCACATTCTTCTTTCCAACTCCAATTTGGTAATCTTAGTTATGTTGTCAGAGTCTAAGGCTTGGTTTTCATGGGATTTTATCTGTTCCCTAGTCTTGTTTCTTTATATTCCACATATGAATTAAATAATATGGTATTTTTCTTTCTTCTGCCTTGTTTCAATTGGCATGCTTCTCTAGTTACATCCATATTGTTACAAGAGGCAATGTACTATGTGAATATGTGAGCAGTGGGTTTATCTTATATGGCCTAAAATATGTTGACTATGCTCCTTTCATCTCCATTTTGTGAACAATTTTTATTACATACAGAGGTTCTTGTCAAAAAGCTTTCTTGGCATCCATTATTACGATAATGTGGTGATTTCTTCTTTTTCATTGTCGCTGTGATATGTTGCATTAATGAATTCACATATGTTGAACAATCCTTACAAACCTAGACTAAATTCTACTTGGTCGTAATGCATGACTCTTGTATTGTTGAATATAGTTCACTAAGATTTTGCTTAGGAATAGCATTTTTGTGCATGGTATAGAGTTGTTGTCGTTATATTTCTCTCTGCTTTTGGTGTATAGATAACATTGGTCTCTTTGGGCCAGAGTGATAGTACAGTGGGTAGGGCATTTGTCTTTTAAAACGCTGATTAGAAATATTCCGCCCACCCATGTTCACAACCCTGGCATCCCATATGGTTCCCCAAACACCAACAGGAGAAATTTCTGAGTGCAGAGGGAGGAGAAACCCCTGAGCATCACTGGGTGTGACGCAAAAAGGGAAAAAAAAAAGATAACATTGGTCTCCAAAACTGTGTTTGGCAGAAATATCTTATAGAAATCACTAATGAAATTACTTATTTGAACATGATATTTTATTTTAGGATAGAATTTTAACTACTGTTTTGGTTTCCTTATAATTTATCTATTCATATTTTATATTTTCTTTCAAGTGAAATATAGGGATATTGAATGAGTCTAAGAATTCATTCAGTCCATTTATACTACAGTCTCCAATTTAGGAGTGTAAAGTTGTTGACTGTGACTGCTTAAGAAGTTTTGTATTCCTGTGATATCTATTGTAATTTTCTCTGTACTGGGTATTTTTCTTTTATATTTCCTTAGAACTTACAATGATTATTACAACAATGAATGCTTTGTAATGCCTCTGATGTATTTTATGTTAGATAAAAACAGAAATCCAACTCTGCACATTAGAATACAGTTAAGACAAGTGCTCAACTGAGTAAAGTCCCAAAAAATATATATAAAGGCCTAGAATTCATTACTCAGTAGCAGAAGAATTTGAATATTTCTAATCAGCGTTTTAAAAGAGAACATTTTTCTATAAAAAGTATTTCTACACTTGAATGTTGAGTGCAACTATGAGAATGGTGATGTTTTAAACTTGCAGTATAATAGTATAAGTATCTCAAAGCAGTATAAATATGCCCAGGAGCACTTTTACATCTGCATGACTAAGTTCCAAGTGTACAACATTGTCATTTTTTTGCTCTGTTGCAGTCTGCTTCCTGAACTGTTCTAATGAGTAGATACAGTTCCTAACTCAATGTGATATAGGAGAGGAAGTGCAGGTTTGGAAGACAGACTTTGAAGTTCGATTAATACTATAAAGATTCTGGATGGAGAATGAAAATACTCCAATGAGAGTAAGCAGACAAATCTATTACTTCTCTTCCTTCACCTTCCCTTTGCTTTGTGCCTGCTGTTTTCATGACCAGATATCACACATTTGATTTGTTGTGCTGCATCAGAGATGCAACACTTAGGGATACTACTGGAACGCTACTAGCATCACATTCAACACATGAGATAGAACTGGGATTGACTGTGAGTCTCATGCCTCAAGGCAGACAGTCATCCACTGAGTCTCGCCCCCAGGCTCCTGCCTTAAGATTTAAAAAAAAAAAAAAAACTGGGAACTGAAGAAACAGGAACATCATCTTGACTAGGATCAGCATCCCATATGGCAGATGATTTTCCTGCACAAGGATTCTGGTCCAGTTTAAAAGAAAGCAGATTCCATGTCACATTCTGTGAAACAACATTGAGATCTTACAGACACTGAGAAATGGTATGTGGAAAGTGGGGAGGAAGACTGCATGGTCCCACCTCCTTTTGATAAGAAGCAGATTGGCTGCAATTTTCACATTGAAACAAAAAATTGTCAAGCGTGGAAAATCTTTCTCTATCTCTTGGCAGGTTCAAATGAGATTTATTGTGTCTCATCTATATTTAAGTACTAGATGCAAAAACTCTACAGTTCCCAGAGATGGTCTTCATACATTTTAAAGCAAGTGGCAGCATGTTAGGATTAACAGCTAATGTGTAAGACAGCAGTAAGGAATGTACCACAAAAGAGGTGACTCCAAGTTTAAAAGAAAGTAAAACACCTGGTTGAAAGTCAGAAATTTTATGGAACACATGGTGGAGAGAGTTATAAGCTTTATGGAATACTTAGAATTTGAGAGAGACTGAAACAAAAGGCAAAATTTTAATCTTGTAATAAAGAAAACTTTTATGAAGTTAATAACTACAAGAACAAAGGCAAAGAAACCAGACCATGAAGGTCATAATGAAAGAAAGGTGAGAGATATAGTCCCAACCCCCAAAATAGAGAAAATTAAGGAAAATATACTATCATATACAGAGAGCTGATTTTCAAAATAATGGTTGAGTTTATCCACCTGACGACTTGTTTGACTGGTCAGTATTTATTTTGTTTTCTGCAGAAAAAAGTGAGAAGGGGTGAGGTGAATGTGTATTAAAATTAACTATCAGTAATTAAGTATTTGGAACATCTAAAAATGTGCCTTCTCTTGAAAAATTTATGACTAGTAACAGTGCTGGTCTATATATCAGTAATCCACAGAAATGAGTAGAAGTAGACTTCTACAAATGGTCAAAGTTCCTAACACTTCCTTTGTCTCTGCAAATATAAGGTTTGTTTTATTATTATGAGACTAGGTTGACTTTGTGTATGTGTTTTGCTTTTTTCTAGAAAGATGAGTTTTTTTTTCTTAAGCCTTGCTTTTGATATTTTTAGATGCCTCATGCTTGTAGATATATGGTAATATTTTTTTAACTTCAAACCATAAATGGATCAAAAAGACACTGAGTTAAATGTCACTAAACATCACTGAAAGCATTGGTTTTTCCCAGGTAGCCAATGGCAAGTTTCTGAAATATTCTGAAGATTTAAGTGGTGGACTGGATGTATATGTATGAAGTCTAATGTGCAAAATAAAATTAACTACAGGAAGAAAACAGATAGAAAATAAAAACGGAGGCCAATTCACTACTCAAATAAGAAGTAAATAAGGAATGTGAGAGTAGAGAGGGACATTGAAATGAAAATAAAACACATGTAAAAATTCCTAGAGACAAATAATCAGGCAAGATAATGAATGGGACGAAGAGACGAACAAAAGGAGAGCTAAAAAAAATGACACCGAGATCTCAGACCCATCTAGAAAGCTAGTTCGTCTACAATAGAGGGGTGTACAGATGAGTTACTGCTGATTTTCCCAAGAAAGTTATCACTTGCACTGGGGCATACATGGTGCCAAACTGATAGAAGGATGGGGGAAAGGTGACTGAAATGAGTTTTTCAGAAGTAACAAAACCAAAATGTGAATTAAAAATGCCACTGCCAATGCTGTGTCAGCAACCTAAAAAGAACCCAGAAGTTTGTGAGCTAGAGTATCAGTGAGATTCAAAAATGAAAACCAGATAGAATCATGACACCTTCACAAGGCTGGACCCTCAGGAAAGGAAAATTTCAGGAAATAAAGGCTGTTATAAGCATGAAAGAAGACCAGCAAAAGTTACCACCCTGGGTCTGGAGCGATAGCACAGTGGGTAGGGGTAGGGCATTTACTTTGCACACAGCTGACCTGGGACTGATTCTCAGCATCCCATCTGGTCCCCTGAGTACCGACAGGAGTGACTCCTGAGTGCAGAGCCAGGAGTAACCCCTGTACATCGCCAGGTGTGACCACCCCCTCCCCCCCAAATAAAAGTTACCACCTCTTCCATTTGACAATATTCTACCAACAGGTTCTAATTCCCATAAAATATACTGAGTAGGGGCTCGAGCGGGCCCAGTAACGTCTCCATTGGAGACTTTGTTGTTACTGTGTCTGGCATATCGAATACTCTCGGTAGCTTGCCGGGCTCTCCGAGAGGGGCGGAGGAATCGAACTCGGGTCAGTTTGGGAAAAAAAAATATGACAACTTTGCAGAGCAAGTGCTGAACGTTTCTGGTCTTAGGCTCCACCCAGGTCTCAACTTCTTTTTTCTTTTTCTTTTTTTAACTTAGCTTCACCAAGGTCCCCAGTGCCCCTTCCTTTAAGTTACCCAACAAACTGTTGTGTGGCTCAGTCATTGTGTTGCCTTTGCCCTTTGTTGTCTCTTTGCTGTGTATCTTTTAAATTACACAAATGAGAGATCATTCTGTATCTGTCTCCTCTCTGCTGACTGACTTCATTCAGCAGGATATCCCCCAGTTGCATCCATAACGTGGCAAACTGCAAAGTATTCCATTGTGTGTAATCAACTTTCAGTCTCAGGATGTGTACTCTAGGCTCTCTTCCTTTAAAAAAAGCTCTCTCCGAAGTTTCCCTCTCTCACCCCTCATATTTCAAATAAAGCTATCTTACTTCACTATTAATCTCCTTTACTTCTTCTCAGTGAAGATAGATAACAGTTTGGGAATCTGGGTGAAATCAGGATTGACTTTCCTTTTCCTATAGAGAGACATTATTAGCTCCTGCCTGAGAACCATGACTCCCCAAGAAATTAGGTGATAATATCTTGTTCCTGCATCATAAAACTCAAGTGGATTTAGTACGGCTCTGTCAGCTGCCCAGTGAGGTGGTGCAAACATGTATGTGTAGGTACTCATGGTAGATATTTCCCCTCCCAAACCCCAGGCACTTCCCTAGTGACTGAGGTGAGTGGTAGGTAGCATTTACCCACTCTTGAGGCTTCTAGTTCCCTTGCTCCACACTTCACACATGTCACCTGCAACAAGAGTATATGTCGCCCTCTAAGAATCTTAATGAAGGAATTTATCAAGCATTGGAGCCATTCTTTTTTCTGTTTTTATGTTACATTTTCTAAGGTCTTTTATTTCTTTTTTTTTTAATTTTTATTAGTGAAACACCATGACACATCACTGGCCAAGCAAGTGTATTTAAGTTTTTATGGCCACAACCAGCATTGCTTAGGAGTTTTTCCTGGCTCTACACTCAGGAATCACTCCTGATGATTTGGGGGATCATGTGAGATGCCGAGAATTGAACCTGGTTCTGCCACATTCAAGGCAAGCACCTTTCTCACAGTACTTTGGCCCAGAATTGAAGTCATTCGTAGTGTCAATAGAGCATGACAATAACAAAAAAAGCATGGTCTTTGGAATCTGTAAAAGAAAGGTAATATCACATCCTATAAAGCACAATTTTTATTTATTTATTTATGTTTGCTTTTTGGGTCACACTCAGCAATGCACAGGGGTCACTCCTGGCTCTGAACTCAGGAATTACCCCTGGCAGTACTCAGGGGACCATATGGGATGCTGGGAATTGAACCCAGGTTTGCTGCGTGCAAAGCAAATGCTCTACCTGCTGTACTATCACTCCAGCCCCTGCTTAATTCTTTAATGGTATATGTTTGAGTTGAGAATTATTAGAGGATGTGTTCTGGAGCTGTGAGACTGGGAAAAACAGCTTAAGAATTTATAGGAAAAGGGCATGTGATATTGATGTTGCTTAAAGACAACTGCAACTGCAATGATAACTAAACCAACCTTTGAGTGACTCAGATAGTCTCTGGATATACAGTTAGAAACCAAGGAGTTCCGGAGACACACTACATCTGCTCATAGACCCCCATCTAGCCTCTCTTTAGAAACAGATTGTTAAGCTGTTTTTATGTGATTGAATAGTGTAATTATCTGCATTTGTATTTGCTGATCTCATAATACATCATCCAACAGAGAGGGTTTGTAAGTCTTTAGCTCAGTGGATCGATGGATGAAGAGATAAAAAAATTAGAGAAGAAAAGAAATAAAAGGGGAGGACTTAAAGATATTACAGGTATGAAGGTTGTACACAAATGACCCAAATTTGATCCCAGGCACTACATATGATCTCCTGAGCACCATTAGGGGTGATCTTTGATTACAAAGCAAGAAGTAAGGCCTAAACACTGTTAAGTGTGCCCCCAAAACCAAAATAAATTTTAAAAAGTAATTTTTAATAATAATATAGAAAAAGATGGGTTCAGAGAGAAAGTTACAGTGGGTCAGAGTTCTTTATTATACATGGTCAATTGGATTCAATTCCCATTATAACATATGAAACCCCAAGCATTGCCAGGAGTGATCCGCACAGGCAGATATGGCCCCAAAACCAAAAATTTATTTAAAAACAAAAAAGAAAGATGGTACACTGCATGGTAATGCCAGAGAATTCAAAGGATTCTGTCAAATCCCAGGCTGATTTATTTAGAGATCTGCTAGACTCCTGGCATCAGTAAATGTTACTTCTATATTATCAAACTCTTTCAAAAGTCAGTGATACACAGGCAAATGAGAAATGAGTAGTGCTAGCCAAGTGTCAGCATTTATATCTCAATGTGTCTTCCTTGTTAAAAAAAAGTATCTATTTTCAACATTTCTTTGCTCAGATATCTTCTAACAGTAGAATAGAGATGAAGTCTAAGAAAGCAAAGAAAGGGCCAGAGTACAGAAGTTAAGGTTTGCACATGGCTAACTGGGGTTCCATCCCCAGCAGCTCATATGATCTCTTATGCACAACCAGGAATGACTCATGAGCACAGAGCCAGGAGAAAACTCTGAGCACCACTGGGTATGGCTCAAAAACAAAATTTAAAGAACATTAAGAAACATTAAGAGTACTGTATCTCTGAACCCAGTTCTTAATTCAGAACTTAGTACCTCAGAAAGAGTATTTTAGAGCTAAAATCATTAACACTACTGGGAACATGTAACTAAACTGCAAACCTAAAAATAGGGACATATACAAACATTTCACATAGAAGAAAGCAGAACAATTGATGAGGATTCTTTACCTACATGATAATCAGAGTAAAACTGTTCACTTCAGAAGAAGGGAAACTTTACTGAAAGTTGAAAATGTTAAAATGTACCAATTCACAAGTTGTTTGTTAAATTATTATAATAGTATGAGACATCAAGTGAAAAGGGCATATAATACGAACTGGTCATGTGCATATACTTTTATTCAGCCAAATAGATATAAAACCTCTTGAGGTTTGCTACATAATAGAGGGTGTAAGGTACTTAACTTGAGCGCAGTTAAATCCAGTTCTGCAGCAGCACTATTAGAATTAACCCCCACCCTTTTCCACATCAACCCCACCCCCACTCTGCTAAGGAAAGATTTAATCCCTGAAAGGGCAATTAGTCATTAGGCAAGAAAACAGAAATTTGTTTCAGTTTGCCCTTTGAACACTACTTCTAGATCTATTCCATAAATAAAGCTTTAGGAAATATATTCTGAATTAGCTCATTACACCAGCTTTCTAGACACATAAAAAAGGGAAGTAACTAGATTAGACAAAATGATCTCTTGTTCTGAGGATTTTTTGGATTTTACAACTTGCAACACTATAGAAATGTATTTGACCATACATAGTGTGCTGACATTTTATTATTCTCTTTATACTCCTCTAGGTTTTGTGTTTGGCATGAATAAAAACTTCTCCTTTTCCTTAACAAAAGACCTTGGTTTTTATTAATTTCCCCAGCACTTAGTCCCAGAATAATTGATAAAACTGAGCTATGTTTGGGAAGGCAACTTTCCAAGACTTCTCATTAGAGTAAGTCTAGAGATTGCTTCCTAAAAAGGCAATAGGATTTGGAAGAATTTCTAAGCCAAGAAAATCACACAGGGCCTCTTTTAGCTTAGAACTTAGTCCAGTTTAGAATTTTTGCTTCTCTACAATTCAACAGACACCTGGATTTTGCTGTTTGTCAAATCTGCTCAATTCAAACAAGAAACAGTAGTGCAAAATTTCATTAAAACCAAACTCATAAGTGCCTCAAATTAAAATACATAATCTGCTTTATGGCCCAGTTATGGTTCTGGACCAAACCTGACAAAAGAAACTCAGCTCACTGCTCGTGCTGAAAGTTCAAGCCCAAGTTTCATCACACTGACCTAGATTCAGCTGGACCTGTCTAAACCAGACAAAAAGTGAACAGAACTACTTTTCTGCAAAAGATATACTGATTGTTCTTCAGTTGAATTAGGCTTCCTCAGCTGTTTCATGAGTGGAAGGGAGAAGGCAGCTGGAACAGAGAAGGGATCACTAAGGAAATGATGGCTGGAGGAATCAGTCGGGATGGGAGATGAGTGCTGAAAGTAGATAGTGGACCAAACATGATGACCTCTCAGGGTCTGCACTGCAAACCATAATGCCCAAAAGTAGAGAGAGAGTATGGGGGGAATATTGTCTGCCATGGAGGCAGGGGGAGGGTGGGAAAGGGGGAGGGTATACTGGGGAGATAGGTGGTGGGCAACGTGCACTGGTGGAGGGATGGGTGTTTGATCATTGTGTGATTGTAACCCAAACATGAAAGCGTGTAACTATCCATGGTGATTCAATAAAATTTTAAAAAAAAAAAAGATTTAGGCTTCCTCTCACATACTGGAAATCTATTTGCGGTAAGCAGTGGGGGGAAGCCTAGGTATGTCTCAACAATATTATTGTTATATTAATTTTAAGGTAATAATAATGGGTACAAATGTATTTGGAAATATTTTGCCTATGGGCGCTAAATTGTTAACAATTAATAATTGTTTCATTTATTTCTTTTCATTTATTTATTTTCGTTTTGGGGCCATACCTGGTGATTCTTAAGGGCTTACTTCTGCCTCGTATTCAGGGGGCTATATGGAGTGTTAGAGATTGAACCAGGGTGATTCATATGCAAAGCACAACACTTCCTACCCACTATACTATCACTCAGGCTCCTAAACAGATTTTAGATTTGTCTGGGGGCTGGAGCAACAGTACAGTGGGTAGGGCATTTGCTTTGCATATAGATGACCCGGGTTCAAGATACAGCACCCCATCTGGTCCTTTGAACACTGTCAGGAATGATCCTGAAGCTTAGAGCCAGGTGTAAGCAAGCCTGGAGCACCACCGTGCGCGCGTCGTGTGTGTGTGTGTGTGTGTGTATGTGTGTGTGTATGATATATGTGTGTATATAGCGATAGCACAGTGGTAGGGCATTTGCCTTGCACGCAGCCAGCCCGGCCGAGCCGGGTTCGATTCCCCCATCCCTCTCTGAGAGGCCGGTAAGCTACCAAGAGTATCTTGCCTGCAGGGCAAAGTCTGGCAAGCTACCCGTGACGTATTCAATATGCCAAACACAGTAACAAGTCTCAAAACGGAGACGTTACTGGGCCCGCTTGCACAAATCAATGAACAATGGGAGGACAGTGCTATACAGTGCTATCAGATATTTGCCGTGTGTGTGTGTGTGTGTGTGTGTGTGTTTAGTACAAAGCTCCATTCTTTGTGGTTTTCACAACAAAAAATACTATTAATTGTAAATCTCTCAATTACAGTCATTCTCTGTGAATGAGACTTAGTAATATGCTCTACTTTCTGAATCTCACCACTAAACCAGAAATATTCAAATACAAATATAATACAAATATATTGACTTGTGACGGGAAAAGCCTTTCAAATAGATTCCAAGCAATTAGCATTATAATAACAGTCACATCCAATATTCAAAATTTATAAAATAAGGGCATAATATTTTTGATAAACTTAAGGTGTGTGATTTTTAGGGGTTTATTTGTTTTATTTTTTGAGTCATACCTGGTGGTGCTCAGGCATCATTTCTAGTGGTGCTGAGGGGAACTATTTTATGACAGGGATCAGTCACATGTAAGACAATACCTTAACCCCAGTACAATCTCTCAAGCCATACTTTTCACAGTTCTAATGTTTTCATTTTCTAATGTTTCTTCTTTGAATAATGTCCGCACTAAAACTGATATCAGAACTACTCTCACTTTCTTTGTATGGATCATAAAATACATGTCAGAATTTTTAGAATTGCATCTGAAAATGCTGATGCTCCTTTCAAGATCTGAGTCTCTAATTTTAATATTAATCAAAATAAACCACTTGGAAGCATCCTGATTTCTCCTGCTTCTATAGCTTATTACATTCATTCCTTTCCTTTAATCAGGTTCTGGATGACTTATTTCTATTCCAGCTAGAGCCTGTGTTATAATGGTGTAATCATACTAATAAGTATTGGCCTTATTCTCTCATCCCTATGTCCATGTAACTACCATAAAGTCAAAAATCCCTTTAAAAGTGTCTTAATTCATGTGCTATTCATATGGGGATATTTGTACATTTTTATTAATGATTGTTTCTTTGTTGCTTTTATTTTCCATAGAACAATGTATGTCATGCTCTTTTTTTTTTTAATCCCCAGAGACCAAATCTCCAGAAAAACTTAATGGCTAAACTGGAAAATTTTCTAACAGTATAGTCTTCCCTCACTTTTCATTTTAGTACAGGTGGATAATATCTGAACAACCTAAGACAGTGAACAGATTGAATCGCTTTTAACAATTTGAATCTTGAATGAATTCCAAAGTGCTTAGAGTCAAGCTGTTTTGCCTTTCTTTAAAACTTCAAACAAAGATTAAATAATTTTTCTTGAAAATTGGCCCAAAGTACTGGAAAATTGTGCTTTGGCAAACTACATTCATTATAAAATAAGCATTTAGGCATTATAATTTTACCAATATTTTAAGTACTATTGCCATAAGTTGGGGTCAGGGACTCTTTTCAACCTTCTTTGATATGCTGAATTTCTCTAAAAGTGTTGAGATTCTAATAAATTGTGAAATGATAACATAAAGAAATATACTCTATTTCACTTTGAAAACAATGTCAACATTTATACAATAAGGCAGTTTCTACTCTTATAATTGTACCTTAGAATTCTAGTTTGATACAAAGGCAGGATATTTTAAATTTTGCATCAACCACCACCTTAGATCGACTATGCCAGTTACCAAAATAGAGACCTAAAAAGTAAAAGATTTTATTTGGCTTTAAAAGATCATACACAACTTCATTTATATGCACATAACAAAAAATAAAATGATAAAGCTTAAACAACTACCATGCTATCTATATATGACATAATTTCTCTTATCATATTCACTCTGAACTTCCAATATGGAAGAGCATGGCCAAAACAACTTTTGCTTTTTTGATTCAAATGTGACAAGTGCTCAGGAAATAGATATTCTATACATGTTTAATTTAGATATTAGAAATTATGCCAGTATAATTAGTTGAGTGTGTGGAAAAAAGTACTTTTTTGATATTCTGTGATAAGGAAAACTTTTCAATTAAGCCATTTCATTCCACCATATGTAGAAGAAACATTTAGCATCAGAATCATAAGGGTCAATGAACACTCTAGAAACCACATTGTGAGGTTAAATGAATACAGATTTTGCTGTCACATTCTGGCTGACAAATCCTGGCCAAACTTACAAGATTCTGAAAGAATGTGAGCTAGGTGGGGGGTGAGTGGCATAAAAAGAATTTATCCTAGCAGTTGCTTTGGAATTTGAAGATTAGAAAAGAAATGAGAACTGGCACCTGTGTTGTATAAAATGCATAGCTACAAAAGAAAATCTCATCTTTTTTTGTAAAAACTTCTGTTCCCCCAGTTGCCCTGCTTGAAAGTGAATCTGTGTACCAGAAGGTTGTTCAGGATTATGAAACTTAATGCATTTTACCACAAGCAAATATAAACATTTTCAAAGAAAGCACAAGCAACAGACCATATGCTTTCAATGATCTCCATGTCAAAACAATACCAGTTTCCAGAAAATAACTGCTAGTCATACAGAATTATTTTGCCAGATATCTTCCAAAAGTTACTTGGAAGAAAGTACAGTGCACTCCATGTACCATGTAATAGATAAAAATAGATTTCCCCAGACCAAACATATTACATTCATAAATTATTGGCCATAATACTTTATAAGATTTCTGAGCTTTACTGCTCATGGATGAGTATAAAATGTAAAAATGAGATTAAAGAAAACATAGGCTTTATTTTCTGGGATGTTTCTCAACAAGCCTGTATAAAGTCTATTAAGTGAACATTCTTACTACACAAAAGTAGACAGGGCATTTTCTTCTTCCAGAGGCTAAGGTATTTTTTTCCATCTGTGGAAAACATATAGTTTTTTTCTCTGGTTCTTGTCTCTCTTGCCATGATCTGCTTTGAAGTTCAAATATACATACATCATAACAAGAGAGCTACTCAAGAAAGGAGATGACAAAAGTCCTTTCAGCTGCCTTCCAAGTCAACATCGCATGGCTCAAAGCACTCAAACCTCCATCAAAATACTGCTCAGGTGACTTGATGGATGAGGCACTGCAAATGACAGATCATCCCATTGTTCTTTCCCATTAAGCTCTCAATAATGGCTTCTGACAATGCTATACCACTTTCTAAATATCAAAAACTTGGTGAATCAATCCTCAGGAAAAAAAAATTACTTTTCCACTGGTATTTTTTTATAAACAACAATATGTAATCATACTGTCTTACTGAAAGAAAATAAAACTAAACCAAAGCTAGGAAGACACTACACATGTTTTATATCACTTTTCCCAAAGATAGCAGTATGAACTAGAATCTATCTTTTAAAATACACTGTCCTCCCGTTGTTCATCGATTTGTTTGAGTGGGCCCATTAACGTCTCCATTTTGAGACTTGTTACTGTGTTTGGCAGATTGAATACATCACGGGTAGCTTGCCAGGCTTTGTCGTTTGCCGTGCGGGCGAGATACTCTAGGTAGCTTGCTGGGCTCTCTGAGAGGGGCAGAGGAATCAAACCCGGCTCGGCCGAGCTGGCTATACTCAAGGCAAACACCCTACCACTGTGCTATCACTCTAGCCTTTTTTAAAATAGTCTTAGCTATACTGGAACTGAAATGATTTAAATCTTTGATCTGAACATATGAAAGGAGGAAAAAAGTGAAAATCTCCAAAGTGCACGTTAGAAATAAAGTTTTCTTCTGATTTTACACATACAATTCCATGTCTAGATGCAATTACTTTTATGATTTAGTACATATCAAATCCAGCATTTCCCAAATCTAGATAGATGCAAGCATTTCAACATGAATTTACATAGAGATCATTCACTGTATCACTGTCATCCCATTGTTCATTTACTCGAGCAGGCACCAGTAACGTCTCTATTCCTCTCAGCCCTGAGATTTTGGCAGCCTCTTCTTACTCATCTTCCCCAATGATTGGAGGCTCTTTCAGGGTTAGGAGAATGAGACCTGTTATCATTACTGTTTTTGGCATCTCGAATATGTCACGGGTAGCTTGCCAGGTTCTGCCCGTGTTGGCAGGATACTCTCGGTAGCTTGCCAGTTTCTCCAAGATATATATTTCTCTCTATGATTTGTTGCCTATTGTCTGAACCCCATCAAATACGGTGTAGCAATTATGTAAAATAGGTAGAAAGTGTCCTATGATGTGGCCATACGAAGCGGCCGCATAGTCTGGAAAATGGCCTGGAACATAGCGGCGGTTGGGTGGTGAAGGTTGGCTGCCAGGGCTGGGTCCCTTGGGGTGGGGACGGCTCTTACCCACCCCACTCTGGGGCACCCAGAATGAAAACAGCCTGGTGCAGAGTATAGAGATCATTATACAATCAAAACTGTACTGTTCATTCAAGCCTGAGCTTTATAATATTTGTTTATGAATTATATCTGTTACTAAAATGTTAATTTATAGTTTTGAACACCTATTTATTAATTTATTAATGTCATAAGATAACATAAGACATTTGCAAGACATTCAAATGAGTGACCCAATATTTTTACCCATTTCATTAATAGAAGTACTAGATTAACACTAATTAATCAGACTCACATAGTCTTTCATTGTGATCAGTATTTTAATGACAGACCCCATTCAACATGTGAGTGCTGCTCAAACTAATGGGTCCATGTAGTCACTTCATGTAAGCCTTGTTCTCTACCCTAATAAAGAGCAGGAGAGTTTCACTAAATATTGTAGTCTCTTTAAATATCCTTTCACAAGGGTCTGAATAAATAGCTCAAAGAACCTGTCTTGCAAGTCTAAGTCAAGAGTCCAATCCCTGGTGTCATCACATGCATTTTTAACAAACACTGTGATTAGGTGTGTGAGCACTGCAACTTGATGTGCATCTCCTGGTGAGCACCACAATTAAACTTGGGAGGGCCAAAGCCGGGAATGTGTGGGACATCTCCCATCCACTAAGACTACATCAACAATGAAGAGAAGTAAGTTAGGAATAGGGAGAATAAAATACATAAATATGATTTAAAAATAAAATGCCCCCTCACTTTTGACCATTTTTAACCTACTTGAATAGATCAGAATACTGATAGCCTCTAAAAGCCTGACCCTTTTCATTTTCAGAAATAATTCCTCAATAAATCCTTTAGAAATGTTTTGAACTTCAAATTCTATCAAGTTATACACATCTGCCTCAATTCATGAATATATACACCTGCACACATATCTTTGTGTCCAGTTTAGTTTCTCTGTTATACATGGTTAGTTTTAGAAATAATATTTCCCTTTTATGTTTAAATTTGGATAACACAAAATTACAAATCTACACATAAAAAGAAAAGAATGTAATTAACTCATCCACAAATTTCTGCTGGAGAATAAATGTGAATTTAAAAATTTCACAGATATTTTTAATCCTAAAACTGATTAAAAAGGATCTCTGCTCCACTGCTGGTGGGGACGTTGTCCAGTTCAACTCCTGTGGAAAACAGTATGGAGGGGTTTCTGAAAACTTAAAATTGAGCTGCCAAATAATCCAGTATTCCACTTTTGGTTATCAACTTCCAGAACATAAAAATATTCACTCAAAATGATATATGCACATATTATTCATTGCAGTACTTAGTACAATAAGCATCTATGGAATCAACCTAGATAATCCAAATAAGTGAATCCTGAAGATGTGCTGTATATATATATACACAATGGAATGTTATGCAGCTGTAAGGAACAACGAAATCATGCAATTCACTGAAATATGTATGGAACTGAAGTTTATGTAAAAAGAAGTAAGATAGAAGATGAAGGACAAACACAAGATAATTTCACTTGTATGTACTATTTAGAATAATTGAACTAGGGAGTGCAATATTTAAAAAGAGGGTAATGCCTAGATCATTGTTGACCCCAGAATATATGGAGGAAAATGACAAAAAAGGAAAGAAATTGAGATGGGGAAAGAAGAGGCAGATAGAAAGCAAAATAGATGGGACAGGGGTTAGGGGGATTTTGGAACAAAGAAGGTGTAAAGGAAGAATATATATAAATATCCAAACCACAGAGTCAACAACACTGAAATCATGAGACCCAAAATTTAACAACCAGATTTAATAGGGTGCCTCTCAAGATGGCAGGCAGGGGATGTTGGGTGATGATAGAGGAGAGAACCCGGGAACATTGGTGGAGTTCCTGACACTTGTGATGGGATTGGTACTGGTAAGTCTAAAACTCATCTATCAATAACTCTGTAAATTATGATGTTATAATGACTTTTTTTTAGAAAAAGAGTGATTTGGCATCAGGCTTACCATGATCTAAGTGACATTTATAAGGAATAATACTAGAAATCAGACTAGAGTTGAAAAATAAAACTAGCCTCATTTTAGTTCCTCATATAATCTCTACATTAGGGGAAAGTTTAAGTAGATCCTCTAAAAGGGAGTGGATTATTCAATTCATGCTTTGCCCATATTAGTTTCTGTAACAATGGAATCCAAACCTGTGGTAGGAAAACATTGGGACCACACCAAGTACGGCAAACATTAACATTTTTTTTGAAATCTGTTATTCCCTTTCATAAATTACTGGGTGGGAAGGTGGGTGTTAGAATATAACTCCAGTAGCAATTTCAAATCTTCTTTCCTTTTGCTTTTCTTATGCCAAAAATCTTTCAAATTTTAGTTTAAATCATCTTTTCCAATATGAGTTTAACTTGACAAACCCACATGCCATAACAAATGTTTTCTTTTCTTAAAACACCCATTTTTTTATCCTAAGAAATCGTACAAACAAAATTATAGTCTTTAATAGTACTTTTGAAATCAACATTTCACTTCCCGTATTTTTTCACCCCAAGCTCTTGACCTTTGGCTTTCAAATTCAGGAAGAATTACTTATAATTTTATCCATGAACCCAAACTACTTAATTTTACTTAGAAATAGAATTTACAAGAAATACAGTCTAGATGTATTTCTAAATTATATTCTTTTCTTCTTCTGTATTAGCCAAAGTGTATAAACAGACATTGGTGGGTTCAGAACCCTGTTACAGGACTGGAGAGATAGAACAGTGGACAGGAAACTTGTCTTGCATGCAGAAGAACTGGGTTTGATCCCTGGCACCCCAAATAGTTCCCCAAGCCCATTAGGAGTGATCCCTGAGCTAGAAGTGAACCTTGGCACGACCATGTGTGACACAAAAATGAAACAACAGAACTTTGATATATTTAAACCCCGATTCACTTACACTGTACATGGTCTCACAACACTACCATAATGTTTCCCACTAAAACTAATGCTGAACCTACTGTGGTTCCTTAAAATGGAAGATCTTGCTTCATGAAAAAGGTCAGGGTTCATGTTTCACAAGAAGAGCCTATTTAGCTAACTCTAGAAGCAGCATTTCCTTCAACTTTTTCCTCTTTTCTTTTTCTTTTTTTTTTTTTTTTTGGAATACACCTGAAAATACTCAAGGTTATTACTGGCTCTGCACTCAGGAATTACTTCTAGTGGTGCTCAGGGAAATATATGGAATGTCGGGGCAAATTCTGGTCAGCTGCTTGCAAGGCAATTGCTCTACCTGCTGTACTATGGCTCTAGACCTACCTTCAACTTTTTCTCTGATATAATATGTACGTGCACTTGCCATCATTCTTACCCTAGTATTTTTTCTATAGTTGCTTTTCTCAAGCTATTTATCTTATTTTTGTTTTATGTGTGTACTTTTTATCTAGAAACATTTCATCCTCCTAATTATACTGAAGTAAATCCAGACATGCCTCAAAATACTTTCAAAATATCTCCTGCTAGGTAACAACATTTTTACATACAGATATACTTTTAAGTTTTCTACATGTATTTAAGACTTCCCTCTCTCCCAAGAGATTATATTCTTCTCAAAACACATGTTTTACATTTAACTGCCACCATAACTAGGTAACCATAATTGAACTTAACACATTTGTGGCATCAAATAAGGATCTAACAAGGTTTTGCTACACTACAAAATGAAACAAGAAACCATTCCTTTGGTGGCTAGGATTCTTTTAGCCCCCAGTGGATTATGATCCCATGTTCTAGAAAGTACTGCCAATTCTTAAATGACAGGTGGCTCCTCTGAATTCTGAATGTTCACTTCCTAGGTCCAAACATTAACAATCTTCTCCTTTTTTAGCAATTAACACTATTTACACCATCCCAAAGCACCTAGAGTCCTTGAATAACCACAATATCCACCCCATAGCCTTGATTACAATATAACAAAATATTTTGTTTCTTCCTGCCATTATCTGCATCTCCTATTGCTTCCTGCATTTGTCTACTGGATTCCTTAGGATGCCGTTCTAAAGCCTTATTTGGTGATTTCACAATCCCTTGATCTTTCTTGGGAGACATTTCCAGCTCTAATTTAAGAACAATTTATATTCCAAGGAATAAATGAAGTATACTTATGCCTTCAAGAAATGTGATGACAATGGCTAAAATGAGACATGATTAAGCAAGAAAGATTCAAATACAGCAATTCAATGTTTAAGGAGGATGGCATCTGTGGAGAATGTGTGAAAGGCATTACACGGCACATGCATATTCTTTAATTCTCATTTGGAACACTAAACTAAAGGAGCACTTAGGTAGATTTTATTAGGTTAGATGAAGAATTGGTGAAAGATTTTAAAAAGATTTGACAAATATTATGCTGTTTGGGTATATTTATGTTGATCTAATCATGCACAAATACTCTGACCATAAAAACAGGAAAAAATATAGTTTATTTCACATATACTAGGTTATAACAATCTAATATTGCTCTTCGTGATCAAAAATAATTTACCTATTTCTGGGACTGAAGTAATCTCCCCAAGTGAGCATGCATCTAGGTAGGTTGAAATAATTCATTTTACTGAATGAAGATATGAGATGTGTTAAAATGGGAGAGTGTAATAACCTTAGGAAAAATTAGAGGAAAATAAAAACTACAAATAATGGGTTGCCTTGGTATCATTCTCCCAAACAATGCTAAGAATGAGACTTATACATATAAAGAAAAAAATGTAGAGTCAGTTTATCATGCTCTTTTTCAGTAAAATTGCAATTATGGCTGTGACACCTATAAAAGTTTTAAAACAATAGCATCCTTGCCTCTGTACTGAAAAAGTTTAGCAACATCTGGTATAGCCTGCAGAGCAATGGCTAAGCAAGGATGTACCCTGAGGCCAGTGGAGCAGTAAAGAAGCTGCTCCACTGAAGGCATCAACTATAGTGGTAATGACCTGATACCCACCTCAAATGCCTCACTGGCAACAGAGAGAAAACCATGAATGGATTTTACTTTCTCTTATCCATAGGAGACATCCCTGGATATCTGCAAAAATAAGTGGCACTGAAGTCATATAATATGCAGAATAATTTTTATTTAAAAATGATGTTAGGGGCTGGAGCCATAGCACAGCGGGTAGGGCATTTGCCTTGCACGCAGCGAACATGGCCGACCCAGGTTCGATTCCCAGCATCCCATATGGTCCCCCGAGCACCGCCAGGAGTAATTCCTGAGTGCATGAGCCAGGAGTAACCTCTGAGCATCGCTGGGTGTGACCCAAAAAGCAAAAAAAAAAAAAAATGTAAAGATATATTGTTTTGATATGGTGCTGAGACATACTTTGAGATTTAAAAAAAACACATTGCTAATATCCACAGGGGCATGCAATAAACATAAATTTTATTTCAGCTTGTATTTCACCTTGGCGTAGCTCTTGCCATGGGAGATTACAGCTTAAGACACTATCTGTGTAGAAGCAGGTTTATGAAGCTAAGAGACCCTCTACTATTTCACCTTTGTTCTCAATGCTTCTCTTTACCTTTAATTGTTCCCCATTGTCTTCTGGATAAAATTAAATTTATAATCTCATCCCAAGAAACTTAATCATAATTTAGTCTTTTAGTCTATCTCACATCTCATTATCCCTCATTTATACTTTAAATCCAGTTTAAAATATATTATAAATGAATAAAGAATAAATATGGATATTTTCTAAAGCACTAATAGCATAGTTATTACAAATAATAAATTCTGTAACCTTTCATCAATAGCTTTATCATGCATTTTCCACCAAGTGGAATATATTAAATAACAAGAATAAACCTTAAATTTTAGCTCCACAAAGAGCTAAAATTTTTGTAGAGTTCTCAGCAAAAGTTCTGCTTTCAGCAATTTATACAGCTGCAAAGTCTCTCCGAAATAAAACAGCTTTGCAGGCCTATGTCTATTCTAAGCTGGAGGCTGGCTGCCATCCATATAATGTACCACACAATATCTTCATCATATCAACTTCACCTTCCTCTCTGATCCCAAGACAGAGTACAAAACTTCATCCCAAGACCCTCTTTATCCTGTTTAATACACTATGGAAAGCTATCATCCCCATTTTGTTTGTTTGGGAATGTTGGGCTGGAACCACACAAAGTAGTGTACAGGGCTTACTTCTGTCTCTCTGCTTGGGGATCATGCCAGGTGGTGCTCTGGAGGACTATCTTTGGTGCTGAGGATCCAAATTGGTTGCTTCAAAGCAAGCAACTTAAATCCCCATCTCTCATAAACCAATGGTCAATTTTAATGGCAACTTTTCTGGGCCAAACTGCAATTTGTCTACAGAAATAACTACTATCAGTTCTTTTCTAGTTTGTGCAAAAATTAACAATCTTAAATTTTCTACTATTTTTTTCTTTTTGCTTTTTGGGCCACACCAAGCGATGCACAGGGGTTACTCCTGGCTCTGAACTCAGTGCTCAGGGGACCATATGGGATGCTGGGAATCGAACCCTGGTTAGCCGCATGCAAGGCAAACGCCCTACCCGCTGTGCTATCTCTCCAGCCCAAATTTTCTACTATTTTTATCCTTTAAAAATAACTACAATATTGAAATAAAATCCATGCATTATAAAGAAAATGTTATTACTAGGAAAAACTTCTGTCTTCATTCCTGATTCCCTTCACCACAGTTAAATGAATTGTAGCCCCTGTACTTTCATATAAGTCTCTATAAAACTACTCCACAGTAAAATTGCAAATGCATTCGTCTATGTCAAGACATCTTGTTTATTTGTTTGCTTGTTTTCCCCACCATGTTGTAGACAGAGACTCTTTCTAGCTCTGGGCTCAGGAGCAGGCCCTGGTAAGACTCAGGGGACCATACAGTGCCTAGGATTGAAGCAAGTCAGCTGCCTGGATGCAAGCCAACTACCTCTCTGACTCCTATATCAGAGCTTATTTAACTTTTTGCCTGAAAAAAATGTTGTGACCTCAGGCATATAAATATATAAAATTGTATATTTGCTGATAACAAATCATAAAAAGTATCAAGCAAAATTGTAAAAGTTATGCAACTGGAGTGATAGCACAGCGAGTAAGCCATTTGCCTTGCATGCCGCCGACCTGGGTACGATTCCCAGCATCCCATATGGTCCCCCAAGCACTGCCAGGAGTAATGCCTGAGTGTATGAGCTAGGAGTAACCCCTGTGCATCGCTGGGTGTGACCCAAAAAGCAAAAAAAAAAAAAGGTTATGCAATTCTGGTTTATGAAGCAAGAGTCAACATCAACAAAGTTCACATAATTCCACAATAAAACCAGTTATTCTAGGCTGGAGCGATAGCACAGCGGGTAGGGCGTTCGCCTTACAAGCGGCCAACATGGCCGACCCGAGTTCGATTCCTCCGCCCCTCTCGGAGAGCCTGGCAAGCTACTGAGAGTATTCGATATGCTAAACACAGTAACAACAAGGTCTCCAATGGAGACGTTACTGGGCCCGCTCGAGCAAATCGACGATCAACGGGAGGGCCTTTACCTTTACCTTTATTCTAGGTCCCCACCAAAGATAATTTTAAGCAGGATTTTAAAATATCTCATCTGATCCTCCTAATTTTCCCAATACAGGGTGTTTCTTAAATGAGTTCTTTCTTAGTATAATTTTAAGTGCAGAGATATGACTGAAAACAGCCCAACAACGACAAAGGAATAAGTATTTACCAATTGAGCCAAAATACAAAAGGATATTAAGTATAACTTCTCCAAACTACATTAAGAGTCTTCAACAGGAAGCTGTTGAGACAACAACCGGTCAGGCTTACCCCTTGGTCACTGATGAAGATTGAGCTAGACAGCTTTTCTCACTATTTGGTGCAGATGTTGCCTTTTGATAAAGTCTTCCTTCTCTGAACTTCCTTGGCAGACATGTCAGCTACACATGTTTAGTCCCCGGATTAGTCCATTCAGACTGTTGGTGTTTAAAAGCACCGCAGTCTGCAGGACCCAGAAAGATTATACCACAATAAACCCACTGATAGAATAGAGCTGATTCCCCCACTACTTCAAAGGTCATTTCAAATTCCATCTACTTTATGTTCCATATCCAACAAGCAGTTTATAAGCCAAGTTTCCTAAATCTAAAATCTTCAAAGAATCACAGACTTCAGATAGACCCTCAGAAATCATGGAATAGAATTCCTGGATGACAAGCAGTGCTATACTTAAACTGTCCCAGAAAACTCAGTTCCATTTTTAAAAACCAAGATAGATGTTTCTTGTGTACTTAAATAGTCTACTACAAATACCTGGCCAGTTTACTTCACAATTTTTTTCCTCAAATATTATCCAAAGTCATAACATTCTATTTTAAGTATGCTTTTCTCTACTAAAAAAAAAATCACTCTTTCTACCAACTTTCATTGTTCATTTTAGTTGATGCCGTATTCTCTTAGTTATCAGTGCTCTATGCTATGCACATCTATCATTTAGGACTTACAAGCCATCATTACCAACTAATTCTTTCAAAAATTTTTCTGAATCCATTTGTTTTCTCTATATTCCCAGAATCTCTAACTGAGTTGATTAAACCGTCTAGTAAACAAGGTATAGTAAAAAGAAAGCTGAATAGAATCCGAAAAGCATTTTCATCAGTGAGTCTAGCCAAAATTAAATTATATCCCTGACCATAGGTAAATCAGTGATTTCCTAAGCATCAATTTACTTAATACAAGATTAAAATAAACTTATCAAGTTACTTTATCTATTATTTTATATGTTTAATATTCTTAAAAGTTTGCTCATTCTATCTATATTTTTATGTTCACTTCGTGCATCAAGCTGTCATTAAATTTAAATTCTTAAATTAACAAAATTGCTTGATTGTAAGTAGAGATGTAGAGAGTACAACTTTTATTTCTAAGGTCATATACTTCATAATTGATAAAACCAAGGCATTATCAGGGCCAGGACTAAGGGTGAGCAAGCAAAGGACAAAGGCTACAAAATTATGGATATATTCCACTCTCTGTCTTCTGAAAAACCTAAGGTTGGCAGCTAAAAGTTTGTCTTGGTTTCTTTGTCACAGATTTAAGACAATGTTCTCTTACCTCTGGAATTATGTGAACACTCAGACATGTAAATTTTATTTCATTATTAATATTACAGTAAATAAAAAGAACATGTTTATTTTTCTCTTTCATTATTATTCAAATGGAATTAAGCAACACTCCATTTACTTTAAAATAAATCAGAATTTCAGATCATTAAATAGAGTCAATTATTTTATACACATTACATTAGAACAAATATGATTACCACATACTACAATTATGTTTAATACCACACCATCATGAGAAGTATAGTGCTATAATTTTTAAGCATTCTTTATTTAACCTTTGAACTGCTGAGAGGAAAATTCTGTTTCCCACAAGGATACATTTGTTTTCTGATGTCATGTTGGTAGAAGTTCTGGTCAATGAACTGTCCTAAGATGAAAGTAAACAGGGAAACTGCTCATTCCAAGATTCACTTTAGATTGGGCATAAATAGAAACCAGAAGGATCCCAGCCTCATAAATAGGGATCAAGAAATCTTGGGGTATGACTGAAAACTCCAGGCTCAATGGAACCAGGAATGGGTGACCTCTCCTCATCTCCCCCCACTTCTGGCAGCTTGGCAGTTAGCCCTACAAGCCTCCTCCGGCGCCATTTAATCTCATCCATAGTCATGATCCAGAGACTCAACAATAAATCTCAGAAGAGAGCACAGAATGATTCACCATAGACATGAATCCAGAGCCCATGCCATACTGTTTCATTCTAGGCAACTGGAGGGGAATGGGTGAGGCACCTCACCATCCCAACAGAGTCAGCCCCAGCGATCAAAATTCTCCAGAACTCAACCACAGCCATGCTCATGGCCACTCTCCACATGCTTGGAAGAACCTAAATAATGGATGATTCTAGTCCTGGACATCTCATACTTTATACCACTAATACACCAACAGTAGCAGACCACATTTGATGGGGTTTAAAGTAGAAGGCAACCAATCTTAGAGGGAAATATATTTGTACAGATAGATAGATAGATAGATAGATAGATAGATAGATAGATAGACAGATATACAGATACAGGTATATACATATATAATGGCCACATAGTTATATTTTTTGGCTACAAGCGGCCAACATGGCCGACCCGAGTTCGATTCCTCCACCCCTCTCGGAGAGCCCGGCAAGCTACCGAGAGTATTCGATATGCCAGACACAGTAACAACAAAGTCTCCAATGGAGACGTTACTAGGCCCACTTGAGCAAATCGACGATCAACGGGAGGGCCTTTACCTTTACCTTAGCTGGATGAAGACAGAATACGTTTTTACCAATTAAATTAGCAGATCCCTTAACTGAATAGACAGAATTTATAAGTCGAGACTGCACAGTGAAACTCTTTCTGACCTATAGTCCCATCACCATATGAAAGAATATGCCTCATATGTTTTTCTGCCATTTTCTGTACTTCTGATTATGATCATGTTTGCCTGTTATATTATCCTCAACTGTGCATGCTCACTGTTCACACTCATTAAGAACCATAAATTTTCCTAGAAAACTCTCAAATATGCACGATCTTTTTGATAGCTCTAACTCTACTTAATATAAAGTCAGATCTGAGCAAAGGGGTGGTCTAGTACAGTACAGGTAGTCTCAGCTTCTTGGGGTGGGTGGCAGGGGTAGTGGGGGAATAACATCTCCTGAATGGAGTGTCTTTGTTTGCTATGGAGCTATAAGTCATGATTAATAGTCTAACAATGTCATTTAGGATAGTAAAGGGCCCTACCTGTCAGATCATGTTTATAGTAAGGGAAGACTAGGTCACACTGAATAAAAATTCAAGAAAGAACATGGACTTCCTGTAATGTACAAATACTAGAGTCTAGGATTAAGCCCAAATACATGGACATTCAAGTATGTATACATAGAAACTCTGGAAGGTGAACATTCCTGCTTTGGAATACTGCGTGTGTACTGTTACACATTGAAGATGGGAGAGTGTACGGTGTCTAATTCCACACGGAGAATACAGTGGAAGCTCTGTGCTTAGCACATCTCCTAGATTCTGCATATATACTTTTTCCTTTGGTTCTAATCTCTGTCTGTCCCCTATAAAGGACTGTAAGCATGAGGATGATAGCTTACAGTGAGTTCTCTTGAGTCTCTTAAAATGAATTATCCAGTCAGAGGGAAACCCCTAAAATTGTAGTCAGTATCAGCAACAGAGGAATTATCTTGTGAGGCCTGATTATTCTAACTTGTATTTAAAAAAACTCTCCTAAAGGATATAAGTTGGAGTAAGCCAGAAGAGAAAATAACAGACCCTGTTTATAGAGAATGAATGAAACATTCATTGGGGAGTTCAGGATAATTTTGGAGAAGATTAAAGAGAACAAAATTCTTAACTGAGTAGGTGGGGTTTAACTAAATCTTTAATTTTAAACTACTGTATAACTATTTTAACCTCTTTTCTATGTTAGTCTAAGAAACATAGGGTGCCTATTTATTATGGTATTCTGTTTCCTGCTAGTACCTAAGCAAGCAGCTTGAAGGCAACTTCTGTAGATAAAAATTATAAGACCACTTTAGTTAGGCTGATTCTGAGGTATTTGATTTTCTGGGGTATGATTGTGAATGGAATTATTTTTTTCCTGTCACTTTCTTCTGTCTCATTATTTGTGTATAGGAAGGTCATGGATTTTGGTCATTAATTTTATAGCCTGCAACTTTACTGTACAAGTTTATTGTTTCTAGGATTTTCTTGGTAGAGGATTTAGGGTTCTTGAGATATAGTATCATATCATCTGCAAATAGTGAGAGTTTGATTTCTTCCTTTCCTATCTGGAATCAGCCAAACTAAAGAGGTAAAGGACCTCTACAATGAAAACTACTAAACACTACTCCATGAAATAAAAGAGGACACGAGGAAATGGAAACATATCCCCAGCTCATGGATAAGAATAATTAACATTGTCAAAAAGGCAATACTCCCCAAAGCATTATACAGATTCAATGTAATCCCTATAAGGATACCCATGAAATTCTTCAAAAAATAGATCAAGCACTCCTGAAATTCATATGGAACAACAAACGCCCACAAATAGCTAAAGCAATTCTTGGGAAAAAGACGTGGGGAGACATTACCCTCCCCTACCTAAAACTCTACTACAAAGCCATAATAATTAAAACAGCATGGTACCTGGAACAAAGGCAGGGCCACAGACCAATGGAACAAGGTGGAATATCCGTACACACAACCCCAAATGCGGGAACATCTAATCTTTGATAAAGGAGAAAGAAATGTGAAGTGGAGAAAGGAAAGCCTCTTCAATAATTAATGCTGGCATAATTGAACAACCATATGCAAAAAAAAATGGGCTTAGACCTTGACCTAACACCATGCACAGAAGTCAGATCAAAATGGATTAAAGATCTCAACATCAGGCCAAAATCATTAAGACCATAAGATACATTGAAGAAAAGGTCGGCAAAACCCTCCACGATATTGAGGCTAATGGTATCTTCAAAGACAACATTCCACTCACCATCAAAGTGGAAACAGATATAAACAAATGGGACTATCTTAAATTAAGAATCTTCTGCACCTCAAAAGATATAGTGACAGAATCTAGAGAATGGGAAAGGATATTCACCCAATACATATCTGATAAGGGGTTGATATCAAAGATATACAAAGCACTGGTTGAACTCCACAAGAAGAAAAATCCAACCCCATCAAAAAATGGGGTGACAAAATGAACAGAAACTTTCTCAAAGAAGAAATCCGAATGGCTAAAAGGCACATGAGAAAACGCTCTACATCACTAATCATCAGGGAGATGCAGATCAAAACAACAATGAGATATCACCTCACACCACAGAGACTGACCCACATCCAAAAGAACAAAGGCAACCGGTGTTGGTGTGGATGTGGTGAGAAAGAGACTCTCCTTCACTGCTGGTGGGAACACCAGCTCATCCAGCCCTTTTGGAAAACAGTATGAACAATTCTCAAAAAATTAGAAATTGAGGACCCACTTGATCCAGAAATACCACTCCTGGGAATATATCCTGGAGAGGGAAAAAAAGTATAGCCGAAATGATACCTGCACTTGTTTGTTCATTGCTGCACTGTTCACAATAGCCAAAATCTGGAAAAAAAAACCCAACCGCCTAATAGCAGATGACTGGTTAAAGAAACTTTGGTACATCTATACAATGGAGTACTATGCAGCTGTTAGAAAAGACAAAGTCATGAAATTTACATACAAGTGTACTACATGGAAAGTATCATGCTAAGTGAAATGAGTCAGAAAGAGAGGGACACACATAGAAAGATTGCATTCATCTGGGGAATATAAAGTAACAAAATAGGAGACTAACATCCAAGAATAGTCGAAATAAGTACCAGAGGTTCATTCCATGGCTTTAAGACCAGCTGCACATGCTAGGGGAAAGGTCAGCTCAGACAGAGAAAGGGCCACCAAGTAAAGGGTGTTGGGAGGATCCTCCCAGGATGGGAGATGCATGCTGAAAGTAGACTATCGACCAGATATGACTGCCACTCAATGCCTCTTTTGCAAACCTCAGCAACCAAAAGGAGAGAGAGAACAAAAGGGAATGCCCTTCCACAGACAAGGGTTGGGAGGGATGGGAGGGATACTGGGATCATGGAAGGTGGAGAATGGGCACTGGTGGAGGTATGGGTACTCGATCATTGTATAACTGAAACCCAAGCACAAAAACTTGTAAGGTCAACAACTGTACCTCATGGTGTTTCGCTAATAAAAAAATTATAAAACCAGAATAAAATATAAATTACCTCTAGCTGAAAACAATGGACAGTGAGAAAAAGGAGGATGTTGTTGGAGGGGATTAAATAATTGTATAAAGAAAATGGCATAAAGTATTTCTTATTTTTTAACATATTTACTGAGTAAATAGCTATTGGTGTAGATCTCCAAGCCTTCTCGAATTGGGACCAGGGCCTCCTCCAACCAGATCCTCCATCTTCCAGCATGTAGGCATTACACCCACCAACTGCCCCCGGCGCCGTGTAATCCCATCAACGGCCAAGACCCAGAGATTATAAAACCCTGCTCCCGGAAGAGAACAGCTCAGAGTCACCTGCCTGTGCACTGGGGCCCCTTGGAGGAGGGTGGATTAAGTTTCCCTCCCCACCACGAGCAGAGCCCCAGCAGCTGAAGACCTCTGGTTCCAGCCAGAGCCATGCTTAAGACCACTCTCCACACGTTCGGACAAATCTCATGCATGAAGAAACTGGAAGAGGAACCCAGGTGTGCGGGACCCAGGGCATAGATCTCCAAGCCTTCTCAGATTGTGACTGGGGCCTCCTCCACCCAGATCCTCCATCTTCCAGTATGTAGGCATTACACCCACCAACTGGCCCTGGCGCTGTGTAATCCCATCATCGGCCAAGACCCGAGACTATAAAACCCTGCTTCTGTAAGTTTTTTATTTAGTTTTTACTCTGGAGAACCTGGCAGGCTACCAAAAGTATCCTGCCCACACGGCAGAGTCTGACAAACTCCCCGTGGCATATTCAATATGCCAAAAACCAGTAACAATGATGGGTCTCATTCTCCT
This sequence comes from Sorex fumeus, assembly GCF_029834395.1. Classification (NCBI taxonomy): domain Eukaryota; kingdom Metazoa; phylum Chordata; class Mammalia; order Eulipotyphla; family Soricidae; genus Sorex; species Sorex fumeus. The sequence goes on along the minus strand of NW_026606066.1, from coordinate 34,480,472 downwards.
GACCCTGAAAGAGCCTCGAGTGTGGCATTTTTTAAAATCTCAGGGCTTGGGAGAAGGAGACGTTACTGGGGCCTGCTCGAGGCAATCGATGAACAACAGTATGACAGTGATACTGAGTATGATCTACTATATGGGACATAAGCATAGGGTGTAGCTGGAAATTATATAAATTAAAGCAAGAGAGGACTGAGCCAGAGAGATAGTACAGGGGTTAAGGCTCTGATTTAGCTTGTAGCCAAGTCAGATTACATTCACAGAACTGTATATTGTCCCCTGAGCACCATCAGGTGTGATCTGTGAAAGGAGAGCCAGAAGTAAGCCCTGAACAGTCCCAAAATGTTTACTGTTTTTCAATAAAATAACAGAGGATAAACTTTAGAACAATTAGGCTCCTGAAGAGGGAGAGAGAAATGAGAAGTCCACATCTCTGACTAGTCCTTCAGATAGATAGATAGATAGATAGATAGATAGATAGATAGATAGATAGATAGATAGAGAAAGAGAGAGAGATATGGGCTGGAGCGATAGCACAGTGGGTTGGGCATTTGCCTTGCATGTGGCTGACCTGGCCGACCTGGCCAACCCAGGTTCAATTCCTCCACCCCTCCTGGAGAGCTCAGCAAGCTACCTAGAGTATTTTGCCTGCACAGCAAAGCCATTACATATTTGATATGCCAAACACAGTAACAAGTATCACAATGAAAACGTTACTGGGCCCACTCGAGCAAATCAATGAACAACAGGAGGACAGTGACAGTGATACACACACACACACACACACACACACACACACACAAACAGACGCACACATGTCTGTGACAGTTACAAGCAGCCCACTTAGACTAAAATGACAGAATGACAGAATTTATATTTGTGTTTTTGCCCATTATAAGACAGTTTGTCATTTTGAATCCCACCAAACTAAATGCCCACTGAAAATTTTTACAAGTCTCTATATTCTTTAGAGTAGCATAACAAACCAGAATCTCTATGATACATCATTCACACACTCTAAATTTACTTGACATACAAAGAAATAGGAAAGTATGAGCCATTCCCAAGAGAAAAGATAGTAAAATTAATATAAAGTTAAAATGTCACATGTTTGAATGAGCAAACAAGGATTATAATTAGTCTAAAAGATATAATAAAGGTGTTATGTACTGAATAAAAGAATATAAAAGTATTTGCAGAAAAGGAAACTATAAATTAAAAACTGAAAGTCATAGACCTAAAATTACAAATGCCTAAATTTTTAAAAATTTACTAGATATTGTAAAACATAAAATTTACATGAATTAAGGGTTAGTGGCTGGAGTGATAGCACAGGGCTGGAGTGATAGCACAGCAGGTAGGGCGTTTGCCTTACAAGCGGCCAACATGGCCGACCCGAGTTCGATTCCTCCGCCCCTCTCGGAGAGACCGGCAAGCTACCGAGAGTATTCGGTATGCCAGACACAGTAACAACAAAGTCTCCAATGGAGACGTTACTGGGCCCGCTCGAGCAAATCGACGCTCAACGGGAGGGCCTTTAAAAACAATGAAATATAAATTATTTCTCTGAAGAACATAGAGGAAATATCTTAAAAAACAACTATGATATATGTGGGATATTATTAAAAATCATAACAGGAATGTAAAAGGAATTAGAAAATAGAAACATCTAAAAGAAAAATTATAGAGAAAATAATGGTCAAAATATAACAAATTTGGTCAATACTTGACTTAATATCAGCAAACTTTGACAGAATTTTATGTCTTAATCTACAAAAGGTATATAAATGGATTTTATAAAAATAAAGTATTGAAAATAAAAAAGAGAAAAATATTGAAAGGCGATTGCTCAAATTGTAGAGGACATGTTTTGCTGAGGGATGAGGGCAAGGAAGGGGTGTGGGAGGAGGAGCTGTGTATAATCCCTGCTCCATGATCCCCTGCAAGCACTCCCAACACCAAACTGTAAGTATACCATGAAAATCTCTGGTGTGGCCCAAAAGTAAAAATAAAATAACAAAATCTATCCTTTTTTTTAAAAAAAAGAAACTAAAAGATTATAAGTCAGATAAAGATTACTTATTTTACATAGGGGTACAACAATGCAAATGAGTGCTTATATCTTGTCACAAATAATGAGGTCCAGGACACGGAGAAAGAACATCCTTAAAAGATGGAAAGAAAAATATCTGCCAATTCTAATTTTATATTTAGTGAAACGAGCTTATAAGATTGGAGAGAACATATGTACTGTTGAATACTATGCCAGTCAAGTATGCCATTATTTTTGTTTTGCTCCTGTTTCTTTTATTCCCACTGAAAATGTGTCCTCTATTCTGCCTTGAAAATTAGATTTTAAATTAGATTTAAATTAGATTTAAAACATACCTCACCTTTCATTCAGTATCGTGAGGTTTTCCTGCTGATTTACCCATCATATCAATATGCTTTTTAAATTTTACAGAATAAGAGGTATCCTTCCTATGTCCTTTTGCCTCTCACTGCTATGTTATTGTCTTTAAAAATGTGATTCATGACACTAAACTTCAGCTATGTTCTTCTAATTCCCCACTAGCAAGAAAGCTCTGTCTTCTTCCTTTAAAAGGCAGGAATTTTAGTTTCAATATCTTCAGAACCTCAAACAAAGAGTATGAGGATGTTGTTTACAGGGGTAATTTAGACCATTGTTGGCAATTTAGAGGTTTAAATTTATATGAAGTACCAAGTCCTTATGAAGAATAACTATAATTTTAATAATTTATCACCCTAGATGAGTTTATTATGAAGATACAATAAAATACGTTTTGTTCTACACTTTTTTAAAATTTGCTTTTCCTAAATTTGCCTAATTAAAATCTGTGACATAGAATTTTCTTTTCATTGTTTCTCTTTCCACAGCTATTAATTCTTCATGGAGCAGTATTATACACAAGGTAGTAATCCTTGATGAAATAAATGATTATGCTTCCAGCATTTACAGAGACTCCTAAAGACTGGTTTTGACTGTGACCCTTTCTTATTTATCTGGTTGCAAAACAAATGCTAAGAGACTTCCAAGATTTAGAAGCAATGCAAGCAGACATTTGTCTTACTGAGATGCTTGCTTTACAGAATCCCCACTAGCATTTCTACGGGAGAACTAAGGCAAGAAAGCCAAGAGAATCAGTTGTTCACTGCAATTTCTTAGATAATGTTTGGGAAACTGACACTATGGCTTGGTTTTATACATCAGTCTCTCAGATTACATTCATGAGTCTGATAGGAACTTCATCAAATTGAAAAGTTATTCTATTTTAGTATTTTTTTGCACTGCATGAAGTATTCTGAAAAAAATTCTGAAATCACAAACCACATGCATAAAATTTGTGTGTTCACAAATTTCCTACCGTTATCAACCATTTACATTCTCAGAATTCTCATTCACTTGAGAATTCAAAAAATAACCTGCCCATTCCTTGGTTGAGAACTTCAAATAACTTTGCCTTGTTTTAGAATTTTTTTAATACATGCATTTTTTGGAAACTCATGTGGTATGAAGTTGTTTAGTGCAATAAGTTGAACAGGGACCAAATATATTAGCACTTAACAGAGTTTTTTTTTCTGCTGCAGGGAACATCCCCTTCCTCTCCCTCCTATTGATGTCCATCATCTATTTGTTTTTATGCATACCAAAATACTAGTATTTTGTGTATATTTCCTTATTTAACTCTCACAAATATCCTAAGAGGATGTTATTCTCTTTTCAAAGTAGAAAAAATATGACTTACAAAAATTAAACACACTCAGTTGCATAATTTGTGAGAAGCAACCTAAGATCTGAAACACAGGCAATTGATTCCTTACGTGACACTAAGAGGCTTTACCACCACCTATTAGTAATGTGAGGTAACAGATCTTCAATTAAGTTATTCACACTAAATAAATTATGCACATTAACAACTGTATACGTATGCTACATAGTTATAAATCATACAATATATCCATTATACTTATATAACAATATGGGTGTTTATAAATTAATAGATTATAATTTTATAAAAATATAGTCATTTGGAAATTATTTAAAATATTAAATCTATATGCTTCAATATGTACTATACTTGATCTCCCAAAATTATTATTTTCAATAGCCTAAGATTATAGAATAATGACCTAAAATCAATTACTAAAAGTATGAAAGTCTTGAGAGTTTCATAGGTATAATAATAATTGAATAATGTGAGTCACTGCTTTCATAACTAAATGATTTTAATTTGATTTGTGGGCTATACGGGGCAGTGCTTGGGGCTTACTCAGTGGCTCAGCCCTCAGGAATCACTCCTGGCATGATCTGAGGAAGATTCAGAAATCAAACATAAGTCAGCCACTTGCAAGCTATCTACTAGACTATCTCTCCGGTTCCATAACTAATACTCTGAAAACATCTTTGAACAAAATCTAGCTAGCATCTCAATTAATGGGCTGCTTTTTTCAAACCACCCTGCCTAATATGGCTTTTTGTCAGTTATGTCACTCTGTAAAAATTATAATTGATTTAGCCACAAGTGCAATGTGGGAAGAATTTTTGTTAAATCAGCTAGCATCAATTATGATGAAATATTTTATCTATATCAGTCATTTTACTAAAAATAATATTAAACCATGAGTTAATAATACAGAAATATAATAACCATTGGAAAATGCATTTCTATTCTTTGATGTTGACAGAAAATCTAATCTTATATACCAGAAGAACAAACAGCAAAAGATGTGCCTACTTGATTAGTTGTTGCTTCTGCTATATATTTCTAAGTATGTTTACTAGTAAAGGCCAGTTGCATAAATACATATTGCTTGAATTTTTCCAATATGCATGTGGTAAAACAAAGATTTAAGAAATGTTCTGGCACTCACAATGTTAGCACTTGGTTTAGAAATATTTCTAAATTCATGGCAGGTGAGAAAGCTCAGTGGACTGAAGCACATTGTTTGCAGACTAAGATTAGATCCCCAATAGAGTTAGGAGTAACTCCTAAGCACTGCCGGGTATGGTCCAAAACAAAATCAAAACACATTTTTAAATTTAGAAATATGTTTTCTTTGTTTCCTCATGAGCTCATTTTTATGTCATTACAGTCTAACTTAAAATTTTAGTTGGAGTCTTTTTCTACTCTGGAGAAGCCTATGTGTCGTGAACACAAATATCTCACTTTCTGTCTTCTCAAAGTCTTTAAGTAAAAACTTTTTAGATAAAAACTCTTTTGGGTCAGTAAAAAAATAAGAATATTTTAGTTGGATAAGTTCCTTTCAACCAGAGGGGGGACAAATACATTGTCTAATAACATCTGAACAAAGGGCTGGAGGAAAGGAACCTCTTTTTGTTCAAAAATTAAATTTCTGTTTACCTGAATGAAAGGAGGTAACCAAAAGAATTTCAGTGGATCATCTCAAAGATAATTATTTTATTTTAAATAATTGAATATGTCTAATTATTAAATTGGGCATACTCAAACTTGCCCAATACACCAATGTGAGTCTGATAAACTGGTAATAAGCAGAAAAATGTTTTTAAAATATACATTTTGTCATGTAAAACTTTTAACAAAGAGATTATGCTTCTTCATTCCTTAATATGGCATATGAGTATGGAACATCTAACAGTGATTTCTAATAGAAATGTAGTTTTCTGCTTTACATTTTGGCAGAGCAAGCTAGCTCACTGTACTAAACAGAGTGATAGAGGCAGAATATAAAGTAAAACTAATGAGCTCTAATATTAAAAAAAAAGTGTGAAGCCAAATTAGAGTGAGTGAGAAAAAATGTATATGAAATAAATACAAGGGCAATCACAGGAAGATATGTAGGTATAAGTTTACTAACAGGTGTGAATATAGCTTAAAATTCTTTCAGAAAAAAAATGTGTAAAATAAGGTGTAAAATAAATTAATTGCATGTTTAGAACTGTGATTCCTAGAAGAACTCTCACCAGCCAGACTAACAGTCGTGGTGTCTTAAGGATACTGCCACCCAGAAGTGATATAATTTCCATAGCAGTACCTGTTCATACTATGCTTTAAGGGTTTTTGAGCACACATTTACTTTAGTTCCTTATCTCAGTTAGGCAGATATGATAGCTCAGAACTCTGTTCTGCTTGACTTAGTTGTACCACAAGGAATAGCACTATGTACTTCATTCGTAAGATGAAGAAAATATGTTATAGTGGGAGACATGGTTTAATTTATAATATGGAGGAAGTGTGAAGACTGAATATAAAATGATGGGCCAATATATGTAATTTCTGAAGATTTTTCTTTAGCTTGGATTTGCCTTGTAGTTTTATAAGCCATTATAAAAAATATTCCTTTCTTTATTTTTCATGCTTGTATTTGAGGTTTCTTTATGATGTACTTTCTTGGAAAAATAAAACAAAAATTATCAAATTTTGAATTATAAAAGGTAGGTTTGTTTCTGGCTAACCTGAAAAAAATCATTTATCCTAGTTTTCTGTGTCTACTGATAATCTGAGAAAGTGTTGAATAAGACTGTAGCACTGTAGCACTGTCCTCCCATTGTTCATCGATGTGCTAAAGCAGGCCCAGTAAAGTCTCCATTTTGAGACTTGTTGTTACTGTGTTTGACATACTGAATATATCAAGGGTAGCTTGCCAGGCTTTGCCGTTTGCCCTGCGGGCGAGATACTTTCAGTAGCTTGCCGAGCTCTCTGAGAGGAGCGGAAGAATCGAATCCGGCTCGGCCAGGCTTGTTGCGCACAAGGCAAACGCCCTGCCACTGTGATATCACTCCAGCCCTGAATAAGACTATCTGAAGATAATAGATAACAAAAAAAGAAGAATCGCACAAAACTAGATAATTTACCTATTAGTATTTCATGTAATTTTCAAAATTCTCATGGAAATTATTCTTTATTTCTTTTTTTTCTGCACAGAGCTATAATGAAACAGACTCAGTCGACATAGAGAGTAAGTTTCTATTTCCAAATTAGACCCTGCCAATCTATTTTGTCATAGAGATGAGCTCTGTACCTTTGCTGTTACTAAAGTACTGAAATTTGGGAGTAATTCATGAAATAGGTGATTCTGACTCATAAGGGATCAAACTAACAAATCAAATATGTGCCCCATTACACAGAAGCATCAGTGTCAAGCCTGGGTGTACATCACAGATAAAGATGATGTAATAATGATAACGTCAGTTATCATTCTACAAAGTTCCTACTATGTACAAAACATTTCTAAGTAGATGTACGTAGTACATGTACAAAACACAAGTGAGTAACCTCAGCTTTATGTGCACTATGTTATTAACTCAATCCTATGCTGTAGAACTATTCATTATTTTAAAAAAATGGTGACTCCTACCCAGATTAAGTAACTTAAATGACTGCCAAGCTCATACCTTTGCTCAATCTCCAGGGGAGTTTTGTCCTTAAAGAATCTACAATCTATCATTACAAGTATATTTAAATAGTTTTTGCAATGCATTTTTTTTGTTTTTTCTAAATTGTAAATTGGCATGATTACAATACCGTTAACATGTAATGGTTTTAGTATTCAAAGTACTTGTATACTTCACCATGATCAAATTATTAGAGATGTACTTGTAGATTCAATTTAAACCTCCTCAGTTCCAAACTTTTGATAATTTCTATTGTTTCTGGGTTTTTGTTTTGTTTTTTAAAAATATTTAATTGAGTCATTGTGAATTACAAAGTTATTCATGATTGAGTTTGAGGCATAAACATTACAACACCAATCCCATCATCAGTGCCCACTTCTCTTCCACCAACGCGAAGTCCTCTGTGGCAGGCAACTATTTTTTCCTTTTCTTTGAGGCTCTGTTATTTGCAATACAATCACTAATAGAGTATTATGCGTATTGTTTTAGTGTTTCCTTCCCCTTCCCTGTCCTATAACCCTCCACCTCCCCTCCATCCCCCTCCATTCCATCCCCAACCCCCACCACCACACACACACACACACCTGCCACAATCCCTAGTGTCAAACTTCCCACTGAAGAGCAATTCTCACAGTATTTGTTCCTATTGTCTTTGGGCATTCGTTATTCCCCTATTGTTTTTTATTTTTATTTTATTTTTAAAAAAATTTTTATTGAATCACTTTAAGATAGACCTTTACAAAGCTGTCCATGATTAGGTTTCACTCGTACAGTGTTCCAACACCCATCCCTCCACCAGTGTACATTTCCCAGCACCAGTGTCCCCAGGTTCCCTCCCATCATCCCCCACCCTGCCTCTAAGATGTATGCGCTCTCTCTCTCTCTCTCTCTCTCTCTCTCTCTCTCATCTTCAAACATAATACTTGGCATTATAAGAACAGATGCTAAATTCACTGAAATGCATCACTTTTGAACATTAAAAATTACACTTTAAGTGTTTATTTTTGTTTTTGCAGTGGAGGAAGGTGTTGGGCTATATACCTGAAGTGCTTAGGGGCTTTTTCTACCCTGTGCTCCTCCACCCCTCTCAGAGAACCTGGCAAGCTACAGAGTTATCGCACCCCCACAGCAAAGCCTGGCAAGCTACCCGTGGCATATTCAATATGCCAAACACACAGTAACAACAAGTCTCACAGTGGAGACTTTACTGGGCCCGCTCGAGCAGATCGATGAACAACAGGAGGACAGTGCAGTGCAGTGCTCAGGAGTAAGGTGGATTCCAACCAAGGGTCACCGTTGCTGCAGCTGTCTGCAAAGCAAGCACCTCGCCTCCAATACTTTCCCTAGTCTCAGTTCCCATTTGTAACATGACTTTATCGCAACGCTTGGTTTACTGATCACCTCCATGATTTCCCATCAGGTATTAAAAGAGCATTAAGTTGGTATCAATCCAAAAATTATCTACAAGATGTCTTTTAATTAAGGAATAAAGTTCTGTTATTTTTCATAAAGAGTTACTCAAATTCATCTTTATGAAAGTTACTGACTATTTTCTGATTACTCTCAAGAATTTGAATATTCTTCTCTCTCAGATTTAATTAACCAGAAAAGACAGTATACAAATTTAAACATTTCACTATGAAGATTTTAAAATTAATACTTAACTAAAATAGAAAAAAATCTTAAAGCCATTTCAACATCATCACTTTCTACAGTGGACACAGATTTTTATCTACATGGTAAATAACTGTTCACCCCTAACCCCTAATCATTCCTTGGGTTTTTTTCTAAGCCAGTTCTTAGCCACTGACAAATACACTTCCTCCAACATTTGTGAAGGCTGTTTTATTTCAGCACATAATAAGGTAAAATGCAGTGTTATATTTTGACACTGACCGTGAACTGACAATGAGGAAGTAACAGAATTTTAAAAGGTATTTATCTCGTCTGATTTAAGGTTCTTTATATATTGATTTGTCCATAAAGAAAAATACTTCATTATTTAAAGAAATTCAAACATGCTCTTATGCAATTACTTAAATTTTTCCTTTACTTTAGCCTTTATGTGCAGAATTAGCTTATACTCTTCTATGTTAATTTTACCACTTTTTATATTTATGCTGTCTAGTTTTGTAGCATAAGTATTGGAAACTCCAATGTTGGGGAGAAACATTTTTGTAAACTTTATCTGACTATATTAATCATGAAATAAATTCAGTAATAAAATAGATAACTTATTTTGAGACCACAGTATAGAAACACCCTATCTCACTTATCTATAAAACAATCACCCTTTGGTTTGATTCTAGTTTTCCTCTTTCTGCTTAGAATTTAGCTGGAAACTTTTAAAAGTGGTGGATGGGGGAATATACAGTTGCTTTGTTTGGGGGAACACCCCTGGCTGTGCACAGGGCTTATTTCTAACTGCACTCAGAAATCACTCCTGAGAGTGCTCAGGAGATCCTATGTGATTCAAGAATTAAACCCAATCAACCACATGCAAGGTAAGCACCCTACCACTAATATACACTTGACCTTTGAACAAAAGGATTGAATTCCACATAAATTCTCTTGTACACAGCTGTATTCATGCCTCCACAGTTAAGAATGCATTTAAAGATGAATTTCAGCTGTTGATTCTGCAGTTGCAGAAACTGTAATCAGATAGTTCCAACCATAAGAAATTTGTATATTCTAGAATTTAGTATCTGTAGGGTCCTGAGGGCTGGAGCAATAGCACAGCAGGTAGGGCATTTGCCTTGCATGCAGCTGACCTGGGTTCGATTCCTCCGCCCCTCTCGGAGAGGTTGGCAAGCTATCAAGAGTATCCTGCCCGCACAGCAAAGCCTGGCAAGCTACCCATGATGTATTTAAAATGCCAAAAACAGTAACAGCAAGACTCACATTGGAGACATTACTGGTACCCACTAGAGCAAATCGATGAACAACAGGAGGACAGACAGTGCTACAGGAATCCTGAACCCAGTCCTCCAGTAGGTACTATGGGCTAGCGGTACATAAGAAATAGAGGAGGTGATGTGCGCATCATATATCAGCATTATATACAGATTTTCTACTGCACAGGGGTTAATGCCCCTAAGTCTTAAATAGTTTGAGCCAATTGTGTATGTATGTATGTAACAAACACTTATTCAAAGAAACTCCTTTTTATTCTTTTTGGTGGTGGTGGTGGTGGTGGTGGAGGTGTTGCAATTACACCTAGCCATGTCAGTGCTGCTCCTGGGGATCAAAGCCAGATCTACCAAACCACATGCAGAGCCCATTTGAGTTTTACCTCTGATCGAAAGGAAATGACTTTTTAGGAATTTTATCACTTTAAATCATAGAGTAATTTTATCTTAACTTTTCTACAGCTTATTCACAATATAGTTCACAATTTTAAAAAAGATCTTCTTCATGCCCTACCGAGGCCATGACTTACCTCCCACGAGAGGCTTGGCCATGGCCCCAGAGGCACACAGATCTAATTCAGAACTAGCAGCTTAAATGTGAATGTACTATGCATTAAGCTAGAGCACCATGCCCCCTCCCCCAGAGGGAAAGCTTATCTGTCTCTTCTGTCTCCCCCTTCCCCAGCACTGTGGCTGCCGCCTCAGAGCTTATTGGACAGTCAGATATGAGCTGGCGGTGACAGGGCAACTGCAGCCTCATGGGATGGGAGGTGGAATCAGCACGTCCTTCATGCCTTGCCGAGGCCACAACTTGCTCCCCCACAAGCGGCTCTCCAGCATGGCCGTGGCCCCAGAGGAACACAAACCAAACTCGCAATTATCTGGCTTTTGGCAGAAATCCCTCCAGACTTAATTAGTAAAATATCAGAAATCCAAAATCGCTGCATGCGACATCATACGGTCTTCATAACCAGCAACAGAAAAGAAATTACTTCACAACGCCTTTTCAGCAGTTCTGATTGTTGGGAGGAAATTCCAAATAATAACACTGCATCTTTTATCAAAATAATGAATGTAATCAAAGTAGAGAAAGAGTTAAATAGAAATCATCTACCTCACAGGCATCAGGAGAGGTGGCAAGGGGAGTATATTGGGGTTCTTGGTAGTGAAAAACGTGCACTGGTGAAAGGATGGGTGTTTGATCATTGTATGACCGAGACTTAAACCTGAAAGCTTTGTAACTTTTCTCATGGTGATTCAATAAATAAATTTAAATGAATACAAAGGATCTTAATCTTTATATGTTCCAATCCTACAGGGTTTAGACAATGTGAATTCAAGTCAATAAGTATTTTAATCTTGAGCATGTGCACTAAATAATTAGCACAAAAACTGGGCAGCTAGACTGCAAAACAAATAGCCTCAAATTTACTTCATTTCCTTTAATTCTTTTCTATGGAATTTAGTAAGTCAATTATTAAGTACTATTAGTGTCACTCACTGAACTAGATAATCTACTAACTTCCTTCTCTAATCTTCCCTTATCTAGTCTCCTTTTTTGGATTGAATTTCCATGGAGTCAAAAGAGAGTCCGGCTAGATTTTATACTCTTTAGCTATTTTTTCTAATCCTATTTTTTTAATCCTTGCAAATTTAGGCATCATAGAAAACTGTTATTTGCTTCATAATGGCCTCTTCAATGTGTTTCACAGTCTTTTGTGGAGAATAATGACATAATGATAGTGTTCTCAGACCTATATTTTCTACTTGATAAACTAGCAATTATATGATTAAAGCATTTTTAGAAACTCACATTAAGTGCATGATACTCACAGTCCATCATGTAATTACAGTCAGGAGAGAAATAATTTACATAACTAAAAACCATCTGAAACAGTATTTATGAACATAATGTGGTCTTTTAATGGACAAATATTTAAGAAATATCAAATAGTATTATATATGATATATTAGGGCATATGTTCTAAGCTTTTATTTTCTATCATTAATGAAAGGAAGTTTTACTAAACTCTTGGAAAATGCTAGTGAGTTGTATATATTTGGGTAATCTCAGGTAAACTTGTGATTTCTCTAAAAAAATTGTTTTAAATATACTTACAAAGAACAGGGACCAGCAAGAAATAGCTAGATATTTAGAATCCATAATAAATATGTTTTTCCCAGGAATTTTCTTATATATATATATTTTAAATGCAAATTTCACTACAGTATTATGATTCCCATTAAATGGTAGATCATTATAGCAGCACAGTGATGAACTGAAGGAGATTTCAATTATGTAATATACATCATTTTTCTCTAAAAAAATGGAAAATAATTTATTCAGATGTTTGAGATATTTAAATAGTACATACTTTAAGATCCCATCTTCATTATTAATTTAATTATTTTACTCATTTGATCAGCTACTACAAATACCAATTATCTTATTATTCTTGAGTTCACTGAAGAAAACAAAGCTATAGTGGTATATTCTGAGAACAAGATGTCAAACAATATATGTTTTATTGTGATGTTCATTTTAAGACAAACAACATGTATTTATACTGGAGTTCTGCTATTTAAAAGTATCGGACCACCGTCTCCTTCATGCAAAATTCTACTTCACAGAGCGGGGAGAAAGGGCTACAAAGTTCAAAAAGAGAACTCCCAGAACGACCAACTGGGAACTCTTTGGCACTATTGCGGCAACATGGGAAGATGCCATTGCTGACAACATTGATGAGGAATATGATCAACTGGTTCAGCACCTCCATGAATGTGTGAGGAACGCCAAGAGAGAGATAGCCACAAAAAATCGCCTATCTTCGAAAACTCTTGAGCTAATTCACCAACGTGGTTTGGCGCATGCCTCAGGCAACCGCAAGCGAACGTCCGAGCTCGCAAAGCAGTGCAGAGATGCGATCAAGGAAGACCTCAAAGAGAGAAGAGCAGAAGTACTGGTAGATGCGGCAGAAGCCAGGAAAAGTATTCGTAACGCCCGCCTGTCCTTCGCCAACTATAAGACCAAGATGACTGCCCTCTGACGTCCTGATGGATCCATCACATCCTCCAGAACGGCAATGGAGAAGATTATCCATGACTTCTACTCAAATCTCTTCGATAGCCATGTCCACTTGCCGACATACCAAATTCCACTGGATGGATATGTCGTTCCCAACGTTCTCCCTTCTGAAATCCGAAACGCCATTTCGTCGGTAAAGAAACAAACAGCACCCGGCCCAGACAAGGTCAGACCTGAACACCTGAAGAACCTGCCGTCAGTACTCATCGATACACTGGCTCGGCTCTTCACTCCTTACCTGTCTGAATGCAAGGTTCCGTCCCAATGGAAAACCAGCAGGACCATACTACTGTTCAAGAAGGGAGACATCCATGACATTGGCAACTATCACCCGATCTGCCTATTGTCTGTCATCTACAAGTTGTTCACTTGAGTCATCCTAAATAGGATTGGCAGAACACTAGATGAAGGACAACCATGAGAGCAAGCAGGGTTCCGCAAAGGATTCAGCACCATCGACCATATCCACACGATAACCAAGCTCATTGAGGTTTCTCGGGAGTTCAAGATGCTGCTCTGTTTAACGTTCATTGATTTAAAGAAGGCCTTTGATTCTGTTGAGACGGAAGCGGTCATTGAAGCCCTAGCCAATCAGGGCATTCAAACTCAATACATCAGGATCCTCCATGAGCTGTATTACGGATTCCCTACCAGGATCTCACCATTCTACAAAGAAGTAATCATTGATGTCAAGAGAGGGGTTTGGCAGGGTGATACCATTTCACCGAAACTCTTGAGTGCCACCCTCGAGAACATCATGCGATGACTGAAATGGGAAGGAATGGGAGCGAAGATAGATGGTCGGCAATTACATCACCTCCGCTTTGCTGATGACACTGTTTTAATAACACCAAACATCAGCCAAGCGGCACAAATGCTGGCCGACTTTGACCGTGAGTGTGGAAAGGTAGGACTACAGCTGAATCTTACGAAGACAATGTTTATGAGAAACAGCCTCGTTCCTGACGCCCCATTCGCTCTCAACAGAACGACCATCTCCGAATGCAACAGCTATGTGTACCTAGGTCGAGAAGTCAACGTGACAAATGACCTGGCGTCCGAGCTGCACAGGAGGAAGAGAGCGGCTTGGAACACCTTCAAGAACGTCGAAGAAATAGCTAAGAGGACGAAGAACCTCTGGCTCCGGGCACATCTCTTTGATTCCACTGTTCTTCCTGCATTAACTTATGCCTCAGAGACCTGGGCCCTACGCAAACAGGATGAGAACGCTATTCAGGTCTCCCAAAGAAGAATAGAAAGAGCTATGCTTGGAATATCATGTTTCACTCAAATGAGAGAAAAAATTCCGAGTTCTGGCATCCATCGACGATCAAGAATCAGGGACGCTATCTCATTTGCCAAGGTGTCGAAAATCAGATGGGCTGGTCACATAATGAGATTTAAAGATGACCGCTGGACTAGAGCTGTTACCGACTGGATTCCACGAGATGTCAAAAGACCGCGTGGCCGCCCACCTACCAGATGGTCAGACTTCTTCCTCAAGATCATGAACGATCGGTTTGAGGCTCTTCATGTTCCCAGAGCGAACAGATGCCATTGGGCTACACTAGCACGCGACAGGGACAAATGGAGATGTTACTGGTGCCCGCTCGAGCAAATCGATGACTAACGGGAAGTTAAGTGATTTAAATATGTACAAGAAATCTGGAGCAGGGGTACCCTTTTTCAAGGGAGGAATGGGGAAGGATATGTGTGCAGCATATGATCAGGAAAACTTCATGTATAATTGTAATGATTTTTAATCACTTTCATTATAATCTACTCCAAAAATATGACAATTAAAAATAAATTTCTCTATGCAAGTAAAGTATGTAGTGGGTGTGAGGTATAAGTCTTAATATTTATGATTACAAGTGTTTTGAGACCAATAAGTCACCAGTTATATACTTATTGTTTATTTTTCTCATCATTATTATGAACCCTCTATAGCATTGATTTCTATGTTTTCTACTCACAAAATGTTGAATAGAACATGACATTTTATATTAGAATAATGGCAACATGGCAAAATCAGAACACCACAAGGAATCTGTGCCCTGTGTTCAGCATAATGGTACTCTTAAAATCAAATTTCTAAGCGTGAGCTATGGCCAAGAACTAATTGCCAGCATCCTTTATAAAGCCAATGTATAATTCTCCTTAGTAGTACTAGTGGTACCATTCTCTAAAGCTCTACCATTTGAAGCACTGCAGGAGCTAGGAATAAAAGTAAAGGAAGATGATGAAATACCCAAATAATACAACCCATCTGCTTGGACTTATATTCAGTTGTTTGATTCTTCTAAAACTACACTTTCTGATTCATTCACTCCATCACTAGAAAAATCATTGGCCCTTTCATTAGAGAAAATATAGAAGAATTGACAATTTGCCATGTTTTTGTATAATGGATAACAATAGAATGTACGTCACTACACAAAGCCGACCCGAGTTCGATCCTCTGCCACTCTCGGAGAGCCCGGCAAGCTACCGAGAGTATCTCGCCCGCACGGCAGAGCCTGGCAAGCTCCCCGTGACGTATTTGATATGCCAGACACAGTAACAACAAAGTCTCCAATGGAGACGTTACTGGGCCCGCTCGGGCAAATCGATGATCAACGGGAGGGCCTTTACTTTACTTTTACTTTACACAAAGATTAACAGAGCCAGCATCTACAGAAACTTGTGACTCTTCATGTAGTTCTGGAAATTATCAGAAGTTGAGATCATCAGGTTTATTTTCTACTATGAGGGGGATAAAGAGACTATTTCATAGTCTATGCCCTGGATTCTGACCTCTTGTTCACTGTTATTACACACTATATTCCTTCTTAGTGTCTGGGTTTTCTCCCCCTCCAAGTAGGAAGTGCTTCCCACAATTGTAGACCTTGATAAATGCAATACTAACAAAATTGAATGGTATGTTAAAAGAGGAGTCCAACAACATGTCATTGTTTTGTGGGTTGCTACTGAAATTTCCCAATAAGGATCAAAAGTGCTTTTAAAAAAAAAAGGAAGTACAGTATTTTGCAAAATGAAACAAACGTTGGTTGCAACATTTGATTTCAGCCCAAAACTTATGAACATTGTGTCTTGTAATTTCTATTTTAGAAAACCAATTACAATTCCTGATACAATTCCTGATTGACCCTGTCAGATTATATCCAGAGATACTTACATAGGAAAAATACTGCTTCATTTATTTATTGTGTTTCTACCCATACATAAAATTTTCATCTTCCTTCAAACAGTAGGCATCAATATGGCAGCATATTAATAAAATGCACCACAAAAAGGATTCAAACTTGCTGAAATAGAAACTATACTATTCTTTGGATATTTAATGAAGAAAAAGATACAATTATGACTTTGTTTTTGTGGTAAACTGTAGGATAACACTGTTCTGTCCTTCCTGCATACCCTCAGGTAGTTTAGGTCTATTGGGTTGCTCCCATCGCAGTGTTCCTGTTCCTCTGTGTTTATTTGTAACTTCTTTCTTTGGGCTCTGTTGACTTGTAAATTGTTTTTCTCTTCTCCCTAAGTCCTTTGCATAGTTTATTCAGAGCAATGTCCTTTTTGTATGAACAGAAGAAGACATGATTTTGTAATGTGACTCTAGTGATATTTCATTCCTGGGCATCTGCTTTCTCAACTTAAGCCTCAGTTGCCCTCACTTCCTAGCACCCCCAAAAGCAGGGTCACAATGAGGGACTGGATGGAACAAGGGCAAGCAGGTAAGCTATATGCCACCCTGACATCAAGATGGACCTGGCCAAAGAGCCATAATGCTTAACTATAAGTTAAGAGCTTGGTCATGGACAAATACTATCATGATCCAAAATGTAGTAACTAGATTTGAACCCTGCTAGGGTTAGGAATACAAGACCAAGATGACCGCCCTCCAACGTCCTGATGGATCTATCACATCTTCCAGAAGGGCAATGGAGAAGATTATCCATGACTTCTACTCAGATCTCTTTGATAGCCACGTCTACATGCCCACATACCAAATTCCACAGGATGGATATGTCGTTCCCAACGTTCTCCCTTCCAAAATCCGACACGCCATTTGTTGGTAAAGAAGTGAATAGCACATGGCCCAGACAAGGTCAGACATGAACACCTGAAGAACCTGCCGTCAGTACTCATCAATACACTGGCTCGGCTCTTCACACGCCACCTGTCTGAATGCAAGGTTCCATCCCAATGGAAAACCAGCAGGACTGTACTACTGTACAAGAAGGAAGACATTCACAACATTGGCAACTATTGCCCGATCTGCCTACTGTCTATCATCTACAAGTTGTTCACTCGAATCATCCTGAATAGGATTGGCAGAACACTAAATGAAGGACAACCATGAGAGCAAGCTGGGTTCTGCCAAGGATTCAGCACGATTGACCATATCCACATAATAACCAAGCTCATTGAGGTTTCTCGGGAGTTCAAGATGCCACTCTGTCTAACATTCATTGATTTAAAGAAGGCCTTTGATTCTGTTGAGAGGGAAGTGGTATTTGAAGCCCTAGCCAATCAGGGTATTCAAACTCAGTACATCAGGATCCTCCGTGAGCTGTATTATGGATTCACTACCAGGATCTCACCATTCTACAAAGAAGTAATCATTGATGTCAAGAGAGGGGTTCGGCAGGGTGATACCATTTCACAGAAACTCTTCAGTGCCACCATCGAGAATGTCATGCAATGACTAGAATGGGAAGAAATGGAAGTGAAGATAGACAGTTGGCAGCTACACCACTTCCGCTTCGTTGATGACATCATTCTAATAACACCAAACATTAGCCAAACAGCACAAATCCTGGCCAGCTTCAACCATGAGTGTGGAAAGGTAGGACTACAGCTGAATCTTACGAAGACAATGTTTATGAGAAACAGCCTCGTTCCTGACGTTCCATTCGCTCTCAATGGAACAACCATCTCTGAATGCAACAGTTATGTGTACCTAAGTCGAGAAGTCAACAAGAAGAATGACTTGGCACCTGAGTTTCTCAGAAGAAAGAGAGTGGCTTGGAATGCCTTCAAGAGCGTTGAAGAAATAGATAAGCGGACGAAGAACCTCCAGCTCCGGGCACATCTCTTTGATTCCACTTTTCTTCCTGCATTAACATACACCTTCGATACCTGGGCCCTACGAAAAAAGGATGAGAATGCTATTTGGGTCTCCCAAAGAGGAATCGAAAGAGCTATGCTTGGAGTATCACACTTCACTCAAATAAGAGAAAGAATCTGGAGTTCCGACCTCCGTCAACAGTAAGAATCAGGGATGCTGTCTCATTTGCCAAGGCATCTAAAAATCAGATGGGCTGGTCATGTAATGAGACTTGGAGATGACCGCTGGACTAGAGCCATTACCAACTGTATTCCACGGGATGTCAAAAGACTGTGTGGCTGCACACCTACGAGATTGTCAGACTTCTTAGTCAAGACCCTGAACGATAGGTTTGAGACTCTTCGTGTTCCTAGAACGAACAGACGCCATTGGGCTACACTAGCACGCAACAGGGACGAATGGAGATGTTACTGGCACCCGCTCGGCAAATCGATGATTAATGGGAAGTCAAGTGAAGTCAAGTGATCAAGTGATCAAGGGTTAGGAATGATTAATCTGGCCTGAGCTCTGTAGTCTTAGTCTGCAGCAAGTTGTTCCCAGGAGATCTGCCCTACAAGTCTCAATGTTATCTCTTACTTTGTCCATACAAAAATAGCTAGTATTGATATGTTGATAGTTATTAGACTGATGAGAAGAGAAAAATACCTTAGGAAGTATTTTGCCCTTGGGCAGTCAGAAAGGGCTTTTAAAATATCTTTCAGGTAGACCCTCAGGAAGGACTTTCTTATGTTGATTTGGCTTCCTGACTGGCTGGAGTGTCAGCTGCTGGGGAGTTGGAGAGACAAGGGAGCAGGAGAAAGGAGAGAGCAGGACTACAAGATGGACCACGGAGAGACTAGCAAGGGGAACACGTGCTTGAGAGAACCTAGGCCCTTCATAACATAAATTTCTTCTATGGGATAAATGTCCTGGTAATAAACTGCTACTAAGACCAACCAGCCTGGCCCTCATTTCTTCCTTCGTCTGCCCTTGGCCAACAGCCATCCTGATCCAGGCCACACACACATCGGCTCAAGAGCACTGAACGCGTGCAGTGAGGCAGAGCTGTCCAGATAGGCAGTGAACACACACCCTTCAGCGTGCATAGTTTTTTGCAGTAAACTTTTAGATGTACATTATTATAGAAATCTTCAAAATCAAAATTAGGGGTCTTGAGACAGTCAGGATGCCCTGTAGTAGTCATTCATTTCCTGTGCTGATGTATACAGAGGAAAGCTTTTAACATTTGATATAAACAGAGAAAGAGTCTTTTTTAGAAAATAGACTTTCAGGAAATTAAAGCCAATCATTATTGCATTAAAAACTTCATTTTCTATGCCTTAGTAATATGGCCTATCATAAAAATGCCATCTTATTTGCTTTGCTACCAATTGAAATGTTTTGTATTCATTGTTATTCCCAGCAGCGAAGAATAAGAACATAGCAATGTTAAGCTCAGTTTGAAACCATATCTTAGTAGAAATCACAATACTAATGAACTGTGAATAAAATGTTGCTAATCATCCTTCTCTTGCAGTTTTGTAAAATTATTACTACTTCTTATGTATAAGTATATATAAAGTAAATGTATGCAGTGTACTTCGATAGGTGAATTTCATTAATCAAAATAAAACTATTTTTGTTTCACACAACAAATCATGCTTAATGCATTTTACTAAAATGTCACAACAAAGATAAAAATAAAAAGCATTGCAATAAAATATTTTAGCTTACATTGAATTTTAGCTTATATTGAATTTTAGTTTATATTGAGTACTTTCAAAAACTGTCTTCACAGATACGTATCCCAGTAACAGATTGCCCTGCAATTTTTGTATAACTGGGAGATGCTGTAATTGTAAGTCTGTAAGTTAGTCTTGGAGTCAGAAGATCTGACATCCAGCTATTATCTAGCCCTGCATTCTGTGATTGAGAGTTCTAATGGTTTCTAAAAGTCAAAATATGAATATTTTCTTATCCTAAGAATAAAGGGAAATCAGAAAGCTAAAAAGAGTGCAGAGGTCACATGTTTTGCATGTGACTTATCCTGGCTCAATCTCAGGCATCATAGATAATTCCACGAGTTCTACCAGGAGTAATCCCTGAGCACTGAACTAAGGAGCAAGTCTTGAAAGCCTTTGGGATAGCCCAGGGAGAAAAAGAAGAAAAAGGCAAATCAATTGTCAGTGTATAAAACAGAGAAAGGGATGACTAAATGAAGGTAGTAGAACTAGAGATTATGCCATTGACAGAGGAAGAGTTTCTTTTATTTTTAAGACATACTTCCTTTTCTTGAATTGTCTAAGTCCAGGGCTCACTCTTGTGAGTGATCACTTTAGCCCTTTAAGATATGTTTTTAGTGAAAGTACATTTTCTTTTCTAAGAGTTCTAAAGAATCCAGATAAAGTTAACAGTCTAATGAATATAGGCCATTGGAGCGTGGAGCCAAGGTACTGTGAATGGGGAGTTTGCCTTGCAGAAGACCAACCCTCATTTAATCCCCAACATCCTCTATGGTCCCCTGAGCCTCTGAGCCTCAGCAGGTGTGATCTCTGTGTGCAGAGCCAGGAGTAATCCCTGGGCACTGCTGGGTGTGTCTCAAACTCCAAGTAATCAAATAATAATAATAATAGTAGTAGTAGTAATAATAATAATAAATGATTTCCAAATGATTTCAATTCAATGGGAAGGTGGCAAAACTGCTAACTTCTAAACAGTCAAAATGCCAACTGGACAGAAGATAATATATCTAACCAGTATTATCTCCCTTAAGTCACAGTTCTTCTCCAATAATACTATGAAACACACAACATTGATAATAATATTGAGACACACAACATTGATAATAATCCCAAATAAATTCTTTCAACTGAATCATGATTTTACTATGAAAATGCAACAGGTTAAAATGAGAAAAATCAATTAGGAAAAATAGATTTAAGAGTTGTAATATATTTTAATTCAAACTGAAATAAAGACAAACTTGTCATAGGTAGTAGATCCAATGATCAAAATTCTAAAATAGCCAAATACCTTTGCAATCTATTTGAAGACTTGTTATTTGATTAGGGAGAACAAATCTCATATGTTGATAAAGTTAACATACTTTATACATAAAAATTTATATGTACAATGTGTCAGAGAGATAGTCCAGGGGTTAAGAATCTTTCCTTATATGTGGCTGCCTCAGGTTTGATTCCTGATACCACACATGGTCCCCTGAGCTCCACCAAGAATGACCCCAAGCACAGAACCAGGAGCCCCGAGCACAAGAAGTGTGCCCCTCAAAATGAGCAACAATAAAAATATGATATTTATAATAGCCAATGTGTCTTCCTGGTTCCTCTTAGCAACAGAATGAATGCAGGAACTTACATATATAATAAGTAAAGTAAAGTAAAGTAAAGTAAAGGCCTCCCGTTGATCATCGATTTGCTTGAGCGGGCCCAGTAACGTCTCCATTGGAGACTTTGTTGTTACTGTGTTTGGCATATCGAATACATCACGGGTGGCTTGCCAGGCTCTGCTGTGCAGGCGAGATACTCTCGGTAGCTTGCCGGGCTCTCCGAGAGGGGTGGAGGAATCGAACTCGGGTCGGCCATGTTGGCTGCGTGCAAGGCAAATGCCCTACCGCTGTGCTATCGCTCCATATATAATACACTGAAATATATAAACTTACATATCCAAAGGGTGAAGCAGAAAAAAAAAGAGGAAAGCATAGAATACATCTTCATTTTGCAAACAGACACACAGAAATACAAATAATAATTTCCTCTAAGATAAATTGAATCTCTCAACTAAAGAGGTGGGGGGAGGGAATGAAATCACTGGCAGCCTAATTCTCCCTGGTAGAAGTGAGACATTAATTTAAACCATTGTGCACATTGAAAAACATCACTGCACTGCAGGGATTTCCAATTACATAATAGAGAATAAGAACTCTGTTTGGGTGTCACTTGGCTGCCAGCATCCATGGGTGAGCTGTGTAACACTCCTCTGTCATACATCTCATGTGAGAAGAGAATTCTGCTGTTCCAAGAAATGGCACTCATCTTGGAGACCTTCCCAGCTACACAAAAGAGCACAATTTCCACCTTATCCCCAGGCACACTGTCTGGGATGATATGTCTATGATAGCTTTATGTGTAAATTATATACAGCAGTTCTACTAATGAAAGACATGCAAACTGCTTTTGGGTGGCAATAGTGCTCAACAATATAATTTGTATTTCAATTTTTTAAAATGACACCTGAATTACCTATAATAATCAACAAAGAATGTAAGGGTTGAAGGTTGATAAGGTCATTGCACTAGAACAGATCAGAATTGAGTCAGTAAGCAATATTACAAGAGTGCAAATTAGTCAACCACCTCATAGCAAGCTTTGTCATACATCAGTTTTAAATAGCTCAAAATTAAATTCATATTTACCTAGATTTTTGTATCAATTACTGCAAGCCTTGCTTTCAGATTTAACATTTCTACATATGAAAGGCACAAGAAATATTTTAAAAAAGAAGAAAAAAGAAAGATAGTATTTTCATATATTTGTTGTATATTTGATAACAAAACTTCAATTGTAATGCATAAGTTGTACCAAATTATGGCAATAAACTGGAGGAAAAAACACTGTTTTTGTCCTTTACAAACTAACAATTCACATCTGAATCATAGACATTTCACAAGCTAATTTTCAATATAGATTGAGAGATTTTATTAACAGAAATCACTTAAGAGCAGAGAATAACTCATCAGTAAAATGTAACACCTTTCTTGATTTAGGCCCTGGTTTTGATTGCCAGCAGTACAAAGGAAGTAAAAGTTATATTCAATCGTTTAGAGCAAATAACAAAGAATACATATTTGAGGCACGAATAATAAACTTATTGAGCGTTTTCTACATACACAGCTTTTACACATTTCTAAGCCTAACTATAACTGTCATTTTATTATTATCATCATCTTTGTTTTATTTATTTATGTTTGGGGGAGATCCTCCCAAGCAGTGCTCAGGAGGTCCAGAGGCTCTCCTGGTTGACTCTCAGAAAATTGGACCAGAGGTTCAATGCGAGGGCCCAAGAAATACTGAACTTTAATGCTCAAAGGAGCTCCAGAACTGTTCCCAACAGTACAGGCACCATGTTGTACCATAAGTTGAACTTGTTGGGTTGGTAGAGGGTGTGCTGGGGGGGGGGGTACATATGCCAAGACATAAACCTTAACCCCTGAACTCTCTGGTCTCTATCTTCTTCATTTTCAAGATAAGGCTTATCAAAGTTTTAACACAAAAATCACAGGTAGAAAAGTAGAGCCTGAAATTAGCTATTGCTACTGATTTCAGAATGTTCTTTTATTTATTTCTGTTTCACAAGTCCATTTTAAGATTTACTGTATCCTTGGATATTTGGGGAGGAGAGTCTCCATTTCTGTTTCTTATTTTAATTTTCATTCTTGATTTGAATATGTTTTCTCAGCCCATCCTCCCTTGATGTTATACTTGAGGATCTTAGTTAACTAAGTCTTTCCCGTGGTTTTTTCTTGGCAGTTGAGTACATGAGCATATTGCTCTCAAACTATTCTCACACTCCTTTAATGGTGAAATTTGTGTACTGAACACCTTTCCGTTGCCAACAATTGTGTCAGGCACCTTAAGTGTAAAATATGTGGTCCTTACTCTGTAGTTACAAGAAAATCAGAATTAAAACAACAAGAAAAAAGTAAAGTGAGGGCCAGAGAGATAGTACAGCAGGGAGGGCATTTGTCTTGCACGTGCCTGACCCGAGTTCAATCCCCGGCATCCCATATGGTTCCCCAAGAACCACCAGGAGTAATTCCTGAGTGCAGAGCCAGGAGTAACCCCTGAGCATTTTGGGGAGTGACCCAAAAAGCAAAAAAAAAAAAAAAAAAAAAAAAAAAAACAGGTAAAGTGATAGGGTAAGTTGTCAAGTCCAGTGGTCCAATGTGTTAAGGAATTGATGGCCACCAGGGGGCTCTCAAGGTTTCATGTACAAAGAAGCATTAGGACTTTAATCTGACAGGAGGCGCATCTGGGCTAGCTCTGACTTTTCCTCTTCTACCTTGACTTCATCTCACAGAATGTGGCTTTCTTCAAACTATTACAATGGATTTGAGTTCTCACGGACATTCATTCAGTGCCTACTTCCAAATGCAAATAGTCACCTACTGTATGGCAGTTTACACTGGTCACGAATGATAGCATCTGGAGAGGCCTTGTTCCCTGATTGTCCAGCTTCAGAACCAATCTCTTTCTCCCCTCCATTCCCTGTGTGAAAATCGGCTTCTTTTACTGTTACCCTTTCTCTTTACAATCACCCAAAACTGCCTGGAGGACCACTCTTCTTGTATCTCTTCCATTTTCTGCTAACCTCTCTCCTCTTTTCCTTATTTTTGTGTGTTTGTCTGGAAACACCCCGCGGGGCTCAGGAACCATTCCTAGCTTTGTATTTAAGTATACACTGCAGGTGCTCAGGGTACCATACACAACGTACCTGTATTCAACCTGGGTCAGCCATATGCAAAACAATAGCCTTAATTAACCCCTGTACTATTTCTCTGGCCCTTCTCTCCCACTTTTAAACTCAAGATTTAAACTATTCAGTTTTTTAATTATTGTATGATGTAGCATAGATGATATTCATGTTTGTATGTAAAAGATATAATGTATCTTAACTACTTCGACAAATATTATAAATTTAGTTTTAAGTCATATACCTACCTATAATTTGTTTTCTAACAAGCAGTATTTCATTTTTTTCATTTTGTGGAAAGACTTACTAGACTTTTAAAAGTAAATAGATTAACCATGATTAGGCAAAGATAAAAATAATTACAAAGAATAAACAAGTATTTAGACACACAGTGACAATGTCACTCAGATCTTATCATAGGATAGACAACCATAATCTTCTATCATTGGATAGAAGTTGAGGGAAATTGCCACAGGTTTTCACCATTTCTAAAATTGAGGGAAATATTGCTTTTGCTCAATTAGCATACTGTTGTGGGAATTTCTATGAGCTGGAGCGATAGCACAGCGGGTAGGGCGTTCGCCTTACAAGCGGCCAACATGGCCGACCCGAGTTCGATTCCTCCGCCCCTCTCAGAGAGCCCGGCAAGCTACCAAGAGTATTCGATATGCCAAACACAGTAACAACAAAGTCTCCAATGGAGACGTTACTGGGCCTGCTCGAGCAAATCGACGATCAACGGGAGGGCCTTCAAATAGCCCAACCTTTCAAATAGAGTCAGAAAAATAAAAAATTTTTTATAATAAAAAATAAAACTCATGATGCATATGACAGAGTACAGAAAAAAACAGCAACAGTAAAATATTTTTGTTCAAAGATAAAATACAATTATTTAGTGAT
The DNA here is from genome assembly GCF_029834395.1 of Sorex fumeus. NCBI lineage: Eukaryota > Metazoa > Chordata > Mammalia > Eulipotyphla > Soricidae > Sorex > Sorex fumeus. Next base: position 34,454,586 of record NW_026606066.1, on the reverse strand, counting down.
GTTAGTTGAAAATAGACTTCAAAGCAGGAAATGAACAAACGCATTCACTTTGAGTCAAATTTACTGAAATATTAATTAAAATATTATTTTAGGAGAATAGATGTGACTCAGGGGTAAAACTCATGCATTTCATTGTAAGTGAGGCACTAAGTTTTGGTCCCTAGGAATACAAAAATCTAAAGTTAATCATTTGAATTGATGTGAATTTTTTAACATTGGATTAATTAACAATACTTCCAAAATGTGCCATTCTAAGAGATGTTCACTGAGGAGTCACGAAGATCGTAAAGTGGTAGAGATTAACCTGCTCTGTTCCTGAAACCACATATGGTCCTCTGAGAACCACCATGAAAGATTTCTAAGTCAAAATTCAGGAGTATATAGAATGGGAAAGGATATTCACCCAATACCCATCTGATAAGGGGTTAATATCAAGGATATACAAGACGCTGGTTGAACTATACCAGAGGAAAACATCCTACCCCATCAGAAAAATGGGGCGATGAAATGAACAGAAAGTTTCTCAAAGAAGAAATCCGAATGGACAAAAGGCACATGAAAAAAATGCTCTTCATCACTGACCATCAGGGAGATGCAGATTGAAACAACAATGAGGTATCATCTCACACCACAGAGACTGGGCCACATCCGAAAGAACAAAAGCAACCAGTGTTGGCGTGGATATGGGGAGAAAGGGACTCTACTTCACTGCTGGTGGAAATGCTGCCTGTGTCAGCCCTTTTTGAAAACAGTATAAACATTTCTAAAAAAAATTAGAAATTGAGCTCCCATTTGACCCAGCAATACCACTTCTGAGAATATATCCCAGATATGCAAAAAAGTATAGTAGAAATGATATGCGCTCTTATATGTTCTTAGCAGCACTGTTTACAATAGCCATAGCCAGAATCTGGAAAAATCTCGAGTCCAGAAAACAGATGATTGATTAAAGAAACTTTGGTATGTCTATACAATGGAATACCATGCAGCTGTTAGAAAAGATAAAGTCATGAAATGTGTATATAATTGGATCAACACAGAGAGCATCATGCTAAGTGAAATTAGTCAGAAAGAGAGGGACAGACATAGAAGGACTACACTCATTAGTGGAATACAAAGTAACAGAATGGGAGACTAACACCCAAGGATACTAGAAATAAGGACCAGGAGGAATGCTCCACGGCTTGGAAGCTGGACTCACATGCTGGGGAAAAGGCAGCTCAGATAGAGAAGGGACCACCAAGTAAAGGGTGCATAGAGGCCCCACTAGGGATGGGAGATGCGTGCTGAAAGTAAATTATAGACCAAACATGATGTCCACTTGATACCTGCATTGCAAACCACAACACCCTAAAGGAGAGAGAGACCAAAAGGCCTGCCACAGAGGGGGATGGTGGAGATACCAGGAACATTGGTGGTGGAGAATGGGCACTGGTGGAGGGATGGGTACTTGATCATTGTATGACTAAAATGTAAGGACGAAAGTTTGTAAGTCATGGTGATTCATTAAAAAAATAAAAAATCCTCAACTATTCCTGAAAACTTCTGGAAATGACTTCCAAACCTAGATACAAAATAGAAAAACTAATAAGGAGAACATAAAGAAGTATAGATATCAACAGTTGATGAAAATCACATGGGATTTATTCTGAACATAAAGAAAATACATCTTTTTTTCCTTTGCCTTCTTCCTTCCGAGTGAGATGGGGATCAACAGAAGGATGATGGGACCCTAGTGATCTAGCCTGCTATCTGGTTAGAGAGCAAGTAAGATTAAGAGGTTGATCATGTAGATGAACAGTGATAGACAGTCTGGAAAGCAATATTTTTATTTGTTTTTTTGGGGGGCCACACTCAGTGATGATCAGGGCTTGGCCTCACTTGGCACTCAGGAATTACTTTTGATGGGGCTTGGGGGACCATATAGGGTACCAGGGATAAAACCCAGGTTGGCTGCGTGCAAGGCAAACACCCTACCTACTGTACTATTGCTCTGGACCTTACTGATAGCCAGTCTGAAGCATTGTTGAAGCCAAAGCAAAATTAGGTAGTGGGCTGCTTAAGGCACAGTAGTAGTCAAGCACGAAATTGGGAATCTTTGCATAGCAAGAAGGTCGGGTAAGTACACAGATCTAGTATGAGAGACAAGTTGTTCTCCATTCATTGGATTTATGCCTTGAAAGGTACACTGCTAGAATGTACTTTATAGTGTTGAAATTAGAATTAGTGTATCAGTGTGGACTCAAAGTGTTGGATAGTCATTGACAGATACAAAATTACAAATGGGTACAAATGTATATATGCATATATTTCTTGGCACTGTCCACTGGGAGATGCAAGAAACACCTACATTACAGATGCAATGAACAAACACCTAAATCTGTGTTTCTAAATACCTTCATCCTCCAAAAAGGAAGCAGGGTTGCTTGGAAAAGTAGGCAGCTCTATGCCCCGAGAAAAGAAAGAAAAAGATAAGTCTTGTGTCAGAAAGTAAGAAACAACCAAAGGAATGTAGACCATATCAGAAAAAAAAATATGCAAAACTAGCATTAATGGGATCTTATCAGTCAAATCTGGGACAAAACTTCATATCAAAATAAGTAAGAAAATTGGCAAATTAAATAAAATAGAAATCCATACTTATATAAATAAATTAAGGAGAACTTTTTCTTACAGCATATTATAACTATAAACTAAGAATGATGATGGAATTTAAAAATTGCAATTTGTCAATAACCATCACAGTAGTTTAGTCAAGAAATACAGGGGGCTGGAGCAATAGCACAAAGGGTAGGGCATTTGCCTGGCACACAGCTAACATGGGTTTCTATTCCCAGCATCCTATATGGTCCTCCGAGCACTGCCTGGAGCAATTTTTGAGTGCATAAACCAGGAATAGCCCCTGTGCATCGCTAAGTGTGACACAAAAAGAAGAAAAAAAAAAGAAAGAAATACCATGTGATGCTAAAACTAGAAAAAGGAAAACGTTGATAAAAATATTTAATATTTGCATAGTTTATAATTATAATATAATTAAATTATAAAGCAAAATTAAGTAGCTTTGTTTTGAAGAGACATGACAAATACCACCTTAACAAAGTGCTCAAACTTACATTAGCAGAAATTAGATAAAATAGCAAGCCATATAATATTCTGTAGTACAGCATCATAAAGTTAGCATCCCTTCTATGATATTCATATCCCCAAAGAATATAATCGGTAGGTAATATTGAGGAAATGCCAAACATACTCAAATTAAGGAAAAGATTGTAAATAACTGATCAGAGTCTAGAATACAAAAATCAGGAAAACACCGAGGAACTGTTCCAGAGTAAAAGCTAAAAATGCCTGTGGCATCTGAACATACAACACATAATCCCAGACTGAATCCTTCAGATTTTAGGAAATATTTTAGAGAATTGATGAAATTTAAATAGACTCCCTGGACTAAAAGGTGCTAATATATTAGCATTAATTTCCTGGTTTCGGCAGGTGGACTATAGTAATGCAGAAAATGTTTGTGCTTATGAAGGAGTCTGTATTTGATGCTGATGTAGTCACATGTGGGTTACATCATTGTCCAGACATAAAAGTTGTTTAGGGCTGGAGCGATAGCACAGCGGGTAGGGCGTTCGCCTTACAAGCGGCCAACATGGCTGAACCGAGTTCGATTCCTCCACCCCTCTCGGAGAGCCCGGCAAGCTACCGAGAGTATTCAACATGCCAAACACAGTAACAACAAAGTCTCCAAGGGAGACGTTACTGGGCCCGCTCGAGCAAATCGACGATCAACGGGAGGGCCTTTACCTTTTACCTTAAAAGTTGTTTATATTGAACTTGTAAACTTCAGTAAGTCTGATGGCACTTCAAAACAAACATAAACACACAAAGAAAATATCTGAAAGTCAATTTTTCAGCAATTCTTTTTCTTTTTCACTATTTTTTTCACTCACATGTGAAAAACAAAACTTTTTCCCTCACAAATACAGCTGTGGATGTGGACACCCATAAAAAATCCAACTTTTTAGTGAGAGACTTTTGTTAAAAACTTCTGCCATTTGCTAAAACATTTTGATTGTGTAGAGAAGTTTCAGCCACAAAAACATGACCAGAAAAATAACTCACATATAAACATGTATGAGCATTCTAACTCTTTGATTTGGCATGTACTTTTTATAAAATGTAGAAGGCATTTTTCTTCTGTTGAGCAAGGAAGGATGGCCACTGAAAAGAAAAGCAAGCTCTGCAATTTGGGGAAAGCAGGAATTTCTCCAAGAAAAACATTGCTAATCAAGACTGGATGTCTCTCAGAACAATCAGGAGGAGAGCCCAAAGCTAGCTTTAAAATTGATGTGTGAACCAAAATTCTCTTGGGAAGATGTGTCTGCATGAATTTTTTTCGTTCAATACAGGAAAAAAGCAATTATAAATGATATAAACTTTAAAATGAAATGACCTACATTCATGTTCTTGCCATTTTGTCTTAAAATGACTTGACTCAAAGTTTTCTCCCAACTGTATTAAAATTGCTCTGAGACCACCAGGGACCTCCATGTTGCTCTATGTTCTTGTAATTAATGTGCAGCTCAATCTCATTTATTCAACCAGTATAATTTTTAAAAAGTAATCACCTTTTTCTTCTTCCTTCATTTTAGCATCTTCTTTTACTTTCATATCACCAAATGCATTTTCTTTCTAACCTACAGGCTGCCATCTCTACTACCTCTTTATACTGGAGTAGTCCAGAGATCAGAATGTGGCCACTTTTCTTCTCTATCCACATTTTTCTATTAATGATTTTGTTCTATCTCCATGCTGTCCGTACTATCTATTCAAGCTGGCTCCTTCCCTTAACTTAAAATTCAGATTTCTTAAAATCTGTCTGCTTGATATCTCCACTTGAATGTGTCCCCTCTAAAAGTTGTTCTTCTGATTTTTGATCTCTGCAGAGTCTACACCTATCTGTGAGCATGAAGAAGTTACAGAAGACAGACCCATGTACCCCTCAAGGGGGAGAAATCTTTAGGAGATGGGGGTGGGCAATGTTGCAGAGAGATATGTAGGAGAGTAGATAGCTCTTGGGGAAATAATAAAATTTAACAAGAAATTACCTAGCTCTAAAGTAGCCCAAGACATGAAGATCACAACTCCTTGCAATGCAAAACCTGAACTCTTTGGAGATGGAGAAATTGAGACAACCAAACAAATGCAGAAATCCAAGACCCTACCCAAGTAAAGAGAGCCCCCACACACATCCCCAGCATTGGAATAGAAAAGCATGAAAGTAGAAGTGTCAGGAGAGAGGCTGGCGACACATGTACTAAGGCACCACATGTGCTCAGCCACATTGGGGACAAGCAGCACATGGGCTCTGGCAGCATAAGAGCACCCTCCCTTTGTTCAAGGTGGCTTTTATAAGGTTTCTTCAACCCACCTCCCATGTGGGACTTTCTAGCTAGGTACGAGTCCATTGCTAGGGTTGTTTCCACTGGGGTAGTATTGGAGGTGGTCTTCTTTGAATGTCCTTTTCTTGACCTTTGTTCCTACTGGATCTTCTCTCAGAGGTAGGGTCCAGGTTCTGTGCTATCCTCAGGGTTAATCAGATTAAAGGAAGGAATTGAGAGTTCTCAGGGATTTTCCTTCAGGCCCTTTCTGTAGGGAGGGGTCCAGTTTCCTCTAGTAGACTACTGGAGAAGGTTATCAAATCTTGCTTTCAGTTTCCACAAGGTGGGTGATCTTTAGGACTAGTGGTTTTATTACTTTCCAGGAATTTCATTGCCATGTTGTAGGGGGTCTTACCCACATCACTTCCAAAATCTGCTTGCCTGTATTACTTCAAAAGGCCATTGAGTCTTGCTCATTCAAATCCTCGTTCTCTCTTGAATAAGAATCCCTCTCCAAGACTTTTCCCACTGTGGAGAAGTCCTTTGTTCTCTCCTGAACACATACTCTTCTTCCCCACCCCCCCTCACATTTTTCCAAGTAAATTTCATTCAATAAAAAGTATCTTGCTTCAGGAAACAGAGCAATACTACAATGGGTAGGGTACTTGAGTCACACACAGCTTTGGTTCCCAGCATCCCAAATGGTCGCCAGGAGTCAGTCCTGAGCACAACTGGGTGTGCACCCCACGCCCATTACCTTGCTTCACTAAAAGAAAGTCACTTTCTCACAAAACAATAGCAAAGTCAAATTTCTCGTTTTGTCTAAATAATTTTATTTGCTTAAATTCATCTAAATCAGTTTTAGTTATAATGTGTGTATAACTTATGCCCATATTTTCTATAGTCATGTAAAATTAGATTACATCAAATCATTTTTTAGGACTAAGAAATGCTTTTGCATTTTCTAAATAAAATATTAGTATTTACAGCTGTCTTTATCTGAAACTTTCTATAGACCTTTGTCTTTTGATTGCCATCAGTGTAATATATGCTTTCATGTTTATAAATAGAAAAATGTATGTGTAAGCTTGGATATAGAGAAATTATGAAAGAAAATGAGAGTAAGAGATGGCACATAAATTAAACATTTATTCATACTAATTTTATACATAAGATAAATGTGAATCATAAAATAGAGTTGTAATTTTACTGCTCACAATAGTTTTTTATGAATTTTAAAAGATTCTTATTTTCAAAACCTCCATATTCACATAAAAAAGCACTTGCATAATGCCCATTTTTCCAGTAACATAAATGTTTTATCTTTTGTTTTGAATTTCATGATCACCTTTATATGTAAATTATATGAAAATATTTAATGAGTTCTCCAAATGAAATTAACTTAAGCTTATTCCATGATTAGCACATCCTCTTTTTATAAAGTACTGTAGAACATCAATAGATATCTATAATTAAAAAGATAAATGTTATGTGTATTTCTTATTTTGCTTTACTAGAAATGAATTACATTTTGTAGTTTCAACATGTGAATGCAAAACTATAAATCTTAGCATCTACAAGTACAGAGTAGTTAGGTCAATGACATTTATAAAGAACATTATCTTTAAACAGCTGCCCATTAATAAGCCTCTGAGCATATTGCTTGGCAGGCACATTTATATCACAGGAAGCGCCTCTAAAGCTCTTATTTCAATTGCTGTGAAAATTCTCAAAGGTGAATCTATGTATCCAGGATAAAAGTTCATTGTAATTAGGTAAGACTTTACTACTACTAATTTTCTCTATGATTTTTTAAAATAAGATTGAGGTAATTATTTAATTTTTTTAGGTACCAAGACATTAAAAGGGTATAAGATTTTATATCCTACAATTAAGCAAAACTGTAGGATATGGAGAGAATTCACTATAGAGGCATTTTTCAAAAGTTACTGAACTGATGTCTAATATCTATACTGACTTCACCAAAACACAAGAGAAATGACTGTTGCATATTAATATCGAAAGCCTCTTCACTCATCAAACTTCCCCTGTGCTTCTAAGAGTATAGGGGCTACAGCACAGTTTCATTATTCGATTTAAGTCTAGCTCATTAATTTTGAAAGCTGTCCTTCCCATACCCCTGCCCCCAAATAAAACACTTTGCAAAGAAGTTAACTTAAACAGAGGGTGAAAGGTCGATCACAAGACCATGGGAAGAATGTAATAGACCTTCAGCTCTGTATGACCATTTTCTTCAACCTTTTTTTTAAAAAAAAAACAAAGTTAGCAAGAAAAGAAACTTTAGCTTTTTCTTTGTGTGATCTTTTATTTTTTCCTGTTCACAACATCAAAAGACGAGCTTAAATAAATGACTATCAAAGTCCAGCATTTGTTGTGAGAAAACTCAAATCCCTTCAATTTTCAGTTGTTTGATGATCATTAAACATCCCTGTTAAAATTAAATATTTGTTGAGAAAAATAAGTAATTACTATGTTTTATAATATATTGAAGGGGAAAATTGCTCAAAGAATGCCTCAAGATCAGAAAAATACTAATATACATACAGTAGCAGGACAATTAATATCTTCTAAAATACACCACTATGAAGTCTTCATTTTCTTTTAGTAAAGATTTAGAGGGCGCATTCCCAATAAAATTAAAATAAATAAGACCAGCAAACTTAAAGTTTCTATAAAGAAAAAGAAATGTACATCAAACAAAAATATGTCCTATTAAATGGCCAAAGATATGTCTAACAAAGGATTAATATTCATTTTTATTCAAACCTTATATAAGACTAGGAGCCAGAGTGATTGTATAGTGGTGAGGACTTGCCTTGCACATAGCCGAACTGGGTTCTATCCCTGCCATCTGCCCTCTCATATGGTCCCCTGAGCACTGCCAGGAGAGATTCCGGAGTGCAGAGTCAGAAATAAGCTCTGAGTATAGTTGGGTTAACACAAAAGCAAAACAAAAAGAACCTCATGAGATTCAACAATAAAAGAACAAGCAATCCAACTGAAAAATGGGGGAAGAATTGGAATAGAAAACTTTCCCAAAGTAGATAGTTCATAGGCACAGGAAAAGATGTTCATGATCTTTTATTATTAAGGAAATTCAAATCAAAACAACATATGAAAAAATAGCTACTACCAAAAAGACAAGAAAAAAGTATTAAAGCAGATATGGAAAGGAAGTTATCCTTAAACACTAATGGTAGGAAACTAAATTGGTGCCGTCTCTGTAGAAAGTAATATGGGGATTCCTTAAAATAATAATAATAGAAATCACATACAATTCTATGCAATTATCCCACTTCTGTGTAATTGATTCAAATTATTTTTAAATATTTGATTATTGCACCATGTACAAAGTCAAGAACTAGGAACAAGCTCATAGCTCACTAACTATGTATGTATGTAACTATGTATGTAACTATGTAACTATGTATGTAACTATGTAACTAACTATGTATACACACATAATATACACACACAGTGGAATATTATTCAATTATAGCACTGTAGCACTATCCTCCCATTGTTCATCGATTTGCTCGGGCGGGCCCAGTAACGTCTTCATTGTGAGACGTTGTTGTTATGTGTTTGGCATATCGAATATGTCCTGGATAGCTTGCCAGGCTTTGTGGTACCGGTGAGATACTCTCGGCAACTTGCAGGAGGAATCAAACCTGGGCCGACCAGGTTGGCCGCGTGCAAGGCAAACACCCTACCCACTGTGCTATTGCTCCAGCCCTTTGATAGCTCAGCTGGTAGAGCAGAGGACTGTAGACAGCAATTCTTCAACTATAAAAAGATGAAATCCATCCATTTGCAAAAACATGTTGGTCTTAGAAAGTTGCTTAATAAAATAAGTTAAAAATAGAATAACACCATATGATTTCACTTACATATGATATATAGATTGATAGATAGATATAACAAAAGAAATAAATAAACAAAAAAACCCATTTAAAACACGTGTGATCAAAGTGGAAGATATGCATAAATAGGGACAAAGAGATTAAATATATGGAGAAAAATAAAAGTGAACTTTCAGTATTGTACTTAATATTCTATAAATAAATACATGCTGATTTCACTAAAGTGGACCTGAAACATATGATATAACAAATATTACTTGAGTAAAAATATTTTTTAAAAGAACTAGTGTTTATGAATTATTTTACTTAAAAAGAAGATTGACAGGGCTAGAGAAAGAGTATGGGGTTAAGGAAAATGCCTTGCCTGTAGCTAACCCAGGTTCCAAGCACTACAGATGATTCCCTGAGCACTCCCACAAGTAACTCCTAAGGGCAGAACCAGTAGTCTGAGCACTGCTAGGTGTAATCCCAAACACCAAGTCCAAAAATTAAAAGCTTCTTTAATAATAATAAAATAAATAAGGTGAAAGCAAATAGGTACTTGAAAATCACCACTCAGTAAAATGTATGTATCATACTTTAAACTATTGTAAAACATAGCCAGATGAATAAACATACAAGTTCAAGTAATTAAAATTTATGAACAAGGAGACATATTCTTACAGAAGATAAATCTTTCTGGTCATTAGTTGTATTGCTAATGGTAAACATATTTTGCCTCTGCCTTTTTGTATACCTAAAAAGGCCCTCCCGTTGATCGTCGATTTGCTCGAGCGGTCCCAGTAACGTCTCCATTGGAGACTTTGTTACCTAAAAAAAGTCCTAAAATATTTATTATTTCTAACTCAGGATTGCGTCCCATAATTTCTATTAAAAGTTTTTATTTCTTTCTCCATATGTACATGAAGCATATTATCATTAGGTCAGCATGGCGATCCTTCCAAGTTTCCTCAGCTTGGGAGTTTTATGGGCCCTAGTGAACCACAAAGTCTCAGTCATCACAAATGAATCACATGGTGTTACCTCAGAAGAACCACCCCCACTTAGCTCCAAGGGTCTACATACAAGCCATGAGATCATCATAGACTCGTTGCATGTGAGACAAAAATAAACTACAAAATAAAAAGAAGGTAGTTTTCCAAGCAATGTAAAGTGATTACTAGTTTGGGCAACAGCTAAACTTTAGCATGGTTCTTCGAATCTCTGCCAGAGTGAGTATCCAGGTTAACTTTCAGGAAGAATAAATAATGGTGAATCCAACACCTGGAGTTGAGCCTAACAGGAGGTTGGGGGCTTGGGGGTGGGGGTGATGGACAGGATTGACAGAAGTTGCTGAGAAATGCATCTAGCAGAAGCACATAAAGCTAGATCTCACAGATAATCACTTCACTTATCTTTTAGGCCAAGTTTAGGTCTCAGGCTCCCTTCCCACTTGCTTCTCAAGCCACCCTGCACAATAAATGCTTATGTCTGTTAAACATCTTTCCATGCCATTCTCATAACATCACTTGATAGCATGACAGATAAATAAATTGATCATTCTTAGCATCGTAGTAAATAAAATTTTCTGTACCTGTACTTCTTAACAGTACATTTCTAAAATTCCTCAGTGATATAGATCTAACCAATTCTTTTCAGAAGCTGCGTAATATTTTATGTTGCTGATACATTATAATGCATTCAACTGTTCTCTTGCCAGTGGTCTGTTACTTTGCTGCTTATAAAAAAAAACACAATTCTTTAAAAAAAAAAGGTCTTTATTAAATTTCCTCTGGTGTCTAACTCTAAGAGTAACATAGTGAATAAAAGCTCTAAGAGCCCATCTTCAGTGCTAAGGAGACAGCTTAATCGGCTAGAACACATGCTCTGCTTACATGGAAGCCCAGGTTCTATTCTCTAGCATTATATAGTTCCCTAAGTGCTATTAGGAGTAAACTTCCCACCCCATCCCCTGCCAGAAGCAAGTTGGGAGCAGACCCTCAACATCTTTTAGTATGGCCCCCAAAACAAAACCAAAGCTTAATTTAGAATATACTGGTTTGTGTTTTTGAAATGAACTATGTAGACAGAAAATCATAGAACATTCTCTTCAATGAAGTGGTCAAAGATGACCTCTCTGGGGAGATATTTAATCAGAACCTGAATGACTTGGGTGTGTAAACTCTGAAGAGAGATAAGAGAAGGATCTAATCTGAAGATCCATAGCACTAAAGTTCCAGGTGGGGAGTAGCTTCTGGGTGATTGAGAGAAAACAGTGGTTTCTCTACGACTGATAAGCAATGAACAGGAGGTAAGAGGCAGCAAAGGAGCTCACAGATGTTCTTCAGTTCAGGTCACAAAGAGTACAGGGCTTGGCAGGCTCTGGGGACACTTTAGAAAGTTTCACAGGAAACACCCACAGATAGTGCAAAATTAGTTTCAAAAGATGCCATCACGATTCCACGGGAAGTCTCTACGTGTACTTTTTAACCAATATGAGACATTATTGTTTTCTAATATGGGGAAAAGAAAGGACTCCCAAGTAGTTCTTAGGTGACCTTGGGGGTCCTCCCAGCTCCTCCCACCAACTTGGTCCACCTCACCCTGTGGTTCAATGACAGGGCCCAGGATGCAGTGCTTCCCAGACCCTGTGGTGCTAGGGGCTTTCAGGACACACCCAGCAGTTTTATTTGAGGGGGTGGATGGGGGCCTCTAAGGCCACATCCTGCACTGCTCAGGGGCCATGTGGTGCCAAGGTTCAACAAAGGGTCAGTTTCATGCAAGACACACACTGTAACCCCTATAACTGTCTCTCTCTATCTCCTTCTATTGTTTAATATGTGATACAATATGCGATCTAAGAGTTGCTATTTTATTTATTTATTTATTTATTTATTAGTGAAACACCATGAGGTACAGTTGTAGACTTACAAATTTTTGTGCTTGGGTTTCAGTTATACAATGATCCAGTACCCATCCCTCCCACCAGTGCCCATTCTCCATCATTTACATTTTTTTTTTAATTTTTGTTACTGAAACACCATGAGGTACAGTTGTAGGTTTACATATTTTTGTGCTTGGGTTTCAATTGTACAATGATTAAGCCCCCATCCCTCCACCAGTGCCCATTTTCCACCACCACAGGTCCCAGTATCCCTCCCACAACCCATCCCCCCATTCCACCCTGCCTCTGTGTTGCTATTTTAAATTTTGTTTCCCTGGCTACTCGAGAGATTGAACATATACTTTTTAAATTTACAATGTAAATAGCACTTATTATATGACACGCACAGTTCTTAACACTTTATATGAATTTCCTCATGTATACTCCATTGCTGTAGAAACTGTATTATACACATCAGAAACTAAGGCAGATAGCATTTTTTTCTGCTGAGGGTCACATAACTAGTTGGTTTAGGAATTTGAATGCAGGCAATCTGGCACTCAGACTGCATAGCTATTTTGAGCCATTGAAATTTGCTATTCTATATCTATCCTTAATTTGAAAAGATATTAGGAAACTGAGATAGTTGTGCAAAATGTTCTTATTAGTTATTAAGAGTAAAAATTGTTTTCTGTCAAACTTAAGAGAAATCAGGATGTCAGATTCATCTTTGAGAAACAGCAGAAGTTTATAGTGAGAAAAATCATCTCAGAAAAATTGTTTGAGAAAATTCTAGTTAATTTTAGTGAAACTAGTAGTTGCCCAAGCTAGAAATGGAGGTTTCAATCTCACAAATACAACTAAGTCACTGAACAGAGTAAGCTGCTAAAAAGTCTGATCTATATAAAAATTAGAAATAACTTTCTAGGCTGGAATAAATTGTTAATTTTAATATACCAATTATAATCGACTTTCAACCACATTCATAAGATAATCTATATTAATGAAAATGTATAAAGTTTATTCAAATACAAGTTAAAAAAATACTGGCTTCAGTCATCATTGATCAATCTTTTCCCCAAACCTTCAGTTTCTTTTTTCTTATTTAGTAGATATACATCCTGTGAGAAGGAAGAGAAGAAAATGGTAGTGGCCTGGGATGTACAAAAGGCCAGGTTGCACAATATTTGACTTTACACAAAAGCGTAAAAGAAAAAAAATTTTAAAGGCCAGAATATTGAGAGGAAACAGAGTCTTGAAGGAGAATCCCAAATATCTATCAGATCTGTAGATGCCTTGTCATGAAAAAGAGTTTAAGAACTCTTTAAACATCTAATATTTAAAAAGCAGTGGAAAAATTATTTCCAACATTGCAATGTATAGCATTTTTAGATAATTATAAAATACAGCCTTATAAAATAGCCATATACTTTGCACTAAGAAAAATCTTAAACATGATATTGATTCCACTACCAAATTTAAAACTCCTGATGGAGCTGAATAAAGAGTTCAATGTTTTGGATGCCCAGGTTGATCCCTGCATGACATGGTCTCATTCCCTACCCCCAAACATCAAGAAGAGTGAACTGAACTCAGGGCCAAGAGCAGCTTTTCAGCACCGTTGTGCTTAGCCCCTAAGCCAAAAGAGACAATAAAAACTCAACTCTTGTTGAAGGATTTAAAAGACCACAAGAGATAATGCCTGCTGGGTACCAGCCTCTATTATTTTTTTAGATCACAGTTTTAATATACAACTGGGACTTAAAGACACATTTTTAGAACAAAACAGAAAGAGAAAAAAAAAGTCTTCTAAATTTAAAGAAATTGACAAAACTTTAGTTGTACTCTAGCTTTTAAAACTCTAGCTTTTAAAATTCTGATAATCTTTGCCCCCTAGACAAAACATTTTCTCTCCTCTAGACAACAGAGCCTACTTTCTTGTCAGATTAGGCACTGCAAAACTGGGTGCTATCTACACAGTCACACTATTCTGAGTCCCCACAAGTCAGGACTGTATCCGGTCCACACCCTAAAGAAGCCCTGGTGGTGCTTGCCATCATTTTTGGGCAAATACCTTCATGAAATTCTGTTTTGAAAAAGCATTTGTTCCTGTTTTTGTTTTCCTCACTTACCTTGTGTTTTGTCTCATCTTCATGACTGCTGACAGTGGCTTTGACTTTAGGCTAACTCAAAAGAGAAAGCAGTGGGCAGTGGTTAAGGAGGCGAGTTTCTGCAAAGCAGACAGCTTGAACGCAAGACACTGTCAGAGCATGCTAAATTAAGGTCGGCCTCTGATTATGAAAATTAACAAGTCTATGATAGTACAAGACTAGGTAGCTACATATTTCCACTATGTCCATATATGAAACAGTAAAAAATGTTCCCCAAAAGGAGAGAGAGAACAGAGGGGAATGCCCTGCCACAGAGGCAGGGTGGGATGGGGCAGATGGGAGTTGGGAGGGATACTGGGATCCGTGGTGGTGGGAAATGGGCACTGGTGGAGGGATGGGTATTTGATCATTGTATAATTGAAACCCTAGCACAAAAATGTGTAAGTCTGCAACTGTACCTCATGATGTCTCACTATTAAAAATTTTTTAATAAAAAAAAAATGTTGTATGCTCCTGGGTTTCTTTAAATTCAGAACCCTGCTTTAAAAAAATTGACTTTCTAAAAAGGCTTTTATAAAAGACTATATATTTTTAAATTTTTTTAATTGAATCACCTTGAGATACAGTTACAAATCTTCCATGATTGACTTTCAGTCATACAATGATCGAACACCCATCTCTCCACCAATGAACATTTTCTACCACCAATGTCCCCCAAATCCCTACCCCTCCCAACCTCCCCCCTTCCTCTATGGCAGACAATTGCCCTCTTTCTCTCTCTACATTATGGTTAGCAATACAGATTCTGAGAGGCCATCATGTATGGTCCTTTATCTACTTTCAGCACACATCTCCCATCCTGAATGATCCCTTCAACCATCATTGACTTAGTGATCCCTTCTCTCTCCCAGCTGCCTTCTCTCCCAGCTCATAAGGCAGGCTTCCACCCATGGACTAATCTTCCTGGCCCTTGCATCTACTGTTCTTGGGTGTTAGTCTCATATTATGATATTTTATATTCCAAAAATGAGTGCAGTTATTCTATGTTTGTCCCTCTCTTTCTGACTCATTTCACTCAGCATGATACTCTTCATGTCCATCCACTTATAAGCAAATTTCACGACTTCATTTTTTCCTAACAGTTGCATAGTATTCCATTGTGTAGATGTACCAAAGTTTCTTTAACCAGTAATCTGTTCTCAGGCACTCAGGTTGTTTCCAGATTCTGGCTATTGTAAACAGAGCTACAATGAACAAACAGGTGCATATGTCAATTCTACTGTGTTTTTTTTGCACCCCTGGATATATTCCCAGAAGTGGTATTGCTGGGTCATATGGAAGCTAAAATTCTAGTTTTTTGAGGATTGCCCTATTGTTTTCCAGAAGGATTGGACCAGTTGGCATTCTCACCAAGAATGAAAGAGAGTCCCATTATCCTCATATCCAAGACAGTACTGGTTGTTTTTGCTCTTTTTGATGTGTGCCAGTCTCTGTAGTATAAGATGATATCTCATTGTTGTTGGTTTGATTTGCATCTCCCTGATAAACAATGATGCAGAGCATTTTTTCATGTGCCTTTTGGCCATTTGTATCTCTTTTTGAGGAAGTTTCTGTTCATTTATTCTCTCCATTTTGGTATGGGGTTGGAGTTTTTTTCTTGTACAGTTTATATTACATACTATATTTAAAAAAATTTATTAGTGAAACACTTTGAGATACAGTTGTAGACTTACAAATTTTTGTGCTTGGGTTTCAATTATACAATGATCGAGTACCCATCCCTCCACCAGTGCCCATTTTCCACCACCACTTATCCCAGTAACCCTCCCACCCCCCCAACCCCCCCATCCCACCCTGGCTCTGTTGCAGGGCATTCCCTTTTGTTCTCTCTCTCCTTTTGAGTGCTGTGGTTTGCAGAAGAGGCATTGAGAGGCAATCATGTTTGGTCTATAGTCTACTTTCAGCATGCTTCTCCCATCTTGGGAGGATCCTCCCAACACCCTTTATTTGGTGCTCCCTTTTCTATCTGAGCTCCCTTTTCCCCTAGCATGTGCAGCTGGCGTCCAAGCCATGGAGTAAACCTCCTGATACTTATCTCGGCTATTCTTAGGTGTTAGTCTCCTATTTTATCACTTTATGTTCCCCAAATGAATCAATCTTTCTATGTCTGTCTCTTTCTTTGACTCATTTTGCTTAGCATGATACTTTCCATGTAGTACCACTTGTACATACTATATTTTGAAGAAAAGGAAATGTTCTTCATTAAGGATAAACTAATGAAGAATCATTACATGCTTCCTTTATTACAGAGTTATTGCATCTTAGAAGTACCTTCATAAAAGTGAAAACTTTGTAGTTCTTTGAATTCCTCATGGAATACCACATTATATTTCCCAGAATTTGAAGGTGTTTCTATATGTCATATTCTTGCTTAATCACTTATTTATTTATCCATTTGTTCAGTATTGAACATCTTTATTCCCTGATGATATACCACAGATAAGACTTTCTCTCTCTCTCTCTCTCTCTCTCTCTCTCTCTCTCTCTCTCTCTCTCTCTCTCTTAGTTAGACTGATGAGTGTTGCAC
Organism: Sorex fumeus; assembly: GCF_029834395.1. Taxonomy (NCBI): domain Eukaryota; kingdom Metazoa; phylum Chordata; class Mammalia; order Eulipotyphla; family Soricidae; genus Sorex; species Sorex fumeus. The sequence goes on along the minus strand of NW_026606066.1, from coordinate 34,437,757 downwards.
AGAATATTATGAATTTTGACCATACCTCAGGAACAAGTGCTGCAGGGGAGATGGGGTAGGAGAAAAACTGATCCAAGGAGAAGAGGTGCTAGGGGCGTGGCCACACTCAGCAGTACTCAGGGGGATCATGTGGTATCAGACTTTGCCAAATCAAGAAAACTTTGACAATTACTCTGGCAATTATTCTGGCTGTACCTGTTGACAATTCCTTTAATAACTAGAGTCATTTTTATTTGGGTTCCCCAAAATAGTATTCACTGGATCTCCTTTTTTTGGGCTTATTTATGAACAATTCTCTCACCTCACGCAGAGCTGGTGATACTTGTGCTCAGCTGACACTTGTGCAAAGGAGGTGAAAGGTCCTAGGTTCAAACCCAGGCACTGAAAAAAAATAAAAAATTAAAAGCCAGGTGGGAGGTAAGGAAAGAGCTCCACTAACACAAAAGAGAGAAGCAGAGCATCATTTCTCCGTTCTTCACTCTTGGAGACATGTGACACGTGGCTGATGGTAGAATGGGGATAAAAATGAGTCTAGGAAGTGGTTTTAAAAATCTCATGCCATTTCAACCCTTAAAAATGCTTTTCTAGACATGTACTCCTCTGAACTTTTACTTCCTCCTTCTGAGTTCACCAGACATGCTGCCAATCATACCTACCTTCTTTTGGTTTTTTTTTTTTTAAACCCTTTGCTGATACTCCTCTTTTCTGCATCTATGTTGTTATGTTCTTTTCATCAAGATGGTTCAAGAGACTATGAGATGGATGAAACTTTGAAAAATATAAAGTTAAAGTACCCGTGTTCACACATAAAGAAATAATAAACAGGAAAAGTCTAGCTTCTAGTGCCAAACCACACTTCTAGTGTGTAGAGGAAATGATTCTCTGTCACCTGACAACCGTCCTCTCCTCTCAGCGCCCACTTCCAGGGTAATTCTGTAGAAGCAGGTTGTCATCCTTCAACTGGCACTTGTTTGTAGATATCTATGACTTGATGGAGGAATAACATGTCAAAACTGACCTCAGTCCTCTCTTTAACCCTTTCCAACAAATAATTGGTGTTGAGTCATTTTCACCCCATAGATTGTGCTTTAATACTATTTTCAGTCAATTAAACAAATACTTGAATTTTCATTCTTGGTTTCTCTCTGTCCTTTTATGAATGAATCTATCTTAATTCACTACAGAATGTTTTTTCCTTCCTTTGGATTCAAGACACATTTCAGCTGAACTATTTGTTTTGGTAGACTACATTTATTTTTTTTCTTTTAATTAAACTCTTAATTTGTTGAGTTATTCCTGTGTGTCTTTTCTTCTTTCCTAGAAAATAACATTGCATTTATATTATTATCAATGAGGACTTTAATCACTGCGCAGTATAGAAATTTAAGCAATATTTTCACAAAAAATAGACAATGTTAAAAGAAAGGATGAATGAATGAAAGGGTGGTTTTCAAAGAAGATAAATAGGGCCTTCACATACCCTCAAAATCTTAACATATTACAAATTCCACATCAGCAAGAAAAATAGAGCAGATAGAAGTATGGAAGTCTTTGGTCTAATCAGTGTTTGTGAATTAGATAAAGGGGAAATATGATTTATTCAACTATTGGGGATACGCTGAACCCAAAGATCTGACATTCTCTAAAGTTCCATTAAACCCCTAACTTCTTTTTCTATTTCAACCCATTTACCAGTATTTTTAAAACTGTATGTTCCAGGGCTATAGCTTCAAACCTTCTCAGACTGCTCCTACCACTAAAATTCTAGATCATTCATCACTAGGACATTGACTCTTCTGTACGATAATCATAGTTTTCATCCCAGAGTTTTAACAGTTTTTACTGTATTTATTTGTTTGCTTTGATTCTTTATATTTCACATATAAGTGAAGCCACAGTCATATTGTGGTTCATAAATTTGAAGAGTCATATTCCATATTCACAAGTGCAATTTGAACACTTAGATTTGTAGTTTTTTTCTAGAAACACACTGAAATATAAGTAAATAATGCTGTCCTTTAGCCCTTTTCTTGAATTTATATCTTATTTATGACAAATATAAAAGGGGTATAGTTTAACCTATGAGCTTCTTTCCTACTTAGATGCTAGTTCCAACGAGCAGGGAGTAATCGTGTAGCTGTCCATCCTTAAATATTTCTACTCAAAACTAACCTGTGCACATTGGATTATAAATATTTCTGTCCTCTCTATTTCTGACGGCCTGATAAGACATAGTGTCAAATATCAAGTAGAGTAAAGCACAGAGTGCTTGCCAATCAGAGTGACTATCAGATCTGTGGATGTTAACATTTCTTGCCATTTTTGTTAGGAATTAAATCATGGTTACCACTGAGCAGTAATTGGCTATGGAAACCTAGTAGGTCATCAGTTTATGCTCCACCCTCCAGACAAGTGGCAGGTGGAGCAGCGCTAACTCCTGCTAATACCACGAGCTGCAGGCCCTGGCCAGTGGATGAGAGTTTATAGGGTTTTGTTTTTTTTTTTAATTCACCAGGCCATATGCTGCCAGGCTCTCATGCAAATAGATGAAATTACAAATAATAAAAAAGAACCAACTGTTTTAGCGGTTGGCTATTTTCTGTCACCATTGCCATCTATGTGAGAGGCCAGTTAATGAAAGAGGAGTCTTGGACTCCCAGTGATATCAACCTAAAGGGAAAGATACTTCAAAATCCAAGCTTCATTCAAGCCATGTTAAACCCCTGCCCTAGGGTAACTCAGCGCCAATGTCTATTTGGCTGAGAAGCAGGGGAGCCTGGCCTTCCAGCTGGCCTAGAGATTGGGCAAGCGTCTCTAATGCTCCCTGCAGCTGAGCCCCATTGTCCACTGATGTGAGAAGAGAGAAAAGGTTAAGTTTCATTTAGGTTGGGTTAAGTTGGGGCTCATGGATTTATCAGATTCAGACACACTTAGGATAAGCAGCTTTAGAAATAGAAAAGATTAGTCACTGCAACTTTCTGTTTTAAAATTACAAAAAAATTAGCATTTGTGTTCTGTTTGGAAATTCCTAACTTTTTAAGTACCAAGACTGTAAGAAATCATCTTCAAGCAGATCCCAAACTCTTAGTATAAAATACTTACATTTAAAATTAAAATGTTGCTAAACTTTTGTATAATTTCTGCTATTTCTGTATTCATAATTATTACCAAGTTTCCAATCTGTACAAATGCAGAATTTCACACCCTCGATAGTATTCACACATTCACTTCCCATTTCCAGGCAGTAAAACCCCAATCCAAAACTGAAGTAGAGAGATTCTGAATTCATATCTATATATGCATGTTTAAAATAATTCCATTTTAGAACTGTTGTGCTAACGTTCATTTGCACCTCTACCAGGTCACTTTGAAGCCATAATTTGCACCTTTTAAAAAGACTATTCAAAAACAGTTGTACTCAATTAATATGTAATGTGGTGCAGTTCAAGAATTGTCAAAATAAAAGTACCATGCAAATGTACACGCATGCATGTGCAAGAGTAGCAGAAGTTTGTGTTGAGAGGGTCTTCTCAACTCCTGCTCTGCACAAAGGACATACTGAGGAAGCTTTTGCCCATAGTGACCAGAGAACAACAAATGCCTATGGAATATCACACACAACTTATTTTCTTTCAGATTTTCCTACCACGTAACCAAAAGTGGTGTTCTCTCGTATGTCTTTCTATCTTCTGACTAATTTTCTATCTAAATCAAGAGGAGCACACTCTACTGTCAGGAATGGTTCCCAGATCCACTGCCAGAGATAAGGCACAGGAAGTGAGAGGGCAAATGAGGAGAAAGGTTTGTCTCCCACAAACTGTAACAAATAGGCTCTATTAGAATTTAAAAGCTAAAAATTATTAGCTCACAGATGAAATTAACATTGTTGGAAAACTATTTCTATTAGATTGAATAGAAATAACAAGGGCAGTGGAAGATACTGCCCTTTGGTTTAAAAGGAAATAATTAGAGTGGTATGAGGGCAAAATAGATTCTATTGTCCATGATATTTATGCTCCTGTATTTCAATTTTTAAATGGTTTATTTCACTGGGAATCAAAGCTGCATAATGTCCTACAAAGAAAAATTGTCCTAACTAATTTAAAAGTGAGACAATAGCAACCATATTGACCTTAATTTGAAGGAAAGCAAGAATTAATTCAGCCAACTAAGAAAGGATAAACGACAAGATTGTTTTAACATTTACATGTGATGAGACATGAGCCATGGAGGAACAGATGATGTTCTATTATTTCAGTAGCAAATTTCAAGATGTATTAGTTTTCTTTTTTTTTTGCCTTTGTGGGTCACACCCAGCAATGCTCAGGGGTCACTCCTGGCTCTGCACTCAGGAATTACTCCTGGCGGTGCTTGGGGGACCATATGGGATGCCAGGGATCGAACCTGGGTCAGCCACGTGCAAGGCAAACGCCCTACCTGCTGTGCTATTGTTCTGGCCCAAGATGTATTAGTTTTCACAATGAATGGTAAACTTACAATATTCATTTATTGATGGGAAAATTTCTCTTTCATAAAAACCCATACCTAAAGCAGGCATGATTATTTATATGAAGCAAAACATACCTGGACATTACTATGTGCACAAGTGTAGTTAAGCACAGACTTTAAGTATTAAAGAAAAACAGGAAAATATTTCAATTTTAAAAAATCATGCACAGTGGTTGGGAAATAGTATAGTAGGTAGGTCGTATGCCTAGCATGTGCCCAGTCTGAGTTATACTTCTGGAATCACATGATTCCCCAAGCATCAACAGATGTAGTCCTGGAAGTCTCCAAGTTTACCAGGTGTACCCAGCAATGCCAGAGTGACTCCGTTACCACAGGTCACAAGCAGCGTTGCAGCACTGGGCCCTTGCATGGAACCACTGGTCTGTCAGTCCAAGAATCACTGGTGGAGCCTTGTGCCTCGTTGGCACTCCTTGGAACGCAACTTAAAACAAAAACAAAACAAAGCAAACAAAAACTCTCTACATAAAGTAAAAAGGCCATAAATAAAACAGCTATAGAGAGTTCTCGCATATAAAATGTAAACTCTTAATCATATTCTCCAGTGATTGAATTAAACAGTTTCAACCACAGGTCTGACCCACCAAGCTTCTATTTTCAACAATAAGGAAAATCCACATTGGAAACAGATCAGAATTTATTCATTCACATATTTATTCAACTCATTTGAGGTCATAACCGGTGATGCTCAGGGATTACTCAGGAATTATTCTTGGTAGTACTCTGGGACCATATGGGACGACTGGGATTAAATCCAGGTCAACTACATGCAAGGCCAAAGCCTTGCCTCCTGTACTATGGCTCCAGCCCTCATAACTATTGTTTAATAGACTCTCTGGTATGTGGTAGGCACTGAGTTTTCTAGGCACCAGGTACTATCACTTAGCAAGAGAGTCACTAGCCTCATGCAGAGTTAAGATCTAAATAGGAAAATAAATAAACAAGATCTTTAGAGGTTGTAGTAAGAGCTATAAAGAAAATGAAAAGGTAAAATAACCAGAATGACTGGCTGAGGAGAACTATTTTAGACGTCCAAAGATTTTTTTTGTATGAAAAGTATATCATTTGTTAATTATATACTCAAAGACACACACAGAGACCAGATATTTCTAGAACTAAAAAAAGGCTATAGGGACCCTTCAATGTTTTTTCCCTCATTTTGCACAATAAAACCAAAGTTTAACTGGCTTAAGTAGTTAACTCAGTCTCCCATAACTGATTAATTAACCTGCAGTATTAAAGAGTAAAGAGAAAAGCTTGTTGGTATACATTAGTTTTCTAATTATTCAGTATTTATAAGATATACATCAAATGGCATAACTAGATCTGGTTATCAATCTAGTTTCAACAGAAGAAACGATGCAAATAAAGATCTTTGAATTAGATTGTTTCATAACTTATATATGGGTGTAGATCTTAATATGTGACATCAAATTTATACTTTATTACTTTATATAATTATTTCTACTTATAGGATAATTTAAGATTGTATTCCTTGAATACTAAATATAAAAGATTCACAGAAAAGTTTTGTTGAACTTTGTAAGAAAGATTATCTAAATACTGAAGATATTTACATATGAATCAGATGTTGCAGTTTAACATCTACACAATGGAATACTATGCAGCTGTCAGGAGAGATGAAGTCATGAACTTTGCCTATAAATGGATAGACATGGAGAGTATCAAGATAAGTGAAATGAGTCAGAAAGAGAGGAACAGACATAGAAGGACTGTATTCATTTGTGGAGTATAAAACAACATAACATGAGGCTGACACCTAAGGATAGTTGATACATGGGACAGATAGATTGCTCCATAGCTGGAAACCTGCCTTATGAGCAAAGGGGAGAAGGCAGCTGGAATAGAGAAGGGATCACTAAGAAAATGGGATGGGAGATGAGTGCAGGAAGTAGATAAAGGACCAAACATGATAACCTCTCAGGGTCCGTATTGCAAACTATAATGCCCGAAAGTAGAGAGAGATTATGGGGAATCATGTCTGCCATGGAGGCAGGGGGAGGGTGGGAATAGGGGGTCACCGTCACTGTCACTGTCCTCCTGTTGTTCATTGATTTGCTCAGAAACGTGTCCGTTGTGACAATTGTTACTGTGTTTGGCACATCGAATATGTCATGGGTAGCTTTCCAGGCTTTGCCATGCAGGCGAGATACTCTCGGTAGCTTGCCGGACTCCCCGAGAGGGGTTGAGGAATCGAACTCAGGTTGGCCATGTTGGCTGCTTGCAAGGCAAATGCCTTACCCCCTGTGCTATCGCTCCAGCCGGGGGAAGGGGAGATATACTGGGAGTATTCATGGTGGGGAATGTGCACTGGTGGAAGGATGGGTGTTTGATCATTGTGTGATTGCAACCCAAACATGAAAGCTTGTAACTATCTCACGGTGATTCAATGAAATTAAAAAAAAATACTGCAGTTTATTTAATAATAAAAGCAACAAGAGAGAAATGAAGTCTATCAATTATCTATTAAGAATTTCTTATATTTGAGTCAAAGAGCTAGTATAGTGGATAAGGAACTTGACTTGCATGCAGCCAATCTGGGTTGTCACTACCAGAAGTAATTGAGCAGAGCCAAGAGTAATCCCTGAGCATCACTGTGTGTAACCTAAAAACAAAAACAAAAAACTAACAAAAGAATCATTTTTGTTTTGTTTTGTTTTGGCTAAGCCACACACTGCAATGCTCAGCGTTAACTCCTAGATCTCTGCTCAGGTGACCATATTCAGTGCCAGGGATCAAATCATGGTCAGCGACCTTACCTTCTGTACTATCTCTTCATCACTCTATCAAATGCTTTATTATTATAATCTAATTTGATTCTTAAAGATGTACTAATGGTATAAGTAAAATGGGTATTATTATAATCTTCTCCTATTTCTTTTTGGAATACAACCAGCAATAGTACTAAGGGGTTATTTTTGGCACTTGACTCAGGAATTATTCCTGGCAGTGCTCAGGGTCCACATAGGATGCTGAGGATTGAACTTGGGTCAGCTGTGTGCAAGACTAGTGTCCTACCCATTGGACCATAGTTCCAACCGCTGTATTCTCTAAGACGTGATAAACTGAGATTCCAGGCAGGCATTTGACTTGCCCAAGATCACACAGCTAGAAACTATCAAAGATCTGTCAAACTTCTGATTTTAACCTTAACTAGAACTAGAACACTTAACCCCTCACAAACATGATTTGCCAACAAATTGGGAATCTAGCACAGTTCTAACATCTAAGGCAGAAAAAGAGACAAAGTTTTTGTTCTTTAGCAGCTCTAGTGTAAGTGTGTATATGTAAGCATGCGCATACACACACACACACACACACACACACACACACACACACACACCGCTTGGAGAATGAAAGATCCAATCACTCTCCATAGTCAGGTCTTTCTCTACAACATCTCTTAACACATTTCCTCTTCAAATGCCCCATTAATAAATACTTAGACATAAAGGTATTAATTGTTTCCAGTGCAGAAACACTGTCTGCTTAGCTTATCTTCTTGGGCATACAAAAGAACACACCAACTATGTGCATGTGAATAATTATAGCAGACTAATTTCTTTCCACCATTAACTTAAATGCAGTATATTTAAACTATAATGGACAGAGGCAGCATGAGCTAAGGAACTGCCCCAGGCTTCAAAATGGTTTCATCAACTAGGATATTTGTCCCACCAGGGTAAAGAAATTCACCATAGAAAGATCAATTATGCTGTCATCTTGTGGCCAACACTGCTGTTATGTGCGCCCAGCTCAGTACAACATTCTTAACTGCAGATGAGCGAGCCATTGGGATTGCCAATTGCTCTCTCGGCGAGTTGCAAATAAAGCTTTAAAATAGCCCATTACATCAGGTGATTTGGAGGCATTACGCGATCACAACTTCTAGAACAAGCATAGATAATTAATAAAGCTGACAAGCCCATTATTTTTACACTCAAGTGCATCACATTAAATTAACAGACAGAGGCCACATGATGGGTGACATTTTTCCTCCTGATAATCAGTTCTGCAGTGCCACTTTTGCTACTGCATTTTCTTTCTCATGAAAATGTTGTTGGGCTCCAACAACCAATCACCATGCAGCCATTCTATCAGCATCCGGTTTTTTGTTTCTGATTTATTTTTTCTCATCTGGGAAAACTATTCTGAGTTATTCTCACTGATGGGGCTCTAAACATGATAGAAAAGCATTAGCCTGAAGGATAACATGTTATTTGAGCCAAAGGATGTCCATTGTAGATAAGAAAAAATACTATAATATTGTGTATATTATAAAAAGTAAAAATTTTATACTTGACTTCTTATTTCAGAAATGGTATTTGTTAATCTTAATGAATTATCACTTAAAATGTAGGGCTTCTTTGAGGCCAGAGAGATAGTACAGCATGTACACTTGTATAGGATGCAGTCAAGCCAACCTGTATTTCAATCCCTGTCACTATAGAAGATCTCGCAGTACAACCAGGACTTGCCCCTGTGCACAGAGCCCAGAGTAAGCCTTGAACACCACTGATTGAGGCCCCAAACTCCACCCTCCCAAATGTAACCCTTCTTTAGGGAAGAAAACATTCTTCCCTAAGCTTGCCTTTCTAATTACATGATGTGGGGCTGGAGAGATAGCACAGCGAGTAGGGCATTTGCCTTGCATGCGGCCGACCCGGGTTCGATTCCCAGCATCCCATATGGTCCTCTGAGCACCGCCAGGAGTAACTCCTGAGTGCAGAGCCAGGAGTAACCCCTGTGCATCGCCAGGTGTGACCCAAAAAGCAAAAAAAAAAAAATGCTGTTTCCTAATTACATGATGTGTTATTTCCTAAATTCTCATTTTAATATATTAAAAATAATCAAACAGAACTTCTATTAACAGTCATGATACAAATAGTGCCTTCAGTACTTAGTGTGGCTTTCATTATAGAAATAATCATTGGAAAGTGATTGCTAAAATTTAGTAACTAGAAGCATTATGTCTGATTTGCAGAACAACAAAACATATTTTAGATAAACACATTGGAGCATATATATTCAAATGTTTACTGCTGTCACATTCTCTTTGGAAGGAATTATAAAAACAATGCTGCTGCTATTTGGAACTAAAGGAAGCATTTCAATATATTGAGATAAAGTTGTTCTTTCTTCATAAGTACACAACACTTTTATTCTTCCCTTCCTTTTTTCTTCCTTTCACCCCTCTTTTGACCTAAGAGAGCTGACTAGAGATTGACCTCCCTTGTTAAATTATCATGAATTACTCAAAATGACTGTCACAAGGAAAATTTACAGTCTACACTAGAATATTGAAGACTTGTCACAAGAGAAATGTTAACCTGCCACATAAGAATTATTTAGAGTCAATTTACCTCTAGGACTCAAGTCATGAGTTAAAAAATCTGTACATTCGCTAATATTTAAAACTACTCAATCCTGGTAAGGCAAAGGCAAGATGGTGTCACTGGGTAAGGTAAAGAAAGTCTTTCTCTGGTTCTGCGGTAGTATTCTGTACTCCGATTGTGCTCCATAAAATAAAATAAAATAAAATAACTTCCCTCAAAAAACCCTACTAATTATAAGGCACATTTCTGTGGCTGTGTAAAAACAATCCATTCCCAAACACAGCATCTAAATCACACACACAATATATATATATATTTTTAAATGCTATTCCAAATTATTATATTAAATAATCTGATTCTAGTAGGGAAAAAGCAACTCATGAACCCTATTTCCAGATAGTAAACTTGTGTAAACACACAAAAAATAAAAAGGTCGGCGGTCAGGCCGCTTCCCCACTCCAGGGAGGTCGATGGCAATGGTCAGGCGAAGGAAGGAGGCCAAGCTGGTTGGTCTTAGCAGCCGTTTATTACATGGAAGAGATGTATGTCACGGAGGCCTCAGGAATCCTCAAGCACGTGCGCCTTTGTTCTCTCAGCTTCTGTCCTCAGCCCCATCTTCCCAGGTTCTCTGATGCACGTGTCCCCCCCAGAGAGCCCTGAAATCTCCCTTATATAGATCATAGTACCTCTAAAGGGCGCAATATAGTGATGTCATCAAAAAGAGTTACAGAAAGAACATTGAGGCGGCAAACATACATTGTTTCTTTACATCTGCAGGCCAGTAATCCTGGCCTCACCTTTTTACAAGCCACAAGCACTTAGATTAGCACAACAAAGACCAGTCTGCTAGAGCTTGGAATCTACATCTCCAAAATCAGCCAGCCTGGAGCCAGGCATCTACATCCCAAAGACCAGGCCTGGCTTAGCACCTGGGATCTGAATACCTAAGGCCAGCAAGGTTCCTTTGAGATAAAAGAAACTACCTCAATATACTGAAATCATTTACTGAAGACAGTGTGAAGGGGAGAAAGCAGTCTCATCCAAGCTAGTCAGGACACTGCTTCTAGTACGTGTTTCTCCTCTCCTTGTCCAACCAACATATAAGCATACATAAATAGCATTGAGTATGTTTACATTGTGTTCACTGCATTCTGTATGACTTGTTGTGCTCTCATACAGAATGCTCTCAAACACTGCTCTTAGCTCTGTTTCTCATTGATTCAGTCTGTCACTTATTGGGAGCTGCGGGCATCTCCCTGTCAGCTCAAGTTTGTGTGCAGATAAGTCATGTGTGTAAAACACATGGAATGCCACAGTAGCAGATGCCTATAAAATATGGGAGATGGGTGTCATTTTAATACATCTCAGAAAAGAAAATAATTTTCTGAAACTGTATTTAGAATATGAAGAAGAAAGACAAACACAGGATGATCTCACTTATCTGTGGTATATAGAATACTGGATGAGGAAATGTATTATAGTAAAGGAGGGATGCCTAGATCACTCTTGACTCGAGTGTTAGAGAAGGATTGAAAAGGAAAGAAATCAAAGGTGGAGGAAAGAGAATGGGAAGTAATGGGTGAACAGGGGTCAGGACTTCAGTAATACATTGGTGATAAGGGTGAGTGGTTTAGCCACATATCCAAAACACAAACTCAACACTAAAAATATGAGATCTAAGCTGAAACCACTGGAACTTTGCAATTCCCTGTCAAGTTGACAGGTGGGGATGGGGTAGGGGGTCGGGATGTGGAGGGAATATGGGAACACTGGTGGAGGAAAATTGACACTGGTGGTGGGATTGGTGTTGAAGTATTATATTTCTATAGCTCAATTATCAATAACTTTTGTAAATTACAGTTCTTCAAATAAAAATTTTACTAAAAAAATCTGATAAACAACTCTAAGATTTTTTGTGACTGTCATGAGGTTGAGCTACATGGCATTACACCCTTAGAATTTTCCAAATCCGAGAATGGAAGTTTTTGGGTATAGAGTGGAAAGATATCACAAAAGAGAAGAAAGTGTTGGACACAGAGTCATTAAAAGAAATTATTTGAAAAAGTCACCAGTTCCTCATTACTACCTTTATTGACTTTTGACATATCAGTGTTAACTTCCTTGTATGTAAAAGACTGAAAATGAAATAAAATAAAAAACTGGGCATAACAGAAAGAAAGATGGAATCAGATAAAATTACCAAAGACAAAATTAATTTTCTCACTCTTGAGTAGGGCATCACTTCATCGTAGTCATAATTCTGTTTTGATGAAGATAAAAACAGTCATTCCTTCTAAATGACATTATTATTTATTTTAAGGCAAGATTTACCAGTTAAATTTTTCTCATGTCTAAGGCTTAGATAGATAAAAATTAAGTAAGCAATAAAAAATGTAATCATCTCTGAAAATAATAATGGTTGTCTCCATATGTTTTGTATGAGGCCCACCTACAGAAGCTGTGCCCTACTTGCAACACTCCATCCTTACCTCTAGAGTTTAGAAACAGTCATATTTCTTCCTCATCTTTGAATTTTATATTCTATATCTTCTATAACTCTCTGTGGGTCAATGACCAATTACCTGTTTCTTGTCTATCATTTCTTGAAGAGCTAAACTTTTTTTGGGGGGGAGAAGACCTCACCCAGCAGTGCTCATGGCTTATCCCTGGCTCTGCACTCAGAAATCACTCCTGATGATGCTCAGTGGACTGTATGAGATGCTGGAGATCTAGCCCATGTTGTCTAAGTGCAAAGCAAGTGCCTTACATGCTGTACTATCTCTTTGTTCCCTAAAGAAATAGTCTTAACTAGCTTCTAAAACTTTAGATCCTGAATCAGAATTTAGATCATAACTACTCAGCACTGCTATAAACTATTATTCTTCTCTCCACCCAAATTCACATTCTAATTTCCTATGTAATGGTATTTGGAATTGGAGTCCTGGTGTGTGGTTTGACCATGATGGTGAATAGGTTTGGTGCTCTCACAAAAATAAAAAAGACCCCAAAGAGCTCCCTTGTGCCTTCTGCCATAAAAATTACAGCAAGTCAACAGTGAGGCATAAAGTAGAAGTTGGCTCTCCTCAAGTCTGATATGACTTTCATCGGACAGTGCCAGTAACCAGAAGTCTAAGAAACTAAGCTCTGTAATTTGTAAGTCACTCTTTCTAAATGTTCTTTTCTGGCAGTTCAAACAGACTCAAACACTTTGAGCTGCCCAAATTTGCCTTTCTTTTAATAAAGCTTGGTGACTCCTACAATTTTTGCTATTATTTTGTTTGGGGGACACATCTGGCAGTGCTCAGGGTTTTCTCCCAGATCTGCACTGAGGATTACTCTTGGTGGTGCTCAGGGAACCATATGGAGTGCCATGCCAGAGAATGAACCTGGGATTGAACCATCTCTCCAATCCCAGCTCCTACATTTTTACGCTTTTCTCAAAACATTCCACAGTGCTTTTCAAACTTAATCGAATCATTTGGACATCATGTTATAAAGCAAATTCTGAATCAGTAGATCTGATAGAGCCTGTGGATATGGCTGTTGAACAAGCTCTTACCATCCCATTAGTTGCCTGACCCAATGTGAATAACACAGTTCGGGCCTAGAAGTAGCTCTGCATGTCTAAGTTCATAAAGGGCAGGGGAGGCATCATACATAATTTATCTTTGTAATTTTCTTGAATCACAGAATGTCTGACAAACCACACAGTATTTGTTAAATAAGTTACTGAATTAATGTATAAATGGGTACTTAGAAAATTGTGCTTAGATCAGAACCTTTTATAGTCACATTTTTCTTGGAAATTTTGTTGAATCAAAGTATATGTTCCCTTTTTTTTTTCATCTTCATAGGGTAATCTATGCTCTTTGTGTCACTGAAAATAGGCACTTAAAATACATACTGACTAAACAGTGATTTGAAGAAAAGCATTGATTGAATAAGTAACCAGAAAATGAGGGCCATCAGGTTTAACCTACATATAATGTGCCCAGTATGTAAAGGTCATTTGACAAACTGGCCACTCTTATTGACAGGAAAGCTGCAAGTTCATCAAAAGACAGATTGACCATAAAAATGTGAAAAGAAGCAGCAAGGTGAAAAGAAAACAAAACTTACCTTGTACACCCACTATCTAATGAGAAAAGTGCTTCAGTTAGTTAAAATGCCAAACCAGTGGTTGATATGTTTGGGAATAAAACCAAGATTATTACACAGGTAGGCAGATGGTGCATTTTTTTTCTTAATTCAAAGCTTCACTTTTGTAAATAACAATGAAAATTGAACAACTGGCATATCTCAGGCTTTGCAGACTATGTTAAGGGTTTTCAGAAGCAAGTTTCCTCAACAATTTCTGCCTTCGGAATACTTAACTGTATGCTGACTTGCTGTGGTATTTATTCAATATTTCCGATTTCTGTGTTTCTTCTCAACTGGGGTGCAAGCATCCAAAAGGGGACCCTAGTCAGTACATATGACAGGCACATAGTGATACTTTACACTAATTAGTCTATCTGAAATAATAGAGACAGAATATCCCTTTGATGTCAGGTATGGACCAGGTATTAAGCAGGAAAGGACAAGAAAGTGTCAGGAAGTAGAATCTGAGGCATGTAACTTGAGTGGATTTCGAAACCAGAGAGTGACTTCATAAATACTGGAGAAGGACTTTATTCATGCCTTAAAAAAATTAAATACCCAGAACTAAACCAGAATTCTGTCAGTAACTGGTTCTTCAAAAATATCATGTCACAAAAATTGACAAAAACTGCTAGTGCCCTTAAGCTTTCAGGATGACTTTATCCAATATTGACTCTGCCACCAGGTTATAAGTAAGCCAGACACAAATAACTTGTCAGTAGGAGCAAAGTACTATATTTTCTGCCTACATTATATTTTTCAAAAAATTGAGGTATTGAGTCTTAGAAATATTGAGGATATATGTGTAAATATTCATTCTCTATTTATACACATATATCCCTTATGTTATGTATCTCTATATAGAAATGATTAAGAAAACTGAATGGTCAAAGATATATCTATAATACATAGGGTTTGTTTTAATTAACTTCCTATTTTTTAATTACTTAGGCAATTATGCTTTGGTACTACTTAAAAAGAATTCTGCAAGAACATGGGTACACAGAGTATTTTACACAGAGTAAATACTCTTCTACACAGAGTATTTAAAATAAAATGGAATTAGCAATCTGCAGCTTAAAATTATACATCCATTTAGCTTCATTTACAATTAGAGCACCAGAAGATGCAGATTTCCATGGCATTTTCATTATGCAGAGAGGTAACCAACAAATAAATAAGCCATACATGAATATGAAATTAACAGCATGATAATTGCTTTAGTCCTAGAGTGTGTGCAATATTAAATCCTCAAATAAACACTTACTTAACCTCATTCTCACATATGCTTATTGCTTTTATCAAAAACAGCATACCTGGAACATTCAAACTAAGACAGCTTCCACAGTGAGGAGCAAAGCCATAGAAATCACTACCATCCCCTGCAAATTTCAGGGTAATTTACTTGCAAGCTCTGGTATTAGAAATATTATTTCCAGAATCAGTGAAAGTGAGAGGAAATTCAAAAGTCAATAAAGAAATGAATCCTACATAAAACATTCTGTGGCATGTGACTTCATGCTAAGTTCGCCTGCTTGTTCTTTTGAAAGCCTCACAGTAAAACCAGGCCAGCCATTCCAAGGAAGTACTGCTTTCCAACTAAGACCAAGTCCTAGCTCTTCATCTCACACAGATCCCTGCTGACTTGTTTTACATTTATGCAGGAAAATGTTCAGCCTTATCCCTGCTGTATTTTTCCTTCTCTGGAGTAAGCAGAAATTCTCTTTTGCAATTTCCTTGTGGTTGTTAATAATATCTAACGTCTATTTTGTGCTCTGGGCCCAGCTTTGCCCTAAATTTAACCCCAAGTAATGGTCTTTCCATCTTACTCAGAGCCTGAAACTGACTCATTTATAAAGAGACTTTCGGTACTCTGGAGTTTTCTGGTAAGCAAGGGCTAAAGGGTCAGTAATACTGTTACCCCTGCCATCATGAGTATTAAACTGGTAGAGTTCAAGATTCTTTGATGTAACCTGATAAAAAATGTCTCCTCCTTTTCCAGTGTTCTCCAGGGAAGCATGACTTGTGTACACATGACACTGTCTTGCTTAATATGAAACACCAACCACTTCACTGGAAGCTAGTGACTGAAAAATAAAATAAAAGGCAAAAACAAAAAGAAAAAAACTTCAGAACCTAAGGAACAAAGATCTTGTCCTAAATAAGATCTTTTAAAATTATTATGTTCCACTGTTCCCGTGATGAAATAACTATCTCTTTGTTGATCTAAACTTGAATTTGACACAATGGGTAAATTTAAGCCCGAGGCTTTTATGCCATTATCAGCGGCTCTGTCAGTGAGTGCTTTAACCTAATTACATTTGATGTAGCAAATCAACAAAACTACTACTGGTTATGACCTCTGCCAAGAGCACTAGTGAGCTAGACAAATGGAGCTTACGATGCTATTAGTTGTTCTGTTGCAAAGTTCCAGATACGAGCCGACAGGAGGTTGTTGCATGACTTGGGCATGCGTCCTCCAGATGGCATTATGCATTGGCTTGTGGCAAAGCTCACAGGGGTACTGGCACATTTTCTCTGTCAAAATGAAAGTTTTCCAATTACAAGGAGATAATGTGAGGAGATGCAAACTTAATCTCTTGAACAAAAGGTTGCAAGCTGTGTAATAGCCATTTCAGGGGAGAGATTTCACTATTGTTCAATTGATTTAAACGTTGCAGATCGCAAAATGGGTTATCTTTTCTAATAAAACCAAGGAATCAGCTGTGGCTGATTCTAATCCTGGAACATGCTGTAATGGCTTCATTTAAGGAGGCTTCTTTTAAATTAGTCCTCTTCTATGGAATTGAACTCTGATTATTTTGTTTGCTAATGGGCTGGAGTGATAGCACAGCGGGTAGGGCGTTCGCCTTACAAGCGGCCAACATGGCCGACCCGAGTTCGATTCCTCCGCCCCTCTCGGAGAGCCCGGCAAGCTACCGAGAGTATTCGATATGCCAGACACAGTAACAACAAAGTCTCCAATGGAGACGTTACTGGGCCCGCTCGAGCAAATCGACGATCAACGGGAGGGCCTTTACCTTTACCTTTACCTAATGTGTGAACAGGTACTAAAAAGTCATTTTTCCTTTTAGTTAAATTCCAAATATCTTAAATAAAAACTACACCACACCACTATTGGAAGTCAGATCATCTCATTTTAATTTGGAATATTACATATATGAATACTACATATATTATATGTGTGTGTTAAATGATAACAAAGAACTATTATCAAAATCAAAAAGACAAGTTAAAATATTTTTGTCTGTGAAGTTCATTCATGCTTCAGTCAGCTTAATCAGTGGTTGAATAAATAGCAGTACTCCTATACTTAAATTTTTTTTAATTTAAGTATTTGTATCATTTTCAATTCTAGCAATCACAAGTAAAATTATATGTAGACCTATCAATAGCCATGAGAATGTAATATACTTTAATACTTGTTTCCAAATAACTGATCCATCAAAGGAATTTAGGACGATATAAATTTGCCCCTTACAGGAATTTTCTGTGACAAATTTGCAAAATAAGCATATGTCTACTTTTACAAATCCAACCAGGATAATGAGAGTGAGGTTGGAAGTGGAGGAGAATAGAAAAGAGGAAGGGAGAGGAGGAGAGGGGGGAAAGACGACGGGGGAAGGAGGGGAAGAGGGAGAGAGCATGCTGAATTTAAGGTTTCATAGAGTGAATATAACTAAGTACTGTTTTATGTCATATAGAATTTCAGCAGAAGGGAAATGCAATTGCCCAAATCATGCAATTCTGATGTAAGCAAAGGTTCTGCAATGCGTATGCTGAATTCCTCTTGTGTGCATGTGTAATTCAAAGATAATCAACCAATTCAAATTTCTAAAATAGATTCAGAATATTAAAATGGACAACACAAACGTCCTTAAATTATTTAAGCTAGTCCACACAT
The DNA here is from genome assembly GCF_029834395.1 of Sorex fumeus. Lineage (NCBI taxonomy): Eukaryota > Metazoa > Chordata > Mammalia > Eulipotyphla > Soricidae > Sorex > Sorex fumeus. The sequence continues at coordinate 34,419,808 of NW_026606066.1, read as the reverse complement.
AGAAAGCACTCTTTCAAATTTCAGAATTATTTCAGACACATATTTTACTCATTTAAATAAAGACCAATGCATTGCAAGTTTGGTTAAAACACTAACTGCAGTGAACTAGATACATCTATAATAAATATTTATCTTTTGTCATTGTCAAAGGAAGTAGCTAGGAAATTGCTATTTTCCTAAAAGTTCAGTTTATATTTTACTAAAAGTTTGGTTGTAGGGGCCTGGGAGATAGTACAGCGGGTAGGGTGTTTGCCTTGCACACAGCCTACCCAGGTTGGATCCATCTCTGACATTCCATACGGTCCCCTGAATACTGCCGGGTGATTCCTGAGAGCAGAGCCAGGAATAACCTCTGAGCATCACTGGGTGTGACCCACTCCCCCCCAAAAATTGGAGTTGTAAATTCTATGTAGTATCAACTATAGCACTGTAAAATCTGTAAATCAGTCCGAAAAGTAGACAAGTCCCTCAAATCCCTTGGAAAACTTAAAAGATTTCTACTGAAGAGTTAACATTTTCAAGCAATGAGCATTTTAATACAGTCTCAACATCAACATAAAGTGGTTTATAACAGCTGTTGTAAAGCTCAACATCAATTTTATGTCGGCTCCACTGCTAACCGGCAATCACAATGACATCCCTTAGGAGGTATTTAAGAACCCAAGTGTATAGCAATTTAAAAACGGAGCAGGAAATCAAAACTAATTCCACGTCTGTTTACGAAAATGCTTCTCCTTATGTTCTTGTACCACCACCTAGTGGCAACAGAGCTCTCAAACGGCCCATTAATAGAAGTTAAATAGTAGCTATTATATTTTAAAACCCATAGGAGAAAGGAGGAGTGGGGGAAGAAATGAAGATGGTAGGAAAAAAGGAAAAAACAGAGAAGAGGAAAAAAAGAATAGAAATAAGAGAAAGAAAGATAAAGAAGAAGAAAAATCTAAAATACATACAAATAATTTTCAGGTCTTATGCACTACATCTTAATAAAATTCACAGAACAATGTCAATTAAAATGACCGCATTTAAGACCATTTTGCTTCGTGCTTTCATCAAGTACAGAAAATTCTATACCTGATACAACTTCTTTTTCTAACAAAAATGGCTGTATAAGACACAAATACATTGTTAATGTGTGTGAACTGATAGGAGTACAAAGTTATCAATTGCCTGTTACAATTTCACTCTTGGGTAGACATTTTTGTGTTAATTAGAACACATTCACAAAGTAAAGAGTGAACTAGATCTATTCTTTTGTGAAATAATTTTCATAAAAAGATATTTTATTAAGGGGGGGCGATAATCAAGAGGGAGAAGAATGTGTTCTGTATTCTGCAAATTGTAGAAAAATGTATGTTTTCACATGTCTACAATATTCCCAGAAGAACAGTCAGACTCTAAAAAAATCATCGACCCAGAGAAAACTGGGCGAGGAGGAAAGCAAAGGAGAGAAGGAAGAGGAATTCGTAGTTTTTGTGAATATATTCCCTATTTGGAGTTAATTGCTTAGCAAATTTTAAACACAAAAGTTTGATTAAGTAACTGTTGTCTGTGGCTTTTCAAAAATCAATAAAAGTACCTCTGAACTCTTTTATTTTAAGAAATATTTGTCACTTTTTGGGAACTTGCCGGTGGTACTGAGCCAACTGGACCCAGTGTCTCAGGCCCAGTGGCGTTGGGACAACCAGGCCACACATGGACATACAGAGCCAGGATCAAACTCAGAGCCTGTGCATGCAGGGCATGTGCTCCAGCCCTTTGAGTTCTCTCTTCCCTGTTCTACATTTATTACTTTGTAGAGGTAAATTCAATGCAACCATGAAAAAAATACCCTGTTTCACTATAAAGAAAAAGGAGTATTTTCATGTCAAGTAGAGAAAATATTCATAAGAGGGCAGAAAATGAAAGCAGTGTAGTACTGAAACCATTTTGCTCTCATCATTTGACAAGCTCCACAGATGAGCATTATTGCCAGTAAAATCAGGAGCATGTTAGATCCTTTGTGCTCTGGGTTATCAAACGGTATCAAAATCAAAAGAGAGAGAAGAGAGAGAAGTACAATAAAGCAGCATGCGTTATTTGTCAGATGCTTAAAGGTATAAAAGTCAAGAACACTTAGGAAGTTAGGAGAGGTTTTTGAAGATGGATGAGATAAGGACCCCCGAGACTCACTCAGTTCCACCTTCCCAAAGGGCTAATGCTGTCTCCCAATGAGACTGTAATTGCAAAGAAATGCATCCAACTGGCAGGAGAACAAAGTCCATTGTAATGTTTGTGCTAGAAGGGTTTGTTAAATAAAAAATTTAACAGATACCTTTGTTCCTGCATCCTGACTAACCAGTTATTTCCCCTTTTTATTGAAGTACTGTGATTTACTAAAATGTTCATGATAATTTTATGCATAAATCTTTTCAATACCACAACCACTACCAGGACATTCCACATGCCTCCACCAACGTCCCAGGAACTCTCCCTTCCAATACTTTTGCCCACCACCCCACCCCCACCTTCAACCATCAGGTAAGCTCAGTTTTGTGGACCAACTCTTCAATCCTGCTGTCTTTGAACATTTGTTGTTTTCTTACTATGTTCCATTATATCCCCTATATGAGACAGATCCTTCTGTATCAACCCCTTTTCTTCTGACTCACTTGACTCAACATGATGCCTTTTAATTCCACCCATATAACAGCAAATTGCATTATTTCATCTTTTCTTATAGTCAAGTGGTATTCCATTGGGTACATATTCTACAGCAGTATTATTATTACCATTATTGTTATGGTTGTTATTGTGGAAGCTTCACACCAAAAAAAAGACCTCTGAAAAGTTACAGGGAAGCCATTGTATCCCAAGAAGCTTAAAGATATTTTAGGGAGCACAAATGTACAGGTCTTCATTGGTGTTCTAATTTGAGGAATTGTTTGTTGATGGAATTTATATTACCCTGTCCTGCCCACTCTCAATTTCCTTTACTTAATCCTCCTTAAAATGTTGAATTTGGTTAAATATCTATTTAAAGTTGCATTATATTATGACAGCTCATGTGATATTGCTCGAGCGGGCCCAGTAACGTCTCCATTGGAGACTTTGTTGTTACTGTGTCTGGCATATCGAATACTCTCGGTAGCTTGCCGGGCTCTCCGAGAGGGGCGGAGGAATCGAACTCGGGTCGGCCATGTTGGCCGCTTGTAAGGCGAACGCCCTACCCGCTGTGCCATGTGATATATTATTCTATAATTAAATTCCATTTATTATATAGCACCTGCTGAAGAAGTATTAATTTTATTCCTTTAGTTTTTTGTACTCTTATTTTATTCCTGCATTACATACTAGGGCTCTAAAACTCTTCTTAGTATAACTAGTCTATCCATTTTAGTATCAAATTTTCTCTCAAAGTCAGAATTCCTGGACTTCTCATTCTTCCATTGCAGTTTTCATTCATTCATTTCATTTCATCATCCTGTTATTCGTCGATTGCCTCGAGCAGGCCCCAGTAATGTCTCTTTCATCCTAGCCCTGAGATTATATTCAAGGCTCTTTAGGAGAATGAGACCCATCATTGTTACTGGTATTTGGCATATTTGGTACGCCACGGGGAGTTTACCAGACTCTGCCCTGTGGGCAGGCTACATTCTATAGCCTGCAAGTTTGTCCAAAGTAGGAATGAGATAATAAGATGTCATAAAAAGATGTCTTGATAAGATGTCGCACTGCCGCGAATGCAGCCACGCGGTTCCGGGTGCTGGATTTTATAGTCTCTGAGTCTTGGCCGTTAATGGGATTACACGGCGCCAGGGGGCCAGGTGGTGGGTGTGACCCCCGCCTACTGGAATTTGGAGGATCTGGGTGGAGGATGCTCGACTCAATCCGAGTAGGCTGGGAGATCTTGGCCCCGGAACCCGCGTGGCTTTGTCCCTCTGCCAGTACCTTCATGTGTGCGGAGAGTGGTCTCAGCATGGAGGTGGCTGGTCCTGGAGGTCTTCGGCTGCCGGAGCCCTGGTCGGGGCGGGGAGGAAAGCTCAACCTGCTCCCCTCCAACGGGCCCCGGCGAGGAACAGCCAGGCGCGGGGGCAGACTGCACTGTTCTCGTCCAGGAGCTGGATTTTATTGGAAACCCACCCAACACATCCAAAAGATCAATGAAACCAAGAGCTGTTTCTTTTAGAAAATGAACAAGATTGATAAACCACTAGCAAGACTCACAAAGAGAGAGAGAGAACCCTAAAAAAGCAAATCAGAAATGAGAAGGGGGACATCATAATAGAAACCAAAAAAATTCAAAAGATTATCAGAGATTAATTTGAAAGTCTATATGCCACAAAACAAGACATCCTACAAGAAATGGATAGATTACTGGATTCTTATAACCTCCCAAGGCTGAACCAAGAAGATCTGGAATACCTGAATAGAACTATCACTATCAAAGAAATTGAAACAGTAATCAAACGTCTTCCCAAAAATAGAAGTCCAGGCTCAGATAGATTCACTAGTGAATTCTTAAAAACATTTAAAGAGGCCTGGAGATCTCAGCCCCGGAACCCGCATGACTTTGTTCCTCTGCCGGTACCTTCACGCGTGCGGAAAGTGGTCTCAGCATGGTTGTGGCTGATTCTGGAGGTCTTCGGCTGCCGGAGCCCTGGTCGGGGCGAGGAGGGAAAATCAACCCGGTCCCCTCCAAGGGGCCCCAGAGAGGACAGCCAGGCACGGGGGCAGGAGATCTTCAAGCCTGCTCGGATCAGGGCTGAGCATCCTCCACCCAGATCCTCCATATTCCAGTAGGCAGGGGTCACACCCACCAACTGGCCCCCTGGCGCCATGTAATCCCATCAACAGCCAAGAACCAGAGACTATAAAACCCAGCTCCCGGAAGAGAACAGCTCAGAGTCTCCTGCCCCGCACCTGGTTGTCCTCGCTGAGGCCCCTTGGAGGGGACTGGGTTGAGTTTCCCTCCCCGCCCCAACCAGGGTTCCGGCAGCGGAAGACCTCCAGAACCAGCCACAACCATGCTGAGACCACTCTCCACACACATGAAGGTACCGGCAGAGGAACAAAGGCATGCGGGTCCCGGGGCTGAGATCTCCAAGCCTGCTTGGATCGGGGCTGAGCATCCTCCACCCAAATCCTTCATATTCCAGTAGGCGGGGGTCACACCCACCAACTAGACCCCTGGTGCCATGTAATCCCATCAACGGCAAAGATCCAGAGACTATAAAACCCAGCTCCTGAACATCTTATTATCTCATTCTTACTTTGGACAAACTGGAAGGCTCCCGAACATAACCTGCCCACACGGCAGAGTCTGGCAAACTCCCCGTGGCGTACCCAATATGCCAAGTACCAGTAACAATGATGGGTTTCATTCTACTAACCCTGAAAGAGCCTTAAATATGGCACTTTTAAAAAAAAATCTCAGGGCTAGGATGAAGGAGATGTTACTGGGGCCTGCTCGAGGCAATCGACAAACAACAGGATGGTAGTGATCGTGATTTAAAGAGAACCTATTGCCAGATTTTTTCAAGCTTTTCCATGAAAACGAAAGAAAAGAAACACTCCCAAACAAAAAAAAAGAAAAATTATAGGTTGATATTCCTGATGAATATGGATGCAAAGATCCTCAACAAAATATTAGCAAATAGAATTCAACAACTCATCCAAAAGATCATACAGCATGACCAGTGGGATTCATCCTAAGGATGCAAGGATGGTTTAACATTTGCAAGTCAATCAACATAATCCATCATATCAATAAAAGATTAAAACAATATGATCATATTGATAAACAAAAAGAAAGCATTTGACAAGATTCAGTACCCATTTTTGATGAAAACTTTCAGCAAAATGGGAATTGAAGGAACTTTACTCAATATAGTCAAACCACTCACTACAATCTCACAGCAAGCATTATCCTCAATGGGGAAAAACTAAAAACTTTCCCTCTAATATCAGGGACAAGACAAGGATGCCCACTCTTACCACTTCTATTCAATATAATACTGGATGTACTTTCCATAGCAGTTAGGCAAGAAAAAGATATTAAGGGAATTCAGATAGGAAAGGAAGAAATCAAGCTTTCACTATTTTCAGATGACATGATACTATACTTAGAGAACCCTAAAGCCTCTACCAAGAACTTGCTAGAAACAATAGACTTGTATAGTAAAGTGGCAGGCTGCAAAATCAACCCTCAAAATTCCATGGCTTCCCTATATGCAAATAATGAGAGAGAAGAAAGTGATAAGAAAAAAACAATCCCATTAACAATCATACCTCAGAAAATCAAGTACCTCAGAATCAGCTTAACTAAGGAGGTAAAAGACCATTACAAAGAAAACTACAAAACACTGGTTCAAGAAATAAAAGAGGATACAAGGAAATGGAAATATATCCCCTGCTCATGGATTGGGAGAATTAACATTGTCAAACTGTCAATACTCCCCAAAGCATTACACAGATTCAGTGAGATCCCTATAAAGATACCCATGACATTCTTCAAAGAAATTGATCAAACATTCCTGAAATTCATATAGAACAAAAAGCACCCACAAATAGCTAAAGCAATTCTTTGTGGAAAAAAAAGATGGGAGGCCTCACCTTTCCCAACCTCAAACTGTACTACAAAGCGGTAATAATTAAAACATCATGGTACTGGAACAAAGACAGAGCCACAGGCCAATGGAATAGGGTTGAATACCCTTACACACACCCCCAAATATATGATCATCTAATCTTTGATAAGGAAACAAGAAATATAAAGTGGAGCAAGGAAAGCCTCTTTAACAAATGGTGTTGGCAAAACTGGACAGCTACATGCAAAAAAAAAATATATACGGGCTCAAACCTCTACCTAATACCATGCACAAAAGTCAGATCAAAATGAAATAAATACATCAACATAGACCAGAATCCATAAGGTACATTGAAGAATAGGTTGGCAAAACGCTCCATGACATTAAAGCTAAAGTTATCTTCAAAAATGAAAGGTCACTGTCCAAGCAAGTGAAAGCAGAGATTAAAAAATGGGACTATCTTAAACTAAGAAGCTTCTGCACCTCAAAAGAAACAGTGACCAGGATACAAAGACAGCCTATGGAATGGGAAAGGACATTCACCCAATACCCTTCTGATAAAGGGTTAATATCAAGGATATAAAAGGCACTGGCTGAACTCCACAAGAAAAAAAATATTCAACTCCATTAGATAATGGGGCAATGAAATGAAAAGAAACTATCGCAATGAAGAAATTTAAATGGCCAGTGACCAAAGGCACATGAAAAATGCTCTTCATCACTAATATTCAGGGGGATCTATATCAAAACAACAATGAGAAATCATCTCACACCACAGAGACTGACACACATCTAAAAGAATAAAAGCAACCGGTTTTGGCGTGGATGTGGGGAGAAAGGGACTCTCCTTCATTGTTAGTGGGAATGCCGACTGGTCCAGCCTTTTTGGAAAACAATATGGACATTACTCAAAAAACAAGAAATTGAGCTCCCGTTTGACCCAGCAATACCACTCCTGGGAATATACCCAAAGGGTGAAAAAAAGCACAGTATAAATGATATCTGCACTTGTATGTTCATAAAGCATAACATTAGCTGCCTTTCTGTGTCTATACAAAAAAGGATATTGCTCTAAAAGAAAAAGGCAATATTTCACTTACAAATACAAAACCCACAGTCCTCTGAAGAATCTGACTGTACACGACACAGGGTCTGATTTGGGGATACAGGTAACTAACAGACAGGAGAAGCAGAGCACAGAGAAATTAAAGATATTAAAGATAAACAGAGAGAAATGGAGTGCCTTGAGAAAACTGTGATGGGTATAACCCAATCAACCTAAGCTCCCTGTAGGGAGAAAAAGGGTGAACCAAACTTATCCTCTAGGTCAAGTTAAAGCAATTGTATGGACTTAAATGAGAGAACTGAGGGGTGGGAGATAGGACAGTCCGTAGGGTGCTTGTCTTGCATGTGGCCAACCTCGTTTTGACAAACAGCGCCCAATGTAATCCTCCAAACCCGCCAGAAGTAATCTCTGAACAGAGAGCCAGGAATAATCCCTGAACATAGCCAGATGGGCCTGCCCTCCCCACCCCTCCCCATGAAAAAGAAGAGAAATTAAATTAATTATCTGGGATATGTACTAAAGAAGTCTTTAGCCAGCAAATGAAAAAGTGAAGATGAACCAGTTAGGTATTTTGTGAGATTGCAGAGAGAGACATTCATAAAAAGGAACATTAAGATGAAGCAGGGTTGTCAAGGACTTAAATTTTAATTTTAATAAGAGATAATATACTGGCAGTTATGTTCACATTAATACAGCTGTAATACTTCTTTTTACTCTTCAAAGACTGAAAATAAAATGAGACAGAGGATGAAATAACAGACGGAAGTAACTAATCAGACTAACTTGCTTTCAGATGCCTGAAGATAAGAGTTGGTCTCAAATCTTGCTGCCTTACAGTTTCCTTATTGCCTAGAACATACTATTTCACTCCTTTAATCTTGTGTTCTCACACCTATAAAAATGAGATTAATTATATCTCTCACACATAGCTAAGAAGATAGTGAAATAAGAGGATGTTTCTGGATGTAAGAGCTATGTTAAGTGGGGTGAAACAGTCATTAAAAAGTACTAAACATTGGTTTCCTCTAAGGAGCAATTTAAAGGGCACTAGGTTCATAATTGTGTTGTTGTTGTTTGGAGGACACACACAGTCGTGCTAAGGGGGTTACTCCTGGCTTTGCACTTTGGAATTGATCCTGGTGTGCTCAAGGGGACCATGTTGGGTGCTAAGGATCAAACCTGGGTCAGCTGCATGCAAGGCAAGCCCCCCTACCTGCTAAGACGCCAGTTATTAAGTGAGTCTTCCTCTTTGGGAATTTCCTATCTCCCTCTTTATCATGGGGGCAGAAGGAAAAAAGAATAGAGGGAGAGGAGAAAGTGAGAACTCTGATACCCAGAATGAATAAAAGAGAACAAAAGGTGGAATGTTTAATTTAGTGAAGTAGAAAACCCCAGCTATAGGACCAAGTGAGGAATAAACTGGAGAATACATTTTTAACATATATCTGATGTTATTATACATATACAGAGGTTATTTTCTTTTAAGGGCTTTACAAAGGAATACCAGCACTTATAGAAGAACTGTATTCAGGAATGTATCATACTAGTGTATGGGGTAGGATGCATCAGAAAGAAGAAAGACATTAATGGAAGGGGAATTTGATCTGCATAAGATGATGGAAGAGATCTCTTGTTTGTTTGTTTCCTCTCTGAGGAACAAAACAGACAAAAATCAGTAAAAGTGCAAAAGAAGGAGGCAGAAGCAGCAAGAGATCAAAAGATCTGGAATGTGGTGAGAGTATCCCTTCAGTCCCTCACCACTGAGAATTTGTATGGGTAACTGCATGAGAATGTAGGAAGGAGACTTTCTCAGCACAGAGACACATTCTCAGGAGCCTCTATTTAGCCCCAGGGCTGAAGATATTGCCTCAAGGAACAAGCCAATTCCAGTGAGTTCACTTTCTAACATTATTTCAATGTAATAGTTTCTTACACAATCTGTCAAATAAAATTTTTCCATCAGAGATCTAACCACTATTTCACTTCTTTTCTTCTCCTTAATTTCTTAAAAGTGTCTTTTTATTTATTTTTTATTTCCCCCCCTTTTTATTGATTCACCATGTAGCACTGTCCTCCCATTGTTCATCGATTTGCTCGTGTGGGCCCAGTAACATCTCCATTGTGAGACTTGTTGTTACTGTGTTTGGCATATTGAATACATCATGGGTAGCTTGCCAGGCCTTGCCATGCGGGCGAGATACTCTTGGTAGCTTGCTGGGCTCTCCGAGAGGGGCAGAGGAATCGAACTCGGGTAGCCTGGTCGACCGTGTGCAAGGCAAACGTCCTACCTGCTGTGCTATCGCTCCAGCCCATTGATTCACCATGAAATACAGTTACAAAACTTCCATATTTCAGTTTCAGTCATGCAACGATCAATCACCCATTCCTTCACTAGTGCACATTTTTCACTACCAAAATCCCCAGTATCCTTCACACCCCCATTCCAACCCTTCCCCTTCCTGTGTGGTAGACAATTTCCACAATATTCTCTCACTATTATGATTACATTCAATATTTTAACACCAGTACCACCATCATTCAAACCTGCCGAAAAGGCAATGCTACACAATTTGTTTTGTATTGCATGTTATGGATAGCATTATATTGTCGCATGGCCTCGAGAGCTAGGAATTCTAAAATTTTAATAATTAGGGTCTGGAGAGATCTCTGCAGTGAGCTGTTGGGTTCCAAGACTCATGTGTGTGTCTCTGGATCATGTGTAGGAGCTTAATAAGTAGCCAGGGGCAGTTTGTGGGCATCATCTCAGTGACCCATGGGGCAAGAGGAAAAAGGGCCGGCTCCTTCCCTGTCCCATGAGGCCTGGCGTTTGCCACTTCTGCTTCCCCATACCTGGGCTTTTTGTTGAGTTCTGGAATATTGTGGCCACTGGGATTCCAAGGGGACAGGCAGAGGGACAGCACCTGCTCCCATCTGGAGTGGTCTGACAAAAGTGGACTATTGCAAGGCCTGAAAGCATCTCTGCAGTGAGCTGCTTGGTTCTGAGATTCATGTGTGTGTCTCTGCAAAGTGTTTTTTTAATAGCCTCTTCCTGGTTACTGAAACTTAGAGTAATCCTTTTTTAAAAATTATTATTTAGGGGTTTGGGGGACACACCCAGGGGTGCTTAGGGGCTTGCTCCTGAATCTCTGTTCAAGGATCACTCCTGGTGGTGTTCGGGGAATCATGTGGTGCTGGGGATTGAACCCGGGTCAGTCACTTATAAGGGAAGTGCCTTACCCACTGCACGATCTCTCTGCCTATCTCTTTCTTTAACTATCTTTAGAATGGTACAGGTGTATATGCGTGGTGGGAGGTGGAATGGAGGGGTATTTCAATTTGATGATTTATACCTTCTGTTTTCAAATGCTTACACAATTGACCCTTGGACAAGAGTGGAAGGACAAGGTGGGACAACAGCCAACACAGAAAAAACTCACCTCTAACTTCAGTTAACTACATTAACTACAGTGAACTATTCGTAAAGGAGGGACTGACTTCAGGTCATGTTCCCATACCCATTTTCAAGGAAGCTCAAGTGCTTTTACAGTGGGTCTTTTATTTCAGTTTCATCCTCAAACATCCAGATTCTGTGGTGGTTGGATTCGTGAGTGAGAAACAATGGAAAGGAAGAAAAATTCACAAATAGGAAGGAATATATCATACTAGTGTATAGTGTAGGACATAGTAGGAAAGAAGAAAGACCCGTGTTGCATTTGATTTTCTTCAGACCCATGTTGTTCAAGAGACAACTGTACTTTGATTCCCAAAGGAAATTATAGAACCACTATGGGGAATGGACCAGTCAATTCAATAGAAATTGCTTGAAATATAAGAAAATTTCATTGTGTGATAGTATAGAGATAACAATATTTGATATAGAGATAATCTTTTCAAATGTTTTCTAAATGTTTTCAAGTTTTCAGCTAAATTTTTTAAGCAGATTCACTGTAGGATAACATTGGTTTCTCCTTTCTCCCTTGCCGCAGGGAGTTTAGGTTTATCAGGTTACACCCATCACAGTGCTCCCAAGTCACTCCCATTCCTCTGTGATTATCCATAACTTCTCTATGCTCTCTTGCCTAACCAGTTAACCAGCTTTTTCCCTATTCAGATTCTGTTAACTTGTAAGGTCAGATTCCTCAGAAATCTATGATTTATATGTATGAGTGAAATAGTGCGTTTCTCCTCTCCTTATATCTTTTGAATAGTTTACTTTAAAGCAATGTCCTTTTTGTATAGACACAGGAAGACAGTTAATATTATGCTTATGTAACTTGTGAGTTAAGACTCTGAATAATATTCCCTTCTGGGCTTCTGCTTTCTTGACTTAAGCCTCCGTTGCCCTTACTTCCTACTACACCAAAAGCAGGGTCCCAGCGAGGGACTGAATAGATACAGGGCAAGCTGTGATACCCTGGCATCGAAATGAACCGGGCCAAAGCGCCAAAATACTCAACTATAAGTTGAGAGCATGGTCATGGAAAAATGCTGTCATGATCAAAAGTAAGAACGAGATTAGGATCCTGCTAGGTATAGGAAAGAGTAATCTGGCCTGAGCACTGTAATCTGAGATTGAGATGACGCTCAAAGAGCAATTCTATAAGCTTAAAGTATCTCTTACTGTGTTCATACAAAATGATTAATAATATGAATGTTAATAGGTTTGTTGGGCAAGGAGAGGAGAAACTTGTTAATTGTTAATCCCGTGGGATTCTATTCTTGGGTAGGTCATACTGCTGAATGAGAATCTGTCCTAGAAGAAGTTTCCCCTGAGGGAAAGATTTTACCTCTGTTGATTGTATGGCCACACCTATGTGTAAGCCCCAACCCCTCTTGCTTTGGGATTTATCTAGACTGTAATGTGGGCTGGAAGAGGAGAAGGAGAATGAGAGAGCCAGAAGAATGAAGTGGGATCAAGAAGGAAAATGAAGTAGCATGGGGAAAAAAGAAGCAGGAGGAGAACCAGAAGAGAATGGAGGGGAGATTGGAATAAACTGCAACCGACAACAACCAGCCTGGTCCTTGTTCCTTCCTTCGACTGCCCATCGCCGTCAACCTTCCTAGGGTGGGGGAAGTGGCCTGAGACTACCAAACACAAGTGGTAGGGGAGAGAGAGCTGCCATGAAGCCCCTTTGTAATTTTATTTTTAGTAAATATACAATTCACAAAAAGATAAAATGCAATTCTAATTTCTGTGATATACTAATTGCATATTCTGGTGCTTTGGTTAACACTGCTAAATTAATTGCAATATATTAAACAATTTATTTCGGGAGAATAGGTTTTGATTCCACAGTACTCACATCTAGTTACTCACAGTAACATATCTATTGTGCTTAGTTTTCAAATATTCAGTGAAGTACCTCCTGAAAAACACTAAATTTAGGTTTTTCGGTGCAATATATCTTGGACAGACAGTCTTCAGTTGATATCTCATACCTTTAACAATATGATAGGTACATCAATTTGAATGATTTTATTGACCATTATATAAATGTAAAATAATAGAATTTTTGAGCCCTAAAGTTTTCCACAAAAACTTGACATTTTCTTGTTCACCTTTGGCTTCAAATGATACTACTTCTCATGAATTCAGTCGTGCTGACATCCTGTGCTTCCTATAGGACATACTTTTGCTTCCATTTTTATTGAGCATTGCATGGGGGATCACTACAATATTTTAATATTGCTAGGAAGAAAAGTGTTCTTGGCTGCCTTCAACAAAAATATCAACAGATTACAACTACATAAATTAAAAATGAAAAATGCCTTAAAAATTGAACACCAGGGGAGAGAGAGATAGTAGAGCGGGAAATGCACTTGTCTTGCCAGGTTCAATCCTGGCACCCCATGTGGTCCCCTGAACACTGTAAGGAGTGATTCCTAAGAGAAGAACCAAGAGTAATCCATAAATACTGTCTAGTGTGGCTCAAAAATCATAAAAGGAAAAAAATGATACCAACAATCTGTAGCATATGAAAGACCCCCTTATGACACAGTACAAAAACTGCTAACCAGCAAAAAGGTAGCTTAGAAAGCTATTACTGTAATAGAGGTGTCTTGACTTGGGCAGTGATCATAAGGTATTAAAAGTGACTTTTTCAGAGCCAGAGAGATAGTACAGCAGGTAAAGCACATGCTTAGCACATGGATAACCCAGGTTCAATCTCCACCACTCTATATGGTACCCCAAACCCACCATGAGTGATCCCTGAGTGCGAATCAAGTGTAAGCCCTGAGCACAGCTAGTAATGGCCCTAAAACAAAACAAAATGACTTTTTCTTGTTGTGTCATGTGTGTGACTTATATGCATATAGTCACATACAATATAGAAAAATATAAACTAAATCCCTTTTAAACTGCTATTCTAGGGGATACTGTCAATGATACTGTTGCAACTATGACCTGCTACAAATATCTAACATAGAAAAGTCATATTGATCCTTTGCAGCAATTTCTATTAGAGATTTGGGAGTGAGGACCAGGAGCACATCTTTTAACTGTCAACCCAAACAATGAATTTTGGTGTTGCACTTTAAACAAATGGCTTTGGACTTCAATAACATTGACTAAACATTCAAGTGTTGAATGGTTTCAATCTTTCCTATTCCAGTATAGTTTGGGACCCAAATCAATCTGGAATGTGAGGGAGTTAATAATGTATGAAACAGGCTGTAGACTAGCCTTCTAATAAAATAATTTTCAATATTGAAGGTTCAATATAACATGGACTCATGACTAGAAATTGGTTGAGTACAGCAATAATGAATATTTGGTTTTAAGGCCTTTGCAAATCTATACACATCAAAACAATTAAACATAATGATCAAGACAGCAAACTACTTTAGTTACTTTAGTGCTATGTTTTTGGTGATCAAATTATATGGATAAGTTTCTCTTTAACAATCAGCATTTGATACAAATCACGATCATGATCACGATCATCCTGTTGTTTGTCGATTGTCTTGAGCAGCCCCCAGTAATGTCTCCTTCGTCCTAGCCCTGAGATTTTAAAAAGTGTCATGTTCAAGGCTCTTTCAGGGTTAGGAGAATGAGACCCATCATTGTTACTGGTATGTGGCATATTGGGAGTTTGCCAGTCTCTGCCATGTGGGCAGGTAACATTTGGTAGCCTGCCAGATTGTCCAAAGTAAGAATGAGATAGTAAGATGACGCGTGGCCGCAAATGCAGCCGCGTGCTTCCGGGAGCTGGGTTTTATAGTCTCTGGGTCTTGGCCATTGATGGGATTACAAGGCACCAGGGTGCCAGTTGGTGGATATGACCCCTGCCTACTGGAAGATGGAGGATCTGGGTGGAGGATGCTCAGCCCTGATCCGAGCAGGCTTGGAGATCTCAGCCTCGGGACCCGCGTGCCTTTGTTCCTCTGCTGGTACCTTCATGCATGTGCAGAGTGGTCTCAGCATGGTGATGGCTGGTTCTGGAGGTCTTCGGCTGCCGGAGCTCTGCTTGGGGCAGGGAGGGAAACTCAACCCGCCCCCATCCAAGGGGCCCCAGCGAGAACAGCCAGGTGCGGGTGCAGGAGACTCTGCGCTGTTCTCTTCTGGGAGCTGGGTTTCTATAAATCTGGGTTTCCTGGATACAAATCAAGTTCTTACAAAATTAGTTATTTGAGGGGCACTGATAACTTCCATGAATAGAATCACTTAGAAAATTGGAACTATCTTTAGAGCATGAACATCATTTTTACTAGTAAGATAGTGTGGTTTTGTTCCTATTCACCATGTTGTAACAAAATGCCACCATGGTTGGAAACATACCATATAAGGGAGACACTAGGAGAGGGTGAATTCAGTGCAGCTAATCATTATGTTGCTGAAAACAATAAACTAGTTGTACTGTCTAAGAAATAGGACACCGTTTTTGAAAATAAAGCCTGTGGAGATGCTTGATATGCTAAAAAAAGTCATATGTTGTAGGATAACTTTGGTTTGTCCTTTCAGCCTTGCTGCAGGGAGCTTAGATTTATTGGGTTACTCCTGTCACAGTGCTCCCATTCCTCTGTGTTTATTTGTAACCTCTTTCTTTGTACTCTGTTGACTTGTAAACATGGTTTTTCTCTTCCCCTTAAGTCCATTGCATAATTAATTCAGAGCAATGACATTTTTGTATGGGCACAAGAAGAAAGTGCTATGCTTTTGTAACATGAGAGTTAATATTACCTCCGGGGCATCTGTTCTCTCAACCTAAGCCTCAGTTGCCCTTACTTCCTAGTACCCCAAAAGCAGGGCTCTGACGAGAGACTGGATGGGCCCAGGACTAGCTGTGAGCTATGTGCTACCCCGACATAGAAATGGGCCTGGCCAAAGTGTCATAATGCTTAAAAATGAGTTAAGAGCATGGTCATGGACAAATGCTGTCATAATCCAAAAAGTAATAACTAGATTTGGACCCTGCTAGGGCTAGGAATGATTAATCTGACCTGAGCACTGTAGTCTGAGTCTGTGGCGAGATGTCCCCAGGAGAGCCACCACGGTACAAGCTCAATGTATCTCTTAGTGTGTCCATACAAAATAACTAACAGTAAGGAGTAGAATTAAGATATTAAATTACTGAACTAAGTAAGGAAAGGAGAAAAACACTGTAAGTAAGTGCTATTTTGCCTCTGAACAAAGAAAGGAAGGGCTTTTTTTAATGCTGATTTTGCTGCCAGAAGGGATGAGGTGTGGTGACTACCCCAACATAGGGAGTTGGAGAGAGAGGAGAGACCAGGGCAGCAAGATGGATCTTGGAGAGATTAGCAAGGGGAACAGAGGGAGAAGAATGTAGGGGAAGAATTCAGGAGCAGGCGCATGGAGAGACGTGGCTGCGAGAGATGAGCTGGAGAGACAGGAGGAGACAGGAATGAGGGGCAGTGTGAGACCAGAATGAGGGGCTCAGTGAGACTGGAACAGGAGTGTGGGGAGAATGGAATAAACGGCAACTGATCATCAATCGGCTTGACATTCATTTCCTCCTTCATCCACCCAATGGCATGGGCCACACCCCAGGAGGGGGAGCAGCCTGAGTCCAACGAAAGCAAGCGGCAAGAGAGAGGAGAGAGAGAGAGAGAGAGAGAGAGAGAGAGAGAGAGAGAGAGAGAGAGAGAGAGAGAGACCTGCGCTTCCCCTAGTTGCCCTGAGATTATACAATAATAAGCATCATAATATACTTTCTCAAGCCACATCTTAGACAACTCTTCCAATAATCCTATTACATAAGTATTATTATTATTTACACTTTAGAAATGAAAATTTAAACTACAAAGAGGTAAACTCAGTGGATGTCAGTTTGCAGGCATAAAAACACATGAAAACCATTGGGTTAAGTGATTTTCCCAAGCTTAAATGCTAACAAGGGGCAGCAAGCCCTAACCATTAATTCACACTTTATGTGTCCATTGTTATGATGAAACATTGATAATCTTACCTAATCAATTTAGTCTGATTCTCATAAGCTGAAAAATATTCTTGCTAAAAACTTTAAGATTACTATTGAATCATTTTTCCATTCTATCAAGCATAAAATTGAAAATGAAATTAATCCCATTAAACACATTACATTGTTAAAAAAAATAGAGCATAGGAATTAGAGTAAGGGAGGAAGTGCTGTCATGATGAAAACAAGGGAGAGAAAATCAAGGTCTAAAATTAAGGTCTAAAATAAAGTTATACTTTTAAAAATAAAAAATAGAAACCATACAGATTGCCTAATATACATGCAAGACCAATTAACATCTCTTTATTCTTAACTCATAAAATTTCTTAAGACATTTCATCTACACCACCATAGCAACAATACTAAAAGTAGGAATCAATTTGGTACAAAACATTTGTTTCTGTAACTTTCCATGTTGTGGCATCTAGCACTCCTTTTGTAAAATCCTCTTCCACGGGAAAATGCCAGGGAACAGGAGACATGGCACTCCACAAAGAATATTTAGAGGGGCTGGAGCGATAGCACAGCGGGTAGGGCATTTGCCCTGCATGCGGCCAACCTGGGTTTGATTCCTAGAATTCCATATGGTCCCCCAAGCACCGCCAGGAGTAATTCCTGAGTGCCTGAGCCAGAAGTAACCCCTGTGCATCGCTGGGTGTGACTCAAAAAAGAAAAAAAAAAAGAATATTTGGAACAACTGTAGCTAGGTAGGCATGGTCTGTGTGCCCAGGTACTACAGAAGTCCAGAATTTCAGAGGAGGGTAAGAAACACAAATAAGCACCGAGGAAACGCCCTGGTAGGCTCAGAATCAGTGTGTTTGCATTATATGGGGTGCAAAGGACTGAACTCAGGTCTAAGGTCAGCTCCACAAGTGCCCTACAAACTGTACTGTATCCGGCTTTCCAGATTGAGATGATTTTTACTAAAGAGTATGGATGTGTGTGAGCATTCAACAAAGGAAACTGGTCTGAGTCGGGGGAGTGGGGGTGGGAGTGGGGTAGAATTCCCATTTAAACATTTTTTTACTGTGGTAACAGAATAAGTTAACGTTGAAAGCTACCTAAGAAACCAACCCACCACAGCTGATACCCTGGGTGTTTCTTTGAGTATGAAGAAAAAGAAAAGTGCTTCTCTGGATCTTTTCGGATTAGCATTGTTAAACAGAGCAACCTCTGACACTATTTAATGAATAGTTTTGTATTACTGTAGTTTTCATTTACTATGTGTTTCTGCACAAAACCAAGATGTCTTAGTTATTTCTAAAGTAATAGCTGTGACATGAGTGCTTTACTATTTCATTACTCTTAATATGGAAGTTCACATTCTTAAACGCTTGTGCGCTGTGTTAAATTTTACAAATCACAGAACCCTACAGCTAAAATAGTATAACTATATGTTAATAAAAGGAGTACAAGTGATTTTAAAATAAAAAAAACCTACACATTTTAACAAGCCTTGCAATTTCTCAAACATAACATCTGAAATCTTTGAGATCAATTGAAATTTGAAAATTCTTAAACAGTAGTAACTATTATCAAAAAACAATATGTGAATCCAAGGAAAAACATATTTTTCATAGTAATAATATTCCACAAACATTGAAAAACATTGAAAAAACTGATTAAAATGAATAAGGAACCACAAATTGGAAAAAATTGAATAAGTTTTATATTTTAAGCTGTTGCAGCAGGACTGGAATTTATTTCAAGTTAACTTAAAGTGAAAATACTTCATATTTAGCCCATTATTTATCTTTCAACTTAAAAAATGACAAGACAAACATCAATCTAAGGAGGTGAGAATTTTAACAAGGTTCAATCTGTGGTCTATAGGCATTGAATTATTAAGTTCAAAACAGTTTTTAAGATCTTAAAATATTTCTAAGTTCTTAAGAGATTTTGCTGCAAAAAATGCTGCCAGCATTTAAAAGTATATCATTCCTAACTCTTGCCTGTATCAAAACTTTAAAGTTTAAGGCCAATTTCAAGCAACTCAGCCTATCATGACCAGGAAAGTTAATTGTTAATGATTGAAGTCTCATACCAACTGAATTTCTATACCTTATGCTCCTGGTAACTTAGCATTCAATTCATCAGAACAAAATTTCAGCCTACTAGTATGAGGATAAACAGTCAGAAAGCACAACATCTTGAGTTCATGAAATCAGAAATTTGCTTTTTGGCAAAAATGGGATTGCAGAACTCCCCTTTGCAGCCTGTCAGGAAGCTCCAAATTAGAACCTGAGAATTTGTGGCAGTATTAGGTACTCAGTCAGGTTATAGCTGTGGCCTTGGAGGTGTGTTGTCCTGCGGTATTCCCAAAGGCTATTTCAGGTATCAACAAGCAGAAATGGAAATTCATGGCCCTCACCCACTGAATCAGATCTTCAAGACAGAGCCTGGCAGTGTTTTAACAAGCTCTCCAGGTGATCCTTTTTTTTTGCACTCAGTGTTAGAACTGTAGCACTGTTAGAATAGGTTTAATAAATCTCTGCTTGTTGCATTCTAGGACTTGAAATAGAGATTCACCTCCTCCCAGGTGTAGCCAACATCTGGCTGCCTGTTGGAAATGCACAATCTCTCTCCACCAGCCCTAAAGACTCACAGGCTATTTTAACTGAAAATTGGACTGCTTTTTTTGGAGGAGTGGCCTGTTTCTGCCCCTCCTGCCTGATCTCTCAAGGAGTAATCAGTACCTTCTACTCGGATTTCTTTTCACTCTTTCCTGTCAAAATCCCTGTTCATCTAGCAGCTTGCAAAGGTAGGAAAGGAGAGCTATGCTAATGAACTTCAGCAGGTAGTCGCTGACAAAAGTCAATATATTACTGGTTTCTGTCACGGTCACGGTCCTCCCGTTGTTCATCGATTTGCTCGAGCGGGCCCAGTAACGTCTCCATCATGAGACTTGTTGTTACTGTGTTTGGCATACCGAACATGTCACGAGTAGCTTGCCAGGCTCTGCCGTGTGGGCGAGATACTCTCGGTAGCTTGCCAGGCTCTCCGAGAGGGGCGGAGGAATCGAACTTGGGTCGGCTATGTTGGCCGCTTGTAAGGCAAACGCCCTACCGCTGTGCTATCACTCCAGCACTGGTTTCTGTAGTGACAGTATTCAAACTTTTCTGGAGGTGTCCTTATTACTTAGCCAACAATGAATGTCTAATGGGAAGGTTGTAAGTAGTTTGAAATTTAGTCAAAATAAAGGTTTTGTTGGAGCTGTAGTTTTCGATTTGCCATAAATCAGACAAGAGGAAAGCCGAGCTACTCTTGATTTCCTACTTTAAATTCCTTTTTTTATGTTTAATAAAATCATTTAAACAATCCACTTCCTAATGAAGTCTAATCACTGCCACAGATCTACAATCCAGATTTCTTCCAACTATAAGTGTAACCTTGTAGGTGACACCACGCTCTGAGGGGTGGGCTGGAACCATCCAGGCAGACGGTGGTACTTCAAAAAACAAATTGGGAGGCCTTTCATTTTCTATTTGTTCATTCTAAGTAGAAAGATTTCAGGGAGCGGATCTTGTTTTTCTGAAAAGGGAATAGTAGGCCAAATAAATTCAGAAACATCTGCAACCACTATAAATCAAAGTGTTTTCAATCAGCAACATTTAAATAGGGCCAGGAGTCCAAAAAACTTAAAGTGAGTATCCACCTTGGGGTGGGGATGAATTTATTTGAAGTTTCTATACCCACCAGCACTTTGCAGCACTCTAAAAAGTCCTGAAATTGTACACTCTTCCTATTTCATCCAACTACCCCCTGGCCAAATATTTAACTATATGTTTTCAAACACCATGCTTATAGCATGGGATGGTGGCAATGAAACCTTGTCACTTTAAAACAAGTTTTAGAGGCGGATAGGGCATTTGCTTTGCATGCAGCTGACCCGGGTTCGAGTCTCAGCATCCCATATAGTCCCTTGAGCACCACCAGGAGTAATTCCTGAATGCAGAGCCAGGAGTAACCCCTGTGCACTGTCGGATGTGACCCAAAAAAGCAAAAATAAATAAAAATAAACAAGTTTTACAGGCAATTCTAACAAATGTGCCCAATTTCTCTAATAACTCCTGAGCAGCTATTTAAATAATGACAGTTCCACAAAGTTTTCACACATAATTCAGTGATAGTTAAATTATTTGAAATAAGAATTCCTAAATTCAAATATTTTTCACCTGTAAATGCAATTTTACACCTCAATTTGACTAAACACAATACATAGAAGTTTTAAAACAAAATAGGTCCAACTGTGTAATTGCAAAATCAACAGCTATTTTACTTTTTGAATCTAGAAAATCTCTTGAATTTTGCTGGCAATTTTTTATTTTCACCCCTTAAAATGAAAACACAAATTGAAGTGACACATATTAAATATCTCTTCAACATTTACTTAACATGGAAATGCACTAAAAACCACAGTAGTTTGCTGGATTTAGAAAGTCATTTATTTTCACTTATAATACACAGTAGCACTGTAGCAATGTCCTCCCATTGTTCATCGATTTGCTCGAGTGGGCCCAGTAACGTCTCCATTGTGAGACTTGTTGTTATTGTGTTTGGCATATCAAATACGTCATGGGGAGCTTGCCAGGCTTTGCTGTGAAGGCGAGATACTCTTAGTAGCTTGCCGGGCTCTCCGAGAGGGGCAAAGGAATTGAACCCAGGTTGGCCAAGTCGACCAAGTGCAAAGCAAACGTTCTACCTGCTGTGCTATCGCTCCAGCCCCAAAATACACAGTAAAATATCAAAACATGACCCTGTACTTTTGCAGTTTAACTTTAATTTCTGTATTTTTATTTTGGTTAGGAGATTTCCATATTTTAAATAAAACTTCTGAAGTAAACAAACCAAATGTCCTTCAATTATTTATTATGCACATATTGATAAAATCTTTGGAAATCTGTTTCTCAAGTTGTGATTGTGGCAAAATTTTACAAGATAATAAGAAACTTCTTATTATAAAAGCAATGTTAAGAAAACCAATGTTACATTAAAAAAATTAAATTTATAATCGTATCACCCTCATTTTTTTTGTGTATGCTTTTCATCTGTATACACAAATACAGCTTTACTATAGTTTTAATCTGTGTATTCACACAATTTAGAAAAAATCACTATTTAAATCCTAATACAGCATACATAGATTCCTCCCTTAAGGAAATTCAGAGTGTAAAACCAACAGTATATAATATACTCTAAAATCTCCGACTACAGAAGATCTTTCAGTGGTCAGCCTAAATTACAAGGGCCTTTCTTTGCTTCCCACTTGAACACATGAACCAAGATGAGGCTTGTGTCAGTCTGAATTTTTAATTTCCAAAGTGGCATAGGTAAAATACAGTTGTAGCCAACTTTATTAATACATTATTTAACGGTCTTTATAAAATCTCAAAATTGCTTTAAATTTTAAAACAACTCATTATTTCAGTCCTTTAAATTACTCCATTTTCTTATGCTTGTAGTACAGACAAAGTAGTTATAATGAATGACAAAGATAATCTGAATAATTACACAATGGACAGCAAAAGGGAAATAATACAAGTATTGGGCTCTACATGGGTTCATCAGCTATTGACTGAGTCATCTTGGTCCATTTTGTGGCCCCAGCACTTCGGATTATTCTAGTGTAAACTGTAAAATAAGTATTTGTTTGCTAATTCTTTGGGCATATTATAGCAAGTCAAGCAAGTATTTTGAAATCCTTCAAGGTTCCAAGGTAATGATTTGACTTTAATGTTTTTAATATTACTACAGATATAACTTACTACAAGTAGTACTATTAAAACTTCTCTGTATAATTCTGGTTAAATTTTATAAACAAATTCACCTTTCCAGTGTTCCAAGAATAGGTTTGGTTAGTGCTAACTGGTTTCATTTAGTGGCACACTGACATCTAGTGGAGATTTATGGTGTACTATGGACACCATCCACTCTAAATAGCTCTACAATTCTGATGAGGGCAGAGAAAAGCAAAAGGATCTTTAGGTCATCATGCAAAGTGGCAACTGATACATGTTAAAACCTCCCCATTCTCAGGATGTTAAATAAAGTGATAAGAATTATGTCGGGGCGGGGGACGCTGTAGTGTTGTGATTGTGAAAGGCCCCACAACCACAAAGAAAAATTTGGAATTTAAAGGAGCAAGAATTATTAGGGTTTATATATACTTTGATTCCTATTGTGAATGCCTGTGATTTTGGAGAAGGGGAGAAGGAAGGGAGGTAGATAAGGGAAGGACAGGGGTTAAGTTATTCAGGTTTTCACTATATCCCTCAAATGAACTTTTGCTATGTTTGTGTGTGTTTAGAACTTTATTAAATCCAGAGGGAAAGATCCTTGAAGCTGCTTGAAATATGTGTAAGCTATTTTAAAAAATATCACTCAGCATTCATCAAAAACTTCTCACTTAATAAATACACCATACTTACTTTGGAATAAAAAATATGAAATCTACTAGCCTGGACTTTCACATGACTAGCATCACCAGTCAAGTGTAGCTATTCTCTCTACATTTCTTCAATGGCTCTAAGAAAAAAAACGTAGTGTGGGTGTGGGGAAGTCAATTTGACACCTGTATACTCAAACATTTTTGTTATTGTTTTTTGGACCACACTCAGCAATGCTCAGTTTACTCCTGACCCTGTACTCAGATCATTCCTGCTGACTCCTGCTGGTGCTCAGGAGGCCATAAGGGGTGCTGGATTGAACCAGAGTCAGCTGCGCACCAGGCAAGCCTCTTACCCATTGTATTATCTCACTGGTTCCACTTGAACATGCTTTTAAAATGAAAACTATCCACTACAAAATTGTACGATATTGTACAATTTTACAATTGTACAAAATTGTACAATTTTTTTTAAAAGAAAATTTATATAGCTTTGTGCTGCAGCCTCTGGCTTGGGAGACCACTAGACCCATCTTTTTCTAGAAGGAAAAAAAAAGAAAAAAAGGAGAAAATATCTTACTGTAAACAACTGAAAGAAACCTCAGAAATTAGGAAATATTCATTCCCCCCCCCCCCTCACAAATAATGTATGAGTTTGTTTCCACCACCTCCAATAAACTTCTAACTCAACTTTATTCACTCTTTCATTTGTATCTGGGAATCATATGGCTTGTCTGAAATGGTCAGAAAAAACAAGCTCTTCAATATAAACTCCTAGAAGTCTCATAGAAGCAACAATGCTTAATTACAACGAAACATGCTTAAATATGCATCTGATTCAATGGTGGTGGTGGTGTCAAATTGGAAAGAATAAATACACTTATGTCCTTTTCGGATATTAAACTTCAACTTTCAGAGCACAGAGCCAATAAACAAATACCAACAACAAAATATGGCAACACAACTTATTAGCACAAGCAAAAACAATGTTCTGAAAGTGAAGCTTCATGCTGCACTCAAACATATTATTATCCACATAATAGCAAATGCATTATGTCTTAACTGCATTAAAAAGTCTGTTCAGACACCACATTGACCAATGTTTTGCCACCAATTTTTCCCAACACTACATTTCTGTAGTGTTGTTTTGCTCAATTATACAACTGAGAAAATTCAGGCCCAGAAAAAGAAAAAAATCCCACTTACAGAGCAAGACAGCAAATATGAAATTGAAAGCTAATTTTACAGGCAAGTGGTCAAATTAAACTACTCTGACTCTAGAGTTCAGAATCATAAAAACCCATAAGCCAGCTGAAATATAAATTACAGCAATTACAAAAAAACTACTGATCTCTATGATTCTAACACTAAGTGATAATACAAAAAAAATAAAAGTTATCATCTTTATTTCTTTCAAAAGAAAATATTCAAAATGTCAGAGTAACTCCTCATAATTAGTTTTCATGTGTGTATGTGTTACTTGATACACAATTGGAAATGATGATTTTAAAGACTCTAACTTTAGAGTTAAGGTTAACTATTTCCATTGTGTATCATAAGCAGATTCTACTGATGTTCAGAGAAGATAACGGTGACTGTGGTTATATGTCTGGGCATCAACTCTCCCAAAATACTTTTGGTTTCATTAAGCCAAATATCAACCATACAGGAAGCAGGAACTGAGTCTTCCAGGTATGTGCCAAGTTGTGGATGATAAATCAGAAGCGACTCTTACAAGTATCAGGCCATGGGTATGTCCTCTGAAGCACTTCTACAGATGTGTTCAGAGAACCTATAGCTTGTTTCGTATCATAAAAAGCATCTACAAAACCATTATTTACATAAGCAATGCTAATAATCAATACTAGTATGCCCATCATCGGAAGCCATCAGTTTTTGTGATCTTGGTTTCCCTGGAAATACACAAAAAACAAAGACAAGTCTGACTCACAGAATCCAAGGAAACTTTATTGATCTCTTTATTCTTCCAGCATTATCAGAGCAGGCAATACAGTATTTTTAAACCAAGCTCAAAAGAGTAACCTCTTCCCAAAGATTAAAAAGGAGACGTTTTCTCCTCATTTTTGTACACTCCTCTAAATTAATCACCATTCTTCTCATCACAATCAAGTGCAGAATGAGGGCGCTTTTGCCCTTTCTCTTCATACATTCCCTGGAGCTTTCTTATCTTCTTGAGGGCTTTTGGCATCCTATTTAACAACTTGTGTTCCCAAAAATGACAACCACAGAGTTACAAAATTCCTACCTTCAAGATACAGAAAAAGAAAAAATAATTTTCTAGTTGATCAACACAAAGAAGGTTCTAACAAGTTGCATGTCAAGAATACAGAACAACTAATTTTAAACAACAAAATATAGGGCTTTAGAGAGGCATTCAATGCAATCTTCTGAGAAGGTTCTAATTAAAAAAAATGCAATTTTAGCAAAGTACCTGAAAAAGAAATATTAACCAGGAAAATAAAAGTGGGCAAGGAAAACCAACTTGTGACTTAGAAATGTTTGGCTCCTTTAAACACACTTTGAAAAGCCTCCCTTTTCCTCTTAGAACATCAAACCCCAAGTTTTCTGCCTATGTTTAAATGCAGCCAAATACTTGTTAATCTTACTAGAAACATATCACTATAATGAAAATACAAATAAGCAGTGCCATATGCCAATGATGTATAGTGCTTATCTAGTGACTATGTTACTTGCCTATGCCTGCAATGCAGTTTTATGAAGGTCCTTACATATGGTTAATACATAAGCTAAAACATTTCCAAATATTCAAATCTAGCACACACACAAAAAAGAAGTAGAAAGTTGCCCACTCATCACTGAATTATTCTGGACTGAACAGAAGGCTCAATTTCAGCATTGCCAAATGTTCTTAGGCATAGAAGCAATGTACCATCTGTTTTGAAGTACCAAGCATATCAAATCAGATTTAAAATACCGGTGAGTTTAACAAAGTATCTTAAGCAATCCATTTCCTGCCACTTGAAACTCAACATGGTTAGCTAAAAGGTAACATGCATCAATATTTTGAACTGTTGCTAGTAAAAGAAATTATTAAAATGTCAGAGCACCAAAGAGTTGTAGACCTATGATTAGAAAGTCTTGAGTAAGTCAGGAATAAGGAAGTATTCTCATTGAGTCACTATTACTACATCGCGGAGAAAATATTTTTAAGTGATAGATGAAACTTCTGCCATTGGCAAGAAAGATTGGTATTTCACTACAAAACAAACGCATCTGAAGCTGCTACTGCAATCTATGCTGCTTCAACATGGGGCACACTGATGTCCCGAGAGAAAGCTAGGCATCTATGAAGCTTGGTTTTTATTCCACAGATGGCAGGTAAACACTCACCAGCAAGGTGAGTCCTGATAGTTTACTCTGAGAACATTACAGTGGTGTGAAAAAGAGACTGGTCTTATAAGGACCGGAAGATAATTTAGAAGCCCCTTTTCCACCTACCCCCTCACACCCCCAGAGATAAAGGGAAGCAAGAGCTAGAATAAAAGGAAAGAACTAAATCAAAGAAAGAAAGTACTAAATCAAAACATGAAATCCTTTGAATTCAAAATAAAAGACAAACTGTGTGTCATAATTCTAAAAACTATTGTTATAATTAGTCATCCCCCATTTCTTAGTGCTCACATAATTTAAATATCAATGTGATTAAATGTATCGTAATTATAGCAAAGACACAAATCAGCAACTCAATCAAGAAAAGTTATTACTGAACTTTTGACACTTAAGGCAAAATTAAGTAGTGTCAGAGTTGGCCTAACTAAATTTCCATGATTATAAGCCAAAGAAGCTATGTCTCAATCATTCCTATAAGTCGTGGAATGTGGGAAGCTTAGTCAAATAAAGGGAAAGGGATGTGCCACAGAAGATGTGAGCCCAAAAAGAAAACTGATTGTTGTACCAGTTCTCTGGGAGGGCGGGGGCTGGGGAGTGAGAACTGCTTTCAATTTTCTTGAACACTTCTGTAAGGTGTGGGTGGCCCAGAGCCTGGAGTCCTATGATCAAAAGGGTGACAAAAGTCGTAACAGGAACCATGTCACTATATCCTCTGGACTACAGAGTTAAACCTGGTCTAAATGTTGAATTTTCTAAAACTATCAGAATGGGCCAGAAACTTGACAAGCATCCTCAGCTAGCCAGCTGAGAGAACAGGATCATCCACCTACAATCTAATGCCCTTGAACAGCTCTCTTCCTGACAAGACTACAAGACCCATAGGAAACCTAAACTCTTTTGTTTCAAGCACTTAAACTTCCACGAAACAAATTCTCTTATGCAAACTTAAAAGTCTGAGTAAATTCTGCAATATAAGAAAACAAATGTTTTCTTTAAGAAAATATTAAGGTGATCAAGATTTGAACAATTACTAAACTTGATAACAAAAAGGAACTATCCCAGATGTTACAGGAATTTTAATTACTTGCTCATATGAAATAAAAGTCTTATCTAATACTTGCTCATCATGAAATAAAAATCTTGTCTAAATAGATAGTTCACTTACTCATTCATCTTTTTCCTCAATAAGTGACTTCTCTCCTGAGCACAGAAGAGTAACAAAGAGATGCAAGGTTTTGTGCCCCCTCATTCCTTTTAGACAGTAACTACTTCCTATTTCATAGAAGAGAAGCAGTCAGTGCATCCCAGATCATATGTACCCTGGACTGTCCCATTATTCCCTGCCTGTTTTCTGGTCAACTATGGAGTTCCCAGAAAAGTGTAGCCACCTCCTTGCACCTGATAACCAACTGGATGCTAGATCTTACCAATTCATGCCTATTGAGGAAAATTCAAGCATACTTTTAAGAGTTAGATACTATATTTTCTTGGAGCTCCTAGTCTAGTCAGTTGTCAAGTGCAGCGGAGAGCTTTGAAAACACCCTCAAAAAATGGTGTAGCAGATGATTTTTCTCTAGGACACTCCTCCCTCTTACATTACCCAATCGCCCCTCTGTACTTAAATTTTTCCCATAAATAAATAAACACAATAAACACATTTCTATTAAAAAAAAGCTTCAACTACATCTCATTTTTTTACTACAATGTTTTAGAAAAATATTTCATTATTCTTGGTGCCTACTCTTATAACTATACTAATGCCATCTAAGTTGAAGTCACCTGTATTCACTTCCTAATCTGTTATATCCCTACTTTCCTGCCTCACTTAAAGTTACTTTCCCCAGCAATAAAATTCTAATAAATTTATGTCATATGCTACTGATCTTTGGACATAATAATCCTCCAGTAGCTTCCATTCTTAATCGAGATATCATGCAATAATCAAGATACCATTCTTAATCAAGATACCTTACAATAAATAGCCTACCCGACCCCGTTAGATCTGTCCAGCTGTCTCATCCTTGGCTTTCCCCTACACCCTATCTTCTAGTTGTTCACTCTGATCTAACTTTCCTGGGCCTCTGTTTGTTGCATGTTTCAAGTATACTCTTATCAGATCATTTCACTGACTGCTGTTTCCACTTAAGACTATCATTCTCCCATGTAAATTATTCCTCACCATATTTAGCACACACTTTTAACCTTTTTTCTTTTTCTCTCCTTGCTCTGGAAATCCAGTATTATAAAGACATAAATTTTCACATGCCTTATCCACTGTGTAATATGTAAGACAGTGTTTGCCAGAATTCACAACTAACTTATTCAGTAAATGAAACAAAAGGAAGCCCTGATTTCTAGGGGTTTGTGATCAATTTTAAAAGATAACAACAAATTATTTAAAAAATTAAAAAGGAAATACATTATCTTGCATGACCTTTACCATTTGAGAGTTAAATGCTCAGGGAAAGAGTACAGCAGGCAGTTAAACAAATGACACTTCAGATAAGGGAGCCAATGATACATTTACATGGAGCCTAATCCCTCATTCTCCTTTTCTAATAATTCATTACTCATCTTCTTTGCTTTGAAGATGAAATTATAAATGATCAGGTAAAGATTAGTCAGAAATACTCCCATCTCAGCCACTAGGGCTTTTTTAAATTAAGACTCCTTGCAGACTTATCTTGAAATAGGATTTTCTCATGGACCCCAGCATCACTTAATGTCCTACATATTTCTGTACAGATTTTCCTTTATCGAAACCTATGGTCTGAGCTGGACCTGGGAACAATAAGCAGCAAACATACCTGGGCCTGCTCAGCTGACACACAAAATACTCAAGTTCTACCCATTAGTAAAATCAGATAAACTATTGAAATTACACTACTAGAATTGGGGAACTTTTTGCCAGTCACCTGTCAATCATACCCATTCCATAGAATAACATGAAGCAAATAAAGAAATCAATAAAAAATTTTTTGAAGTTTTTAAAATCTCATGTCATTTTCCTTTCTCATGGAAACTATAAGTGGGAAAAAATAAGAAAGTTTAGATCACATTTTATTAAGTAACTTCCAGCGCTCAAGGACTTCTATAGAAGTTCTATACCAGCTCATTTTCCCTAGAGCATTTCTCAAAACTTTTAAGTCATCACACTTTTCAATTAAAAATTTCCTAAGAGTATTATAACTAGATTAATGTTTGTCTTTTTTTCTTTTCTTTTCCAATTTTATTGAGAAATAATTAACATACATCACTGTGTAAATTTAAGGCATACAGCATGACAGTTTGATTTACAAATGCTATGATTACCTAATAGATTTAGCTAACACTCTATCTTTTCATACACATACAAAAAAAGGAAAAGAAAAAAGGAAAAAAATATTTCTTTTGTAATTATTCTTAGGATTTATTCTTTTCAGTTAACCTACATACTGTACACCAGTGTTAGCTATAGCCATCATGTTGTATGTTAAACCAAGATATTTAATTTGGTGCTTATTTTTAAACCAGTAGAGAAAATTTAAAAAAATCAACTGAATAAGGTAATAATGATAATGAGAAATTATGCAAATATTGTCAGAAAACTTTTTGGTATAATTAGGGAATTTCAAAGTTACAATCCATTCTCCATTTTAAACAAGTAGACAGTAAGTAGATGGTACAAACAGCCCATTGCTACCTCACATATTTCAAGTTAACAGGAAAAGAAAGACCTAGCACCTACTATATACAATGCACTGTATCAGTAGGGAATTAAAGACACATGACCTGTGGATAAAGTAATGGAGAAGACTTACATCCATGATGTAAGTTATCCAGCAAACATGCATAATGTCAGACATGGGATCAGACAAAGTGACAAGTATAGATATTATTTTCCAAAAGCATAGTACTTAAAAACATGTGTAGGGTTTTAAATTGCATATTATAAAATGCCAAAATGTAGACTACAGATATCATGTAATATGAGAAACAAAGTATAATTACTTTAAAAGCATTAATAACATGTTTAATATGATAGAGATTGATACAATTCAACAATTTTTAACATTTTCACAGCTAAATCAGTAGGGACATCTGTTCAATTTCTCAAAGGAAATGAATATATATTAATGAAGATGTGCTCTCTTTTGCTAAGAAGAGAAAAATTTATCTGGACAAGAAAATAGTATTTAAGAATGTGACAATGTATTCATCTCTCTATGCAAGTGCTCGAAATAATCTTCCAATTGAAGCACTCAAAATTTGTAAACTTGCAAAAGACATTAACTAAAAGGTTATAGCCCAATAACCCTCTAGTTCCCCTCCAAGAAAGTAACAGGAAGGAGGAAGGAAAGACCTAAAAAGGGCACATGGCTTGCTGTTGGCACATGGAAATACACTCATGCTTGGATTTCTTTATTTCTGAAGTCAGTGCTGTCTCAGAAAAAAACTCAAAGACCAAAAAGTCCATAAAAAGGAGACAAGTGGAGAAGCTTCACCAAAGGAATAGGCTTGAGATATTGGGGAAAATAGCTTTTAACAGCCTATGTAGGCAGACTTGTATAAATACCTTTAATCTCATACACACTTTAAATTAATCTAACTCTACCTCACTGGCAAGATCTAGACTTGTTGAACAATTCTTTTGGCTAATCCACATTTCTATTTATTTTTGAACACACCCAGGGTTAGGCACAAGAGCACTATTGCCTAATCTTAATCAAATCACTTTCTCACACTTAATACTGATAAAAGATGTTTACACAGCTTTTATGCTTCAGAACAGGTAATTTAATCCCTTTTCTTTCCCTTCCAGCTTCGAAACTTAGGTTCTTAATGTTTGGACTTACTTATTAGAATACCGTCACTTAAATATGACTTGGGCTTTTAGTTTATGAGCTAATGGAACAAAATGAGTGGCAGAGATGTGGCACACTAAAGAAAGACACTGCTGAAATCTGGAATATTCCTTCAGAGTTTCTGACTTTAATGGATATCAGAGTGAAAAAGGGAAAGTGAGGCTAGGTTTGACAATACGAGGGGTAATCTCTTTCTAATTAAAAAGGTAGATTCTAATTAAAAAGATAATTAGAAAGAATCAATCTCTAATTAAAAAAGTTCAACACTATCAATAGAAGAAATGCAGTCTAAGATCTATTGCCCATGTAACACTTTGTAACTTTTTTTGAAGAATTATGAGTCTACTGTATAGAAACAATCCATTACACACTATTA
The DNA here is from genome assembly GCF_029834395.1 of Sorex fumeus. NCBI lineage: Eukaryota > Metazoa > Chordata > Mammalia > Eulipotyphla > Soricidae > Sorex > Sorex fumeus. The sequence continues at coordinate 34,387,759 of NW_026606066.1, read as the reverse complement.
GGGCATACATTTCAGTCACTGAAGAATTTTACAAATAAAATGACAAAATGCTTACAAAAATTGTTTCAAATATGTCTCATCTAAAGTTTAAGAATTTTAGATGTTGCTTGAAAAATGTACTAATCTGAAACAGATTTGTGTTTTCCATTTCCAAAGAGTATTTTAATATCATTGAATAATTTACCTATCGTAGAATCATCTCAGCCTCAACATTATTTTCAAATGGTTTCATAACACCACTGAAGCTTGATATTAAGCCCTAATTATCCAAAGACCACAATGTGAACATTAACTAAAATTTTGTTAATATGCAGCATTATCATGACAACATAAGTTAATACCTGCACTCACGGGACTGAAGTTAACTTAAATTTTATACTACAATCAACCTTGCGTTGTTCTAGGAATGTAACTTGACAAGTTAGTGCACAGCTGATTCTAAGTAAACACACCACCCAAGTTTCTATTAGGAAGAGCATATAAATGAATCAATTCAAACTATAAGTGTCAGCAGAATCTTATGATTATTTAAGACTTTCTGGATAAAAAAAAATTCTGAAAAACTTAATGTCTAGCTAGATCAGTGGTTTTCAACTATTAGTTCAGACTGTTGCACTCTGCAGAAATTGCTGCCAGTCTGTAAAGTTACTGTTGCTTAACTAAGTGTTTTCAATCTCTGGTCTGATGAACACCAGTACTTGTTTGCAGGTATAAAACGTTGAAAATCACTGCTTCCAGTGTTTCTCATCGGGGCCATATGGCCCCCTGAGGGCCCGCAGGATATTTCTAAATGGTGACAAATGGGGTGGGGGGAGCAAGAGGTTAGATGAAGGGGCATGAGATTAGAGGGCCAATCAATAGACTGAAAAAGGGCAAAGGGGACCTTGGCCAAAAAATTAGACTGACACTGATCTAGATATCCAATACATTTTATTGTTTTGAAAAAAAAAAAGATAGCTATTAAATACTTGGCATGCTTACCAATTCTCTGTATGGTTGTACTATTCATGGTTAAACAAATTTAAAATAGCATCATTTAATCTCATTTTCTAAATTAAAAAAAAAGGAAACCAGTGGATATTAAAAGAAGTCTTTGTTAACTAAGAAAGATAAATAAGCATACCTCACACCTACTGGCATTAACAGCCTTGTATTTTGCAAGGTGCCATCTGAGATGTTAAAATAAAGGATTTATTAAAATTTAAATGTGTACTATAGCTTATAAAGTAATCTTCAGAATTTATCAATTTATCATATCCATTTTTACATATATACAAAGATATTCAATGTTAACTGTCTATGTTACAAACAAAAACTCAGCCTAATAGTAAAACAACTGGACCACATAACCATACTGCACAGGCTATGTATTCTGGGGCAAGTTAACCTCTCTCTGTATCAGTTCACCCTGTCAACTGAGAGTGCTCAGAATATCTCCTCTCCTAAGATCTTTAGGGGATATTAAATGAGATAAGGCACATCAGTGACTAAACGGTGCCTGACATGTATTGGTGCACTGCGTAGATCCTCTGAGGACATAGGATCATAATCAGGATACTCTAAGTTCAATCAGAACTTAAGAGCGCTGCATGGTGACTGACACTCTAGAATACTTAAAAAGTTACATTTGGATTTCACATGTAATGGGTCAGGCTTCTAAAATACCATAATTTACATCTACAGTAAAATTTTATGAAAGAATGAGAGGCCTATTTATAGTATTCAGAGATCAGTTACCTATGAAAACTGGGAAGCTGTACAGTTTTTTAGAAATAGAGAATAAGATTATTTTTAAGCCCAAATGTTAAAGGAATTTAATATTAGGAAATAAAATGGTGATTGTTATTTTTCAGTCCATCTGAAACTGTAGCCTGTTCCCTGAAAGAGAAAGCAGAATAAGCATAAAAAAATTTTTTACAATATTCAAGTTCTTGAGTTTGACAATTGGGAAATACTCAAATTTAACTCTTGTTTTACATATGCATAATCTGTAATTCAAAGCTGTTAAAGTGTCTTATTCAAGGCCACAAAGGTAGTTTGTAGAAGGGACACATCATCCCCTAAAATCCAGCTATTCAGTGTGATGAAAGCTTTTCTAGCACCAAGAGAAGTTTCACTGCATGGGATAGACTATAATGTTGAAGGTGGGGAAAGACAACTTTCTACAACTCACCTACATAGAAATCTTGATACATAAAAGGTCCCCAGTCTCATCACATCAGCTTGAAGTCCTTTAAGAGATTTAGTGCTGCTAAAATAGGTAAGGCTCAGATTCTCATAAACCTGAACCTGAATTCTTCAAAATACTACCTTTTTGTTACCTGAATTCTTCAAAATACTACCTTTATGTTTGATGTTCTAATATGGTAAGTTGGTGTTGGGGAGGAAGGATTAAGTGGAAAACAGATCTAAAAGTACAATTTTATATTTTTATCCTCATTTAAAACCTAGATTGACAAAGAGTAGGAGTTCATCATTCTTTCTTAATGACTAAAGATGCAATCATCCATGCTCTACTATATCATCTTGAAGCAATATATTTTGTGCTAATTATCCCATCGTGTAAATTTTAAGATGATACTCCATTTCCATATCTGGAACTATAAGAAAGAGCTGCCCCATATTCCACAACCTTGATTACATGACCCAAGAATTATCTCAACAAGTAGAAAGTCATAGGGGTGGAAGTATAAAGGGGAGAAGCACGTATTTATACTATTTACCAAATCTGAATATTGCAAAGATTCTAAATCTTATTAATAATTATTTTAAATAATAATTATTAAAAAATTCAGCCAACAAAACATTTACAGTCTGGTATATTTTCTCAATTCACAAATAACACATCTTCACACTAAGCATAAGTAACATTGCAGCTTCAGGGCAGACAAGAATTTTGTATGTTTAATTCTGCCTCCAACAGTATCTACTAGCCAAATGCTGCAATAGGAATGGCACACCATTGAAAGTTCAAAACCAGGATTAGAAGTTAAAAATGCACCAAAGACATACACTAGCTACCAGATGAAAAGTATTAGATAGTATTGTCCTTTGCAGGACAGAAACCCCCAATTTAGAAATGATTCATAAAATACCAGACTCCTGAACAAGCTAGACTTTCATATTACTGTTAGTAATATAAAGAAGTCCTATTATCTTATAATAAATCTTTTGTGTTTTTTTCAGACCAATGGTTTAAAAATCCAGTTTTACATATTTAAATTCATCATCTCACTGCTTAAAGAAAAAAAAAACACATTTAAAAGGATTTTTAAATGTTTCAATTTAATACTTCATTTATTTGTACTAGTCCTTAGTAGTCAAATCTCCATATCCATCTTTTTTCATCAACAATCATCTCAGACACACTTTCTAACAAGACTGACTTAAAATATTACGACAGGAAACTATGCCTTCAGGAGCATGTTTATTGTGTTTGAGATGATACATCAGGTGCTCTCTGAGCTACAAAGGGTAAAGGAAATCCTCTCATTACAAACTGACAAAGGTAAAAGGTAGAACATTTTTCACAACAGCATGAACCACATACTCAGAAATAGATCTGGGTTTAATACAAATGACATAATTCCTAGCCATCTACAGCTACTTTTATAACTTCATACAGATAATGAATTAGGCTAAAATGCACTATAATATTTGGTAGACTTCAGGACCAGTATCCTTAGTACATCACAAAATACATTTTGATATCCCAAAGAAGCAAGACTTGCAAGTAGGCATTTTAAACATAACTAATCTACAGCTACAAAGTTCTACTCTTGATAGCCATTTACCTTTTGGGGGGATTCTCCCAGTCTCCAAAGGATAAAAGCAGAGAGTAGAATCAGTATAACATATACACAGAAGTCCGTATTGTAAAGGCTATAAAGATTTGCAGCACAGTGAGAAGATGTCTTCTGCTCCTTCACACTGCATACAAATTATGTGAATTATGTTGCGTATCTCTTGGTCCACTGTCTGGCTATCCTGTCATGTTCTGCTCTGTTGGTCAAATACTGAGTGGCTATGCTTCCAACCAGAGGATCCGCTGCAAAAATGGAAAGATATTAAAAAATACTACATGTCTTAGAGATATAAATAACTAAAATGTGTAATTTTTAAATAGTGGCACAATTTATAATAAGATGTAACTTAAAATGAAGTAGTCTTCATATTGTATGATCCTAATCATTAAAAATTATCCTTATTTTCATTAACTTCTGAATTTTTTTCCATAAAGGTAAAATATGTACACATACAATAATTTTGAAGTTTGTCAAATGACAACCAGTAAAAAGTAAACCCCTCTTATTTTGTGATTCTAACTACTCAGCAGTTTCTCTCCTTGGCAAAGGGAACAAAACAATGTGATATTTCTAATCAGAGAAATTAAATAATTTACAAGTTTTTAGATTACTATCATGTGTAAGTATTTATTTGTTTGCTTTTCAGTCCAGCCGGCAATGCTCATGGATCACTCCTGGTTCTGTACTCAGGGATCACTCCTGGCAGTGCTAGGGAAACCATATGGAATACCAGGGATCAAACCTGGATTGGCCACATGCAAGGTAGTGCCTTACCTGCTGGATTATCTCTCTAGCCCCAGAACATGAATTTTTTTCCAGCATTTTTCATTTTTTATCATACCTAATTAAAAGACCTTTTCCTGTGGGAGTTGCCTCATTCTCTTTAAGGCCATCATTACTAAGATGTTGCCTTAAAGCACATGCTACCATGATAGGAAAAAGAAAGGGATATTTTAAGGGCCTAGACTGATAATACAGTGATAAGGCACTTGCCTTGCATATGGATTCGATCCCTGGCATCGCATCTGGTCCCCGACATCCCTCAGGGAGTAATTCCTGAGCATAGAGCCAAGAGTAACTCCCGAGTGTTGCCAAGTGTAACAAGGAATGAAGGAAGGAAGGAAGGAAGGAAGGAAGAGAGGGAGGGAGGGAGGGAGGGAGGGAGGGAAATCCTAGACATTGCTTTGTTCCTTTCTTCAGTGGTCTGTCGAGTCACATAATTTTTACTACAGTAAATCCATTAACAATAGTAACAGAACTCTTCTTTCCCAGCAACATTTACTTCTCAAGCTACATTCAATCTAACCAAGAGAAACCAAGGTTTTTTGTTTTCAGTCTTACAGTCTTACTGTATATATAAAGATTTGCTTACCAGGGTTGCAGTCTGTCAAAAGAGAACAAATCGAGAGCAAAACCTTTGAAATAGTCAAAGCAGGACTCCAGTTGTCTTTAAGGATGTCCAGACAGATGACTCCCTGACTGTTGATATTGCAGTGATAGATTCTGGTACGGAAAGTAACCTAAGGCAGTCACATCAGAAATAGAACAAAATGATGTTTTATTATTAACTTAATTTCTAACCAGCAAAAATGAAAGGTAATCTATCATAGATGGTACAAAATAGCAAACTGTAACTGAAATTAAAGTCTTATGTTGATTTAAACAATACAATGAAATGTTTCACTTGATTCCACTAAATGTTTATTTTTATCAGTGTATTTACCTGTGTAAATACATGTGTACACACAAAGACACATTTAAAGTAAAAAAAAAGGGGAGGGGGAGAACATTACCAGTTTACACCAAAGGTAGAGGAACTGGTGTAGAATTTTTTAAAACATAAAACAAAAATTCCATTAGTTATCAATAGACATCAATATTAATGCTATTAAGTTCTTGCCATGGGTCAGAAAATAATGGAGAAAAATTTAGAATATGGTTGGTAAAACCATTTATTGTCCTTCCATTTTCAGTCTTTCATTTTCACAACTGGCTTACTATCTGTTAGACTAAAGCATCAAAACAAGCAACTCAAGCTATCAAAATCAAGAATATTGATATATGCCTAAGATTTTGAAAAATAAGAATAAATCACAGGAATAAACAGTGGTTAAGTATCACTAATATTCACTAGATGGTTGGCTCTTAATCTGAAACTACAAAGGAAAAAAAGGCAATTACTAATATCTCAACTAACTACAAGTACACAATGATTTCTAAGTTGAGTCCAGAAAGTTTATTTAAAAGCCCTCAATAGCATATTTCTAACAAGGATGCATGGTTAAAAATAAGAAATAAATCACTGGTTTTGTAGTGACAGGAGAGAGAAACTATCACCTCTAGAACATCTCTTTCCATACCAATATACACAAGGTATATACGAATACAGGAATTAAAAAATGTAGTTATTTCAACTGAAAGTAAATACTAGGTTTAGGAATCTTGAAATACTTACTAGATTTCAAAAACTATAAAAAAATGTAGCTCATATTGCTTACAAGTTGATATGAAAATATACTGCATACTAGGTTAAATAAAATGTATTCATTAAAAGTGTCAGTATTTCCTCTATACCTTCCTAAATGTAGTTACAGAAAATCAAAAATTGTTTAAGTTAAATGCAAACCTTGTATAATTTTCCTAGCATACAGTAGAGTGTTCTAGAACATACAAACTAATCAGTGAGTTTCAAGAGAAGAAAATCAGATTTAATTCTTCAAGAAGTTCAATATATTATCTAAACATCAAAAAAGATATATGTGTTAAGTACCAAGTTAATAACAGAAAACTTATTTTTCACTATACTAAAGATCTCTCAGGTAATAATGAATTGAGAGCTGAGAAGATAATGCAGGGATGATGTTTGATCCCCTGGACAATTTGACTTCATAAGCACTGTGGGGTGCAGCTCTGTGGGCACCTGAGCACCCCATCTGTGGGCCCTACACACTGCATCACCAATCTAGTTATAGCAGGGAGTAGAGCTCGGCCCACGAAGTAAAAAAAGGAAGGAAGGAGGGCGATCAGCAAAAAGAGTAAAATATAGAACACTGAGATTTCAGCAAAATATTAGTACGCAAAAGGTCAGAAACATAGTGTATCTAGTCAGGGCATCTGTCTTGCATGCAGCCGATGCAGATTCAATGCCAGTCACTAACGTCCCCTGAGCCCACCAGGAGTGACCTTTGAACACAGAGCCAGGACTAAATCCTGGACACCTCCAGGTGTGCCCCACTCCAAATACGCTACAGTAAATCTGTCCAAATATTTTTGGTAAATCTAATACCTGCAGTTTGAAACTGTTAGTTACCATCTTCCATTAAAAGATAGTGAGAGGGGCTAGAGATGTAGTTCAGTGGGCAGGGTGCTTGCCCTGCATGCGACTGACCTGGGTTCAATCCTGGGCACCTCATAGGGTTCCCTGAGTTCTGTCAGGAGTGATCCCTGAGCAGAGCTGGGAGTAAGTGCTGAGCATTCCCAGGCCTTAAAAATAAAATAAACCTTGCATACTTTTTAGTTGCTTATTTTGCTCCCCTGTTAAAACCTATGGCAATATGCAAAATAAGGCACTTAGACATAAGTGCCACTGTTAACAATTACAGCCAGAAACTATTTTGCTGTTGTTTCCTTAAACAGAGATTACTACTGAATTGTGTCCTTTTGAATGTGAATACAATTAATGGTATTATTAATGTAAGGATCTGCCTGAGGATTTGTCCCTTTCACTGATCTAATGGACAGCCTCTAAATACCTGGGGGCATTAAATAAGACAAACTCTTAAGTGCAGAGATCTTACTCATGGGACTATACAGCAAATAGCTGTGGTTGAAGAATATACACCTCTGAGGGGAGAAACTTCAGTATCTGTAATTCAAGGTAAGTAACACTAGGTGGAACTGTTGCTAACTTCCTAAATTTAACAGAGCTTCTATTTTTTTTTTAAATTGAATCACTGTGAGATACAGTTACAAAACTTTCATATTTGAGCTTCAGTGATACAATGATCAAACACCTATCCCTCCACCAGTGCACATTTTCCACCACCAATGTCCCCAGTATTAATCCCCCCGTCCCCTTCCAGCTATCCCCCTGCCTCTAGACAGACAACTTCCCCCATACTCACTCTCTCTCCTTTTGGACATTATGTTTGCAATATAGATACTGAGAGGCTATCATGTTTAGTCCTTTATCTACTTTCAGCACACATCTCCCATCACAAAATGATTCTTCCAACCCTCATTGACTTAGTGATCCCCTCTCTAACAAAATGAACCATACCCCACCCCCCCCAACCCTTGGAGTGCTAGTATAGGCAGTCATTTCATACATTTTAAATGGTACAGAACTCTACTGAAAAGAAAAACATTCACTATAAGAACATGCTTTCTCCTGCTATGTCAAGCTTCTGCAACTGGAGTCTACTTACATTCAGATTTCATGGTTTCACCTGTTGATTACAGCAGGGTTTCTCAACCTTTATCCAACTGTAGTCAGTTCCCTACTGGTACTGTTTTCTTCTGTGATCTCCCCATCCTACCAGCTGGAGCCTAGTCTCAAGTCATGGACTTCTAAATGCACCCCACCCCACATCCTGGAATACCCTGGAGATACAAATGGCCCTGGACTGAGAAAAAGTGCACTAGACTATAAAAAGGAGAAAACTATTCAAGTAATTGTTATGCTTAAGTTTTGCAAAATAATTGCCAGGCACAACTCACCCCTTTTGTTATTCATCTAATTCTTATTCAGAGATAAAGAGGCACTTTCAGTTCCCACTACTAACTGCATTCTCCTCTTCTTCACAATGTTTTTCTAAAACTCTCCCCATTGCAGATTAAGTATGTAGAACAAAATTACAGTTTGTTAACCTCATTTTCAAAAGCTATAAAATGATTCTTTTATTCTTGCTTTAGAGTAAAAACAGGCAGTGTGTTGGCTCTGTATTCAGGAATCACACTTGGCAGGACTGGGGGACTAACAGGTGTCAGGGATCAAATAGGAGTCCACTACATGGAAAGCAAGTACCTTACTGCTGTACTGTTTCTCCAGGCCCAGTGGCATTTTTTAGGAACGCCATTAGGATATTTTACCCATTCAATAAATCAAACTGACATGGCTTTCACAAAATAATCAAAGTAACAAGCTTATATTTACAATTAACAACCCCTCTTCAAATCAATCTGGAAAAAAAACATGCATTCATTTTGTTACAGTTTATGAGTTTTCATACATCAGTCCATGAAAATAAGTTAAAAATCATTACATTAAAACACTTAACCTCTACAATAATCTTGGGAGGAGAAAAATGTTAAAAAATGTAGATTCTTACCTTTGGTGGTTTGAACGGATAATCAGATGAAAACGTGATATCCAGAAAAAATACACCACCTTCATATACAGAACCAGGTGGACCAAGTATAGTTGATCTCCATTCATAAATGTTATCTCCTTTAGGCCCAGCACTATTTAAAAGAAATGTAAGGAATGCATGTTAACATCTTAAACCAATCAAAACGTAAAAGGAAAATCAGCAAACCAGAGTAAGAGGTAAGTATACAAGAAATAAACCCCAAGGTCTGCTTTCAAGTTTATATAAGGTGCTTTGAAAATATCTCAACTTCAATTCTTACAGAAAAATTGCAAGAACAAAGAACATATATGCAACATTATTCAGAATGTACTTCTGTTAGCATTTTGCCGCGTTTTCTTACACCTCTTCTTCTACCACACAGGACTTTTACTGAGCCATTGAGAGCAATTTCAATACATATCTCTGGATCCCCACAAATGCCTGAGAGTACATTTCCTAAAACAACCTTCAATAAATATAGCTCTAACTTCAGTGGATAATCAATGCAAAACTTTAACCTAGTTTGCAATGTAACATCATCAACCCACACAATTAACATAATTAAAATGTTTAATTTTTCTCTAGATACATGATCTAATCTTGGATTTATCTATGTTCTGTGTGCAATCTCCTTTAACCAGGAGCTTTTGGGGCCTTGGGGCTATTTTTGAAAAACAGAGTTCTTCTCTTTTTGCTTTTTTAAATTTGGAGGCCATACCCGAAAATGCTTAAGGGTCACTCCTGGCAGTACTGAGGGACTACATAGGGTGTCAGTGATTAAAACAAGGTCAGTCACATGTACAGTTTTCTCTTCTACTTAGATGCTCACCATTTTTAACTTGCCAGATGTTCCCCTGTGATGATATGCAAATAAGGTATAGGATACACGTGATGCTATGTTCTTCTCAGGGCATCACATCTGACAGGACATGTAATTCACTAGTCCCTAACTGGTGATGCTCCAATTTCCCTAATGCTTACGCTCTTTACCCTACAACTTATAAGTCACTTTAAAATCATGCAAATGTATTATTGTTAATCAAGATCACTCCCAGATTTAAAATATACTTGTGATTCTTAGATCAACTAAACTTTTTTATACTCATGGAAAAACTGTAATTTTTATTTTTTTTTTGGAGAGGTGGGCTTGGGGTCATATTTGGCTGTGGTCAGGGCTTACTTCTGGCAGCCCTCAGTGAACCATGGGTTGCAAGGGATCGAACCGTGCCAGTGACTTGCAAATCAAGCGCCATAACTGCTGTACTACCTCTCCAGTCTGTACTACATCTCCAGTCCCCAAATTGTAATTTTCAATTCTAGCATGTCCTCCATATATAACATCTGTCCCCTGTACCCTCTCTACTCCTTCTTCTAAGTATATCAGTAATGCACTAAGGATTCCGAGGTCCCCCTAATCCCTACAAAGATCTGTAATTCATTCCTGTCTTTATTTTGAAGCTCAAGTCATCCCAATTTGATTAGTAGGAGCCCCCTACACAATGACCCCTATTAACACTGTGATAGGCTATCACCATTTTAAGAAGCACTTTCTTACTTATGACATAATGAGATGTTTCAGTCAGCCAGCAATGGAAATCAGTCATTCCTTCAAGACTTGGTTCCTTTAGGAGGGAATGTTTGCAAACTAAGACCTGAGGGCTCAGGAACATTGCACTGTTCTCAACATTACTTTATTTGTAAAGTATAAACAGTACTGGGTTAGAATGCATGCCCTGCAGTTGTCTGATCGCAGGCACCTCAAAGTCCCTTCCCCAGCAACTCAGGGTATAGCCATGAAGGTCCCTCAATGCCACTAGGAAAGCTTCTGAGGCCCCCAAATACTACTGAGGTGGCCCTGGCAGACCCTACCACAACAGGCCCTGAACAGTACCACCCCGAGTATATAAGCCATCACCCCAAACCTCAGAATAGATGTGATTGCCTCAGGCCTCATATATACAAGTTAGGAGCACCCCAGAACTGACCCCCCTCTGCCCAAGACAATTCTAAAAGACTCCAAATCTTATTATTTATTGGTAATGCATAGCCAGTATTCCTTAAACACTCTTCAAATTTACCTGATTCACTTCCACTTTTACATCACAAGTTATCCTGATTTTCTGAACAAATATACATATAAAGCTTTTTTTTTTAAAAGTGATCATTAGTGTAGAAATAAATGGTCTGTATGATTTACGGTAAGTGCAAGGGCGGAGGGATAACAAGAGGCTGGAGTGCATGATTTGCGGGGAGCAGGTCAGGTTGGGTCCCAGGTAGTAAGTGATCTACTGAGCTCCAGCAAGAACAATTTCTGAGCAACTCACCAGAAGCAGTCCCAGAGCAAATAAAGCTCAGATCAATCAACCGTATTAGTTGGCTATTCAGGCATGGTTATGATGATGTAACCATCTTATTATTCTGTAAACAATAAACTGTGAACTGTAAATACACGCTCTAAATTAGTTCACATAAGAAAGATGTAGACCTACATCCCACGGCCGCCATGTGAACACTGGCCTAACCTCACAACTATATCAGAAGAGATACAAGCCAAGCTGCTAAAACCCACGGGTACACCAGTCTTCAGACTGAAAACAGTGCGGTGCCCCTGGGAAGGGAACAACCGAAGTGCTGGCTCTGCTAAAGCCCCCAAAGCCAGCTACACTCACGCTCCATAGCCACAGCCGTGCAAAAGGCCCAAATCTACTGCTTCAGGACTAATCCCTACAGAGATGCCAAGCTGACAAAAATTCCAGACACATTGGTTTTCAGGCTGAAAACTAAAAAGGTTTTTTTGGAGAAAGTTCAGGCAGCCTTCCTCTCACTCCTACCGCCAGAAGCCCCAGCAGCCATACCTACAGCCACCACAAGCAATGGCCTATGCTCAGCTACATGACAGATCTTGAGAGATACAAGCCAAGCCAAGCATCTGAATCCCATCGGCCCAGCTCTACAGATCCTGGAGTTCCCGAAGTACATGACCTTGCCACACCTCCAAATTCCATAATTCACAATACTGACAGGCCAGTAAGAGCACACCACATCAGATGGAAAAGCAGCACGAAAGCAACTGAACTCCATTATCAAGCACAGAAGGCCCAACTAGCAACGAACAGCTTAGGAAACCCTCAATGACTTTAACAACCTCATTGCAGATACACAAGTTCACCTTTTCTTTTAACGGAAGCATTTTTCGACAGCCATTTTGTTGTAACAAGCAACAAAATAAGTTACTTTGTGCCTGCTAAGGGGACAGGCTTGTTGTTGGATGGGTTGAAAATGGGGAAAATAGAGGATGCAAGGTTACAATAGTGATGAGATTGGTGTTGGAACACTGAATGTCTGAAATAACTGTATTATAAGTAAGTAAAGTAAAGGCCCTCCCATTGATCGTCGATTTGCTCGAGCGGGCCCAGTAACGTCTCCGTTGGAGACTTTGCTGGAGCGATAGCACAGCAGTAGGACATTTGCCTTTCACGCAGCCAATATGGCCGACCCGAGTTCGATTCCTCCGCCCCTCTCGGAGAGCCCGGCAAGCTACCGAGAGTATCTCGCCCACGCGGCAGAGCCTGGCAAGCTCCCCGTGACGTATTTGATATGCCAAACACAGTAACTGTATTATAAAGAATTTAAAACTCTGTAAATGACAGTGCTCAAATAAAGTTAAAATAAAAGTTTTACACAATGATGTAGAAGCTGAATGGTAAAATCAAAATGTCTATGTCTCATAACTTTTAAAGCATATACATATGCACAACAGAATCTATTCTGACTTATTATAAGAAAATATTTTTGAAAATAAGTACTTTATATGTTATAGTGACAGAAATGAATTCTAGTAACGGTTCATCCTGTTATTATTTGAGAATCAGGTATATTCCCTAAGAGAATTTTCTTAAATGCAATTGAGAAAATAAAAAACTTTTATTCGGTTTTCCCCCTGCAAGCGACAGTTCCTTTATTAAAAATCACATTTCCATTTCTGATAAGTGATTAGACCTAAAAACTATTGACAAAAACAATAGATTTATCTATCTGTGATAAAATTCCCTATAAGCAGCTGCTTAAAAAACTGGGTGGTGGGAAGGCCTGTTTGTTTTCAGTCCACAACCAGTCGAGCTCAGGGTTTTTACTCTTGGAGAGGGCTGGAGATTGAGCCTGGGTCTGCTGCAGGCAGATAAGCTCCTTACATAATTTTTCATCTCTCCAGCCAACTTGCTTTTATTGTTCACAACCAACATTATTTTACTTAAGAACAGCACAAGGATTCCTATCATAGCAAAATCATTTTCTTCAATATTTATTCAATAGCAACTGTCATTACAAGTCATTATTATAACGACTACCCTTTGCAAGCATTGCAAGTTATCCTCTAGAGAAGAAGCTCCCAAATTTATATGGTTTATTACCTCTTTTCAAAAAATAAAAGAAAATAAGTCGCTTAGCACTACACTAACGGACAGAAACCCACTACCACACACCCTTGGATGTTACCAGTGTACCTCAGGAGAGAGCATCACCTACTCTAGGGCTGTTTCAAATGCTGAATTCAATAATGCATCCATTTCATTTTTTTAAACAATACTTTTAAGCACAAGTTTTACATTCTCTGCTACTGTCAAATGGAAAAGTTTAAAATATGTTCCATTTCCTTTTAATCCCTAAGCAAAAAAAAATACAAGTCCTATTACAAATTAAGTAATAATAGGGGCTGGAGCGATAGCACAGCGGTAGGGCGTTTGCCTTGCACGCAGCCAACATGGCCGACCCGAGTTCGATCCCTCTGCCCCTCTCGGAGAGCCTGGCAAGCTACCGAGGGTATCTCGCCCGTATGGCAGAGCCTGGCAAGCTCCCCGTGACGTATTCGACATGCCAAACACAGTAACAACAAAGTCTCCAATGGCGACGTTACTGGGCCCTCTCGAGCAAACTGATGAACAACGGGAGGGCCTTTACCTTTACCTTTAATAGGGGCTGGAGCAATAGCACAGCAGAGACTGAGGATTGAGCCTGGGTCGGCTACACAGCAGGTATGGTGTTTGCCTTGCACGCCAACAAACTTGGTTTGACTCCCAGCATCCCATATGGTCCCAGGAGCACCACCAGGAGTAATTCCTGAGTGCAGAGTCAGGAGTAACTCCTGTGCATCTCTGGGTGTGACCCAAAAAGTAAAAAAAAAAAAAAAAAGAATCTGTGGGGGGTTTGGGTGGGGGTGGGGTTTGTCAACAACTAGCAGTGCTCAGGGCTTACTCTTGCCTCTGTGCTCAAGGATCACTCACAGTAATGCTCAGGGGGACAGCACATATATAATGTAAGGGATTAAACACAGACCGACAGCATGCAAGGCAAATACCCTACCCACTGAAGTATCTCGTCCCTAAAAATGAAGTAATTTCAAGGAAAAATAACAATAACTTAAATAGTTGCTAAAACATGAAATTTATGACATAACAGAGATGACTCCATTTTTTAAAAAATTTTATTGAATCACCATGAGATAGTTACAAGCATTCATGTTTGGGTTATATAATCACACAATGATCAAACACCCATCCCTCTACCAGTGCACATTCCCCACCACCAATATCCCTGGTATACCCCCCCTTTCCCACCCTCCCCCTGCCTCCATGGCAGACATGATTCCCCATAATCTCTCTCTATTTTTGGGCACTATGTGTTGCAATACAGACCCTGAAAGGTTATCATGTTTGGTCCTTTATCTACTTTCTGCATACATCTCCCATCCCGACAGATTCCTCCAGCCATCTTTTTCTTAACGATCCCTTCTCTATTCCAGCTGCCTTCTCCCCTTTGCTCATGAGGCAGGCTTCCAGCTATGGAGCAATCTATCTGTCCCATGTATCTACCATCCTTAGGTGTCAGCCTCATGTTATGTTGTTTTATACTCCACAAATGAGTGCAGTCCTTCTATGTCTGTCCCTCTCTCTGACTCATTTCACTTAGCATGATACTCCCCATGTCTATCCATTTATAAGCAAAGTTCATGACTTATCTCTCCTGACAGCTGCATAGTACTCCATTGTGTAGATGTATGAAAGTTTCTTTAACTAGTCATCTGTTCTAGGGCACTTGGGTTGTTTCCAGATTTTGGCTATTGTGAATAGTACTTCAATGAACATATAGGTACAGATGTCATTTCTACTGTGCTTTTTTTGCATCCTTGGGATATATTCCCAGAATTGGTATTTCATGGTCAAATGGAAACTCAATTTCTAGTTTTTGAAGGACTGTCCATATTATTTTCCAGAAAGGCGGGACTAGTGGGCATTCCCACGAACAGTGAAAGAGTGTCCCTTTTCCCCCATATCCACGCCAGCACTGGTTGCTTTTGTTCTTTTGCATATGCACCGGTCTCTGTGGTATAAAATGATATCTCATTGTTGTTTTGATTTGCATCTCCCTGATGGCTAGTGATGTGGAACACTTTTTCATGTACCTTTTGGCCATTTGTATTTCTTTTTTGAGGAAACTTCTGTTCATTTCCTCTACCATTTTTTTTGATGGGGTTGAAGTTTTTTCTTGTACAATTCTACTAGTCTTGTATATCCTGGATATTAATCCTTTATCAGATGGGTATTGGGTAAATATTCTTTCTTATTCTGTGGGCTCTTTCTGTATTTTGGTCACTATTTCTTTTGAAGAGTAGATGTTTCTTAGTTTGATGTAGTCCCATTTGTTTATGTTTGCTTCCACTTGCATGGTCAGTGCCATTTCATCCTTAAAGATGTTTTTAGCTTCAATGTCTGGAGAATTCTGCCTACATTTTCCTCTATGTATCTTATGAATTCATGCCTGATATTGAGGTCTTTAATCCACTTTGATCTGAATTTTGTGCCTGGCATTAGACAGAGGTCAGCGTTCATCTTTTTGCAGGTAGCTATTCAGTTTTCTTAGCACCACTTGTTGAAGAGGCTTTCCTTGTTCCACTTCACATTTCTTGCTCCTTTGTCAAAGATTTAGTGGTCATAAAAATATTTGGGGGGGTCTGTGACAGAATATTCAACTCTATTCCATTGGTCTGCAGGTCTGTTTCTAGCCCAGTACCATGCTGTCTTAATTACTACTGCTTTGTAGTACAGTTTGAAGTTGGGGAGGGGAATGTCACCCATCTCATTTTTCCCAAGGATTGTTTTAGCTAATTGTGGGGGTTTATTGTGTCATATGAATTCCAGGAGTATTTTGTCTATTTCTTTGAAAAATGTCACGAGTATCCTGATAGGGACCACAGTGAATTTCTACAGTGCTCTGGGCAGTACTGCCATTTTGATATTGTTTCCCTTCCCTATCCATGAGCAGGAGATGTGTCTCCATTTTCTTGTATCCTCTTTTATTTCCTGAAGTAGGGTTTTGTAATTTTCCTTGTCTAGGTTCTTCATCTCTTTGGTTAAAGCTGATTCCGAGGTACTTGATTTTCTGAGGTACTACTGTGAACAGTATTATTTTTTTTTAATGTCTATTTCTTCTCTTTCGTTTTCTGTATATAAGAAAGCCATGGACTTTTGGGTGTTGATTTTGTAGCCTGCAATTTACTATACTGACATTGTTTCTAGAATTCTTTTCTGTAGAATCTTTAAGGTTTTCTAAGTATAGTATCATATCGTCTGCAAATAATGATAGTTTGACCTCTTCCTTTCCTATCTGTATTCCCTTGATACCTTTCTCTTGCCTAACTGCAATGGCCAGGACTTGCAGTACTATATTGAATAGGAGCGGCAAAAGTGGGCAACCTTGTCTTGTGCCAGATCTTAGAGGGAAGGCTTTTAGTTTTTCCCCATTGAGAATGATACTTGCCGTGGGCTTGTGGTAGATGGCTTTGACTATATTGAGGAAAGTTTCCTCAATGCCTATTTTACTGAAAGTTTTCATCATAAATGGGTGCTGGATCTTGACAAATGCTTTCTCTGCATCTACTGATATGATCATATGGTTTTTATCTTTTCTTTTGTTGATTTGATGGATTATGCTGATCAATTTCTGACTGTTAAACCATCCTTGATTCCCTGGGATGAATCCTACTTCGTCATGGTGTATGATCTTTTTGATGAGTCATTGGATTCTATTTGCTAATAGTTTGTTGAGGATCTTTGCATCTGTGTTCATTGGGGACATTGGCCTGTATTCTCTTTCTTTGTGGTATTTCTGTCTGCTTTTGTATCAGGGTGATATTTGCTTCATAGAAACTGGAAGTGTTTTAGATATTTTAATTTCGTGGAAAAGGTTAAAGAGGATTGGGAATAAGTCCTCTTTAAAGATTTGGAAGAATTCACTAGTGAATCTATCTGGGCCAGGACTTTTGTGCGTGCTTGGGGAGACTTTTTATTACCGTTTCAATTTCCTTGATGGTGATAGGTCTGTACAGGTATTCCAGGTCTTCTTGGTTCAGCCTTGGAGGCTATAGGAATCTAGGAATTTATCCATTTCCTTGAGGTTTTCGTGTCCTGTGGCATAAAGCTTCTCAAAGAACTCCCTAAGGATCCTTTGAATTTCTGTAGTTTCTGTTGTAATGACCCCTTTTTCATTTCTGATTCGGTTTATTAGGGTCTTCTCTCTCCCTTACTTTGTGAGTCTTACTAGAGGCTTATCGATCTTGTTTATTTTCTCAAAGAACCAGCTCTTGGTTTCACTGATCTTTCGAATTTTTTGGGGGGTTTCCATCTCATTAATCTTTACTCTGAGTTTTATTATTTCCTTCCTCCTGTTTGGATTGGGCTCCTTTTGTTGGTCATTCTCCAAGCTCTTAAGCTGTGAGGTTAGGTTACCTATGTGGGCTCGCTCCTCCTTCCTGAGGAATGCTTGTAGAGCTATAAACTTTCCTCTTAACACAGCTTTTGCTGTGTCCCATAAGTTTTGGAAACTTGTGTCCTCATTTTCGTTTGTTTCCAGGAATCTTTTGATTTCCTCTTTGATTTCCTTTCTAAGCCACTCGTTGTCCAATAGTGAGCTGTTTAATTTCCAGATGTTTGATTTAGTTTTTGGTTTGTGTGTGTGTGATTTACTTCTAATTTCAGTGCACTGTGGTCTGTGAAGATTGTTGATACAATCTCTATCTTCTTAATTTTATGGAGGTATGTTTTGTGGCTCAGCATGTGGTCTATCTTGGAGAATGTTCCATGCACACTTGAGAAGAATGTGTATTCAGCTTTTTGAAGATGAAGTGTCCTGTACATATATACAAAGTCCCTTTCTTCAATCACTCCATTCTGAATTGTCAAATTGTTCAAATAACTATCTCCATTTAGTATGAATTTGGAATGAAAATTTCTTATTAAACCTGTTTAATTTATGGTTACAAAAGTTGAAGAGCTTGAGCCAAGAAGTCATTTGGTATAACTTAAATAGACTCTATCCACCTCTGTCATAGCATCATACAGTAACAACTCCCCCCCGCGAAATCTGTAAAATACAAATATTAAGAAAAAATGCTAAGAAAAACTAAATACGTGAATACATGAAAACTCTATGTTCACTAGTGAAAAAACACTTTTTTTTTAAAAAAACACTTTTTATTTTCAAATTGATCTATAATCTGGTTTATAGCTTCAATGCAATTCCAACTAGTATTTCCCAGATCCGAAGTTTGCATCAAATAAATTATAGCCTAGAAATAAACAAATCTACCCAAATAATACAAAATAAACAAAAACTATTTTCTTTTACAAACAAGAACTAAAATAGACCACAAACCTATATAAAATGCAAAATTCTAAAACTACAATATAAGAAAATCTAAACCCTGGATATGGCTATAATCTTTTTGATGCAGCACCAAAGGCACAATGATGTGATTTTAAAAATCCTGAAAATTATTAAATTTAAAGTCTTCTACAAAAAATGCCCAAAAAATGGAACAGTTAATATTAGAAGAAAATATCTGCAAAAGTCACACCTGATAAAGAACTGCTATTCATGATATACACAAAGAAACTGAAAATTGCAACAGAAAATAGTCAACACAATTTAAAAATGGAGCGGGGCTGAACACAGTACAGAGGATGGGCACTTCCCTTGCACATGTTCAACCTGGGTTCAATCTCCAGTATATGGTCCCCCAAGCAACCACCAGGAGTGATCCCTGGGCAGAAAACCAGGAATAAACTCTGAGCACTGCCAGGTGTGGCCCAAAAGCCAATTAAGAAATGGACTAAAACCCTGAACACCACAAAAGAGACAAATGCTAAATATATGTAAAGATATCCAGTATCACGTATTTTATGGACTAATGCTTCCGTTTCCCAAAAAATTCATGCTGAAGTTCTAATCCCCCAGTGCATTAGGAAATGGGAAGTGTTTAGGTCCTGAGGACGAAGCCCTCAAGGACACGATAAGCTCTCTTCTCAGAGAATCTCAAAGCATCCTTGCCTCTTCTACTATGGAAGGACACAGGCATAAAACAGGCAACCAAATACCAATGAGTTCTCGCCAGACTAAATCTTAGGAGTTTCCAACTTCAGAATTGCAACAAATTTCTGGTATTTATAGGCCAATCAATCTAATGCAGTTATGTTGCCAGAGAACTCCAAAAACTAAAAACGAGACATTACCCATATACCTATTAGGATTTAAAAATCCAAAAGGTGGACAAATGCTGGTGAGAATGCAGAGCTAAAGGAACTCTCTTTTACTGCGGGTAGAAAAACATACCCAGATAAAACCTGTACATGAAAGTTTATAGCAGCTTTGTTTATAATGGTCTAAACTGAGAAACAATAAAGATTGTTTTACAATGTACGGATAAACTGTTGTTCTTCAGCAAAGAAAGGAGCTATCAAGTCATGAAAGGACATGGAAAAAAACTAAACACATATTAATAAGTGAAAGAAGTCAATCTGAAAAGAGCCATATACTGTTCAACTTTAATTTTATGTGCCATTTAATAAAGATAAACCTACGGTACTATAAAAGGACTTGTGGTTGCCAGAATTATGCAAAGAGGAAGAACTGACTAGGAGCACAGAGGGTCTTTAGGATAATGTATTATGTGTGAAACAACAATGGTGAAGACATACACACCTGTCAAGACCCACAGAATACCAAGAGAGAAACTTAACCTTAATTTGTGAACTTTAATCATGATGTGTCAATGGAGGTCCATCAGCTTTAATATGCACACCACTGAATGTGTGAGAATGGGAGATACTGGTAATTAGGAAAACTCCAAGCGAGGGGCAACCAGTTCTGTAAACCTAAACTTGCACTCAAATAAACGTTCATTGATTAGAAAAAATACAACAGGTAAAGCAAATGCATATCTCTACATTAAAGAATTTCAGTTGTACGAAGGGATGTATTAGAAAAATCTCTTTTAAAATCTGGAAATTTGGAACACATTTTAACTTCAAAACTATAAACGCTGTTTCAAATCTAGCTCACAAAAGTCACTTAAAATCATTTCCCCTAAACTTTAAAGGAAGCATTATATATTATACGCAATTAAAAAATACTGAAAAGCAATGCTGTAGAGCAGGTTCAACTTTTAAAGAATACATAATCCACACTGTTCTCAGCTTAACTGTTCAGACAAATTTAGCAGTTGTTCATCCACGTTTAATTTTTGACTACTCTTTGAAACACGCCCTCCAAATCAAGGCAAGCAGAGGAGCCAAAAGTACAGAGAGCCTTGTTCAAGAGAACGAAATGCGTCAAAGAGAGAATACAGAGCAACCAAGACTGTAGAAATGAAGACCAGGTATGCACAACAGTTAGGCACATGGGCAGGAATCTTGAAGAGGGCAGGCCCATTGCTCAACAGTGTTTATGAAGAGGAGTTGCTATGATTAAAAACAGAAAACAGGGAGATAAGCAAAGTCAGGGAATTCTTGTGATGGTTACCAAGTGAAAAGGAAGACTGTGAAGATGACTGCAGAGAAAGACATAAATTGCAGTTATAAGCCAAGGAACACCAAAGACTTCCAGAAAATCATGTGAGTGAGATTTGGAGCAAATTCTCCTCAGCCTCAAAAGAAGCCAATCCCAATGACACCACAGCTCAGTCTCAAACTATAGAACAATTAAGTACCTATTATTTTAAGTAACCCAAAACAACCAATAATAAAAACCTAACTGATCAGTTCTGCTGTTTGTTTTTTCCTTAATAATGTTTAAAGATTTAACATTACTGATGAATGTCCACAATATTAACTTATAGCTCTCAAGCCATATCCAAGTGTTTTTAAAATTCAGATGTTTAAAAAACAATTGGCATATATTCTATACAGTTCAGGGCTGGAGCGATAGCACAGCGGGCAGGGCGTTCGCCTTACAAGCGGCCAACAAGGCCGACCCGAGTTCGATTCCTCCGCCCCTCTCGGAGAGCCCGGCAAGCTACCGAGAGTATTCCATATGCCAGACACAGTAACAACAAAGTCTCCAATGGAGACGTTACTGGGCCCGCTCGAGCAAATCGACGATCAACGGGAGGGCCTTTACCTTTACCTATACAGTTAAGGTCAAAAAGCCACACTCAAATTAAAATGGCTTAAAATATTTAAAAGCCACACTCAAAATGTTTTAATTGCCTTTTGACATCACTATGGTCCCAATTGTTACATTAAACAAGGTATTTTTACAAGGTAATCCATATACACATTTTACTATAGAATGTGGCTGCATAGGTTACCTTTCTTTTCCACAACTTACCAGCTGGATTCAACCAAATAACAAAATAGCTTGAAATAACATTCCAAGCACTGCAAATTAGTCACAATTAATTACACAATATTTACACTGCACAAACTGTGTGGCAATATTTCAGTGATTTATAATATTTAGAGCCTGAACACAAAATTATTTTATTTGGAAAATACACCTTTAAACTTGAAAATAGGTAAGTGAAATTTTACACATGGTAACATAAAACACAAAAAAGCAGCCATGCAGGCAACAAAGAACTGCTATACAAAGCTATATAACCTGCTCTCAATCTCAATTCTACATATTAGAGTGTTCTACTACATTAGATTAAATATTGAATTAGCTATTATACATTTTTGGTCACAGAAGGAAAGCCTCGGAATGATAATTTTACTTTAAAATGAGTTAATACTGGAAATCAAAACCAATCATTATTAATACAATAAGGCAAGAATCATTGCCCAAAGGAATCTCTTGTCTGTACAAGTTCATGTCTATTATTACGGTCAAGGGGCACCAAGAGAATACAACTCCTCTTGGTGCACATGTCACCAATAAACCAACTACATATGGATGAAGAATTGAAAAAATGGATCAAGAAATTGATCCTGCCCAATACTCACTCATCTGTAATGCATGTAACCAAGTTTAGACATGTAGCACATTTAGACATGTAGACATGTAGCACATTTGACTATTTTAGTCAATTCACAAAATGTACAGTTTGCTTTTAAGTATTAGAACTGGTCATCCACTAGACACCTTAAAGGTAACACCAGCGGGTTAGACTCCTTAAAGAGAGCTTGGGAATTAGAACATATGGAATTAAATCTTAATCATGGTCTTAAATGTGTCACTGGTTCAATGGGCTTATGCCTATATATATATATATCTTTGTTTTCACAACTAAGATAATTCAATGAAGACCTATTTGGATATGCCTGATGCTATACTGGACAATGTGGTCAAAGACTATCAGAATTAATACAAATTAATTAATACAAATTAAATTACCAACACTACCTCCACTACCCAGCCGCCGCCACACTCAAGGACACTTTCCGGACCCGCGTGGCAGCTCCAGCCGAGACTCAGGCATGACTGAAGACCCACAGAACAAGATAAGCGGAATTCTCTGAGACCTTGGACTCCAGGCTCAACGGACCCAGGGACAGAGCTTCTCTGCTTGCTCCCACCAACCACAGGTGACAAAGGGATTATAATCAGGAGCCCCACCCTACCCTGCCCTGTTTGCTTCCACCAACCACCAGAGACCCAGGGATCGGATTGCGCACAGAAGACCCACCCTACCCCTACAGGGCCCAGATAAATACCCCACTGGCAGACCTCCACTACCGACACTACCTCCACTACTCAGCCGACGCCTCACTCCAGGACGCTTTCCGGACCCTAAGACACTAAATACCCATCTTCCGGAATTAATTCAGTCTAAAAGTAAATAAAGAGTAACTGTACCTACTGCATAGAGAGAAAAAAAAATATATATATATGCATACCTCTCAGAGAGCCCGGCAAGCTACCAAGACTATGCTGCCCGCATGGGCAGAGCCTGGCAAGCTGCCGTGGCATATTTGATATGTCAAAACCAGTAACTACAATAGGTCTCATTCCCCTGACCCTTAAAGAGCCTCCAATCATTGGGAAAGATGAGTAAGGAGAGAAAATCTCAGGGCTGGGATGAATAGAGACATTACTGGTGCCCGCTCAAGTAAATCGACAAACAATGAGATGACAGTGATACAGTGATACAGAGATACTGCTTATGTGGATTTTCTGACATAAGAGATTTTCAACTCAGCATCTTAGGCATGAGTTATTAGTCATCATCATCATGATCCTCCCGTTGTTCATCGATTTGCTCGAGCGGGCCCAGTAACGTCTCCATCATGAGACTTGTTGTTACTGTGTTTGGCATATCAAATACGTCACGGGCAGCTTGCCAGGCTCTGCCGAGTTATTAGTATTTAGTAGAAAATGGAGAAAAAGCAATGCCCTCTTAGTTAAACATATCTTTAGGAAAGAATGCAGTGATTTAGACAACTGATAAAGTCCATTACAATCTTTATTTTTTAGTGCACATTTCAAATACTGGAGTAGTTTTTCTTAGTTTGGGGACCACACCCAGTGGTGTTCAGTGTGTACTCATGGTTTTGTGCTCACTCCCAGCAGTGTTCAGAGATCATGCAATGCCAGGGATCAAACATGAGACTCCTTTATACAAACATATACTCTAGCCTGTTGAGCGATTTTCTTGGGGGCCTCTAAAATGAAAGTTAATCAACAGGTCTGCAGGTTCCCAATGGAGATTTAAATAAATATATATATTCAACTTAATGTTCTGTAAAATACTGAAAAATGACAAATAGCTTTAATGTACAGAAGATAATATATCACACTTAAATAATTCTATTTTCACCACAAGACAAATCTCAAATATAATGCTAAATGAAGACTAAATTATGTACAGATACCATTTAAGTAATCATTTATTAAGAGAAATCAATTTACTGACTCTTCCAAATGAACTTTAAAGCCACAAATCCATATAAATATACTAATCTCTAGGTTCTCCAAAATAAGAATGCAAAACATTACCAAATTTATTAGGTGTTTTATGCCATTTTAAAGGTGACTGATTCGGTAATAGCTTCTAATAGTAAATACTTAAAAATACCATATATGCCTCACATAATTTGTATTAAGCTTTTTGCTCCAGCTGTTGTGTGCATTATATAGTAACCCCTCCCTAACTTTGGATGTTTCTTAAGAGGACTTTCTCTCTTGAAAAGGCAGGTGATAGATGATATGAACTTTAAACTCATTTCATTATATAACATTTATTTCGCATTATACCACTGAAGATCACATTACTTACATGACAGGGACGAGAGTGGAAACATAAATAACAATAAATGCAAGTTCTAAAAAGAGTTGTTTAAGAAATAAATAAGGAATAACTTTAAAAATAAATACATTTTAAAGTCTACTAGTAAAAATACCTCATTATTCAGAATTACTAAGAAAACGGTGATTATGGTGCTTTCTTATAAACAAGTGGAATCCTTTTATACAACATGTCGAAGAGATTCTGACACACACTCATACTCAGTCTGTTATATATAGGAGTCACCCCTTACCAATTCACCATCTTTGTATAAAAAAACAGCTGCAAACGCTTGTGTAAGTTCCTTGGTCCTCTGACAAGTCATAAGGATTTCTAAAAGCATAATTTTGAAATCTGCTCTTCTTTCTGTATAATGAAGGTGACATACAAAGTGACTTTTTCTTTCTCCCCAGCCTTGATAATCCTGCCACTTTCTAAAAGACCTTCTACTTAAGTTTTTGCTAAAATTAATTAGATTGAACATACTCCTGAAAAAACATTGTGTATCATCCAATTCACTGTAAATAAGCTTGTGAAACAATAATCATTAAAAGAATTACTATTTCTGGTAATCAATTCTACATAAATAAAAAACCTGACAAACTGATAAAAAGTATTTAAAATATCTGTCTTCTTTCCATATAAATATCATAATACTTTCTTGATCCATTACCCATTCTCATGTTAAAAATGACTATTCCTAGTCAGTGCCCCAGGGAGTCAGTTACTGGAACCCAGGACTTGGCTTTCTACCCTTACGTGCCCCAGGAGTCCTCTAGGACCCTGGGACTCTGACCATCGCTGAGCCTCTTCCTGTTTGTCCACAGTGCTGTGCCCGGTCTTCTCCCTCCTGCAGGCTATACCCCCACGCGTTGCACCCCCCCACACACACCAGGTACCCGTAGGGGGCGTGACCTCTTCAGAAGTGGGTGTGGCCTCTATAGAGATGGGTGTGGCCTAATTTTGGGCCAGGGGACGCTCACGAGGCCACAGGTAGTTTCCTCATGCCCAGTAATCTCATGTAACATCTCAGTCTCCATATCTCAACACCAACATGAAGAAACAACGCAATTGTCCACCACGAGAGGACGATGGTGCTACTCACCTAAGGGACTTCTCTGAGAAAGAATTCAGATATGAAGTAATGAAGATGTTCAATGAACTCAATGAGACAGTGAAACAGATATCCAGTAAATTAAGAGAGACCATGAAAGAAACAATCAAGAAAATACGGGAAGAAATGAGAGCAGAAATTGGAAAGCTATGCACAGAAATGTCACCAATAAAAGAGTCCGAAGAGGAAATAAATACTCAGTCTGTTCCCTCAACAGTAGAATGGCCACAGGTGAAGAGAGAATCAGTGAGCTGGAAGATCAGTTGCATGAAGCCTAGAGGCAACAAGAAAAAATGGCAAGAGACCTCAAAATAGCTCTAGAGCGAATCAGGGTCCTAGGAGATGACTCCAAGAGGAACAACATTAGAATCATTGGAGTACCAGAAGCTCAGGGAAACAATCCCAATGAAAAAGCCACAGTTAAACAAATCATTGCTGAAAAGTTACCAGAGCTTGACAATGAAGCCCTTTTGATTCAAGGAGCCCGAAGGGTGCCAGCTAAAAGAGACCCTAACAGAAACACTCCAAGACATATCATAGTTAGAATGATGGATGCCAAGGACAGAGAAACAATTTTGCAAGCAGCAAGGTCAAAGAAGGAAATCACAGACAAAGGAGCACCCCTTAGATTCACAGCAAACCTATCAGAGGAAACCCTCCAAGCCTGAAAGCAATGGTGGGATACAGTGAAAAAACACTCACTGAAATGAACCCTTCACTAAGAACACTCTACCCTGCTGAACTCTCACTGAAACTTGAAGGAACGGTAACTATTTTCTGGATAAACAACAGCCCAGGAACTTCACACTCAAAATCAAAGCTAAAAGAAGGGCTAAAGGGGTTACTATAAGACAAGACAAACCCTACAGGCACAACAGACCTTACAGAAAGATGACACAAAACCCCATAACAATAATCTCTCTCAATATCAATGGTCTAAACTTACCAGTTAAGAGTCACAGAGTGGCAAAATTGATTCAGAGACATAACCCAAAATTCTGCTGCCTGCAAGAAACTCATCTCAACAGACAGAGCAAACACAGACTCAAAGTTAAAGGATGGAAAACAATCCTGCAAGCAAACAGCTCCCTCAAAAAAGCTGGCGTGGCCATACTAGTATCCAATAACATAAATTTCAGGTTGAAAAAGATTAGAAGGGACAGTCAAAGCCATTTTCTATTTATCAAGGGATACATACAACAGGAAGAAATCATACTCTTAAATGTACACGCGTCTAACGAGGGAACAGCTAAACATTTAAAACAACTTCTAACAGATTTTAAGGAGGACATTGCTAGAAACACAACAGTAGCCTATCACCTCTGGATAGATCAACAAGAACAAAACTCAGCAAGGAAACATTGCCTTTGAAAGAAGAAATAGAAGAGAGAGGGCTTATAGACCTATAAAGGGCTTTATACCCCAAAAGAAAGAATACACATTCTTCTCCAGTGCACAGGGAACATTTTCCAAAATAGACCATGTGCTAGGACACAAAGCATACCTCAATAGAATCAGGAAGATAGAAATAATATCAATAATCTTTTCAGACTGAAGACAGTCTGCACTGAAGACAGAAGTGAATCAAACACAGACAAAGAGAAACAAATCAAACACCTGGAAATTAAACAACTCAATGTTGAATAACAAGTGGGTCAGTAAGGAAGTCAAGGACGAAATCAAAAGATACCTGGAAACAATTGAGCTACCAGAATCTATGGGATGCAGCTAAAGCCATGTTAAGGGGAAAATGTATAGCTCTGCAAGCATTTCTCAGGAAGGAAGAAAGGGCTCACATAAACAACTTGACTTCACAGCTCAAGATATTAGAAAAGGACCAACAAAAGGAGCCCAAACCAGGCAGAAGGAAAGAGATTATAAAACCTAGAGCGGAAATCAATGACATGGAAACCCAAAAAACTTGGAATCCAAAAGATCAATGAAACCAAGAGCTGGTTCTTCAAGAAAATAAACAAGATAGATAAACCACTAGCAAGACTCACAAAGAAAGAGAGAGAACCCTCATAAACCGAATCAGAAATGAGAAGGGGGATATCACAACAGAAACCAAAGAAATTCAAAAGATCATCAGAGACCACTTTGAAAGTCTGTATGTCACAAAACAAGAAAACCTAGAAGAAGTGGATAAATTCCTGGATTCCTATAATCTCCCAAGGCTGAATCAAGAAAAACTAGAGTACCTGAATAGTCCTATTAACATCAAGGAAATTGAAACTGCAATCAAAAGTCTTCCCAAAAAGAAAAGCCGAGGTTCAGATGGATTCACTAGCGAATTTTTCTAAACATTTAAAGAGGACCTACTGTCAGTTCTTCTCAAAACTAAAGAAACAATAACTCTCCCAAACAGTTTCTATGAAGACATATATATCTCTAATACCAAAAGGAAACAAAGGCACCACAAGAAAAGAAAACTACAGGCCGATATCCCTGATGAACATGGATACGAAGATTCTCAACAAAAATACTAGCAAAGAGAATTCAACAACTCATCAAAAAGATAATACACCGTGACCAAGTGGGATTCATCCCAAAGATGCAAGGATGGTTTAACATTCGGAAATCAATCAACATAATCCATCATATCAACAAAAGAAAATATAAAATCCATATGATCATATCAATAAATGCAGAGAAATCATTTGACAAGATCCAGCTCCTGTTTATGATGAAAAACCTTGCCAAAATAGGTATAGAGGGGACTTTCCTCAATATAGTTAAAACCATCTACCACAAGACTACAGCAAGCATCATCCTCAATGGGGAAAAACTGAGAGCCTTCCCTCTAAGATCAGGGGTGAGACAAGGATGCCCCCTCTCTCCACTACTGTTCAATATGGTACTGGAAGTACTTGCAATAGTGGTTAGGCAAGAAAAAGATATTAAGGGCATCCAGGTAGGACAGGAAGAAATCAAGCTCTCACTATTCACAGATGATATGATACTATACTTAGAGAACCCTAAAACCTCTACCAAGAAACTCCTAGAAACTTTTTTATAGTAAAGTTGCAGGCTATAAAATCAATACCCGAAGTCCATGGCTTTCCTATACACAAATAGTGAGAGAGAAGAAAGTGACATGAAAAAAAATCCCGTTCACAATTGTGCCCCAGAAAATCAAGTACTCTGGAATCAGCTTAACTAAGGAAGTAAAGGACCTGTACAAAGAAAACTACAAAACGCTACTTCAGGAAATAAAAGAGGACACGAGAAAATGGAAAGATATCCCCTGCTCATGGATGGGGAGAATTAACATTGTCAAAATGGCAATACTCCCCAAAGCATTGTACAAATTCAATATGATCCCTATAACGATACCCATGACATTCTTTAAAGAAATGGAGCAAACTCTCCTGAAAGTCATATGGAACAATAAGCCCCCAGAAACAGCTAAAGCAATTATTGGGAAAAAGAAAATGGGAGGAATCAACCTCCCCAACCTCAAACTGTACTACACAGCAGTAATAATTAAAACAGCATGGCACTGAACAAAGGCAAAGCTGCAGACCAATGAAACAGGGTTGACTATACTGACATCTCCCCTAAACATATGATCATCTAATCTTTGATAAGGGAGCAAGAAATAAGAAGTGGAGCAAGGAAAGTCTCCTTAACAAATTGTACTGGCAAACCTGGACAGCTACATGCAAAAAAATGGGCTCAGATCTCTGCTAACACCATGTACCAAAGTAAGATCAAAATAGATTAAAGACTCAACATCAGACTGGAATTCATAAGGTACATTGAAGACAAGGTTGGCAAAACCCTCCATGACATTGAAGCCAACAGTATCTTCAAAGATGTCACGCCACTGGCCAACAAAGTAAAACAAGATAGACAAATGGGACTATCTTAAACTAAGAAGCTTATGCACCTCAAAAGAAACAGTGACCAAAATAAAAACAGTCTACAGAATGGGAAAGGATATTCACCCAATGGGCTCAGATAAGCCATCAGACAAGGGGTTGATATCAAGGATATACAAAGTATTGGTTGAACTCCACAAGAAAAAAACATCCAATCAGAAAATGGGGTAACGAGATGAACAGAAACTTTCTCAAAGAAGAAATCTGAATGGCAAAAAGGCACATGAGAAAATGCTCTACATCATTAATCATCAAGGAAATTCAGATCGAAACCACAATGAGATATCATCTCACACCAGAGACTGGCCCATATTCAAACAAAAAAAAAAGCAACTGGTATTGGTGTGGATGTGGCGAGATAGGGACCCTCCCTCACTGCTGGTGGGAATGCTGACTGGTTCAGCCCTTTTGGAAAACAGTATGAACAATTCTCCAAAAATTAGAAACTGAGCTCCCATTTGACCCAGCAATACCACTCACGGGAATATATACCGGAGATGCACAAAAGTATAGTCCAAATGACATCTGCACTTCTATGGTCATTGCTGCACTGTTCACAATAGCCAAAATCTGGAAAAAACCTGAGTGCCTGAGAACAGATGACTGGTTAAAGAAACTTTGGTAAATGGAGTACTATGCAGCTGTTAGAAAAGATGAAGCCATGAAATTTACATGTAAGTGGTACTACATGGAAAGTATCATGCTAAGCGAAATGAGTCAGAAAGAGAGGGACAGACACAGAAAGATTGCATTCATCTGGGGAGTATAAAGTAACAAAACAGGAGACTAACACCCCAAGAATAGCTGAGATTAGTACCAGGAGGTTCGCTCCATGGCTTGAAGGCCAGCTGCACATGCTAAGGGAAAAGACAGCTCAGATAGAGAAGGGACCACCAAGTAAAGTGTTTTTGGATGATCCTCCCCGGATGGGAGATGCATTCTGAAAGTACACTATAGACCAAACATGATTGCCACTCAATGCCTCTTTTGCAAACCACAACACCCAAAAGGAGAGAGAGAACAAAAGGGAATGCCCTGCCACAGAGGCGGGGTGGGAATGAGGAGATATAGGGTGGGAGGGATACTGGGATTATTGGTGGTGAAGAATGGGTACTGGTGGAAGGACGGGTACTCAATCATTGTGTAATTGAAACCCAAGCACAAAAATTTGTAATTCTACAACTGTACCTCATGGAGTTTCACTAATTAAAAAAAAAGTGCCCCAGAATAGCTCAGTGGCAAAGCACTAGTGCAAGCAGGAGGTCATGAATTTGATCCCCAGCCTAGCACTGCCATCTTTCACTTGGCACTATAACAAAATGTATGACCTCTATCAAAAAACAACCAGGTGTGTAAGCAATGTTGGGAACTCTGTCAAGTATTGAAACCAAAATCTGCATAAATACCACAACTAAAACTATATAACTTGTGTTAAGCAGGTGGACAGTACAGCAACCAAGTATGTGTGACTATGGATTGGTGCAAAGAAGACATAAAGGAGGAGGAAAGGAGAATAAATTATAAGTGAAAGTGCAAAGTAGTGGCTACTACTTTAAAGCTTGCACTTTACCTATCTAATGCCATTGAAATACAGTGAAGTATACTGTGTACAATCATGACAAAATCTCGTCCTAATATTCTCAGTGTGAATCACTTGTACCAATCTGAATAAAACATTTCTAAAATTATAATTACACAAAGCGACATCTTTTTAAAAAGAAATTATGCCTGTTCAAATAATTCAAGAACACCTTGAGAAACTACTACACCTCAAAAAAGCGTACACTGTGAGAATGAGGATGATGATGATAATGAAATTAAACACCAAGACCTACAAGCATACTGTTGCTAGTTATTTCTGTACTATCTCATGGTGATGAGCTCATGTTTAAGTTTCTTTCCTTCTTTCTCCCTCTTTCTCTTTCTCTCTCTCTCTCTCTCTCTCTCTCTCTCTCTCTCTCTCTCTCTCTCTCTCCCCCTCCTTCCCTCCCTCCCTCTCTCCCTTCCTTCCTCTTTTTTAATATCCATATTCACTGTGGACTATAGTAACTGACTTCACTAAAATACGCTCAAAAAACTGCTCAGAAAAAGTCCATAGCAGGCAGAGTAGGGGATTTTCTTGATTCCGCTCCTCTAAACCACAACCAAGAGAACATTTACAACACAAACCTAGCTTCCTATTCATTGCGGCAGAGTACAATGAAGGTGGAAGGATAGAGGCTCACGAAGATGGCAAAGCCAGAGCAAGATAGTAGCCACACAACCTATCTACACACCTGGTGGAACAGAGATACAATGGACATATGGAAGGTAATAAATGACAAACCCACTGCAAGCATCACACTCACTGGTAGAAAGCCGAGAACCATTCCCTCTGAAGTAGTCGAGGATGCACATTATTACCCCTTTTATCCAACACAGTACTAGAAGTGCTAGTCACAGCAATCAGACTAATAATAAACCTGCTACTGTTTGAAAATACTTAAAAATATCCAGTATTCAGGGATCAGAAGAACTCATGATATTCGCCTATACACACACACACATATATGTATACACACACATGCACTAATATACCCACACACGGGCACAATGAAATGCTACATATATACAGATAGAATAATCCAGTCATTTACAATTAACATAAAAAGGAACTAGAAAGTATTAGATGCTTAATGAAGTCAGAAGAAGAAGAAACACCATTAGACTTAACTCACATGCAGTAAATTTAACAAAAATGAAAGAAATAAAAGACTGTAAGAATGAAATAGTGGTTATGACAAAGGAAAGGAAGTGGAGAAATTAAATAAACACAAACAATGCTATACTGGACAAAAACTAGAAATCTGATTCATATAAAATGGAAGCACGCTCCAAAGCTGATTTAAAAGAACATAAGCATGAAATCCATATGTTATAAGCCAGTATTATTTTAACAACAACAAAAAAATTCGTTTACTTCTTTTTAGAAGAAGTTATTCTTTCCAGGAAATTCCTGGCTTCTGCCAAACAAACACAGGGATATGGTATCAACAATGCCTACCCTTCACTTCAAATTGCTAATTCAAACACCTATTAATTACACTTTTTCCTCTCATCAGCCTCTATTCTCAACTGGAGCCTACAGAGTTCTGTATTTCCTATAACATAGGAAATAGGATAGAAACAATCAGCATTCAAAATAGTTTTTTTTTTAAAGTAAGGTTACTAGTGATGACATGGTTTTGGAATACTCCTTAATATATTTAATTATATTAAGTATCTCAAACGCTGAATGGACATAAGTGAACTAATGAAAAATGAAAGCAACCTTTGGAATTAAAAAAATGTATTACACTAAAAACAGCCACTGAAACTACAGTAAATCATCTGCACTGACTGAGCACTTCCATTCTGACAGGAATAACTATGCGGAAGGCTATTTATCTCATTTAACCAACACCACGATGTAACAGGCACTATATAAGACAGGCAATATTACTAGTTCAGTATCATATGAGAAAAACCAAGGCTCACAGCACTTAAATGTTGTTTCCTTAATGTCATACATCTACTATGAAAGCGGATAAAGTGAGTTTCAGTAAAGGGAATACAATTTTAACCATATCCATTTCTTTCAAAACTCCAGTTATTTTGTAAGTAAACCGGTGCTATTCTGAGTGCTTTGGAAAATGTCCTATTTCAAAAGGTTGTAAGTAATTAAGAGAACACCATTTACGAGACAGAAAAAAGAAAGTGGTGGAGGGGAAATGACTTCGCAAACAATACAGGAAACGATTTCTACTAGAAAAGGGATCTCTAAGTTATCTCTAGTGGAAGTTATTTAATCCCCACACTCCCCAGAATCACCCTTTTCTGCGAACCTTAAGAACTTTTGACATCTGGTGAAGAACAAGTACTGCTCACTTACTCATACTGTGCCTTTTGATTATATGAACTTAATCTGGCCCGTGACGTATTCGATACGCCAAACACAGTAACAACAAACTCTCCAATGGAGACGTTACTGGGCCCGCTCGAACAAATCGACGAACAACGGGAGGACCGTGACCGTGACCATGAATCTGAGTCTAGAAGATTCACTTCGAGGTCTTACAAAGGGCAAAGTATAATGCTTTGCGTACTTTGCCCAGGAGATTCAGGAAGAAAGCAAAGAAGTTGATTCACTCAAAATCTGTACTCCATTACTTTGTCTTAGGAAACTAAAGATAATGGTCACTGCTTCCAGGGATATCAATGGCTTGCTGAGGATATACATTATTACCCAAAAGCATGGATAGGGAGTAGAAGGGTGAGGAGGAAAAAGAAGAATGTAACAAATGATGCAAAACACATACCTTTGCTTATCCAGGGGCAAGTGACCTAGTTAGGAAAATGAGAGAAAATTTAAAGGAATCAAAACTTACTATGATATTTGAAATACCCAGTGGGAGGAAACTAGAAAGTTAGAGGGAAGAGCAGATAGTACCTGAGAATGCCCTGGGGCAATAATGAACAAGGTAAGTGCTTTGAAAGTAAAGTCAATGTGGCATAAGCTAAGAGAATGTAAGGACCTGTGTGTGTGTGGGGGGGGGGGGGGGAGAGATAAAACTGATGAGAAAAACAGAAATAAATGGGAGTACAAGACCTTGTCATATTAAAGATATCTGATGTCTGAAAGGGCTGGAGCGATAGCACAGCGGTAGGGCGTTTGCCTTGCACACAGCCAACAGGGCCAACCCGAGTTCGATTCCTCCGCCCCTCTCGGAAAGCCCGGCAAGCTACCGAGAGTATCTCGCCCACACGGCAGAGCCTGGCAAGCTCCCCGTGACATATTCGATATGCCAAACACAGTAACAACAAAGTCTCCAATGGAGACGTTACTGGGCCCACTTGAGCAAATCGATGAACAACGGGAGGACAGTGATACAGTGATACAGTGGTGTCTGAAAAGCAACAGAAAGCCATCAAAATATTTTAAGGGGTTAAGAATAATTCTATGGACATTTTAAAAGTTTCTTCATTTGATATGTCAAGAATGGACTAGAAGAAGATGGGGTAAAACCAGGTGGAAATGATGGTACACAGATTAAAATGGGCATTAGACAGAGATAAAGAGGATAAGCTTGGGTGACAGGAGGTAACTGGTATGAGTTTTAAGTATGAGCAGTGAAGGAGAAGAAAGCATTAAGAATGGTTTTTGGCCTGAGTGCCCTAGAACAGATGACTGGTTAAAGAAACTTTGGTACATTTACACAATGGAGTAGTGCGTAGCTGTTAGAAAAGATGAAGTCATGAAATTTACATACAAGTGGTACTACATGGAAAGTATTATGTTAAGCGAAATGACTCAGAAAGAAAGGTATAGACATAGAAAGATTGCATTCATCTGGGGAACATAAAGTAACAATATAGGAGACTAACACCCAAGAATGGCCCAGATTAGTACCAGGAATTTTACTCCATGGCTTGGAGGCCAGCCACACATGTTAGGGGGAAAGGGAGCTCAGATAGAGAAGGGAGCACCAAATAAAGGGTGTTGGGAGGATACTCCCAGGATGGGAGAAGCATGCTGAAAGTAGACTATGGACCAAACATGATTGTCACCCATTGCCTCTTTTGCAAACCACAACACCCAATAAGAAAGAGAACAAAGGAGAATGCCCTGCCACAGAGGCAGGGTGGGATGGGGGGATGAGGGGTGGGAGGGATACTGGGATCCATGGTGGTGGGAAATGGGCAATGGTGGAGGGATGGGTATTTGATCATTGTATAATTGAAACCCAAGCACAAAAATTTGTAAGTCTACAACTGTACCTCATGATGTCTCACTAATAAAAATTAAAAAAAAATAGTTTTTGGTATTTTGGACTGAGATGAATTTGCCTTTTACTAAAATAGGCTATGTTTCTTTTGCAAGAAACAAATGCCCAAGAGTGCAGAATGTGGTGTGGAAATGACACTTGATATAAGGGAGCAACACCTACTTCATAATATTCTATGGAAGATCTGTTACAAGCACATATAAGACAAGAACAGTAAATGGGGAGAAAAAAAGAAGAGATAAATTACAAAGAGATATGCTGGGTTTGGAAAAAAAAAGTTAGATCATGTAAGAATTCATCGGGAAGGAGTATGAGGGTTACACTAGTTTACAATGAGAAAAGCACAAACAAAAATTGCAAAGGTCTCCAAGAAAGAAGATACAAAGCAGGGGATATGCATGATTTTGGTATTGGTATTCTCTACAAAATCCATATACATGTGCATGTTGACACTATGAACTGACACAGATGAGACATAAGAAAATGTTAATAGTGATTTACTATAAAAAGGATCTGGTGCTCTAGTAGGAACAATGTCTACTTCTTAACCACATATTCCTCTATTTTGAATTACACTACATACCAAAAAAAATTTAAAAAAAAAGTGGCTGCCCCCACCTTCAATTTAAAAGGGAGGGTGAATTTTAAACAGCTGAAGTACCAAGAGGGTTCAGCAGGCAATGCAGAAGAAAATCTAAACCACAGGGATTTTTTTTTTTAATTTTGATTAGTGAAACACCATGAGGAACAGTTGTAGACTTACAACATTTTGTGCTTGGGTTTCAGTTATACAATGATCAAGTACCCATCCCTCCACCAGTGCCCATTTCCCACCACCATGGATCCCAGTATCCCTACCACCCCCCATCCCACCCTGCCTCTGTGGCAGGGCATTCCCTTTTGTTCTCTCTCTCCTTTTGGGTACTGTGGTTTGCAAAAGAGGCATTGCTCCCATCCTGGGAGGATCCTCCCAACACCCTTTATTTGGTATTCCTTTCTCTATCTGAGTTGCCTTTTCCCCTTGCATGTGCGGCTGCCCTCCAAGCCATGGAGTGAGCCTCCACCACAGGGATTTTAAACAGTAAATTTGAGTGATTTCCATTTTTACACTCAATCCAGACTTAAGAGTTTACAGGGAGTTTCTAACTTTGAAATACGAGATTCAGTAAGAGAGAGTGATTTTTCTCTTTCCTTTTCTTTGTTTTCACACGTAGTAAAGTTAAAGGTTCATGCAAGCATTAATGCATTTCAAAAATTTTTTGCTTCCCGTAGGTAGAGCTCTGCCTTGCATGCGACTGACCTGGGTTCTAACCCTGGCAAACCAAGATATCTGAGTGAGGAGCAGCACAGCCAGGTGTGGCTCAAAAACTTTGAAAAATTATTATTATTATTATTATTATTATATTATTTTGCTTCCCTGTGCAGAGAACTAATAGTAAGCCCTGAGCACTGCCTGTTGTGCCCCCCAAACCAAAAAATGTCAACCATACTTGAAGGATAGGTTTTATTTTTAGTTTCTACCTTCTACTTTAAGACATTATGATAGAATAAAGCACAACTAACAAGCTGACAAATATGTCAAGTCATATCTAATTTTTCATGAAGCTAAACTGAGCATAAATGTAAAAGTATCTGCTTGCATCAATTAACTTTCCTTTATATTTTGTATAGTATAGTTTTGAAGTCTGATTAAGGACCAAGTATGGAAATGGCGCTTCTACCAGGAACTATGCTATGTGTTTAATCTTTATTCAAAACTTATTATATGTCAAATACCCTTCACAGAATCCCTAACCTATGAAGAACCTTCAAAAATTTAATAAATCAATTCTGCTTTATGATGAAAATTTTTGTCAGTGGATAATTTATAAAACTTTAAGATATAGGAAGTTAATATAAGCAACAATGGAGTTCTTCCAACATGTCTTGTTAATGATTTACTCATTCGCTCAGTATCTACCTTGAGTTGGGCACAGTTAATGGACAGAACACAGAGCAATGAAAAAAGAAACACAATCTCTGCCCTCACAGACAATATAAAAGTCATAAAAGACTGCCATACAATTATGGCCATAAATTAATGCTGGAAATATGCAAACTCACTTAAATAAGAAAGTTTTCATCCAAAAAGAATGTTAAGAAAAGTAGTGGCACTGTCCTCCCATTGTTCACCAATTTGCTCAAGTGGGCACCAGTAACGTCTCACAACAAATTGTGAGACTTGTTATTACTGTTTTTGGCATATCGAATATGTCACAGGTAGCTTGCCAGGCTTTGCCATGCGGGCGAGATACTCTCGTAGCTTGCAGGGCTCTCCGAGAAGGGCGGAAGAATCGAACCCAGGTCCACTGCATGCAAGGCAAACACCACCTGCTGTGCTGTCACTCCAGTCCAAGAAAAACAGTACTTAACAAAATTGATACTTTGAATTTTTATCTTAACATATCTAAGAAGTAGATAAAAATATACCATATAACATATACCATAAGTATAGGGTGACACAAGGAACCCTATGGTCACCAAGATACTGAGAGAGGTCCACAAATGAAAGAAAATTACAGGAGAGTCACAGCATGAGACTAAGGGACCAACTGTTAAAACAGGGGAACCACAGGAAGAAAACCAAGTTGGAAGGGCACCAAGGTGAAAAAAGGTTGAGAAACCCAGGGCTTTCCTCCTCTCAGTCAACACTGGTTCATCCAAGTAATAAGGCAAAAAGAGAGTGAAGGAATCTCCTAGATGACTTTAATGGCAACTCCTTTAACTACTAATTGAAGGTTCTAATAAATATTTGAGATGGCACATTTCTACTTGATTGGCAACTGGAATCATCTATGTAGAGGTTTTTTTTTTTTTTGGCTGTTTGGTCACTCCCACCAATGCACAGGGGTTACTACTGGCTCATGCACTCAGGAATTACTCCTGGTGGTGCTCAGGGGACCATATGGGATGCTGGGAATCAAACCTGGGTCAGCTGTGTGCAAGGCAAACGCCCTACCTGCTGTGCTATCGCTCCAGCCCCAATCATCTACGTAGTTTTAAAAATTATTTCCTAAACCTAATCCCTCTACCCCAACTGATTTTTTTAGCTTTTTCCTCCCACCTTATTTAAACACCATAACTGACAAAGTTGTCCATGATGCATTTGTTACAAGTACTCAATATTCCAACATCAATCCCACCAGCACTGTGTCCTTTCCTCTACCACTGTCCCCATTTTCCAAACCACCTCTCAAGCCTGCCCCTACAGCAAGCCCCAAAGAATTTTATATTGCTTGTTACAATAAATGGCTGATGGAATTATCAAAAAACATTTCAGTAAAAGAACATGTTTGAAAATTGTTATATCTCACCCTGGGGACACTAAGTTCTTTTCTGAGTGTTTACTATGCTGCTGCTGCTAGTTGAGCCCTGTGTTAATTTTTTTGTTAACTGAGCTAAGTTGGCTTCTATGTTACTTTCCCATCCAATCTGGTATGCTCCTACTGGGATGTAAGTAACATTTGGAGATGCAGCCCTGTGCTTCAGAAAATCCAGAGTATTTATTAAATGGAAGGTGTGATTTGAACTTAGGCCTGACAATTCATCATGCAGTATAATAAATATGCAATCAAGATGCAAAACTAAATGGGGAAGAGAGACACATGAAAAAGAAATCTTTGGGGGCAGTTTTCTTTTGATTTCTGGGCCTCACCTAGTGGGGGTGCTGTGGAAATGTGTGATGTCAGAAGAAACAAGAATGACATAAAGGCAACAATATTTAAAGGCAACAATATTTATCAATTAGACATGATATAAAAATAACTTGGGTTTTTTAATCATCACGTATTGTGTGGACAGATATAAAAAGCGATCATACATTTTTGTCCATGCTTATGATTAGTTTTCACTCAGTAGTTTTTTTTTTTGTTTTTTGGGCCACATCCAGTGGTACCCAGGAATTACTTCTGGCTCTGTGCTCAAGAATCACTCTAGGCAGAGAGAGTAATGTGGAAATTATCTGCCACACAGGCAGGGGTAGGGGTGGGATGGGAGGTATACTGGGGTTTTGGTGGTGTAAAATATGCACTGGTGAAGCGATGGGTGTCTCATTGTATGACCGAGACTTAAACTTGAAGGCTTTGTAACTATTCTCATGGTGATTCAAAAAATAAATTTATAAGACATTACTGGGCCTGCTCAAGAAAATCGATAAGCAACAGGAGGACAGTAACAGTGATAAAAAAAAAGAATAACTTCAGGCAGGCTTGGAGAACATATTGGGGGTGCCAGGG
Organism: Sorex fumeus; assembly: GCF_029834395.1. Lineage (NCBI taxonomy): Eukaryota > Metazoa > Chordata > Mammalia > Eulipotyphla > Soricidae > Sorex > Sorex fumeus. The sequence continues at coordinate 34,347,970 of NW_026606066.1, read as the reverse complement.
ATTGCACACAGGGCCCTACCCGCTGTACTATTTTCTAGCCCCTGGAATCACAGTGAATTTAGCAAGGTAAGGCGGTTGTTAGATTCAATAATGGACATGCTAATCTTCCAAGTCAAATTCTCTTTCATCGCCTATAAAAGTTAAAATAATAAACAGTAAAATCACTTGTATCACTTGTCATCCCGTTGCTCATCAATTAGCTCTAGCAGCGGCCAGTAACGTCCCATTCATCCCTGTCACGTAAAATAAGTAAAATAATATTTTTAATTGGTCAATGAGAAGATATCTTAAAAACATTATTGCTCAACAAAAATACATGAGCAATTTTGATTGTATGTATGCCTTTAGAAAGTAAAATACTGGGGCGTAATGAATGCACAACAGGCCAACCTGGGTTTGATCACAAACTACATTTTAATCCCCTGAGAACTGACAGAAGAGATCTCTGAGCTTAGAGTCAGGAGTAAACCCTGAGTAAGCCCGGTGTGTTCCCCCTCCCCCCACTAAAGTGAAATATTGCTAAATTTAAAATTCTTGGAATTAGGACTGGTGAGATAGTACATTGGGAAAAGTGCTCCCCCTGCATGCAGCTGATTCTGGTTTGATGCCCAGCAACACATACGATTTCCAGAGCATCACCATGAGAGATCCCTGAGCAGTAGGTATGACCCACTCCCACACACACAATCCCTGACCCTTTAAGACCATCTCCTAAACTTAAGGCTGGGAGAGATAAGTGATAGAGCATGGCCCAATTCAATACCTAGTCCCACACTGCCTTCCACCCCTACAGATATCACGGTTACAGCCCTATTCCTGAACCCACAGCATCTAACTGTGAGAATGGAGTAAACCTAGCTGTGATCCCTAAAAATCATCATCATCATCATCATCATCATCATCATCATCATCATCATCATCATCATCATCATCCTTGCTCTAACTGCTAAATGGTTTTTCTTGCCTTTTCTCCCTCTCTCTGCTGATAAAGCAGAATTAAACTTAAAAAGTATAAACATAAGGTAAAGCCATTAGAGAAAAGCAAAATCCTACTGACCCAACCCCCTTTGTAAGCAGGTGGAAATCTGTATGTAACTTTTGATTCCCCACCCACTCAGTTACGACTAATAGTCTCCCGTTACCGAGAAGCTTTACTCCTAACACCAAATGTTTGTTAACATGTATTAATGTTAAGAGAAAAGAAGCACAGCTTTTCAAATGCACAGGGCTCAAGGATTAATGATATATTTAAGAATAACATTAGATTTAATGAATCTTCAAATTCATTGGGATCAAATTCATTGATATAAAATCTAGGACACAAATCAGTAACACTATTAGATACTACACGGCTACTGCAATATAAAATACTTTCAAATCAGAACTGAAAACTTTGAGACCTGTTACTAGTAGTCAGGAAACAAAAGGTTTACTGAATTTGTCAAGAATGCATTAATCGTGGCTGGAGAGACAGCACGGCAGGTAGGACATTTGCCTTGCACACGGCCAACCTGGTTTCGATTCCCAGCATCCCATATGGTCCCCCAAGCACCGCTAGGACTAATTCCTGAGTGCAAAGCCAGGAGTAACCCCTGAGCATCGCCGGGTATGACCCAAAAAGAAAAAAAAAAGAATACATTGATCCGTTGATATAGAACATTTCTGGTGGTATAGTAATATTGTCACTGTCCTCCTACTGTTCATGGATTTGCTCGAGCGGGCCCAGTAACATTGTGAGACTTGTTGCTATGTTTGGCATGTCGAATACATCACGGGGACCTTGCCAGGCTTTGCCATGCGGGTGAGATACTCTCCGTAGCTTGCTGGGCTCTCCGAGGGAGCAGAGGAATCAAACTCGGTCAGCTATGTTGGCTGCGTGCAAGGCAAATGCCCTACCCACTGTGCCATAGCTCTAGCCCATAGTAATATTAAAGTACCAAAATTAGACTAGAAATTTCAAAAATAGTTTCTATACAATAAAATTTGAGTATAGAAAACACAACCTTTTGACACAAACATTCCCAATCGCTGAAATTATTCCCTATTACCTAGAAAATCTGTTAATCTCCTCTCAGCCCATAACCTTGACTATACTATATATACTATACTTTAGTATATGGACACCATATATTTTGATATTTATTAAGACCCTCACTATAAAATACACATGAATTTCTGCATGCAGATATTGTCCTGCTTCACATAAACTGGTACTTCAAACTATTTAGTTATAACATTTTATACCACCCTGCTTTTCCAAGTACTTACTAAACATAATACTTACTAATCCAAATGTCAACTCAATCTCAACAAAAGACGTAGGCCATTTGAAGACTAAAAGTTGCAGTATTGATGGCACTTCAGTGACATTAAACTATTAAAATGGAACTATTAAACTATTAACATTAAGTTATTAAAACTAAAGCTTGTAGTGTTAATGGCAAATAGTTTAGCACACAGTCTCGTTTACACACTAATGGTGGATCAAAAAGGGGTACTACTACTTAGAGGCACCTTAGCTACATGTATCAGTAGTCATTTGATCAAGAAATTCCATTTCCAAGAATCTGTCTTAAGAAAACAGAGATGTGGACACAATTTTTTTTTCCTGCCTAAGTAGGGAGACTCAACACAAAACAGCAACAATAAGGCTCAACACTGATAGTACAGTGGGCAAGGTGCTTTGCTTGCACACAACCAACCTGGGTTCAATACTGGCATACCAGAATGGCCCAAACAGAAAATTAAAAAAATGGAAAGATAACTCAAAACTGAAATGCCTCAGAAAGTGGGGAATGGCTAGACTACTCAACGTTTTCAATTAACGATGACATAACCACAAAAATAAAACCTAGAATGTAAATGTTCATGACAGATTTAAGGTGAAGAAGTTCACAAAACTGTATTTTAGTAGTAATCAAAATTTGTAAAAATAAAACAGTGTGAGCCGAAGAGTGAAGTAAGGGGAAGGCGCTTACCCTGCGCATCAGTAGGGATTCCTAAGCACAGATTCAGGAGTAAGCGCTGAGCACTGCTGGGTGTGGCCCCCAAACAAAGCAAACAAAACAAAAAGCACAGGGACTGGAATAGAAAGTACAGAGGATAAGGAGTAAAGTGCTCGCCTTGCACCAGTTCAATCCCTGGCCCGCATTGTCAGTCAGGAGTGCTCCCTGAGCACGAACAGGTGTGGTCCCCAAATACAAATACAGTACGTGTGAAATATTCTAAAGAGACAGATGAAAATACTTAAAGGGGTTATATGTAAAAAAGAAATCATAGTGGATTCTTTTTTGCTGTGCCATTACAGACATTCTACAATAATTAGACTGTTATAATCAGAAAGTTAGTGGCGTATCTTAATAATTTGATTGCTTCAGCTGTGCACAGACAAACTTGAGACTGAGCCTCCGCCCTTCCTTAATCCCCACAGTCCATCATTAGGCAATCACTTCAAAACTCTAAGAAAAGAAGAAGAAAATCTATTCTGAAAAGGTCTGGAAACTGCAGAATCCTTGGGAAAATTCTTGGGCTTCTCAACTCCTGCTATTTCCCCCATCTCCCTTATTATTCCAGGAGCCAGCTTATATTACAGTATTGCCGCTGAAATACATAAATAGCTCACTCTTCTAAAAATGACTTCTCCCTCTTTTTGAACTCAGTTTTATGGATGGGCCACAATGATGGAGGGTCAACAAGAAAACAGCAGCTTGACAGTAAGCAGTAATCATAAATCATGAACAATTCCTGAAGGCAGAGAACTGTGTTTCACAGTAGCAGCCTTGAGTTCATAAGAAAAAATAAAAAAAAGAATGTTCTGTTACTATTCTGTTTCTAAAGTAGTAAAGTTTAATTTTTTTCAACTTCCGGAAAACTTAAAATATACTTGAAAATTTATACACCAGTCAGATATATAATACCAAGCTGATATATAATACTTAAGTGCAACCAGATGCACTTAAGTATTCTCGAATGGATCCTGACACTAAATAATACTACCGATATTAGTGACCAATAAAATCCGAACAATTTATTCAGTAATTTATTGATACTACTTTTCATAAATTTAATAGAATGCTTCAGAAGGGATGGGCACCGATATAGCACAAAAAGTACGGAAAGAGCATGCCTAGATAATCCTCTGCTTTGTGAGGGCACAAACAAGGTCTTCCGCCTCATACCCCAATGCTCTTTTATACCACGATGCTATGACATGATTGTCAATCAAGAAAAAGAGTAAAAGCAGCAGCCATGAAGAGAAATCTATTTGACAAAACCCTATCTCAGGTTAACGAAGAATTCTTATGTTGCACAGCACTCATAGCCAACTGAGAGCAACAATTAGTATTAAGCTAGAGTGATCATTTATAGAAAAGATATTTTGGACTAGGCTATCACTGTTCAGTGACCCCAGGAGAAGAGTAAAGAGCTTTGTCCCAAGTACTGTTTGACATTCCATATGGGGAACTAAAGTGTACTTTAAGAAAACACACACACACACACACACACACCAGTACATCTTTGAAGAATTACTTTTCACTGTTTTACAGAAAAGGAAATGAGCTCAAAGTATCAGAACAAAATTTTAAGAGACTACTTAAAAAAATTCATGTTTCTGCTCTTGTAAAGAATGTCTCATTATCTGCGCAACCCAATTCTTTTGATCAACTGAACAATAAGCCAGTAAGAAAACTGACTTTCTATATATTCCAGAAACTGTTTTGTTAAATGACATTTACACTATGATTATTTTGATTATTAAAATTGCTGAAGTGTTATTCATTGTTATTAGACCAAACAGATTTTCCCCAGTATTTTTACACTATGCTATGATTTACTCATCATTATCCTTCATATTACATTTAATACTAAATATTTTACATGTTACTTTAGCATTACAAGGTTATATGTTATAGCAATTTTAATTTATCCCAAGGCATCCAGTATAGTGTTTTCTAAATAACACTCAATAAACACATGTTGAATTAATGTCAAGCAGAATAAAAGGTATTGAATCATGGAACAAGACTGACTCTTTATAAGCATTTTTAAAATGGCCATGTATAATTTAATTTTTAATTTTATGAACATCAGAAGTCAGGCACATGTAGTTGCGATAGCTAACAATACTGGCAGCACTGGCTTTGAATGCTGGAGTCCTGTGTCTAATGGCAGGCATCAAGGAATATCTGCTGAGCATTACCAGGGAAAGCCCCTTAGCCACCAGGAGGGGACCACAAACATAAGCAAAATCAAAACAAAACTCAGGTACAGCAAACTGTGGTAGATATCAAAGGGTTAAAATGTCATTTTGTTGAATTTTCAGATAAAATAATAAGCCCAATAGTGTGACATGTGCAAACTACTAACAGTTCAATGTCCCAGGATGAAGGAGAATTTATCAATTTTGCTTGACTGCAGATAAAGCTGTATGCATACTAAATATAAATCAATTCCCCAGTTTCTCAGCAAAAAAGGAAAAAAAGCCCACCCCCTTCATTTTAGGCAATATTTTTTTCTGTTTTACGTTTTAAGAATCATAAAAGAATGATTTATAATTACCTATCATTACAAATTATCCAACATCTATTTGAAAAGAATTCTTTTCTAGAGACCATGATCTTTACATCAAAACTTTTGAGACGCAATTTTTTTATTCTGTAATTGCTGTTGTTGGCAGAAGTTTTGTCATTGCCAAAGGACACACAATTTAATTTTTCACTCAAATGTAAAAGTATATTTACTACCTCCTAAATGTAACCAATTGCTGTATTCCACTTTAAACATTTGAATTAGGACTGGAGAGAAAACTCAAAAAGATAGAACGCATGCTTTGCATACAGGAGGACCAACAGAGCAACTACCAGTAATTCGCCAGGAGTTCCTAAGCATAGCCAGTGACGTGTAAATACCAGAAGTTAAAAAACAAAAACAAACAAGAACAAAAATTAATCAACTTGTAGAGAAATAATATTTAATCACTTTCATGAAAGAGTAATTTACAATTATTTATTCATAACAAATTATCCAACACCTAGAAGTAAATAATTTGGGGGCACAGCTTGTGGAGCGCTAACTACTCCTGGAATGGGAACTTGGCTGTGCTCCTGGCAGTGCTGAAGGTGTTGGGATTCAAGGCCAGGCCTCCTATCTGAAAAGCGTGCGCTTGGCCATTTGAACCATCTCCCCACTCCCAGAAGTAAACTTTGTGTGTGTAGGGGGGAGGGGTCTACACCTGGTATGTTCAGGACTTAATCCTGGTTCTGCGCTCAGGAATCACTCCTGGCAGTGCACTCGGGGGTCCATATGAGATGCCAGGGATTGAACCTGGGTCAGTTTTGTGCATGGTGAAAGCTCTAGCTACACTATAGCTCTGGCCCCAAGTGGTTTTTTTTGGATAAATGTATACAACTCTGTAACATCACAATCAATCATGGCATAGGGCCCATCTACAACCACTGTGTTCATCTCCACATCATCTCCACTCACCTCCTGTCTAAGCAACTACTGATCTTTTTTCTCTCCTCACAGTTCAGCCTTTTCTAGAATACACACCAGGAGAAGCACATTGTATTTAAAATACTAATAACTGATAACTGGGCTTGTTTGGAAATAACATTACCCCTCTTGAGACATTCATGTTGTGATATATATATATAGTTTATATACATATAAACTATATATAACTATATTAAGTCTTACAATGGAGCCGTTACTGAGCCCATTCGAGAAAATCGATGAACAATGAGAGGACAGTGACAATATAAATAGATATATATACATATATATATTATTTTCTTAACTCTGCCACTACAAAGCATCACAAACTGGGTGGCTCAAAACAAAAATTAATTCTCTTACAGTCACAGAGGGTAAAAGTGTGAAATCAAGGTGTTAGTAGGGTCATGCACTGCTAATGCCTCCAAGAAGCCTTTTTCTTAGCTTTTGGTATTGTCAGCAATCTTTGGCAGTTGTTGGTTTGTATAATCCCAATCATCCATTGCTTCCACCTTCAAACTGTGATTCCCTTATGTCTCAATCTTTACTTAGTTTTCTCTCCCAGCTGACTCTCCTTCTTGTGAAAGTCATAATCTATAAGCACTTCTTATAACCTCTAGAAAGCTGTAATGACTCTTTTTAACTTAAGGCCAAAATCTGAGGTACTGGGGTACAGGATTTACACACACATTTTTAATTGGGTCAAAGGGGAAAATTTCAACCCATACTGCTGTACCATATGTGGATATGTTTATAATAACAAACTTGCCGAACTATTACTCAAAGCGTCTATAACACTGTCATTCTTGCCAGCACTGTATGCTCTTCACACATCTTCGTCATCATCCCTTGGTATGATGACTTTTAAAGAAATTTTTCTATAGGTCTTCTCTTCTCTGGCTTTTATTTTTTCTGCACGTTTTCTTTGAGGGTATCAAATTAACCATTTCCCCCCATTTATTTCCTGCTGTTACCTAAGAAAATTTTGCTTAATCTTAGAGTGAAAACTTACTTTGCTTCATTCTTGAGTTTCATCATTTAGCATCTACACTGGTATAAAACCTGTGCAATTTTTAACATAAAAAATTGCTCCAGAAAAAGTTGGATACCCATCAATTTGCATATGAGTATTTATCCTAGCACCAGCTGCTGACTTTTTTTCCCTACTGAATTATCTTTAAATGATTAACTGACCATTTATATGTGGCTCTACTTTTTGGATCTCCTGTTCTACTATTTAGGTGTTTATCCCCATGTCAGTTGTATACTATCTATACTACTGCAGCTTTCAATGGTACATCTTAAAATCAGGTAATAGACTTCTCCTCAACTTGGTTATTTATTTTCAAATACCTAAAATGATACTACCGTGTTATCATGGGAACATGCCGATCTCTCCATCACGGCACATCTTAAATAGTGTATTTCACAAATTTACTCAGTACATGAGGATTATGTCTGTTGCTTGAAGAATGCACCTTCTGATCCTGCCTTCTAATTTAATATATACATATATATTAAATATATTTCATATATGTATATTTATATTTATATATGTATATAAATATGTATATATGTATATATACATATTTATATACATATTTATATACATATATACATATAAATATATGTATATATGTATATATGTATATATATATTTTATATATATATACATATATATATACAAAACACTTGAACCCTAAGATGGTTAAAGGATTAAGAGAATGTGTGGGACCTAGTATGCAAAGACCCCACATTCAGTCCATTGCTCAGTACAGTCCTTTGAGTGTAACAGTTCTCGACCAATGGACACATCTCCAGCACCTGTAAGTCCACACAGCACTGCAGCACTAGCCTCATCAAGAACTAACCAACCTGAGCAATACTTGAAGTGGCCCTATTCTTTTTGGCACTGCACAGGAGCCCCTTTATACCCATCCCCAAAAATTCCACAAAATTTACTCATATTCTTTAGGACTACATTTAACAAAATCAATAAAATGAAACTTCACATTTTTAAAAAATAGCTATAAATTTAATTGCAACCACAAAAAGAATTCCTCAGAAAAATATAAAACAACAGAATTATATGCCATTTTATATATTTGCACATATCTTTATATCTATCCTTATGCATTCATACTTAGCAATCAGGTATCTATCTGTTATCTATTTATCTTCACATCATACAATCATGGGCTGGAGCGATAGCACAGTGGGTAGGGCGTTTGCCTTGTAAGCAGCCAACATGGCCCACCCGAGTTCGATTCCTCTGCCCCTCTCAGAGAGCCCGGCAAGCTATAGAGAGTATCTCGCCTGCACAGCAAAGCCTGGCAAGCTACCCGTGATGTATTTGACATGCCAAACACAGTAACAACAAGTCCCAAGATGGAGACGTTACTGGGCCCGCTTGAGCAAATCGATGAACAACGAGAGGACAGTGACATACAATCACAGACTAGGTACTTAGAAATATTTACTCTTTGCAACATATAAATTAAAACTAAACTTAACATACTTAACTAGAAAGAACAATTTTGACTGATTTGTATATTATGCACATGACATAATCTTCCAAAGTGAATTCTGTCATGTAGTTAAAACTTATCTACCTGGAATTATACTTAAAATATCAGTATTTTGACCTTCTTTTCCATGACTTCCATATATTACAAGTCTCATTCAACTTCATCCTGAAAGAAATTACTCCATATTATTTAAATAAGTTAATTTTAGGAAACTACATCCACAATAATGATAAAGTTGTGTTTTCAAATTTTGATTTTCTCTGTTACTCAAATCTATTCACCAGTCCTCAATACTTCTTAAAACATTAAAGAGTCAGCCTTCAGGGCAGTTTGCAGATGGATCAGCGACAGTGAACTGGAAGGCCCCCCTCAGCTAAGGTGCCCAGATGAGCACCCAGGCGAGAGGGGACACTTGCAGTCTTAGAAGTGTGCCAAAATTAGAACTATAACCCAGGGTCTGCACCAATGAGGGGATGCTCCCCCAATAGGTACAGTGGCGGGGGGAGGGGAGGAGAAGAGGGCGGAGGCATCATAGTGCACTGGACTCATATCTCAGCCTCTGTTACCTAAGTCTTACAAGGCCAGCCTGGCTACCACAATCGCATTAAGCCAATAGTCCACTAGCCTATTCCAACCAAAACACTCTCAAAACTCACCAAAACAACAGTTAACATAAGGGCCTGTATAAACCTAATCAAAAGAACATGTCTCCTCAATCGGTGCTAGAACCCACATTAAGTCACACAGGAGCACAAAAGAGAAAGGTAACTTATCCTTGAAGGGGAAAGAGGAGAACACCATCAACCAAGCTCACCCAGAATCTACCCTGGAAGTGAGAATCAAATCAAACATCTGGAAATTAAACAGTTCAATGTTGAATGAGTGGGCTAGAGAGGAAATCAAGAAAGAAATCAAAAGAATCCTGGAAACAAATGAGGAGGACACGAGCTACCAGAACTTGTGGGACACAGCTAAAGCAGTATTAAGGGTAAAGTTTATAGTTCTGCAAGCATTTATCAGGAAGGAAGAAAGGGCCCACATAAATAACTTATTTCACGGTGTAAGACCTTAGGACACGGCAGAGCCTGGCAAGTTATCAGTGGCGTATTCGATATGCCAAAAACAGTAACAATAACGGGTCTCATTCCCCTGACCCTGAAAGAGCCTTCAACATGGCAGAGTTGGAAAGGACAAGAGGAGAGGCTGTTAAAGTCTCAGAGCTGGGATGAATGGCAATGAAACCAACGAACAACGGGATGACAGTGACAGTGAAGATCTTAGAAAATGACCAACAAAAGGAGCCCAAACCAATCAAAAGGAAGAAATAATAAAACTCATGCAGAAATCAACAAGTTGGATTCCCAAAATATAGTCCAAAAGATCAGTGAAAACAAGAATTGGTTATTGGGAAAAAAAACCAAGATTGACAAACCACTAGCAAGACTCACAAAGAAAGAGAATCCAATAAATCAAATCAGAAATGAAAAGGGGAACATCACAACAGAAATCAAAGAAATTCTAAAGATTATCAGAGATTAAGAATCTGTATGCCATAAAACAAGAGAACCTAGAAGAAATGGATAAATTCCTGGATTTCTATCACTATCAAGGAAATTAAAATAGTAATCAAAAGTCTTCCCCAAAACAGAAGCCTAGATCCAGATAGATTCACTGGTGAATTCTTTCAAATCTTTAAAGAGGACTTATTGGGGCTGGAGCAATAACACAGCGGGTAGGATGTTTGCCTTGCACGCAGCCAACCCGGGTTCGATTCCCAGCATCCCATATGATCCCCTGAGTACTGCTGGAGTGATTCCTGAGTGCAAAGCCAGGAGTAACTCCCGAGTATCTCCAGTGTGACCCAAAAGGAAAAAAAAATAATTAAAAAAAAAATAAAGAAGACTTATTGCCAGTCCTTTTCAAGTTTTTCCAGGAAATTGAAAAAACAGAAACACTTCTAAACAGTTTATATGAGGCACATATCACACTGATAACAAAAGCAGAGAGATACCCCCTCCCCCCCCAAAAAAATACCTGATTAACACAAATGAATCCAAAGATTCTCAACAAAACGTTAGCAAATAGAACCCAAAAGGATCATGCACCATTAGCAATTGGGATTCATCCCGGATGCAAGGATGGTTTAACGTTGGTGAGTCCATCAACATAATTCATCGTATTAATAAAAGATAAAAACCACGTGATCATATCAATAGATGCAGACAATGCATTTGACAAGATCCAGCACCTTGTTGTGATGTTCCCCTTCTCATTTCAGTTTTATAATGAAAACTCTCAGCAAAACGGGAACTGAAGGAATTTCCTCAATAGTCAAAGCCATCTACCACAAGCCCCCAGCAAGCATTATTCTCAAAGGGAAAAAACTAAAAGCCTTCCCTCTAATGATCAGGGATACCACAAGGATGCCAACTTTTGCCACTTCAATTCAATATAGTATTGGAAGTACTTGCCATAGCAGTTAGGGAAGAAAAGATATTAAGGGCATCCAGATAAGAAAGAAGTCAAGTTCTCACTGTTTGCAGATGATATAATACTATACTCAAAGAACCCTAAAGGCTCTACCAAGAAGCTTCTAGAAACAATAGATTTGTATTATAAAGTGGCAGGCTACAAAATCAATACCCAAAAGTCCATGGCTTTCCTATATGCAAATAATGAAAAAGAAAATGATGTGAAAAAAGCAATTCCATTCACAATCATGCCTCAGAAAAATCAACTACCTCGGAATCAGCTTAACTAAGGAGGTAAAGGATCTGTACAAAGAAAACTACAAAACGCTACTTCAAGAAATAAAGGAAACGAAATGAAGACACATCCCCTGCTCATGGACTGGGAGTATTATTAACATTGTCAAAATGGTAATACTCCCCAAAACATTATATAGATTCAACATGGTCTCTATATGAGTTTTATCTGTGATAGAACAAGGCTTCTTGTTTCAGTTCTCATACTGTAATTAGTTCTTTCAGCTGTTTACTTAGTATCTTTTTAATTTTGCATGTTTGTGTCTTGGTGTTACATTTTTAGCTTTGCTCTTTATTTAAAAAATTTTTATAACGAAATATTGAGGGAAGAATAGACTACTAAATTACTGACTAACCACATAAAGAGCAAACCATAATTATATCTTTACAGCAAATATACACATATATATATATGAAATCTTCTGAAATGGCTCCCGAGGATAGTATGGAGGAGCTGACTCTGCTGAAGTATATAAAAGTCCCCAAGTGAAAGAAGGCCCTGATGTACTCTTTCAAAAAAATGTATTTTTAGATAAGTTTCATTAAGGCATGACTTAAGAGTATTTCTGACCATGGGTTCAATGTTGATGAATTACAATATAATTTAAATAAGGCTGTCTCCAAACTGAAATGTAAACAGTTACGTATTGCTCAAGTGAGGAAGATGCTGGGATCAGAGCGTGCAGAACTTACTCAGTGTTTCCCCCATGATCAATGGTTTGGTATTTACCAATTCAGAGTCTCCAGACACAGAACATAACCACTTTAAATAATGAGCATCAACTGAATCTTCTTCCAACTACCTGATAAATCTTTCTAAAATGGAAGCAGCAGAATAAATCTTACTTTCAAGACAGTCATACTGATAAGACTGATTTTCCTAATTATTTGCTATTAAACAATGATTAAAAAATAATAAAGCAGACCACAACTTCAGAGTTATTGTGCATAAACCATAACAAACAAAAATACACTTCTGTATTGTATTGAGGAAATCAATACACTTTTCCACTGAGGTTCTACTACAGCAGTGCTGCATTTTACAGACTTCAAAAGAATACACACTTCAGTATATTATCTTCACAAAAGTTGTGAATAAGGCAGGTCAGTTTTTACTCCAAACAAAATGGCTAATCAAAAAAGAAAGCCTGGTAGATTCACACATGAGGAAAACAAAGGCCATAGATTCTCAGCACTCTAGGTTCACTTAGAAGTCATTTAAATTTAGAAAGCAAAGCCCAGATATATTTTCCAATGTACATATGATCCTTTAAAAGGGTAAGCATTAATAGAAGTAGAACTTTATTCATAATAAATTACAAGATCCAAGGACAAGAAAGACAGTGTAGGGGTTATGGTGCTTGTCTTGCATGCAGTCAACTGCAGCTCAATCCCCAGTACCTCAAGGATACAACAGCATCCCAAGAAAGACCCCTGAGCAAAGAGCCAGGACTTGTCCCTCAGGACCACCTGAAGTAGCAGTCAGGCATTGTCGGTGTGGCTCATTCCTCCCAGAAAGATATCTAGCAAGTTAGGTTGATAAGAAATAAAGAAATTATCCTTTTAAATACCACTACTAAATTACTTTATTTGACTTTATAACCAGATACAGATAAAGTGCATCTAATAAAAATTATAAAGCCTGAAGTTTGGAAGACTTTTATAATTATCTTTAAAACTGATTTTTTTTCACTTTGGAAAAAGAAATCTATCTTTGAAGAACAGATAATTCTAAGAGGAACAACAATATTCCATTCACATTAACATTATCTGTTAACTAAAAATACAATTCTGTGGCAAAAAAGCACATGAGAAAATGCTCTACATCATTAATCATCAGGGAGATGCAGATCAAAACCACAATGAGATACCATCTCACACCAGAGACTGGCCCACATTCAAAAGAACAAAAGCAACCGATGCTGGCGCGGATGTGGCGAGAAAGGGACACTCCTTCACTGTTGGTGGGAATGTCGACTAGTTCAGCCCTTCTGGAAAACAGTATGGACGTTTCTCAAAAAATTAGAAATTGAGCTCCCATTTGACCCAGCGATACCACTCCTGGGAATATACCCCAGAGAGGCAAAAATGTGTAGTCGAAGTGACATCTGCACTTGTTTGTTCATTGCAGCACTCTTTACAATAGCCAGAAACTGGAAGAAACCTGAATGCCCAAGAACAGATGACTGGTTAAAGAAACTCTGGTACATCTACACAATGGAGTACTATGTAGCTCTTAGAAAAGATGAAGTCATGAAATTTACATACAAGTGATACAATATGGAAAGTATCATGCTAAGCGAAATGAGTCAGAAAGAGAGGGACAGACATAGAAAAATTGCATTCATCTGGGGGATATAAAGCAACAAAATATGAGATCAATACCTAAGAATAGCTGAGATCAACACCAGGAGGATTACTCCATAACTTAGAGGCCAGCCGGATATTCTAGGGGAAAGGGCAGTTCAGATAGAGAAGGGAACACCAAATGAAAGGTGTTTGGAGGATCCTCCCAAGAGGGGAAATGCATGTTGAAAGTAGACTATGGACTGAACATGATTGCCACTCAATGCCTCTTTTGCAGACCACAACACCCAAAAGGAGAGAGAGAACAAAGGGGAATGCCCTGCCACAGAGGCAGGGTGGGAGGGGGGGTGGGGGGAAATGGGCACTGGTGGAAGGATGGGTATTTGATCATTGTATGACTGAAACTCAGGCACAAGGATTTGTAAATCTACAACTGTACCTCATGGTGCTTCACTAATAAAAAAAAATACAATTCTGGTTTTCAATTACAACTATGTTGTATAAATGCACAGTTCACAAATCTGGGTATATTGCCCTAAATAATCATATACATTTTATTTCTGAATCCATTAAACCGCCTTTCCTTAAATAACTACTGCTTTTTATGCAGTAGTCTAAAAAACTATTGACAAATGCAGGCAATCACCCTTCCATTTGCTTTGAATGGAGATACTTTCTAGATGTTCCTGGATTGTGGTGAATATTAAGTTTTTTATTTCAGATCGAGTAGGGCTTTTGCCTTGCACACGGCCAACCCAGGTTCAATTTCTCTGTCCCTCTCGGAGAGCCCGGCAAGCTACTGAGAGTATCCCGACTGCACAGCAGAGCCTGGCAAGCTCCCCGTGGCATATTTGATATGCCAAAAACAGTAACAAGTCTCACAATGGAGACGTTACTGGTGCCGATGAACAACGGGAGGAGAGTGCGAGAGAGAAAGAGAGAGAGAGAGAGGGAGAGAGAGAGCATGAAAACTCAATTATTTTTTCTTATGCATTAGTAGGAAGCTAACTTTTCGCTCTTCACTTTAACTTCATGGTTAGACTAGTTTGAGCATTTCTTTTGAATCTAACAAGACTTGTAGGATTTTTTACCTTTTACTAACAGAAAAAATGAAACAAACATGTTTATAAAATATCTATTCGAGACAGGAAGGTAACAGTGTTTGAAAAGAATTAGGAAATAAAGAAAAAGAGAATAATAATCTGATATTAGCACACTTTTATTAAGAACCAGAATCTTATCAATTGATAAGGGTAAAATTGAACCCCTTTCCAAACATAACTTGAATTCCTAAACTACAGAGCTTCAAAATGTGACCATCACTAGAAAATGTCATTACAAACAAACTAGGGCCATATTAGTCAGTACTGAATGGTAAGTCTTTAATTCAAGATGGTTTTTCTATAAAGTGAAGTAACCGACACACAGATGGAAAACAACATGTACCAATGTAGACAGAGACTGAAATGATAACACAACCAAGGAAAAGAATCCCAACAACTGCTCACAAATGCCAGACACCAGAAGGGCCAATATTCCACCCTACAGTTTTTTGATGGAGCATGGCCTTACCCACACCTTGCTAACAAGAAAGCGAACTAAAACAGGAGATCTTAGCCTTCAAAAAACAAACCAAAGAAAGGTGCAACATCCAAAGCTACATGACAGAAAATAGATGCTTAATTCTTAGGAAGAAGGGAGTCTTCCCTACGCCCCTCCCAGCAATTTTCTACCAAAAGGGTCAGCATTTCAAAACAAGTAACCCCACGACCTAATAATCCTGCCAACCAACCCCTTTGAAACGTTTGAGATTACCCAACAATCCTGGCAGTGCCTGGAGGCCTCCAGAGCTACACACAGTGATAACCAAGAAGTTGTGGTACTAGGATAGAACAGGGTCAGACGTACACAAGGTATACACCTTAACTCCCTGCAGTGTATCTGTGGCCACCAAATTTATGAATAAAGTTGTCCATTTTGTAGTAACTCATTATAGAAGACCACTGTAGCACCGTCCTCTCGTTGTTCATCAATTTGCTCGAGTGGGCACCGGTAATGACTCCATTGTGAGACTTGTTACTGGGTTTTTTTTTTTGGCATATCGAATATGACACTGGGAGCTTGCCAGGCTCTGCCGTGTGGGTAGGATACTCTAGTAGCTTGCTGGGCTCTCTGAGAGGGACAGAGGAATCGAGCCTTGCTCGGCCGCATGCAAACGCCCTATTGGCTGTGCTATTGCTCCTGCCCTATAGAAGACCCAGAAACAAATATATCAACCCCACTGAAACAAAAAACCAACCAATTACCAAATAAAATAGTAAACTTAAAAAAATTCCTGCTATATTTTGACCTCCCAAAAATTATTTTGTACAATTAAAAATAAAGATCCTAATCTTTGAGTGCTTGCCACAGGCACTGTCTTTTTTTGATAGTTTTATGGTTTACAGTGGCAAAGAGGGAGAGATTAAGTCAAAGTAAATATGCTCATAAATAACATTTAGGAAGAGAAAAATTTTAGAACTTAAGACTGAAAAAATTAGAAATTAAATTACCATTAAGTTCTGATAATTTAATGTCTCAATTTAGAACTTTTAGGAACCCCTATTGTCATAAATTTTAGAGTTACGAGGAAAGTTCCAAATTTTAGTATTTCTAACTTCCTAATTCAGAACTATAACAATAATAATAATAACAACAACAACAATAAACTGGAGGCAAAAAACCCAGATTTATTCTGACCCTTAACCCAGTTATTTGCTTATCAGGAAAGTAATTCTTCCTCTCACCCCACTTCACCTTTACAAAAGATACTACTTATTCTAGATCCTCTGAATCTAGAAAACACAAGCAAACAACAAAAATAGACGAAACAGTTAATGCTATTACACTATGGCCACTTATTTATACATTACCATTGTGACCAAATCTAAGAGTTCAGCAGAATAGAAAACTAATACCAGCAACTAAAATCACATCCTTCACAACATGCAAAGTAAAAGGTCTATAAAATAAGCATTACAGGGGCCCCAGAGACAGTACAGTTTAAGTGCGTGCCTTGCACATGGCTGATCTAGGTTTGATCTTCAGGTACCGCATATGGTTCCAAGTACCACTAGGTGTGATCCCTGAGCACAAAGTTAAGAGATTAAGTCCTGAGCACAGCCAGATGTGGACCAAAAACTTCCACCCACCAAAAAGTAAAAGCATTAAAACTGATATAAAATATATTTATTAATAAGCAAGACAGCTTTAACTTCCCTGCATTCCAATGGCTCCTATATAGGACTCTTCACTGACTGAAAAAACTGAAAAATGTGTGCTTGTATTGTACACACACCATAAGATATTTAAAACAATTTTTTTTGCTTCTTCTGGGGTATTTTTGTTGTTGTTTGCTTGTTTTTTAAAATGTTATGTGAAGATATTTAGGATACAAACTACGTTTTTTGGGACTGGAGCAACAATACAGCAAGTAGGGCATTTGCCTTGCATGTGACTGACCCAGGTTCAATCCCTGGCTTCCCATATGGTCCCCAAGCACCGCCAGGAGTAATTCCTGAGTGCAGAGCCAGAAGTAACCCCTGAATATTGCCTGGTGTGGCCCAGACACGAAAAATCAAACGAAATCAAACCAAAAATCCCTACATCTTTCTATAGGTTAAACATATTATATAATAATAAAAAAAAATCAACACATGTATACTTATGTTAGTGATATGGATGCATTCTTGGAAAGGGCCAAATCTTTAACATAAAAAGTACTTTAAAACTTAACCAGTTTCACTTGCTACTATAACATAACTTTCTTAGATTAACTATACAAGAGTATTCATTTTAAAAGACACTGCCAGTAAAACAAGCAAGAAAAAAGGTAAAACAGTTACTATAGAAATCTCTTAATATAGATCTACTAAAAAGTAAAATCTAAAAATTAACTTAGTGATCTACTGACTAAAAAGAGACATAGAATAACGTCAAAAGTAAATAAAAAAATTAAATAAATCAAGCTCACTAGGTGATAGACGAGGATGATGAGCAACATGAGGACAGGATTCCTATAACCAAAAAATACAGCAGCTTAAGGGCTGGCTCAGCCTGTTGGCCATCACCTCTCCTTATAAAGGTGGTTTTAGAGCCCTATCCCTTAGCTATTAGAACCTCTTATCTAGCCAGCGACCCCTACTTTTGGGTTTCTGGGCCACATCTGGCAGTACTTAGGGATCATTCTTGGTGGGTGAGAGTAGTACAGGCGATCGACCACAAATCCCAGGCCAGTCAACCATGTGCTGAGATGGTTGGTCCTTAAAGCCCACTTTTTTTTTTTTAGAGATTAGCACTGTAGCACTGTCCTCCTGTTGTTCATCAATTTGCTTCAGTGGGCAGCAGTAACATCTCACAACAAATTGAGAGACTTGTTGTTACTGTTTTTGGCATATCAAATACGTCACAGGTAGCTTGGCAGGCTCTGCCGT
Source organism: Sorex fumeus (assembly GCF_029834395.1). Lineage (NCBI taxonomy): Eukaryota > Metazoa > Chordata > Mammalia > Eulipotyphla > Soricidae > Sorex > Sorex fumeus. Next base: position 34,329,403 of record NW_026606066.1, on the reverse strand, counting down.
GGGTGCGGGAGAGAGACTCTCAGGAGCTTGCCAGGCTCTCTAAGAGGGGCAGAGGAATCAAACCTGAGTAAGCTGTTTGCAAGGCAAATGTCCTACCCACTGTGCTATTGCTCCAGCCCTTTGAAGAGATTAAAAAAAAAAGCAAGCTAAGGGAATATTCTAGACAGAACCACCACTCTCTTGGGGGTTTCTCTAAAGTCAACTGTGGGGAGGAAAGTGATTTCTGTTCATTTGCTTAGAGGTAGATTTCCAGGGAGTTGAGGGGAAAAGCGTGAGGAGCTTTTCCTCTGAAAAGGGAATAGTAGATCAAATAAGTCTGGAAACCTCTGTTCTAAATCTAAAGATTAAAGAACAACTTTTAACCTTTCTAAAATTTCAATACATAAAGGAGGAGCCCAAAGCAGAAAGAGCAGATGAAGTCCAGAAGCAGCCACATTTATTTTAAGAGATATACAGACTCCTGCCTGTGGAAAAAGTTGATTTCAGATAGTATACATAGAAATCGTCCTCCTGTGGAGAAAATGACACAAAAACTACAGCATTTCCAGTTCAGTCTTCTTGGAAAAGTAATTTGCTTTATAGTAAAGAATTATGCCTGGTTACCCATCCTACATCCCTAAATTCAATACGGAGGGTTCTGGACTCCTCTCAGTTCTCAAGTTGCCGATCCTGCCAAGTTCTCACAGCAGTGCCACCCTTGTTGGCCTGTCTTCATGAGTTCTGGGCTTCCCCCGTGGCCCTCAGCCTTCACTTGAATCACTCCTTCAATCTCCAGATAATCTTGGTCACGGAGTGTCCTGCTTTATAATTTTAGTTCCCATGATTTTTTTTTAATGTCCAGACTTCCTCTACCCTTCCTTCTCTCCTCCTCCTCTCTTTCTCCCAGGGAGTATTTCATTCCCAGTCACTGACCCTACAACGCAGGTTCCGTTTCTGGCTCAGCTCTTTCTGCCCAGTCCCGGCTCTCTGAAGTCAGATACAGCTACTGTTCACCCTTAGAGGACTGTCTCCAAATCAGTTCTCGAATGGGAACCAAAGTGCCAGTCTTAAACCCTTTTCTCTGAAATGTTCTGCTAGACTCTGAACTCTAACCTTAAGAGATTTTTATTTCAGAGATTTTTTTTTTATTTATGTTACTCAATGAACAACAGGAGGACTGTGACAGGCAAACTGAGGTATGAAATAAAAACTCTTATTTGATCTTCTAACATTTCATGAACTTTAAACGTGTTTCTCCCTATGGAAGGAGGAAGTTAAGTTGTTTTCTCTCACATATTTCATCAGTTTCTTCTGAAATAAATTTAAGTAAAATGATGTGTGTATAGATTTAAAGAATAAAATAAATAACAGTGATAACACACTGACAGGTCAACAAACTGTTAAAACAGTGTCGAAATGAAAGAAGTTTGAGACATACTAATACTGTGTCAACAGCATTAGTTAATGGGTCAACAGGCTTGTGCTGGTACTCTACTTCTCCCAACTGAAACAGGTAATCTTACCAGTTACCTAGGATATCTACAAAACACGGCTAACAGGAACAGCCCTAAGAATGGTTCTAAGGAAGAAAGGATCAAATATTTTTAAATTGGCTTGATTCACTCATGTGTTTTTTCCACAGTGCTGCCTGTAATTCCATCTTTTCTACTGATAAAGACAAAAAGATTTAAAGGAAATGCTTCTTATGTTTATGCTGCAAAACTGATGGATGATTTAGGATTAAAACTCATCTTTAATTACATTGTTCATTTTAGTCTGCCAAATTAGTATCAGAGGTAGAATGTGAATACTTAATATTCCAAATCATTTCTGTAACTTTATAAAACTAGTTCCAACTGCATGAAAGTTTAGTCTTCACTGGCAATTACTCCAATCTCAAATCTTACATCTCTAAAGTATCCAAAAAACAGTCATCTCCATATCTGTTTCACTTCCCCACTTTGTTACTTTCAGCCAACCACAATGAGAAAACAGTAATCACAATATGCTATTCTGAGAGAACATTCACATAACTTCACTACTAGTTATTTAGATATGATTTTGTTATTTATTTATACTTTATTACTGAGTTACTGTTATCAATATCTTGCTAAGCCACATAATTTATAAATAAAACTTTATCATGATGATGTAGGTATAGGAAGAAAGTCAGAGTATAGTGCTTGATACAAGCTGTGGTTCCTGGCATCCAGTGGGAGTCCTGGCACTTGTCCTCAGTGAGTAAGTGGGGCACTGTATCACAGCACAGAAACAACTCTGCATGGTGAAAAAGAGAACCCAATTTCTAGACAGGCTCTTCTAGGGCTGTTGGTTGCGAATAACTCAGCTAGTGACTCCACCAGTTGTAATTCATCTCTAGTAAATGAGACAGAACCAAGTTGATTCCAGACTGAGTACAACCTAAATTTCTATTATTCTGTTAAAATTTTAGCATCAATTTTTAAGATTTCATCTGTTTCTGGGGGACTTTCTAATTCGTTTTTAGTCAATTATATTGTGGGGGGCCATATACAGATGTGCTCAGGGTCTACTTTTGGCTCAGTACTTCTGGCAGAGGGTATTTGGGGGAACACATAATGCCAAAATGGAAAAACACATGCACCTTGAGTCATCACTCAAGAAGTTTTAGATCATTGTTATCTGTTAAAAAGTTAAATACAAATAAAAAAGCCTTACTTTTACCAATTAATGGAAATGATTTATTTTGCCAAGAATGCTGACATTGTTTCTAACATTACCTCTATTATTTTTTCAAGAGTATAAATAATAATTTAGTTCATCACTTGGACTTCTTTTAATACTGTAATTACTAACATATTCTCAATATTACAAATTCAAGATTCAAATATTTGTTATTAATTCAAATTATTAATTCATATGCAACATAAAATACTTATATATTAATATATATGCAAATACATATATGCTACAATAAAAAGTAAAGATCTCTGTGGTGCTCTGTATCTTAGAAAATACTACGGGCATAAACAACTTCTTTCAACTTTTAAAACTCTCCTTACATGAGACACTGGCTCCGATCCTCTTCTTTCCTCTTTAAACAAACCATGCAAACCATGGGGAGGAAGAGGGGGTTTGGAGTATCCTGGGGAGGCTTGTTGAGAAGCCTACTTCTTTCTTTTTTAAAAATTTCAGTCACTGTGAATCATAAAAGTTATTTATGATTGGGTTTTAGGTATACAATGTGTCAACTCCAATCCTTTCACCAGTGCCCACTTCCCTCCACCAATCTTAAACTCAACTTTGTAAGGACTGGCTCACAGGCACCTTTATTCCCTTCCTTCCTACTCATTTTCACACCATATTAGCATATCTTCACTCCTATCCCTCTTCAAATACCATTTTGCTAAAGTCACTTTCAAGGGGCCAAGTCCAAAAAATACGGAATCCTTAACTTAATATATCCTTGGAAAATTATCTTTCTGTTTCCTAGGAAAAGATATAGACATAAGCATAAAGAAAAAAAATACAGGCAGGTACAAATATAGAAATAGATGGACATAGATGTATACGTTTTCTTCCTACCCTTCAGGCTTATCACCTGTGATCTTATTTGGTGACTGACTTAACTGCCTCCATTCAATTTTGAAATTCCTCAAAGTGTGCACCACCACCTTTCTTATCATCTCAGCTTATATTTATCCAAATAAATTCTCTATACCTACTATCATCTATACACCCAAAATCCTCAATAATTTTTGACCTAGATGTTTAATTTCCAATGTTAGACAAGCACCAATCATTCTATTTCTAGGGAATTTCCTGAATGTCATTAAAAATTATTTATCCAAGAAATGAATTTAGGACCTTCCCCAACTCGGTGCAACAACTATAACCATTAAAACAAACAGAAAAACAAATCCCAACCAATCAACCAGACATACAAGAAAATAGCTGAAATTCCATCTCCACTTTGGTTTTCGTATTAATTAAATGTCCCAGAATTTAACACCATATATATTTAAACATTCGTGTCAAAAATACAAGAGTTTTAGTCTTGGGCAATTTAATGATGGTGGGGAACAGTAATTTTGTATATCAACACCATAAACATTAATAATATTGTAACCACATTACCTAAATGATGATAAACAAATGGACTCATCCCTGCTATCTCCATATCTCCATCTCGTTTACCGTCGGCACCTCTCACTCTGAAATGCTGCCCACTGTCCACCTGGCAAACTTCTTATGCTGTATCTCCTTTTCCCCACCTCAGCTATGAGGGCTGTGATCTTCTTTCTGGACTACTCAAAGCATGTCAACTGATCTGCCAACATTTCATTGCCACCCTCTTGCAGCAGACTTTATTTTTAAAAATGACATCAACCACTTGTGGTTCAAATACTCAAACAGTTCCTGAGAACCTTGCCATTCCCATTTAAGAGGGGATCTTTTTCTCCTCGCCTGAATTTCAACGGGGTTTTCTGATTCCCTCGATTACCAGAATCCAGCAAAAGTAATGGTGAAATGACTTCCAAGGCTAGATCAGAAAAGGCAATGCAGCTTTCATCTGTTCCTGTTCTTTCCTTCCTTTCTCAGGTCTCATTTTCCTCAAAGTGAAGATTCTACCTCACACTATTCCTTACTTTGGAGGAAATTAATTGCAGAGTTATCAGAACTAATAAGTGGCCTATGGAGAAGCTAACTTGGGGAGGAATTAAGGTCTCCGACCAAGATACCTGTGGAGAACTGAGAACCTCCTGCCAACAACTATCTCAGCGAGCCATCTTGAAAACTGGATCCACCAACCTAATCAAGTCTGCAGATAACTATGCCCTGATAATACTCTCATTGCAACTTCACAAGCCCACTCAGCCAATCCTCCCCCGAAGTCTTGATTCACATGAAAGTATTAGATAATGACGCCTGCTACTAAGTTGTGGGACAGCTTATTAATAGCAGATAACGAACACAACCCCCAGCACACTATCATAACGCCATGCATTTTGCCTTTCTTACATTTAACATTTGTAATTTTGTTTGCTTCATTTGAGGCCATATCTGACAGTGCTTAAGGCTAACTGCTGGCTCTTCTCTTAGGGATCACCCTTGGGTTCTGGTGATGATAGGTAGAACCCAGGATGCCTACTCCCTGTACTATCTCTCTGGTTCCAACATCTAAAAGAATGTCTTCCTGATTTTTTCACCAACACATTCTTAACAGCAATTAAGGATTAACACACATTCAAGAGAAGTGCCATTCTGTACCACTATTTCTAAATTCATGACTGAAAATGTGTTATTACAAAATGTAATGTAAAACTAATGAATGGGGCCATCAAATAGCAGTTCCAGATTTATGTACAAAGTATTAGCATGCTTAAAATATACCACGCTAACATTACTGACCAGAGATTCAGAGCTGGCTTCAGGCATAACAAATAGACCACTCTATACAATTAAATGTTAAAGCTTTGCTTGTTTATCTAACAATGTCTGGTTGCCAAATGAATGGTTCAAAATCATTTATGTACACAACCATGAATTCATGAGAATACATACATACTCAAGACCTCCCACAAATGTTTTCTAAAGAGCTCGTAAGGTATCTGAATACACAACAAACCACCTAAGAAATAACAGGAATCACAAAAAAATACTCCTTCATATATCAACTCCAACTGACAAACATTATTTGAGTATGACAAAATATTTGAACTGCTTGAAAACTCAGAGAACATACTTTTACAGTCAATAGATATTGTTAAAACAAATTTAATCAGTGCAACCAGTCACAGGTAGAACTTTACAAGATAAAAAATTCAATCTCATCAAAAAATGGACTAACCGAGATCAAAGAAGGAAATACAAATGGCCAAAAGGCATATGAAAAAAGCTCGATATCACTAATCATCAGGTAAATGCAAACCAAAACAACAATGAAATATCTCACACCAAAAATTTGGGCATTCATGTGAAGAAAAAACAACAAGCAATATCAGTATGGATGCTGGGGACGGGACCTTCATTTAGTGCTGATGGGAATGTTGACTGGTATAGCCTTTTTGGAAAACAATGGACATTCCTCACTGAGCTCCTAAATTCCTAAATATTCCTGAATATTCATATTCCTAAATATTGAGCTCCATATGATCCAGCAAGTCCACTCCTGGGAATATATACTGAAGTTCCAAAAACACAATCCAGAAAAGACATCTGCACTCTTATGTTCACTGGAGCACTGTTCACACTAGCCAAAAATCTAGAAACAATCCAAGAACAGACAACTGGATAAAGACGGATATACATACACATATACACATACAAGTGCACAGAATGCAATACTATGTGACTGTCAGAAAAGATTAAGTCATGAAATTTGTTGATAAATGGATGGATCTGGAGAGCACTGTGCTGAGTAAAATAAATTAGAGGGAAAGGAACTGAGGATGTGACTTATTTGTAGGATATAAAGAAACATAGTAGGGGAATAACTAATGCCCTTTCAGTAACTGTTACAAGTCACAGTGCCTAAAAGCAAAAAAAAGAGAAGAGAAAAAAGTGTCTGACATAGACATTAAGGCTCTGGGTGGGAAATAAACTGGGGATATTGATGGGCGAGAGTGGACAATGACAAAGGGATTGGTACTCTAATATTGTATGCCCGAAAATTCAATCATGAATATCTCTGTAATTCACAGTGATCCATTTTTTAAAAAATCTAATCAGCACAGCTGATCTAACCAGGGGTGTTACAAAGAAAAATAATACTTATCATCCAAGAACATCATTCTTTGCATGAAGCAATATAAATCTATAGCTAGTGACCAATCATGCTGCATTCCCTCAAAAGACAGTAATTATCTGACTGCTTCTCACCAATTAACTACATTGCAGTGAAGCCAAACAGAGCTGCCCTCCCACATCCACTGCTAAGTTTTATTCTAAAAGCACTGAAGTGACAACAATTAATTCTATAGTGTCCACTATGTCTAATAAACTTTACTCAAGGAACTTAAGAAAATTAATAAAAATCATTGTCCATATGTGTAATTATTTAGAAAAAAGTTATAGCCAATCTTTCATCTAAATTCTCCTTAAAAGCAATGAACATGAGACATTCCTTTCAAAAGCTAAAATAAAAACAATAAATAACAGTATGGTTCAATGTTTATAGTGTTGCTTGCCAGAGAATTTCAGAGATTAAACTGTTATAGCTCACACAAAGCTGGCATTCTCGTGAAAGCTGAAGAATGGAAGAACATTACCTGGCAACTAATCTAGTTTAAAATGGCACTTCTAGGGGCTGGAGTGATATAGCACAGCGGGTAGGGCATTTGCCTTGCATGCGGTCAACCCGGATTCAATTCCCAGCATCCCATATGTTCCCCCAAATACCGCCAGGAGTAATTCCTAAGTGCAGAGCCAGGAGTAACCCCTGTGCATCGCCGGGTGTGACCCCCCCCCCAAAAAAAGGCACTTCTAGCTTTTTTAAATTTTTTAAAAAACAGCCTCTAGATTGGGGGCTGAAGCAACAGCACAGCAGGTAGGGGATTTGCCTTGCACGCAGCCAACCCAGGTTCAATTCCCAGCATCCCCTATGGTTCCCTGAGCACCGCCAGGAGCAATTCCTAAGTGCAAAGGCAGGTGTAACCCAAAAAGCCAAAAAAAAAAAAGGCACTTCAGGATTTTTAAAATTTGTTTTTAACAGCCACTAGGTTACCTTTCTAAAAGAAAATCTTGCTTGAAGAACATAAACAGAACAGAGGACTAGACTCTAGAAATCTAGATTTTGTTCTGGATCAATAAAAAATGAGTCAAGATCTTGTCACTCTGACCCACATCCAAAAGAAAAAAAGCAACCAGTGCTGGCACAGATGTGGCAAAAAAGGGACCCTCCTTCACTGCTGGTGGGAATGCCAACTGATTTAGCCCTTTTGGAAAACAGTATGGACGATTCTCAAAAAATTAGAAATTGAGCTCCCACTTGACCCAGCAATACCACTCCTGGAAATATATCTCAGAGAGGCAAAAAAGTATAGTCGAAGTGATATCTGCACTTGTTTATTCATTGCAGCACTGTTTACAATAGCCAGAATCTGGAAAAAACCTGAGTGCCCAAGCCAGATGACTGGTTAAAGAAACTCTGGTACATCTACACAAAGGAGTACTATGTAGCTGTTAGAAAAGATGAAGTCATGAAACTTACATACAAGTGGTACTACATGGAAAGTATCATGCTAAGCGAAATGAGTCAGAAAGAGAGGGACAGACATAGAAAGATTGCATTCACCTGAGGAACATAAAGTAACAAAATAAGAGACTAACACCGGAGAATAGCCGAGATTAGTACCAGGAGGTTTACTCCATGGCTTGGAGGCCAGCCGCGCATGCTAAGGGAAAAGGCAGCTCAGATAGAGAAGGGAGCACCAAATAAAGGGTGTTGGGAGGATCCTCCCAGGGTGGGAGAAGCATGCTGAAAGTAGACTATAGACCAAACATGATTGCCACTCAATGCCTCTTTGCAAGAACAAAAGGGAATGCCCTGCCACAGAGGCAGGGTGGGATGGGGGCGACCAGGGGTCGGAGGGAAACTGGGATCTGTGGTGGTGGAAAATGGCCACTGGTGGAGGGATGGGTACTTGATCATTGTATAACTGAAATTGTATAACCCAAGCACAAAAATTCGTAAGTCTACAACTGTACTTCATGGTGTTTCACTAATAAAAACTAAAAAAAAAAAACTTAAAAAAAAAAAGACCTTGTCAATAAATTGTGGAATGAATCTACAGTGTGTGTGTCTGCACACGCACCCATGTCTCCCCTCACTATTATGTACTATAAAGGTCCTTATTATCATGATGTGTGACTGTAGCTGATAAGGTTTCAGTAAAGTTTTAAAGTGCTCACTAGTAAAGCAAGCAAATTCACCTTTGCCTGCGTATTCAAAATACACATAAAAGCCTGAGGGAAATTTGAACAATGGTAGTAACATCGTATTTCTTTTTATAAAAAATGATTAAAGCTTCCCCTACATTGGTTTTATCAGTCAGAAACTGTTTTAATTATTCTGAAGTCCCACTTAACACTCCTCCTACATTGGTCTTATCAGTCAAAAACTGTTTTAGTTATTCTGAAGTCCCACTCTAAACAATACTATTTATTAAAACAGAAAAATTCTACTAGCTACTATATTTCTTACATCTCTGTGAATCAAAGGTCAAGTAATTTCTGACTTCATTTTTAAAACTACAAAACAATTATCAAAATCTAACTTAAGCAGTGCCAATTTTGCTAGACTTTTTACGTGAATATAGCAAAAGAAAATTCAATCTGAAATAAGTATTAAAAAACTGCAGTTTCTGCCTTGTAGCAGAGAACAAACTACAAAATTTAAGTCAAAGAGACCAAACCTAAAACACATGAATATCTCTTTTTACTTCTAGTTGGTGGGAAGCAGACAGGGACAGAGAGAGCGCTACACATCCTGAGTGCATGTTCTGCAGGCAGGAACCCCAGAGGAGTTCTGAACACAAAGCCTGTAGAAGTTCCCCAAATCAACAGGTTGTGGCGCAAAACAAAACAAAGAAAAATAAATCAGGACAAGGAAGGGGCAAGAACTCAAAGGGGAGAAGCCAATGCTATATAAAGTGTGTGTGTGTGACCCCCAAATCTTACACTCGGACTCCAAGAACAGCTGGGTCTACTAGTGTGTGCTCCCCCCAAGCACTACGGGAGCCTCTCTCCTCTTTAAAAAAAAAAATCAGATGGGAGCCTTGTGGACAGCAGGTATGAGCCGGGGGTCGGGGGCGACAAAAACCTCATGGGAAGGGGGGCGTTCCGGCCCGTCCTTCACGCCCTACCGAGGTCACCAGTTGCCCCCCACGAGCGGCTCTCCGGCACGGCCACGACTCCAGAGCACAGAAACCAATCTCTTAATTATCTGACTTTCAGTAGAAATACTTCCAGGGTTAATAAGTAAAATAGCAGAAATCCAAACCCAGCTGTAGAAAGCAAATCATTTCACAATGCTTTTTCAGCATGTCTGATGGGGGGGGGGGTAAAATCGAAATAATAATGGTGCATCTTTTATCGAAACAATGAATCTAGTCAAAGTAGATAGAGTGTTAACTAGAACTCATCTGCCTCACAGGAATTGGGAAGGGTGGGAGGTGGGGTTCTACTGGGGTTCATGGTAAAAAATAAGTATTGGTAAAGGGAAATGTGTTTGATATTTGCATGACTGAGACCTAAACCTGAAAGCTCTGTAACTTTCCCCACAGTGATTCAATAAATAAATAAATTTAAAAAAATCAGGATATGGCTCTCAGATTAGATCCTATCAGTGAAAAATCCCCTAAAAACAACTTGCATAACCTGCACTGGGCTATCACTGAACACCCAATACAAGTACCTGTGTTTCTTGAAGTGGAAGGCCAAATGTCAATGGCATTGAGGAAAACAGAAAAGGGAAGGCAGAACAATGACAGCACTCAATTGTCCAAGACACCAAAAAGAAGGCAAGGAAGAACTTGGCTTCCTGAAAATGAATGTTGAAGGCTCTCTCTGCCCCAGCAGTTTTAGCAGACCACAGAGCAGAAGGTTCCCTGCACAGGTAAGAGTTAAGCCACCACCGAGTTCAGCCTAGCAGATGTTAAAGAGGACAGCAAGGATTACAATCAAAATCCTTTACAAGAGAAAGGGAATGACCCACAAAGTAGACCAGATTGAGAATCTGTGAGTAGACAAAGTCACGGTACTTTTGGTGGAAAGTGTGGCAGGTGAAGTGCCCACCTCCCGACACCCTCCTTACTACCAGGGTTAAGCCATCAAAGAGGTCAGGGCCTGGGGCTACAAAAAACCTGCCCTGCTGCTCAGGCTCAAAAGAGGAAGAACTGGCACAGCTGGTAAAGCTAAGAACTCCTTCTTCCTTCAGTCAAAATCCAAGTAAGTGTGTGTCCAGCACAGACTACCAAGGCAGCAAAACAGCTGGTTCAAGAGAAAAGACAGAGAACCACAGTTATTAAGCTCAGAGAACAGACCTTGACATAAGACAGGACAATGAGGAGTTTCATAGCCAGGCTGTCCTTCACATTGTAAAGCAGCTGTGGCAGGAAACTCCCAACCGATTGACCCCAGTCCCCCAATGCACTTATGGTCCTGAAAGCAGAACAGATAACCAAGAGCCACCTTCTGAAAAATGAAGCTAAATTTAAAATAATAATTACCCAATAGACTGAAAAAGAAAATCCCTCAGAAGTCAATTTTACAACACAGAAATGAGGATCCAATAAGCAATTAATGTAATAACTATTAAGAAAATCAGTGACATAAGTGCACACTAACAGAACAAAGTATCATAAAATAAAAGGATATGCAGGAGCAGGGGTAATGTTTCACCAAAGGGACTTAAACTATGAAAATGCAATGAATGAAATTAGAATTTCCATGTAAAGTCTAACAGAGTCAACCTTGCAAAGGAAAGAACAGCTGAAAGTAAAGATAGATTAAGCAATGATTGTAGTGGAAAATGAGAAAAAAAGATTTAGAACACAATAAAGAAATCCTTGTAAAACCATCAGATTGCATTAGAAGAGGAAACAAAAAAAAGCATACTGGGTAGATTAAAAGGTGAAGAGTGAGAGGAGGATACAGAGAGACAGACATTTCTTTATGAGAACTTCTGAAATCTAAGACAGCCTTGAAGTTCAAGAAGTGGACAGACATCCAAATTTCTAGGTGCAAAATGACACACACCAAGATAAATTATGATAATCAAAAGTTAACAATTAAGAAAAAACATTGGGGCTGGAGCAGTAGCACATCAGGGAAGGTGTTTGCCTTGCACGCGGCCAACATGGGTTCGATTCCCAGCATCTCATATGGTCCCCCGTACACCACCAGAAGTAATTCCTGAGTGCCGCTGTGCCTCACCGGGTGTGACACACACACACATACACACACACACAAAAAGAAAAAAGAAAAGAAAAAGAAAAGACACTGAAAGGTAGGAGGTGATGTGGAGACCAGTTATAAAGGCATCTCAACAGACACTTCATCCACAGGGGAATGTGGAAAGCCATATTTAAAATCCTGAGGACAGAAACTTTCAGGCTAGAAAATTTCCATGCAAAATTATTCAAATATGATTAAGAAATAAAGGCGACCGAGATAATAATTAAGTGGTGTTTTCCATGAGACATGCACTACAAGAAATGTATACACTCCCATTGGCGAACTATAACCTAGACTAATAAGGAAAAAAAAAAGAAAATGAATTGTCAAGGAATAGAAACATAATCACCATAAGTTATCAATTATTTCCAGAAGTCTCATGAAATTATACCACCAACTCTCAGAAACATTACAGTGCTTAGATCTTTCTCCTCTATCCTACCCACATCCCATCAGACTTTGGAGAAGCCCCCAGGAGTGGTTTGGAATTGGGAAACCTTTCCTCACATAACTAGGGCTGTCAGTACACACCCTGGACATCACTTAAACTTAAGAACTTAAGAACGCATTTCCACTGAGCTACAAATAAAATGTCTACTGCCACTTTAAAGACTCGCAAGACCAATGCAGTGTAACAGATAAGACCATAAATTCTGGAGTTGGACTGACTGAATTCAAATCTTGGTTACACCTTTTACCAAATCTGTGATCCTAATTAATGATTCTCTATCCCTTAGTTTTCTCACCCAAAAATGACAAAACACAAGTGGGGTCATAATACATCAGGTAGGGCAATTGTCTTGCAGCTGGCTGACCGTAATTCGATCCATATGGGGTATCCGACATGGTGCCCTGAACTCCTCAGGAGTGATCCCTGAGAGTAGAGCCTGGAGTAAGCCCTGAGCACTACTGTGACTCCTCCCCTACACCCCCCCCAAAAAAAAACCCTCAAAAAATACAAAACACCACTCATAGAATAATGTCTAACAGAAAACAACTGTCCAATAAATATTAGCGAAATGGCATACAAAACTTCCACACAAACCTCACAGGAAAACAAAACACTTCAGTAACTACCTAACTGGCCTACCACATTTATCTACTATAAAGACCCCTCCTCACGTTGGCCGCCATAATGTCACAGTTGCTAATTTTATCTCTAAAACCAAAGTTAATACTGACAAACATTAATACTGATTAGTCTTACTTTTGTAAGTTAGATTACTGAAAATAAAAAATACAATATGGTTGGTTTATTTTCAAAGGTGATAAACACAAACTGACTTCTCTGTTTCTTGGGTAAAACTTCAAGACATCTTCCATTTGACATGGTCATCATTATACACAGCCCATTAAAATTTTAAGTATGTACAAATTCAGTTCTTCATACTACCCACATCTGAAGTGTTCAATGCTCACATACAGCAGAAATCAAACACCTTCCCCAGTGGATCAAGTTCTTTGAAAGAGCCCTAGAGTAGACAGAGCTTTGCAGTGATACCACCAACCCGGTAGTTCCTTGGAGGAGCTGCTGGTAGGAAAGAAGGCAAATGCTGTGTTTCTTTAGAGAAAGGAAGAGACCAAAGCACACTCAAAGGAAACACCAACGCTAATGACCTTAACTTCAGCTCCGATTTCCATCCCATTAAAGAATGTTTTACAACAATTTGTTCTACAGCAAAGAGATGAGTTCCATTTTTTTAAATTTCCATTTTTTTTCCCTCCTGTCCTCCAATCCATACTATTCTTTTTAAAGCAATAAGAGTAATGTGGTTGGTTTAGCAATGGAGAGCAGCAGTGACTAAGTTGTGCCAGAAGCAAGCTCAACATGCTTCTCCGTAAGCCATACCACCGACTGTCCAGAAGGGTCAGGAAACAAGCTCTTACAATTAGTCTCAAGAACTCTCAACCTGAGGATCAATTCTTTTTTATTTTCCATCTTATCAAAGATGAGTGAGTATACACGATCTGATTGGTCCAAATCATCGGTCACGGTCCTCCCACTGTTCATCGATTTGCTCGAGTGGACCCAGTAACATCTCCATCATGAGACTTGTTGTTACTGTGTTTGGCACATCGAATACGTCATGGGGAACTTGCCAGGCTCTGCGGTGCGGGCGAGACACTCTCGGTAGCTTGCCGGGCTCTCCGGGAGGAGTGGAGGAATCGAACTAGGGTTGGCCATGTTGGCTGCGTGCAAGGCAAACGCCCTACCACTGTGCTATCGCTCCAGCCCAAACCATAATTTAACAATTTAAAACCATTAATAAAAGTACCATAAACTGCTATAGGATATAAGATTTTTAACATTTTGCTAAACCTGGTTCATCATAACTGAAGAATTTGAAGGAATCAAAGAGTAACAGACCTGGCTCAAAAATACTACCTACTCACAGAAGCCTCAGCTAAATTCACAGTTTATTTCTTAATATTTTTAATGCATTGAAATACTATGTCTATATGACGAGGTAGTTGCTCCATTTTTGAAATGGGGGTGGCATTAGCTATTAATAAAGATGTAAAATTTCGGAGAAAGGAAACATATGGAATGAGACACACAGATTAAAATGAATGGGTTTAAACAGCAAAATCAACATGTATAGCACTTTCTAAAATAAAAGTTTCATTCAACAGTTATAATGCAAATGAGGAACAGAAGAACCTGATTCTCAGTCAGAGTTAGGTTTGCACATTCTTCCCAAATCTGTGTGGATTTCTCTGAGTACTTCGTTTCCTCTGACACTGCAGAGGTGTAAATTAGGTTCATGGGCACACTGGAATCATGTGTGTGAGCTCATATGCATGCATTTTGTCCTATTCCGAGTTCCTACTTCCCACCTGGATTTCTGAGCTTCTGAGATCAGATATGACTACCTGCGATTCTGAACCAGAATAAGGATGTTGGAAAATTAATAGATAATACAAATGACTGTTTAAACTGTTTGGGGTTTTCATTTACAAGTGTGGTAATGTTTTCATGACCAGAAATATAATGGGAGCTTAACTTACATGCCTATGGTAAAAAACTGGTTTCAATACATGCACTTAGTTTTATTCCAAGTCACAGCTTCCAAGACCCAGTCATGATATTAAGACAATTTACTATCCTTTGGGGATATTCTCTATTTCACCATAGTTCAATCTCTTCCCAATATGCTGATTTATTTGACAGTAGCTGTGGAGTAATTTGGTTTAATTTCCCTTATTTATAGACTACTGTTATTAGAATTCTTGAAGAATTTACTGTGGTTATACAACTGTATTACTTTTATAGTTTTTATTTTTGAGTATCTTAACAATTTTTAATGAGTAAATCAAAATAAATATACTTGTTGGTTAAACCTCAGCTAAATATTTTTACACGAGCCTATAGTCAAGATTTTGACCTGTGTATATAGTTACAGCTAAATCGAGAGTTAACTGATCTAAGAACTAGTAAATGTACAGAGGGCTAAGTGGCTAACTTAAATCAAAAATTTTTCTTTTTTTAGCTCTTTGGGTAACAACCGGCGATGCTCAGGGGTTACTCCTGGCTCTGCACTCAGGAATCACTCCCAGAGGTGCTCAGGAGACCATATGGGATGCTGGGAATCGAACCCGGGTCAGCCGCGTGCAAGGCAAACGCCCCATCCGCTGTGCTATTGTCCAGGTCCTATCCTAAATCTAGATGGTCCAAGTCTATTTTTTCTGTACAAGCAGAATAAGATTACTTCCAGAAAACCTTGCTAGTGGCACTATTTGAGAATTGTGTCAAAAGGATAAAAGTGAAGGAAAACTAGAATTGAGCACAACTACTGTAAATACAAAAGGCTCAGAACATTTCTTTACTTGCTTTAAAAAGACTCTGTCCAGAATCTTTATTTACTCTGTCAACAAAGATTGTCATTTTTCCATTTTGTTGACTTCCACTCTGTCTTTCCAGATTTCATGAAGTAACCAGATAAAACATAGGGGCAAATAATAAATAAATAAATAAATCCAAATTGCAAATACACAACAAACATGTATGCGTCTAAGTCATGTATGTAAGTTTGTATTTAAATCCCAAACATACATGGGATAGATGTACTTGTTTTAAACATTACTTTGTTAATCTGAAATTCAAATTTAACTAGGCATCTTTTATTTTTCTTGAATTAAACTTTTAATTCTGAGATAATTCAAGGATTATAAGCAGCTGTAAGAAATAATTCAGAGGTCACTCTCCATTGATATATCTCTACCTAGACCTGCAGCCCTTTCTACATCTTTTCATTTTAAGGCCTCAAAACTATATTTTACATATAAAAAATGCAAGTTAGAAATCCATTGGGATATCAGAGAAGAGTGATTACTGAGGTAATACACCTTGAGATAAGATACTACTAAAATTCAACATTTTCAAATTCTTTTGTAATTCATACATAAATAAAATAGCTATTGCTTCAAAAGTAATGAATACTGACACTCAAAATTATTATTAGAAAAAAAGTGGCAATAAAAATGTTTTAGACTAGAGTGATAAATGTAATATGGTTCTAATATGCATTGAATGCAAATATAAAAATTTTGTTCCATAAATTGTCTTAAGGTTCAGAATTAGTGTTCAAAAACAGCAAACTGACCTACAACAATTGGATAGATGAGTTAAAATCGTAATCCAAAAAACAAGACAATAAGTAAAGTCTTATTCAAAGATTATATCCAGAAAAAAGTTCAGCTGTAATTAATAAGTCAATTTTACATCTTGAGACAATATAATCTGTCCTGTATTTTTGTAGATAGACATAAATAATTAGAATTAAAGCTATTTACAAAACATTGATTGTCCAGAGTGAGAAACCAGTTATTTGCTCACTAAAGGTTGTCTAAAACATAGTGCTAATGAATGACAAGATTATCCACAAAATAAGACTGTTATAAACACATCTGTTTGAAAGGTGTTAATATAAGAAAGTTAAAAGCCTAACAAATGGCATTTTAATTAGTAAACAAACAAAAAAATTAAATTCAAATAAAGAGCCAAACTAAATTGCCAAATAAACTTCCTCTTACAATAAGTGATATTCAAGATGCATTCTTTTCCCATTCTCTAAGAACAGAGTAACTTCTGCAAACAAAAACCACACAGGTACTATAAGGAAATACAGGCAGAAAGCCATCTCAAAACAAGATCGTTGGAAAAACAAATGCATTTTGATGCTGGGTATTGAAACTTTCTTTTGAATCTTTTACAACAAATTGCCTCTATCCAAACAGAGCTATCAATCTTCCTTTTTATGTTTTTTTTTGCCTTTTTTTTTCGGGGGGGGGGGGGTGACACCTGGCTATGCACAGTGACTCCTGGCTCTGCGCTCAGGAGTCACTCCTGGCAGTGCTTAGGGGACCATATGGAATGCTTGGAATCGAACCCGGGTCTGCCACGTGCAAGGAAAACGCCTTACCCGCACGGTGCCCTCTCCAGCCCCCTCAATCTTCCTTACAACTGGGGTTTGCCCCAGTTTTTAAACCCTATGGGCAATTAAAAAGAATAAAAGATAGGAGCTGGAGCAATAGTACAATGACTAGAGTGCTATATCATGTAGCCTGAACTGAACTATTAATTGTAAAATATAGACCAGATTTCAAATGTACCATCATGCAAAAAAGTTAAAAACAGATCATTTTTAATTTAGTAGTTTGTTGAAATAATTTAAATATTTAATTGATTTAATAAGACATACTAATTTTACTTTGATGAGCATTCTGGAAACTAAAAATCATTGGAAAATACCATTCTAATTTATGAATTAAAATGAGTTGAAAGAATGTCCTTCATTTTTAATCATTCTTATTTTAGCCGCCTTCTTTTTTTGACTAAAACCACTGAAAACGCTGTTAAGGCCCAGACCCTGTAATGTTTTCCCTATATTTTGATAGCATAGCGAATAGGATGTTTGCCTTGCACGTGGCTGACCAGGGTTCGATTCCTCCCTTTCAGAGAGCCCAGCAAGCTACAGAGAGTAACTCGCCCGCACAGCAGAGCCTGGCAAGCTCCCAGTAGCATATTTGCTATGCCAAAAACAGTAACAAGTCTCACAATGGAGAACTGAAATTTGCTTATAAATGGATGGACGTCATAAGGTTATAACGTTACTGGTGCCCACCTGAGCAAATCGATGAACAATAGGAGGACAGTGCTATTAGAGAAAAATACTTTCTTTAATATTTTTATGGATTCTGGTCTAATCTAGATATAATTTTTTAAAAATATTTTAATTGATTTACTTTTTTACTTTTTTCTTTTTGGGTCACACCCGGCGATGCTCAGGGGTTACTTCTGGCTCATGCACTCAGGAATTGCTCCTGGCGGTGCTCCGGGGACCATATGGGATGCTGGGAATAGAACCTGTGTTGGTCATGTTGGCTGCGTGCAAGGCAAATGCCCTACCGGCTGTGCTATCACTCCAGACCCTTGATTTACTTTTTAAGTGAGAATGACTCTTGGGAATAAAACAAATGAGATAAAGTTGTCCAAATCTTCCATCACTCCCCCATCCCTCCCCCCCCTCTTCCCTTCTCCTTCCATCCTTCTTTTAGGGATTGTGGTTTGCAATAAATATATATATATATTTTCAACACTCATTTCCTGTCCAGAGTGATCACTTCCCAACTATTGTCATCGTGATCCCTTCTCTATCCTAACTGCCTTCTACCCACCACATGTGTGTGGCAAGCTTCCAACTGTGGGCCATAATGTTTTTTCTGTCCTTGGAATTAGCCTCATACTATGTTTTTTTATATCACACAAATAAGTGCAGTCATTCTGTCTGTCCCGCTCCTTTCGTTCATTTCACTCAGTATGATATTCTCCATGTCCATCCATTTATAAGCAAATTTCATGACTTTATTTTTCCTAGTGGCTGCATAATATCCATGCTATGCACTGTTTCTTTATCCAGTCATCTGTTCTTGGGCACTTGAGTTGTTTAATGAATAGTGCTACAAAGAAGATAGAAATGCAGAGGGAATTTCTGTCGTCTGTTTTTCAACCTCCAAGATATACTCCCAGAAGAGGATCAAAATGGAGTTCAATTTCTAGTTTTTTGAGGAATGTTCATACAGTTTTCCAAAAAAGGTTGGACCAGTAAATTTCCACTAAATTTCCGGCATTTCCACTAAAAATAGATATGATCAGCTAATCTTCGATACAGGAGCAAGAAATATAAAAGTGGATCAAGGGAAGCCTCTTCAACATGTGGTACTGGGAAAACTGGGCAGCTACGTGCAAAAAAATGCACTCAGACCTCTTTTTAACACATAAGTCAGATCAAAATGGATTAAAGACCTCAATATCAGATCTTTAATTGAATCCATTAGGTACATGGAGGAAAATAAAGGCAGAATCCTCCATGACATTGAAGCTTAAGGCATCTTCAAAGATGAACAAACACTACTGACCAAGTAAGTGGAAACAAACATAAACAAATGGGACTACATTAAACTTCTAAAACACTTCTGCACCACAAAAGAAACAGTGACCAAAATACAGAGAGAGCCCACTGAATGGGGAAAATTATTTACCCAATACCCATCAGATAAGGGGTTAATGTCCAGGATATACAAGACATTAATAGAACTGTACAAAAAAAAATCTCCAACCCCATCAAAACATGGGGAGAAGAAATGAACAGAAACTTCCTCAAAAAACAGAGACAAATGGCCAAAAGGCACATGACAAAAATGCTCTACATCACTAATCATCAGGGAGATGCAAATCAAAACAACAAAGAAGTATCATCTCACACCAGAGATTGGCACAGATCAAAAAAACAAACAAAAATACAATCAGTGCTGGAAAGATGTGGGGAGAAAGGAACTCTCATTCTGCATTAGTCTTTATACAAAAGTAGTGGGCTAAATATGCGCTATAATAAAAAGAATCTGCATTTCCCATCCCCATTCTATGCATTTCCATACAACATCATAGAACACCTGTTAACAGCAATGAATAATAAAAATAAGTGTTACTAAACAATATACAACTTAAACTAGATCACACAACAAACTTACTACTGTTTCCAGCTTTTTAAATCATGTAGCCACCAACTGATACACATCTTCAATGAAATAAATCCATCCCACAAAGTAGTTGATAGGCCAACCACAATGTCAATCTAGTCCCTAAATATCATTTTGCATCTAGGTGCATAAGGTCACTTCTAGCTAATGCTCAAGCTGCTTTTCTTTACTTAAGTCCCTTTGCATGTGCAAAGGTTGGTTGGTTGAAGGTTGATCCCGTTGATCATCGATTTGCTCGAGCGGGCCCAGTAACGTCTCCATTGGAGACTTTGTTGTTACTGTGTCTGGCATATCGAATACTCTCGGTAGCTTGCCGGGCTCTCCGAGAGGGGCGGAGGAATCGAACTCGGGTCGGCCATGTTGGCTGCGTGCAAGGCAAACGCCCTCCCCGCTGTGCTATCGCTCCAGCCACAAAGACTTCTATGATACTGCAGAAGGTGTTGTATTTAAAATTGCTGTCAAGTATGAGTTCCTTGCAAATTTGTATTAGTAAAATACAAAGAGACAAACTCTGTTCAGTCACCAAATACTTAATACCAAGAGTAGCATCGTCTTATTAAAAGATTAAAAAATTAAACTTAAAAAGCCATTTAAATATTTTAAATTAGAGATCATTTCCCTCCAGAATGTCTACCCCGACTCTTTATCCACAATTCATATTACAGGTTAATCTATTACATATAAATCTTCACTCCTCTCTTTTCAATAACCTGCAGAGAGTTCCCATTTCCCTTACTTTTCAGATTCCTTACCTGTAGTTTTTAAGAGATCTCATTAGGACACTCAGAGGTAATCACTTCTTTCTTCTCCACTTTTATTTCTTCCACTGTGCTCGAGTAAATCTATTTATCTAAGAGCAGTCTATCAACCCCTTCTCCAAATCACTTTTGCTACTATTCCTACCTCTTGTTCTCTTCTCTTTTCACAGTACAAAACCTACACAATTCAAGAATAACATAGTAGTAAACTCCCAACCTACTGGAGGTTATGTAGGTATTTCTACATAATCTACCTACCTATATAACTTCCTAATTAAGTGATTTTAATTCATTAATTTAAATGTACTAATTAATTAAAAAACCTCTAGAGTTTGGAAGGAGCTGAGGTGTAAGCCAAAATTTTTCATCTAGCTATCGAAAATCTTTTGACACGTTACACATACACATTATTTAGATTAGTTTGTTCGTAACTTCCAACAGGTTTCTGAAGCAGCCTAAGAGCAATCCTTCCAATGTTTCTAGTTTTCTATTATATTTTTCAATTTTTAAAAATTCATATCCTATATCTAATCATGACTCTTGAAATCAGTATTATTCATATAGGCCAACTCTTCGTGTAATACGCACTCCTAGTGGAATCACACATTTTCCTTGTCTATTTAAAGTCTCACTGCTTGCTTTCCCATAGCACAAGAGCTCTTTGTTCATACCTTACATACCGGAATTTCAATCATCTCCTTTATGACTTTACTCAGGAACTCAAAGTTAATGCTCTTCCTTGGGGTCTAATCGCGACCACCATGCAGCACAACTCCCTAATGTACACCATTCTCTGTGTTGTACTGCGTTGAACATAGAATACACGATGAATAGCACACTGTGGATTCATACTATTTTGACGTTTGAGATCAACTAACAATACATATGCCCATTTCCCAGAGTTGACCAACAACTTTTTTGTAATATATTTAAGATTTTCATCTATCTGGAGTTTCTATTGTACAAGTTGTGATTTGCCATTTTTATACCGCTACTCATTTACTGCTATTTCACTTAAAACTTGCTTTTTAAAGTTACTTTCACATTTTTTCAAATTTAAATTTTGTTTTGGGACCACATCCATCAGTAGCCAGGGCTTACTCCTGGCAGTGCTCCGGGACCACATGGGAGGCCAGGGATCAAACCCATGTCTGCTGTATATAAAGCAAGCTCTGGGCCGACTGTACCATCTCTCTGGTCCCTATTTTCATTTTTTTTAAATAAATTTATTTAAGAATATATTAACTGGTAGTTGTACTTCTTAAAAGTTTGTTTTAAATAAACAAATAAATTTATGACTTACAAAGGGGGTTACTCAAAACTGGATCCCAAGGGACTTGAGCAGTGGGCTAGTTAGAGAATTTAATAAATATTGAGATTGTTTAACAAGAGCAGAGGTTAAGAATTTATGGAAGAGTGCAGTGGTCAAAGAAACAGTGGAAACCATCCAGTAAAGAGGAAAGAGGCAGGTCTCCCTCGTACAGCTTTGGAGAGCTTTTAATCTTTTCTAAGTGCTCCCAAGAGAGTATTTAGGTGGGAAAGGCATTCTGCTGTTTTTTTTTTTTAATTTTTTAACCGGCAACCCTGGGGACTAGCGGTGAGTTTGGTTGGGTGTGTGTGAATGCAGGTGGAGAGTATAGGTACAGAGTCAGCTAAAAAAGATAAAAAAAGAGGATAGTGGTTGGAAAGTAAAAGGCATTTCTGAGTATGTTAAAGTATTTCTTTGACACAAACAGAAGCAGAGAGTGAGATTTTTCCCATGGAAATTAAGTTGAGCCACTTCAATTTATTATCAGTAAATGTTTACTTTGTATGGCTATTTTACATACCTATATACCTGGAATTACATAAAAATGTCTGGGGTAAGAAGGAGCTACAAGTAGAAAAAATTTGAAGCCCTGGTTTAGGTTGAGGGTATTTAATCTTGACCTAAACTTCCAATTCTACAAAAATCCTTTTTTAAAGGATGTGTTTAGAAATTAGACTAAATGCTAATAACAAAAAAAAGCAAATAAAAAGTACCTGAACACAGTCCTGAGAAAATTAAATTAATTACCACTAATAGATATTAGTACTTTTGTCCCACTCGTCAGTGTCATTTGTGTATGTATTTTTTGTTTTTGAGCCAAACACCCAGCGACCCTCACATATATGGTGCCAGGGACTGAATAGGTGTCAGCTTATTATTATCATCCTTTTAGTTTTTACAGTGCTTGGCAGTTCCTAGCTGTGCTTGGGGGATCATGCAGTGCCTGGGAAAGAGGCTCACAGGAGTGTTAAAAAAAAGTCTTAACTTGGCAATTTATTTTTCATAAATAATTTAATTGGTTTAGGTGTCTCACTTTTCATAGTCGAAGTGACATGTTCACTTGTTTGTTCATTGCAGCACTCTTGACAATAGCCAGAAACTGGAAAAAATCTGAGCACCCGAGAACAGATGACTGGTTAAAGAAACTTTGGTACATCTATACAATGGAGTACTATGTAGCTGTTAGAAAAGATGAAGTCATGAAATTTATATACAAGTGGTACAACATGGAAAGTATCATGCTAAGCGAAATGAGTCAGAAAGAGAGGGATATAGACATAGATTGCATTCATCTGGGGAACATAAGGTAACAAAATAGGAGAGTAACACCCACGAATGGCCGAGATTAGTACCAGGAATTTTGCTCCATGGCTTGGAGGCCAGCCACACATGCTAGGGGAAAAGGCAGCCCAGATAGAGAAGGGACCACCAAATAAAGGGTATTGGGAAGATCCTCTCAGGATGGGAGAAGCATGCTGAAAGTAGACTACAGACCAAACATGATTGCCACTCACTGCCTCTTTTGCAAACCACAGCACTCAAAAGGAGAGAAGAGAACAAAAGGGAATGCCCTGCCACAGAGGCAGGGTCAGAATGAGGGGATGGGGGGGTGAGAGGGATACTGGGATCCATGGTGGTGGGAAATGGGCACTGGTGGAGGGATGGGTATTTAATCACTGTATAACTGCAACCCAAGCACAAAAATTTGTAAGTCTACAACTGTACCTCTTGGTTTGTCACTAATAAAAATTTTTTAAAAAAGTAACTTTTCAAAATGTCCTTCCATGTAACAACTGCTTTTACATGTAATATACAGCAGATACGTAATATCCAATCCACTAAAAAAAGTAAGATCATTATCCACATTTTTATAGACTCAGGTATTAATCAACTAGTCCACATACAATAATACTTAAAAACAGGAACAATTATTATCCACATTTCAAAGAGACCCAGATATTAAACAACTAATTTAAAAATGTGGAGCTAGAATCAGCACTTGCGTCTTTAACTCAAAAGTCCTTTATCTAAATCATTTGGACTTCCTAGATGTGTAGGAAATACCCTCCTAGTTTGGAGGGTATCAGAAAAAAAAGAAACTTAGATCCGTTTCTGCCATCCCTATTTAAATTCCTATAGTATTATGTAAGTAGGAATGCTTATGATTTTTCTTTTATATAGCTTATATTATAATTCCAACCATAATGTAACTACAAAGGGGACAATTCCTGGCTACCCCCAACTCCAGAAATTTTTAAACGGTGCCACACAATGTTAAGAAAGTGTTCCAAGTAATTTCAATATACTGAATACTTTTCAAAGGGAAGCATACTATAATCATTATTTTGAGGAAGAATTCTACTCCTATGTTTAAATTGAGATCCAGTTAAAATATCACAAATGGTATTCAACATCTTTCCCTTGGTTAGGGAAATCCAAATTCAAAATACAAACATACAACTTGACATCTATTAGAAAGGCTATAATAATTGAAAATCAAAGTGAGGTGAGAATGTGCAGAAATTAAAACATCCTATACTGTTGGTGGGAAAGTAAAATAGTGTACAACCTTTGTGAAAGCAGATAAAGTTTTAAAAAAAATTACTGTAACGCATTTCTACTCCTAAAACTGTACTCCAAAGAACCTAAAACAGGTGTTCAAATAAATCTTTGTACATCAATATTTATAACAGCACTACTCACAATACTGAAAAAGTAGAAACAACCAAAAGATTTATAATAAAATGATAAATATAACTAATGCTTTCCTCTTACTGTCTTTAAAAACTACTGTTAAATAGTTTTTCATCTTTAGCGAACTGGGAACTGCCATTTTTGCCAGCCTTGTTAAAAATAAAAATAAAATTTCCTTTGTCAGAGGATTATTCTCTTCTAATGAGTAAATTTTACTGTTGCAATCTTAATACTCTTATCCATAGAAGAGATAACACAATTGTAACTTCAGTAGTATTGCTTATACTTGGGATTAAGTATCTTAAAATATGTTTAAAGGCTGGGAGACAGTTTAAAGGGCTGAAATGTGAACCCGAGAGATAGTACAACAGGTAGAGTGCGTGCACAGGGTGACCAAGTATAATCCCTGGCACCTCAAATGGTTGCCCAAAACATGCCAGGAGTGATCCTGAGCACAGGGCAAGTTGTAAAGCAAGTACTGAGCACAGTTGGGTGTGGCCCAAAATAAAACCAAAGGACTGAATTACACAAGCAGGAGGCCTAGATTGAACCTCCAGCACCATATGGTGCTCTGAGTCCCTCGAGGAACAACCCTGAGCACCAAAGAAAAACGGAACAAAAACCACGGTTGAGGTCATTTCCTATATGATATAGTAAATGAGAAATTCAACACTTGAAACATCATTATCAGTAACGTTGATAAGAGACTGCTGCTGACAACTTTTTTTTAACAAAAACATACTTGTGAGATCACCTTCCTTCAAAGACCATTTTACTAAATTCTGACTTTCTTATATACTTAGTGTGCACTAAGATTTTACATCCTCACTAAACCATTACACACACACACACACACACACACCCTCACACAGACTTTCAGTAATCATGACAAAGTCTATCAAAGTATAAGGGGTGCTGAAGATAACAGCAGGACTACTAAGAAACATTCTTAAATATCTTTCTCTTTCATCAGAGAATAAATGGCATTTTATTACCTCCCCTGCCCATTTTTTACTCTCCTCTTGCCAACTAAGATGTTAAGCCTCAGACACTAGTTTTCAAAAATTTACTAGAATGGGCCAAAGAGGTAGGGCATTTGCTTTGCGTGCAACCAGCCCGGCAGAGCCGGGTTTGATTCCTCCACCCCTCTCGGAGAGCCCGGCAAGCTACCGAGAGTGTCTCGACCGCATGGCAAAGCCTGGCAAGCTACCTATGACGCATTCAATATGCCAAATATAGTAACAACAAGTCTCAAAAATGGAGACGTTACTGGGCCCGCTCGAGCAAATCGATGAACAACGGGAGGACAGTGTTTGTTTGTTTGTTTGTTTGTTTGGGCCAAAGAGGTAGTACAGCAGGTAAGACACTTGCCTTGCAAATAGCTGACCCAGTTCAATCCCTAATACCACACTTCCAGGAGCACTTCCATAAGTCACCCCTGAGCAAAGTGCCTGGAGGAAGGCATGAATACTGCCAGAGGTTGCCTCTATTCCAAAAAAAATTATTATTCCAAGAGTAATACAAAGTCATTATAATGAAGAACTGAAAATAGAAAGTAAGAGCTTGGTGACCAGTCAAACTGGGAAGAAAGAAATATGACAATATCAAGTAGCAGAGAATAAACATATAAATCTTTCAAAAGAGACAGACATGAAAGATAGTTTCACAAAGACTTAGGGTTTCAAATGAACTTTAAGGGATTCCTGCTGTCAAGAGAATAAAAGACATTCAAATTAATGAGAAAAGAGAAAGTAAGCAAGATGAAGTGCCTAGAGAATTCCTGTTCTATGAACAAATCACCATTACCAGAACTTTTCCATAAAAAAATTCATATGCAAAATATTAATATGTATGCAAATTCCATAAACAAAAAGCAGTCAAGCTGGTGCCAGTGATCATACAGCAGATAGGGCACTTGCCTGGCAGCTTTAATCCCTGGCACCCCATGTGGTAATCCAAGCCCACCAGGAGTGATCACCGAGTACAGAGCTAGGAGTAAATTCTGAGCACCTCCAGAATTGGTCCCAAAACAACAAAAAAAATGCAACTGTGACACAATGTGATGCATGCACAAGAAGAAGTAGGTATCAGCTGTAAGAGGAAATAATAAATTGTAAAGAGAGTTTCAAAATTGTCGAAAACAAAAAGTGAGAGGAAACTGACACTGGGTGGTAGCCAAAACGAATCGAGAAAGAGAGATAGGGAGAGAGACAGAGACAGAGAGACAGAGACGAATGTGTCACATGAGACAGAGACGAATGTGTCACATAATAAAAACAGTGACAGCTACAATTCCCTAATGCCCTTTTTAATAAAGTCGAAAGTCAAATTACAAAAAAATAAAACTGGAGACCGAAAAGTGGAGAAGTGGCAATATATATGGCTCTATAAACCAAAGATAAATAGGAAGCTAGATAATGACTAATAAGGAAAAGAGCAAAAAATCAAAGGTCTTAAAAAAAAAAAAAACTCAGAAACAGGAGGAGGTTAATTAGAGATCAGAGTTTTTTTTTTTAAGTACAAGTTCAATTTGTGGCAATGGATTAGTAGGAAAATCCTGTTAAAAACAGATTTTCTCATTAATAAAATTCATGAATAATAAATGACATGGAATATGCAAAGATTCATACTTGCAAGGGACTTCACATGTACAATTCATGCACAAAGTTTATATTCACTGTGAGATTACGGAGTTAGGGAAATACATACAAAACGGAAAGATCTGTTTTTTAAAAAGTATTTGTGTTTTGTGCTGCATTAAAAGCGACATACATTTGCTCATGAAAATACTAAGGAATACGCAACGATACACACTTGCAAGAAACCATGTATGTACAATTCACCCCTGAACTTTATATTGACTGAGAGATTTCAGAGTTAGGGGAATGAATATAAACTGAAATGATGAAATATTTGTTTTGCATTAAAAATGATGCACGTTTGGTCATATTAGATTTTAATGTTACATCATGTAAGATATCTCACAAATTATGACACAATACGATGCATATGCATTAACTGAAGCAAGGCTATACAAAAAACCTTTATCACAACTCTTCCGCCCAAGACACTTGGATATTGGGTAGTAAGGGTGAAGCAGAAGTGGGGAGAGAAGGTTCAGGTGGCCACAATACAGGGAGAATCCATACTAGCGTTTACTGAGCAGAGTTCAAGGTCTCATAGGACTTCAATTTCTAAAGCAAAAGCACAATCCAATTCAAAACAGAGATGAAAAATACTTAAAGAAAACTGCTTGCTTTCTACAGATTTCATGCTTAAATTCAACTCTTGTGATAAATTAAGTCTGCATTCCACCTACATCTATTGTCTTGATTTTGTAACTTAAGGGGCCAGAGAGATGGCTCAGAAGGTAGGGGACCTGCCTTGCTACAAAGCCTCTCACACCCAAAGAAGAACTTAAAAACTGATCTATAGTACTAAGAGATATTTTGAATATAGTATTTGAATGCTAAGACAAATTACCCCTTGACAAAAGATGAAAAGAATGCTGAGAATACTATGTTTTAAACAACAGCTTCAATAAATATCCAGTTTTCAAAATAACACCTAAGGCAATAACAAGGTTAAATGCATGTGTTTGTAATATTTTATTGCCAAATATCCCAACAATTTTTACACATCAAATTCCTTAAGGCAAAACAATTTGTATTTAAGTTACTTAAAACTTAAAAAAATCTATAAAGAAAGTAAGACATATATAGACAGTGCAAAGGACCAATATACCAAACATGAATTTACAGCGATTCCTTAAAAGATACTAGGGAACCAACTCACAATTCTGAAAAACAAAAGTGAAACAGGTAATCAAGGAAAGAATCACCTTTACTGTCTTTTATTTTACTTTTTGTTTTTTTGGCCACACTTGACTGTTCTCAGGGTACCCCTTGTTCTTTGCTCAGGTATCACTCCTGGCGGTGCCCAGGGCAGTGGGGGAAACAGACAGTCAGAGAGTGGGGCCAAGATCGAGCCTGGGTCAGTAGCCGCAAAGTAAGCACCTTTGTATTATCCTTTCACCTCTGCCTTTAAGAATTTAAAAATCAATCACCTTACTGCCCAAAAGATTGGTTAACACATAAGAAGACACATTTTTCTGTATTTCAATGGCTGGTAACATCACAAAGAGAAAATCAAGAGCTTCAGCGTCTCCTCAACAGAAAAGAAAAGTACATCCCTACCTATGAAGAAATAACAAAAAACTCAAACCTGATTCAAGAGTCCAGATTTCTCACGGTGTTTTATTTTTTTGATTCTGGGTCCCACTGTTACTTATGGGATTTGCAACAATGTAAATTACAGCACTATAAAATACACTTCCTCCCAACACCACAGCCATCACCTAGGTCATCACCTTCTACCATGTCCCACCAGACCCTCTCAGCCGGCCACCCTCCCGTGCAAGCTCAGTTCCACAGACAAAACCTCCAGTTCTGATGACTGGCCATTTGTTGTTTCCTTATTATGTTTCCTTATATTCCACATGAGAAATTTTTTAATTTTTTTCTTTAATTGTGGAGGTGGTGATGCCCACACTTTCAATTTTGAGGATTAAAGCGAAAACCCTGAAGTTCCACAGAAACTGCAAATCAATAATCAGCTTAATTTTTTTTCAAAATCTTTCTCTTTTTGTAAATATGTAAATCTAAAAAAATAATAGAGTGAATAACTATGCTAATACATACATTTTTAATTTAACACGAAATAAGTACTACAAATATACAATTTAGTAAGAGCGGGGAAAGGAGAATTAAGATAATTTTAAGGGAAAAATCTAAAATAGGGCTAACAAAGTACAAAAGTAGTTATATTTTATCCTAAAAAGGAACATACTTTGTTAGAAAATATTATACTTAATATTCAAGAAATACTAAATGAAAAGAAAAATATTAAATTATACCATAGGAATGCAATAGGCAAAATCTAGATGCTCAGAAACACTTCAGCTTTTACACTAATTGCAAAAATGAATTCGCAAAACGTAGGGTACTCAGATTAGAAGAACTGTAAGAAAACTATCAATTTATCATTAACAGATTTACTTTATTTGAATACAGATGTAAATAATTGGGGGCCCAGGAGTGGTGTGGTATGATCAAAATATCCATGAGATACTTGCCAATCTGTTCTAATGCCACTGAAAAAAACATTAATTACAGTGTGGCTAAAAAAATATTTCTTTGGAAAATGAACACTGAAATATTTGTTGCAAGTGGAATTGTTTTGATATGACATGAGAGGATGAAACAAGAATGTTCATAATTGGAAAGCAGAAAATGTTACATAGGAGGTTATCATACTAATCCCTTAGTGTTTCAAGTTTTCATAACAAAAAGTAAATTTAAAAAATTAAGGGGGTTGGAGAGATAGCACAGCAGGTAGGGTAGGGCGTTTTGCCCTGCACGTAGCAGACCCAGGTTCAATTTCCAGCATCCCATATGGCCCCCTGAGCACCGCCGGGTGTGACCCAAAAAGCAAAAAAAATAAATAAATAAATTTAAAAAAAATAAAAAACCTCACCACTTGCAATATGAGAATTTTTTAAAAGAACAAAATGAATACTTGGCATAGTCCATTAAAAAAGCTATTAAGCAGTTGGGAAGATAAAACAGAAATGCCTTTTAAAAATTTAAATACACAGGTGTAAATTTATAAAAAAAAATCTAAAGGTATACCAAGTTAAAACTTCCACTGAATTCTTAAATAGTGAGACTTATATCCAAAATTTGTGTTCAAACCCTTCAAATGCCACCTTATAGCAGGTAATACCTACTCTAAAAATATATATCACAAATCCAAAGATTGCCTTTAGAAACAAGTGTGAAGCAAAAATAAAACCATAAAGTGAAGGCCTCTATATTTTGATGCTACCACTGTTTAAATTGAGACGACTACTGGAGAGCAATAGGAAGCCATAAAAAAAAGCGTAGCCACAATCTTCTGAGATCGATTCTCTTGGGGACCCTGAATAAATTCCTAACCCACTAAAGTTTAATGTGAAAAAATGATCCATTTGTAAAAGACTTGTATGACTGAGTATGGCAAAATGAACTACAAATAACCAGCCACAGAAAGGAAATGAACAGTGTTTGAACAAAGTTAGATGCATGATGTAAAGGGAGAATATCACCGTGATGATTTATAAGTAAAGAGAAATGAAATAAAAAGGTAACAGAATTCATGTTTCCCTAGGCCTTTCCATTCAGACCAAACCATGTGGAGCTATACTCCCGAAAGCAATTTCTGACCTGAGATGTCTTTACTTTTCCCCTGACAAGCTGAAAGTTAAGTGAAATGACAAAGTACATTTGCTCTGGGACAATGAAGCAGCCCCTCCTCCGCCAAAAAAAAAAAAAAAAAAAAAGGATTGGTATAACAAATCCAAATCCTTCCAAACAAATTTTCTTCAAAAATGAATGAATATTGATATACAATAGAGAAACAGAAACTTTCTCTCAAAGCTTTGCTCCAACCAGAGAAATTAAAGACATCATTTTATATATCAAAGATCAAGGGGAAATGAAACTTTAAAAAAGTTAATAATCCTGGAAAATTTGACCTTCATATTGGTATTTTACTACTAATAGTTTCCTAATGAACATCACATCCAAAACAAGTGCTATAGACATGTTTTGATCATTTTACCTATATATTTTTTCCTTCAAAGGAGATTCCAGGCCATGGATGTAGCAGTGTTTAGGTCATGAGCCTTGCAGGAATTGAACCCTATTTCAATTCCTAACAGCATATAGCTCCTTCCTCATCCTCATTTCCCCATCATCCCAGCTCGGCCTCAGAGGTCCAGTGAACCAGCACCTGAGGAGAGCAGCATTCTCATGTTCCATCATTCAAACAAACAGCCAAGTCCTAAAAGAGCTGGAAAGAGTGAGTGGCCTTCAGGAGCTCTTAGCCTTTAGAATTTAACTTTAATGCTGCGTTCAGGGAAGATGCAAGGTACAGACCTGATTCATGAAGCTCACCATTTCATCTATCTGAGATAGATTATACAAGTCTGGCAGGTCACCACGACACCATGAGTGCTATTACTATTAAGTGGAACATCATCTCTTTAAGAAAGACTCATTAACACAGAGTGACTGTACTCATTTGCAGGTTATAAAAAAAAATAAGAGTATAAGACTAATACCCAAATACAGTAGAAATGAGGGAGAGGACCAGGAGAAGAGGTCCATGGTTGGAAGTTTGCCACAAGTGGAGGGAGTAGGGCGTTAGGAAAAAGGGACTACTATGACAATGATAGTTGGAAAATGATTATCTGGACAAGAATTGAATGTTGAAAGGAGGTAATGCGATATACATGATAACTTTTCAGAACTTGTACTGCAAAACACAATGCCTAAAAGGAGAGAGAAGAAAGAAGGAAGGGAGGGAGGGAGGGAGAGAAAGAGCGAGCAAGAGAACAAGTGAGAGAGAGGGAGAGAGAGGGAGAGGAAGAGGGAGAGAGAGAGCGAGAACGAGAGAGAGAGAGAGAGAGAGAGAGAGAGAGAGAGAGAGAGAGGTAGAAAAGAAAAACATCCACCATAGGATAGGAGTAGGGGATGGGGTGGCAGGAGGGAAATTGTGGACACTGTTAATGGAAAATGCAGTGTGTTGAAACACTGTACGGCTAAAACTCAATTATGAACAACTTCGTAACTGTGTACCAGGGCTTAAAGCTACATTCTTCATCCTTTTTACAGCTGCAGACCTGCACCTACCTGCATACACCACCCATTTACCAGCAGTATAATAATTACTGAAGTGGACCATTGATTTTCAACCTTTCTACACCCGTAAGACCATAGGCCAGTGGCTGAGACCCAGATTCAATCTCCATCATCACCTAACGTCCCAAGCATCTTGAGGTGTAGTACAGAAGGCGCTGGATCACAGAGAGTATCATGTGGTCCCTGGCACCATAGATGTCCAGCAGCAACACATCCTGACCTACCACATCAATTGGTCGGATGCTCCCCAGGCTTTCCGAATACTGTTTGGGAGGCACCCAACCCCCACCCCAATCCATCAATAAGCAAACTAACAAGACAAAAAACACAAATTCCTATACTATGTAAATCATTTTCAATAGATTTAAAAGTTTAAGGAAAAAAAGTGCTAGATAAAATTATGAAACTATGTTAAACAAGACAAAATTAAGACTCTCCTATAAATTTCTGAAAAAAAGTCAGATCCGGTACCATTACACATGTTACTAAAAAAAAAAGAAAGAAAGAAAATTAGTCTTAAAATTTCCCTTAGTTTGGATCTTTTCTTCATGAATTATAAATTCTTATCTGCAGTCTTTTCTAACTTAAAATCAATTCATACACATGGATGATTTCACAATACCCTAGAGAAAAAAGTAGGGGTAGGCTTAAAGTTATTTCTTTGTCCACAGGGAAAGCCACACACAAAGACCTACAAGGCAGAAAACAAGATTTGCAGCTTTGGTTATGACCATATTCAATTCTTGACCTTCTTCCTTACAAGGAAAGTGAACAGAGAAAGAAGGCAACTTGGGGAATGCTAACTTGGTGGGGGATGGGGGTATCGGCTTCTAACTGATGCTTTTAAAAATAAAAAGAAAGTCAGTTAAAAAAAAAAAAGCTTCTGATATATTTTACAAAAGGAAAAAGGACTAGGACCCCAGAGATGAAGAAGGAAATGATCTTCTT
Source organism: Sorex fumeus (assembly GCF_029834395.1). Taxonomy (NCBI): domain Eukaryota; kingdom Metazoa; phylum Chordata; class Mammalia; order Eulipotyphla; family Soricidae; genus Sorex; species Sorex fumeus. The sequence goes on along the minus strand of NW_026606066.1, from coordinate 34,295,996 downwards.
CCTCCACCTCACCATGGAGACACTACTTACAGGTTTCAAAAACCGTCTAGGAAGAGAAGTTTGGAACTCTCAAGAAACTCTAAGTAAATGAATAGGATATACTTACACAAAACATGCAACTACTGACTCATAACAACTTGGATTGCTTTTACCTGATTTCTTGAACAGAAATGGAGAGAAATAAAAATGATTTTTTTAACTTAAAAAGTGCTTATTTCATGTCAAAAGCAAACCCACATTTTTGCTCTGAATCTGAGATATATATATGTATCACATGTACTAGTAATTTTCTAAACTTAAGGCTGTTTTGAAATCTAACTCATTTTACTGGCTGTTCTGGAAATTAAATAAGATACTGTATAAACAGATGCTCTTCTATGGAATCTAGTACAGTGTCAGGCTGGAAACTCATTCCATTTGCTCCAAAACATTTCCCAGTTATCTTCACTTAGGGCAAAGCCATATGATTAATTTATGCCTTACCTCCAGACCAAAGCATTTAAAAGTTGGCATATGACCCTCTAGCTCTCTATAGACACATGTTTCAAATAGCAGAGTTACACGACGCAAGCAGCACAGATCCAAGTCAACACATGGTAGAGCTACCCAGCAGAGAGAGAGCCCAAAGACCTAAAAAGGACTTAAATGAGCAAACCTTTCTATATTTATATAAGTTTTCTAGGTTGGTTGGTAATGCAAAACAGCGAGCAAAATTTGATGTGTAATTTTTATAGCCAAAGTACATTTCACTGCTGCAAAACACAATGATATTAAAAAAAAGAAATGGCAAGGTCTGTATTTAAATCTTAAAGGGTATCTTCCTCATTGTGTCATACCACTAAAATGAATGTGACAGTTAAAAGATATTATTTAATACTAGAGATTTAATCCAACATAGAAAGAGCAAACTTTAGTTTCACCTCCAGAGGGGCGGGTCAGTCCAGTACCTGCCCAAACAGAGATGTGGTAGCTGAAAGCTCCCATAGGACACAATCACCAGACTCCACCGTCTTGGGACAAGCCGCGGGGCAAAAAAAAAAAGCTCCAGCAGTCACACACTTGCCCCTACGGCTCCACCCAGTAAAAAATTTTACTCCAACTCTATCACCTGTTAAAAATTCTGGACTTCCTGGAGCAACATCTCAAACTCTACAACACTGATAAACCAGTAATAGATGGGACATAATCCACCAGAATTGATGGGATGTAACACAGAAGACAACCAATTTCAATTAACAAAACATAAACACAGGAGGCTTAACCTGTAACATCATCTTAGTAATCTTTCATGCAAGGACTTAATGGCTCTAAGGTTCCATGACGAGATACAATTCTCACTAAATTTCTTCTAAAGAAATATTTTTTTATCATTCTGTTAGCAAATTATTAAAAGCAAGCAATATAAAATAAATTATTGAGGGTCTATATCGGGGCAGGTTTAAGAGGTGGTTTGGAAAATTGGAGACAATGGTGGAGGGAAGATGTAATGGTGAGATCGGTGTAGAAAAATGAATGCCTGTAACAAATCATCAGCAACAACTTTGTAAACCTGTGTTTATATGAAGTGTAAGGGGAAAATTTACATATGTAGTAAGCCTTATCTATTCCATGTAAACTCCAAAATATATTAAGACAGAAATACTTTTAAGGTGTTATTAGTGACAGGTAAGATATAATTATTACCATAATCCGATCCAAGTATAAAATAAAATTCAGTGTAATATATTTTACAGCCCAGAATTGAAAACATATATATGCAAATGAGAACAGACTTTTTATATTGCACTAAATGGTTTTAATTTTCTTTAAATAGGTCAAAATCATATAGTAATCACTAATTGGCCCTTATTTATTTTCTGTCACTTCATTTGCCTGTTCTTATAAGTTTTGTTGGAATAAGCAATATAAAGTAAATTTGTCATGTGCCAATACTGGCAGAGATTGGATTCGGACGGAAACTGGGATATTGAGGGAATGAAGGTCACACTGGTGGTATTGGAACACTAAATGTTTGAAACAACTATCAAATGAACAACTTTGTAAATCAGTGTTTTTAATAAAATTAATTAAAATGGGAAAAGAGAATTTAAAATACTTCTGTCAAGCATTTCTAGACTCAGCAAGGTTTAACATAAAAAAGTAATGATTCGTGCCTGATTTACACTATAAAATAAAACTACAGAATGAGTTTTGTATGAATGGAATGAATGTGCAGTAGGGAAACTGAGGTGTGAAAGTAATAAGCAAGCATCACAACAAATGTAAAGGACAAAAAGAAACTGCAAAAACAGAATATATGTCCACAGCAAAAAGTCAATTTAAATGCCAGTAACAGTTTAGTCCCCAAATTCATTATGGAAGTGTGTCCTATGTAAGTAGAATTATGCAGCACAACCCTGATTTCAACTCACTCAGTGTCATCAAAGCCCCTCTCCCACAAATTGTGAACAACAAAAAATGCCTGCAGGGTACTGACAACAGCGCCCTAGGTGGGGAGGCAGGGGCTTGGGGGTAAGAGGTAGAAACTGTCATCCTAAACCTAAACCTCCCTAAGCTACTCCCATCTTTGGGAACCATTAGTCTGAAGGTAAAAGAGTAAATTTTAAAATGTGTCTTCTAGCTTCGAATACAACATAAGATACACTTCCTTGTCAAGAGAAGTATGGAAAGAAAAAAAATCATCTCCATTTCTCTAGATATTCAAGTGGTTTTGTATGTTTTTAATCTCCATTTTATTAGGAAAACAGAATGGCAGATCACATTCTCCATTCTCAAAGTGAATGCCCTTGCACTCAAGCAAAAAAGACTTGCTGATTTTCTTATAACTAAACATACCCATCTGCTGTTACAGCAACTCATTCAAGGAGGGAATCGGTACCAACTGGTCATCTAAAGAAAGGAAGGAGGGCTGGGGCAATAGCACAGCGGGTGGGGCCTTGTATGCGGCTGACCCGGGTTCGATCCCCAACACCCCATCTGGTTCCCCAAGCACCGCCAGGAGTGATTCCTGGGTGCAGCACCAGAAGTATCTTATGAGCATCGCTGGGTGTGACCCAAAAAGCAACAAAATAAAAAATAAAAAGAAGGAAGGAAGGAAGGAAGGAAGGAAGGAAGGAAGGAAGGAAGACAAGTTGGGAGTATTGCATATTGCTGTGAAGTTTTAAATACAAAATTTTCTCCCGCTTTCTTTCTTATATATCTGCAATGAACATAACAGACCTCCTAATAAAAATATGATATTTTGGGGAAGAAAGCTGCGATTTTTTTTTTGGCTTGGGGTTGTTGTTTTCTAAGTTTTTGTGCCACATCCAGCATTATTCAGGGGCTACTCCCAGCTCAGCCTGGGGAACATGAGGTGCTGGGGCCTGAATCTGAGCCTCTTACCTCCAACCCACATGCCACATAAGCACTCAGCCCAATGAGCTGTATGGCTTTCATGAAGAATACTGTCAATCATGGTATTCTCTGGAAAAAAGTTTTTACTCTCAATGTTACTTAATTCACGGCTCCACTAGCAGATTGGGCTTAATGTTATTACCAAGTTTAAAAGGCCAATAAAAATTCTAGCTACATACTTAATCATCATATTAGTAACTATAATTTTGGAAGAAAGAAAAAAAATTACATGGGATATTTAGCAGATTTTTCTCTATTTCTCTAAGTCACTATCTGCCTAGAATCTCTACTTCTGTCAATTTGACTGACTTCAATTTATTAATTTAAGAAGTCAGTACTGGGATCAGTATTAGAGTACAAAAATGAATAAAGGAATACTAACTTTTGCAGAAGGTAGACTGGCAATAAAAGTATACACAGCATGAACATACTGTAGCATTATGTAGTAAAGGGGCACTGAAGCAACTATTAAGTTTACTGAAAAATAAAACATCCCTTTAAAATCACCACCTAGTTCTGAGGAAAGTTTCTTGGTTTTTGAGAGAGCTGATTATGTCAACAGCAATTAATAAAAAAATAATTATCCACTTGTTAGGGGCCAGAGAGGTAGCTAAATAGGCTGAATACACGCTTAACATAAGGAAGGCCCAAGTTCAACCACAGCACCTTTTGTCCCTCATGGACAGCTCTGGAAGTAGCCCTTAACTCACCACAGGATGTAAGCCAACTCCAAAAAAAAAAAAAGCAAAAAAGCCAGAGAAAACAACCAACAACTCACCAGTCAAAAATATCACAGCAAGAAGAGATGGGCAGTAACTTCAAAAGACGAGTACCATATTCATGTTTTAAAAACCAAGCTTACAAATCTTACAATTATTTCTTTAAAAAGGCCTGAAGTTGGGAGACAGAGGCCCTAACAGCATACTCGGTATGTACAAAGCCCTGAGTTCAATCCCCAGCACTGCAGGAATGCCATCCTTACTCACAGCACTGCAGGTATATCAAGGGTGAATCTGGTGGCCTTTGTGGCATCACTGGACCAGATCACTGAACAATAAGGTCCACAATGCCAGGCCAAGTACTGCTAAGGCTGCCCTCGGCCTTGTGAGCACTGCTCTGGAATCCTAAAAGCAAATTCACAAGCTAAATAAGCAAGCCCATTTTTTAGGGCCATAATTAAAGTAACCGAGTGATTAAGGCAGAATTTCATTTTATAAATTAAGGTCTTTTCGGATCATATACATATGTAATATAAATAATAATCAAGTATAAGAGAAAAAATCTGTATATGTATGGAAATTTAAAACTCAATTAAAATATAAGCAACCATACAAGCAATGTAATACCAAATTATTTCAATCTTTGCCTGTCTTGATGCACCAATTAGAAAAAACAACTTAAATATTTCCAAGATCACTGACAAGTATCTATTCTGAGATGATAAAAATATCAATTTAGACTGTAAATTTTAGAAAAATCGATGCAAGCTCTCCTTTCCCCTGCAGAAACATTTATTCAGAGTTCCTCTCTCCCACCCCTCCCCTGTTCTCTTTTCTCCTCACACTCCCTAAGCAAAATTCCTTCAAAATAAAAAGAATATCGATATCTCATTCTCAGTAAAACTATACATTTTTATGTTTAGAAATAGAACATAACCATCATAATACTCTGTATGTTTTCATTATGAATTACTAAAGAGTCAGAGCATTCACTATTGAGCTAGTAACCATTAACCTTATATAGCCCTTTAAAGGCTGGTGCTCAGGGTTACTCCTGCGAGGTTTGAGGGAACCACATGGGATACTAGGGATCAAACTGGGTCAACAGAGTTGTAAGGTGCCCCCAAATGCACCAATTAAAGACCACAGCACAAATAGGTTCAAAGCAAGGTTTTACAAAGCAAGCACGATCTCAACTGTATCTCTCCACCCCAGATAACCCATTCTTATACTATTTTATGCTACTGTACACTACAAAACATCTTTGTCCAATGTTCTTAGGCTACTTTTAACTCAAGATTCAAGAAAATGCTTTTATTAATATCGAAAACCAGTTACTCGATGTGTTCTAAATAAATAGGTGCTGTACTAATTAAGATAAAATTACTTCTATAGTCCAAATGCACTGGAGAAAATGCCAGCAAGAGTGATATAGCATGCTGCTAAGCTGTTTCTCCTGACCCAAATTACACTGTTACAGACCTTTAAAGCACATAAACTCATTTAATCCTCACAACAGAACTACAAAGGGCAGGTTATCATTTTATTTTACTCTCTGACAGCTAAGGAAATTTTCTTAAAATTCCGTTTTCTATAAGGTAACATAGCTTAAAAGTGGCAGTGCAAAGATATGAAGATAGTCTAGAGTCAATACCAGTGCTTTTCAAACCTTAACGTACATACACCAGGAACTCTTGCTGAAATCCAGATTCTGAAATAGTACTTCTGCAGGGGCTGACAGGAAGCAAGAGTCTGCATTTCTAACATTCTTACCTGGAACACAGATACTGCTACTCTAAAGATCACCCTATGAGCAGCAAATTTCTAGTCTACTTTAGAAAAAATAGTGAAAAACGGTTACCACCCTCAAAAGAAAATACAGTTCACTCAGGTTAACATACATGTAAGTAAATTGAAGGCTGCCAACTTCTGAGTTTAGACCTTGATTACATCTCTCTTTAATATATATCACTGTATCACTGTCATCCTGTTGATTCATTGATTTACTTGAGCAGGTGCGTTGGGCTGGAGTGATAGCACAGCAAGTAGGGTGTTTGCCTTGCATGTGGCAGACCCGGGTTAGATTCCTCCATCCCTCTCAGAGAGTCCGGCAAGCTACTGAGAGTATTCCATTCACACAGCAGAGCCTGGCAAGCTCCCCGTGGCATACTCGATATGCCAAAAACAGTAACAACAAGTCTCACAATGGAGACGTTACTGGTGCCCGCTCAAGCAAATCGATGAACATTAATATATATATATATATTTTTTAAGGTGGAGATTGGGCTGGAGCAATAGCACAGCAGGAAGGGCGTTTTGCCTTGCACGTGGCCAACACAGCCGACCCAAGTTCAATTTCTCTGCCCTACTCTGAGAGTCAGACAAAGTATCGAGAGTATCTCGCCCTCAAGGCAAAGCCTTGGCAAGCTACCCATGGTATTCTATATGCCAAACACAGTAACAACAAGTCTCACAATGTTACTGGGCCCACTCCAGCGAACTGATGAACAACGGGAGACAGTGATAGAAGGTGGAGAATGTGGGGCCTAAGAGATAGTAAAGGTGTTAATTCATTTTTGTCGCATGCAGCCAAGCCCGGTTCCATCCCAGGCACCACTTATGATCACCCCCACCAGCACCACCAGGAGTTTCTCCTTAGCTCAGAGTCTGGTACAACCCCTGAGAACTACACGGAGTGGCCCCCAAAACAAAAATAAACAAAAGGAGGATGCAGGTTGGCTTAGAATTGTAGGTAGGGTCCCTAGTCCTCCTGAACACCAGCTGGGAGCTACCTTCTACTAAAAGAGAGGTTAAAAAAAAATTGCCAGCATCATATCATCCTATTTTCTGAGTCTGGAAGTAAAACACATATTATAACTCATGGGGCCAGTGATATAGCACAATGAGTGGGGTGTTCGCCATATGTGTGGCCGACCAAGTTCTATCCCAAGCATTTCACATGATTCCAGGAGTGATTCCTGAGTGCAGAGCCAGGAGTAACCCAAGACTATCTCCGAGTGTGGCCCCCAAACAAACAAACAAAGAAGTATATAAATAACTTTACAACTCAATGATATAACACTTCCCTCCACAGAGACCTTTCCTATACTCAAAACCTATTCAAAAATGTCTCAAACATCTACTTTAACATACTATTTCATCAGGACAAACTAAAACACTAACTGTATTTTCCCATATATACATGAGAATTAGATGCAAAGTTAAACCCAGTAGTTTTCTAAATTTTTGTTACTTATACAAATAGTAACTATGAAAGAACACATTCTAAAAATAAATAGAATGTAAATGTCTTAATAGCACTTCACCCAACAATTCTACCATTCTAAAAGTAGATAGTGAAATGCCCAAAACACAATTTCTCATTAGCAATTGTGTACTAATTTAAAGTGTGTAAAGAGTATAAACTGAAGCCACCAAGTATATTTAAGACACTTTTCTCCAAATTATTCCAATACCTAATAACTGAAACAGTATCAGCTTATTGGGAGTAATATTTTATCAAACTTTGCTACTATAACAAAAAAATTAAAGAAATTTAATACCAGGGAAGTATATTCAGACAAGTTTAAAGCAGCACAATTAATTGTCTATCCTATTATCATCCTGGGTTTGGGTGGATGTATATATTATGTATGTGTATATGTATATATGTATATAGAGATGGCCACATAAGAATTTTAAATGTTAATTAAATATAGAAAGGCAATCTAGAGAAATCTTAATCTAGTTGGAGTAAATATGGTTTTTCTGAATACTTTGTATTTCATTCAACTTTTTCCTCAATGGGTACAGATATATGTTGTATTTCTTCCCTGAGGAAGAATTCAATCTGTCACCTACTTTGACAAGCTAATTCAGAAATCATATTTGAAAAATCATATTAAGAATCATAATTTAATACTGATTAGCTACACATAAAAAGTATTAGGTTTCAAAGACTTCAAGCAATATAAATTCACATATTTTAGAATTTATCAATATGGAACCCCCATCTTTGTAACATAAACTATATTACCACCATAAAGTTAAAATTCTCACTGACGTACTTGTGAATTACAGAAACAATACAATCTGTCACATATTTAACATAATGGTAAAATGCAGTGACAACTGGGTCTTGTCTAAATTATAAAATTATAAAATGCTTGGACCAAATACCCAATATTCCAAATTCATACTAAGAGACGAGGACTAGGTCTTCAGGTCTTTACTATAAAGATGCAGTGAGATACATAAAGATATCTGGATTATTTTATCTGACAGGCACATGGGAAAATGTTCTCCTGAATAAGAAAAATCTGTTCCCAGTTCCTTACTAAGACTCATATTTAATGTTCTCTCCATTAATTGCAAAGAAACACATATATTACAAAAAATAATTAAACTAAAAGACATCATTTGCAATCTTTTACAGACATCACAAGTTGTAACCTAAAGGTTTGCTGTTTTACTAATCCAATCACTAGCTATAAAATGAAATCTGGTATAAAAAACAAAGTTAAACTTTTTATCTCCTTCAAAGATTCTACTTGCTCTAAAACAATCTTTAGTGACCTTGTAGGACCATTCCTGGATCAAACACATAAAACCAATTTCTTCGGCAATGATAACAGTAAGCTACTGTTCTAAGAGTATTCAACACATGTCTATGGAGCTCTTTAGATTTTTGCATGTAATGAAATTTGGGTCTTTAAAAAAAATAAACAGAAATCTTTAAAATAATTCCACCTTACATGCAATTTAAAAATATTTGTTCTAAAGTGATAGATCTTTACATCTTTCAAACAGAAAGAATCAGAAAACACTGAAAGTTAAGTGATTCTTCCCAAAGAACAAATTTAACTTGATCCCCTTAAATGGCCACAGATCTGACAAGCCTTTCAGAGGGCTGGGGAAAAAAATACTTGATTTATTTTATCCCTAAAGCAACACTCTTAATGGAAATACAGCGTAAACCACACGCATAATTTTAAGCTTCCTAACAATCTCATCAACACAGAAAAATAAGAGTGAAATTAATTTTAAAACACTATATACATACACAATCCAATGAATCCAAAAGCATCATATAAAATACAATATTCTCAAAAATCAATTAAGTACTTTACACTCAATATAAAATTTACACTGTTTTACACACAATGAGGTATTTCTTAGTACTAAATTCCCCAAATCAGACATGTATTTTAAACGTAAAGTAAATCTCATTCAAAATAGCAACAACTAAGAAGGTTAGCAATGGTTAATACTACTGTACATTGCAGCTCTCCCTATACAACTATTTGCTTAAAATTATTTGACATTCTTGCTTCTTTTTTGACCTGAAATGGCTGATTAAAAATATGAACAACTTTCAATTCATGACATTAAGTCACGACAAGTCCGTGCCACCTGAGTATTTGCAACAAGACACAATGGGATTACAGCTCAGTATATATCCCAAGTAGACTTTGGTGATACCTCTAAACAGCATCTAAGTGAACACAGCTTATAGAAAAAAGAAAAATACACAGCAACATTTTTATGCCGACCATTACACTGCCTGACACTAGCATCCTCCTTTAGCAGCTAACTGCAAATTTTCTATGAAACTTTAATTTTGAAATTCGTCTGATCAATGTTGAAAAACAGCAATTGAGAATTTTTTCTTTTCAGAGAAAACATGTCAACCATACTTTTATTTCACCATAACCCCCCCACCAAAAATTTTTTTATTCTACTTGAGCATCAGTGAAATGAATTCTGGCCACCGCAAATTCCAACTCATTTAATGTTTTTCATATAAGTACTTCAAACAGCAAAACTGCTAAGAATTTCCCCAAGTAATTTACGGACACTTAAGTGTAAATAATTCCCACAATGCATTCCCTAAAAAAAACAACTAAACCCATTAGCTTAGCACATAAAATTTATCCTTAAGGCAAGTTACTGAATAAATCAAAATGAAACAACTATACTCTTGTTTACTGCATTTACACTTTATAACACCACATTCAGCAATTTCTAAATTTGGAAGTCAGTTCAGATCGCACTTAAGCAGTAACTTTTAAGCTTAGCAAAATTTTAGAAGTTTCCGCAATATACTTCTGAATCAACACCGTTTTGAATACAATAGAACAAGAATCAGCACCCTTCTTACTAATCTCAGTAACAACAAAGTCACTAGGCTCCCAAGTTCAAAAGGTATGACATACACTGAAGCATTTTTTGCCAAAATTTATTTCATTCCACTTAGATCATTTCTGTTTAATTCACTTCCAGAGCTGAGAAGCAAATTCAGCCTCTTCTGCAGCACATACATCCAGGAAAAGACCCTAATCTCTTGATCTCTTTCTACAATAGGAAATCACAATCAAGAAACATTTATTTCTTACCTGCAGTTAGGAGGAGGATCAAGGGTTATTTCAGCTAGCTCCTTCTGAATTCTGTGAGTGAAATGAGAACAGACAAAAAGGATTTGAGATAGGCTACAGAACAAGCGGAGAATCACACTGCCCTCTACCACCATACAGTTAAATGCAAGGCTGGCTTTGCCTTCAGTAATGCTAACATGGCTGCTTCCTCTTTGTTCTCAGAGGCATAACCCAAATCCCTTAACAGAAACTTTGCAGCTTTTTTTCTCACTTGCTACTGTAAATAAGCAAGACATTCACACCTGATTTGAGAACTAGTCTGCCAGGGGTACTCAGTAAAGGACGCAAAATCCATTTTAAAATACTTTTTACCAAAGAAATTCTCTTTTCAAGCTTATATGCAAATGAGGCAGAAGGGAGGAGGGAAAGCCCTAGAATATTTGACAATGACGCCAAGTCAATAGGACTGAGGTAAGAATTAACAAGGCACAGAAGAGCACATCAACAGCTCTGGCAATATTTTATCTGTCAGAAAAAGTTTAGAATTCACAAATACCTTCACTAGTGAAAAACTTCCAAATAACCCTGGCAGAGATCTGTTTTTCCTGGTCTTTAAACACAGCTCTGAAATTTAATAAATGTGTGTGTTGCGGGGGGTTAGGGGAGAAGAACCCGACATAGTAGAAAGCCTTCAGTTAAGGGGACAAGTGGTACAAAGCAGTTCCCCGGTGACATTCACATTTTAAAAGCTTTTAAAAGTTAGGAAGTCTTTTTATTTTCATCCCTCAGTAAGATTACAATAAACTGAGACAGATTTTAGATTACTTCAAAAGATACCTACTTAGTCAAGATTGGCAGACGCAACTGAGGTAAAATTGTATTATGTAAGATTACTTTTGAATTGCCACACAACACTGTATTTGACCAATTTTTAAATTTTCTTTTTCCTCAGTTTTGATCAATGAAAATCAACACAATGTCAGTATCCGCTAATGCTGCAGATACAGTATAATTACTAGAAGCCATGGATGTTCCAATATACTACAACTGGTGGACTCCCACTGACAGGTATTTTTCCCACCATCACAGACAATATAAATCAAGAGATAACAAACGATCTTCCACGTACCCAACAAAATATCTCCCTCCTGCTGTTGAGTACGAACGTATCAAGCGTATCGACAAGTTTCAGAGTGAAGGGGCACATGGACAATGAGAGTTTTCAATTACCATGGGCCACCTAAAATTAAACCGTTTCATTTGGGTGACCACAGTTTCACCAGGGGAAAAAAAAAGTCACACTTGGGACACACAATGTCCAAATTACATGATCTGCAAGACGGACAGAAGACTTGAAGCACGATTTTAAACATGTTCACGGACAGCCAAGGCCTTGGATGTACCAGTTTTCTCGCAAACCCGATCATTTCTGATGATAAAGTTCCCCAAGGAGAGGCAGTGCCAATCTCCACAAGTGTCACTTTCAATGAAGAAGAGTGTGACTCAGAAAAGGGAAACATCCTCCAATGCACCAGCTCATTTGGGTGCACCCAATTTTCCCTTGCCAGCTCTTCAACGATCGGTCAGAATGCCAGTCCCATCTCCACTCCAGGGACAGGCTTGCAGAAGCTGCCCGGGGACAGAGTGAAAAGTTTGCCCCTCAGTGGGATTTGCAGGAAGGGGGCTGCCTCTATCTACCACCCCACACTGGGACAACTCCTTCCAGCATGCACAAAACTGGTCGGCGGAGTCAGGGTGTTTGAACACCCTGGGCCGGCCGGCCGGGGTGGAGGGGGGCAGCATCAGCAGCTGGAGGCTCGTCCCTCTGGAAGCCCACCCTGGCCAGCTGTGCCTCCTCCTCCTCCTTGCCCGCCCCTCACCTTTTGGCGCTCGTGGAGAGCTTCGCGGTGGTTTTGCTGGAGAGTTTGGCGTTCTTCTTCTGCTGGGTGGCAGAAGGTTTCCTCTCCTCTTGCTCCTCGGGCTCTGGGGCTGCGGGGTCGCGCTGGTCAGCGTCCGAACTGCCGCTGCTGGTGCTGGGGCTCTCATCATCCGACCTCTGCCGATCGCTGGACATCTTGCTGGACTTATTCCTGGGCAAACTTTCCAGGAGAGAGGGGGAGAAGAAAGGCAACAGTGTCAGGCCTAGGGAAGAAGGAAAGGGAGAAGCCCAAGCCAGTGGCATTTTCTTGCTCGCCGGGTCCACCTCCTCGAAGTCGTCCTTTGCATGGACAAGCTTCCCCAGCGTCCACGCTGATCTCATCGCGGGGCAGGCGGGGTTGCGGGGAGAGGAGGCGGTGCCGTGCCCCCCCCCACGCCCCGACCCCCAGCGGGGGATTCACCCAACTCAAGTTGGAAAAACCCGCTCACATTTGCTCCCGTGCCTGGGAGGGACAATCTATCAATTGTCTACTTTCTCGGAGGGCACGGGACGACACACGGGCCAGGGAAGTCGGGCAGCGGGCACCAAGCGCCGGGTCGCGACTGGATGCGGAGAACAGACCCCCGCTGGAGGAGGGAAAAGAGGGGGGGTAAAAAGAAAAAAAAATCGCTCAAAAGTCGCTCATCACGCCTAAATATCGACATGCCGGCGCGGGTCAGCAGGACACGGTTCCCGGGCCGCGGGAAACGTGCCCAGCTGCCCGCCCCTGGGCTGAGGGGAGCTGGCGGGTCCTCCGGGGGGCACGCGGAACCCTTCCAAGCTCCGCTTGGGGGTTTAAAAGAAGGAAAATTTAAAAAAATGCACCGACGCGGCCGCGGGGGCCCCTGGCGCGGCCGGCCGGCGGCCAAGACCCACCCGGCGGCCGAGACCGAGCTGCCACCCGGGGGGGAGCGAGCCGGACGCAAGCTGCACCTTCTGCAAAGCTCCCGACGCCGGCCAGGCTCCTCGCTCAGGGCTCACGCCGAGGACCGACATTTTGTCCCAAACGAACAGACGGGGGCGGCGGGGCCAGGGGGAGGGGGACCCGGAGGGGGGGGGGGACGAGCAAGCAAACAAACAAACAAACAAAGCCCCCAAGAAGTGCAACAAATTTCCGCGCCCCGCCGCGGAGGCGAGCGGCGGCCGGCGGCGGCGGCGGCGGCGGCGGCGGCGGCCACCACGCAGCTCCGCGGCCCTTTGTGGGGAGGGCCGTGCGGGGGCCGCGTGCGGGGCCGCGCCGGGCGCCCCGGGGTGGGGGACGCGAGCAGCCCCGCGGCCCCGGCGCGGGCGCCCGGCGCGAGCGAACAAAGCTGCCCGCCCCCGCCCCCTCCCCCACCGCCGCCGCCGCCGCCGCCGCCGCCGCCGCCCCGGCCGCCCCCCACGCGGCCCCCCGGCCCCGCCGCCTTACCTCGGCCGCCCGCCCGGCCGGCTCGCGCGCCGCTACGCTGTGGGGGAGGGCGAGAGCAGAAGCCCCTTCCTTAAGGAAATGGAGGCAGCTGGGGGGGGGGGGCCGGGGGGGAGGGCAGAAAAGAAGCCGCGGAGGCTCCGGCCGGGGAGCGAGGAACATTGAAAGTCGGAGGCGGCGCTGCAGTGCCGGGCTCCGGCCGGAGGGTGGCGCCGCCCAGCGCCTTCGGGAAAGGGGAGGAAAAAAAAAAAGGGAAGGGGGGGCGGTGGTGGTGGGAACTCGGCGGGGCGAGGGCGCGAGCTCCCGGCCAGGCGCAGGGGACGCGGGAGACCCCCACGCGCTGTGGCCTCCCGCCGCCGCCGCCGCCGCCCGGCTCGGCTCCTCCCGGCCGCGCAGTCAGCAAGTTCCGAGGCGAGCGCGGGGGGAGGGGCGGGCGCGGCGCCGGCGCGCGTGCTCGCCCGCTCTTGCGCGCGCGCGCGCTCGCGGCGTGCCTGGCGCTGGGAGCGCGCGCGCGCGCGCGGCGGGCGGCCCGCGGGGGCGAGCGGCGCGCGTGCCCGCGTGCCCGCGTCCGCGCGCGCGCTCTCCGTGCCTCCCGCCGTCCCCCTGTGTGTGGGGGGGGGGCGGGGGAGGCGGGGGCGGAAGGCGGGGGATGGCGCACGCGTCCGCCCGCGCGCGGCCCGGACAAAGAGCGCGGTGGGGGCCCGGGGCGGCCTGGACCCCCGGCGCCCTCGGCCGAGGAGCCCGTGCCGGAGCGGGCCGGGGCGGCTGGGCCGCGGGGAGGCTTCGGGCCTGTGCCCGCCTCCCGGCGAGCTGCCCATTAGACCACCGGTCCGGGAGGCCGGGCCGCGCGGCTCCGGGACATCCCACGCCCTGGCCACCTCCTCGCTGCCGCCGGCGTCTGGACTGCTGTGGACTCCAGGGGTCCCCTCTCCCTGCTCGCGGGGGCCCCAGCGGCGTGGCGTGCACCCCCCTTCTCCCAGCGCCTGAGAGATGGGACGCCGCGGGTGGAGGGGGCGGGTGGGGCAAGACCAGGCTCGGTGGGATGCCACCCCGTGCCCCCCGGACCCCCCAAAGGGGTAGGACAGGGATCCCTGGGCAGTGAGCGACTTCAGGAAGGATTACAAGCTTCGCAGAGACCTTTGGCTTTCCTTTGGCCCCCAACCTGCCAAAGAGGACAGTCCTAAGGATCTTTTGGAAACTTAATGTCCCGGGGGCTCATGAGTTTTTGTTCAGGTGGAAGAGGGGGCTGGGGTGGGTCCAAACCTGCCACTTTCCTGTGGATTCTTATGCCCTGCTTGCCAGGTGCCCTCGCTGGAAAGAGAACCCGCGTGACAGCAGGTCAGCGGGCCGCACACAGCAGGGTCTGTGGGAGAGTGGGAAGGTTCTATTCTCCCTGTAGCCTGATGTGCTCCGCAGGTTTTGCCCCAGGCACCGAGAAGTACAAAAAATTCCTGTTTGCACCCCAGGCGTCTCCAGCTACTGAGGAGACAAGCTGCAGAGGTGGTGCCCCAGAGGAATTTGTGGATTTCTCTCCCATAAGTGTCCAGAGGCAAGAGTCCTGGGGAATGTGAAGTCCAAAGGCAGGCATAGAGAGTGATAGTCACAACTAATGAACTAGAGTTGGGGGGCCGGGGACTAGAGATGGTTCCTTATTCTCACCCAGTAGAGATGTTTTAGGAGGGAAGTGGCTTACAACTCTTCATAAGTGCAGTTACATTTCTGTAATTTTCCCAAGACAGTATTCCAGTCAACTTGATTGAGGGCTTTACTGCTAGGTGCTGGACACCCATATTTCCGCTCTTTCTAGGTCTCTATTCTCTGCCAGAGGCATCTAGCACAGAAGAGAAATAGCTAAGGAAAGCACACCAGATTGAGAAATCAGAAGGACCCTAGTCGGAATGAACCAGCATCTCTCAAGAGATGGTGAAAAAGGCCTGGTGTGAGTGTTGACAGCATTTTGAGCAGACTGGACCAAAGCATACTTGTGGGAAGTTTGATGGTGAAAATGGAGACAGACGGTTCCCCCATCTTTATACTAGGCAATACAGCAGGGGAAAAAAGTCAATTTGGAATTTGTACTTTGTTTTGGAATGGGGAGCTATGAAGCAAAAGCTATATATAAAAGTGAATTCTTGTAAGAAATGTAATGGCATAGAAATAGCACCAAGACCCAAAGACCAGATGCTGATAGAATTTGGGTGGGGTCAGGAGATTGAGAGATAAAGGCATTTTGATGGGTTTTGGTAGCTGCTTCTTTAAAGGAAACAATTGGTGGCTGAAAAGCCAGGGAACTGGATTCTAATCTCATTCCACCAAGTTTGAATGACCTCAGGCAAGTTACTTGTTCCAACTTAATTTTTCCCATATGTAAAAGAAGATTGTATCAAAGGTTTTAAATCCTCTTAGTCAAAAATTCCATGGTTCTTCCATGGATTTGAAGTCATGGAGTTCCACTCAACATTTATTAATCAAAATCCTTCAGAACTACCAAATGCTGAGGAATCAGATTGAAACACGGAGGCTGTTCTCTGAGCTCAGCCAGTTAACTGGCAGTCAGTGTATATGAAACAGGACGAGGACTGTGATGAAGGAGTGAAGAGAATGAGTAGAGCATTTTTAACTAGTAATGAAATTATTAACTCGGTTTAGGCTTGTGGGTTATGGGGGGGGTGCGTGTCAAAAGTGGTAACAATGAACTGGGCCTGCAGGGTCCAATAGGTGACACTATGTAGATCATGCTCTTGGCAACAAACCTGAGGCTTAAGAGGTATTCAACAAATAGTCCTTTGCCATATTATTAAGTCATCATAAGGAGAATAAATGGTTCCTTCAGATTACTTTTCTGTCCCTACAATATTAAGTGCCTCGCTACCTTTGTTCACCTGACAAAAATGTTCTTCAGACGATTCCTTCCAGCTCACATTCCTTCTTAAAGTGGTCCTGATACAGTGGGAATGGAAGGGTAGAATGCCAGATAAACTAGTTACTCTAAAGCTAATCTAATCCAATCATTTTAATTTCACCCACCCGGAAAGGTATTCAATCAAGAACAGATGACAGAATGACTAGGGTGGAAAGTTAGCAGATAATAGAAGCCCCAGTCAGGAAAAACACTCAGGAGCAACAAGAACAACCAGAGAGAGAATCCCTCTCTCTCTCTCTGTCTCTCTCTCTCTCCTCTCTCTCTCTCCTCTCTCTCCCTCCTCTTTTTCTCTTCTCTCTCTCTCCCCATCCTCTCCTCTCTCATACACACACACACAACACACACACACACTCTCTCTCTGTGTGTGTCTCTGTCTTTGTCTCTGTCTCTGTCTCTCTCTCTCTTTCTCTGTCTCTCTCACTCGCTCGCTCTCTGCCTTTCTCACCTATGCCCAGACAGAAAGCAGAATCAGGCAGGATGCCTGTTACACATAAGGACAAAGTACAGAGCACAGAATCTCACACAGGAGCATGTGGCCGTGGCCCTAGATTAGGAAAGCTAGGACAACAGGGAAACACTGGGATACAACCCAGCAACAAAAGACATAGCACAGGAATCTCATCATGGAAAGCTGGAGCAATAGGGAACAGCTAGAAATTTCGAGGGCAGCAAGTCCCAGCAAGGAGACTTAGGGACAGGATTGCTCTCTCAGCTAGACAGATTCCAGACCTGAAGACAAGAAAGGAGTAAGACCAAGTCATCATACACTAGAGGTGACCAGAGCATAATAATCAGGACCAGACAGGGAGAAAGATAAAATGATGGATGTTGTACACAAGGAAACTGAACCCATCTCTTTGAACTGTATAATAAACTTCAACTTCTTTTTTTTTTCCAATGTAGTTTTTTTATTCATCTTATTTAGAAATATGTGAGAGGAGAGAAAGGAAGTGTATGTTCAAGAGAGAACACAGGCTCCTCCAGAGTGGAAGCAAGCAGCAAAGAAACAGAGACAAGTGGGGTCAGAGCAGTAGGACATTGGGTACGGTAGGCTGTTTGCCTTGCATGTGGCCAAACTCGAATTTGATTACTAGCATCCCATATGCCCCCCCCCCCCCCCCCCGAGCACTGCCAGGAATAATTTCTTAGTACAGAGCCTGGAATAACCCCTAAGCATCGCTGGGAATGACCCCAAAAGCCAAAATTTAAAGAAAAAAAAAAGGAAAAGTTAAAAAAGAACAGAGACAAGCCAACAAGATACTCGTTCATGGGCTTGAAGAATGAGCCTAAGCTAACTTCGGAGTTTTGTATGCGAATCTTTCATATAATTCTCAAGGATCCACTAGGGCAAAAAAAAAATTACACTTTTGTGCAGCTACCACAAGCACAAGTTTGTACCCTCTTGATCTCCTCTTTATCTCCTACTGGTATGGGGTCCCGCCGCTTCTCAACCCAGACAGACAGGAAGAGGAGAGATACAGCACTTTCTCCACCTTGGGGATTTGCCCAATCTCAACCTGAGGTGTGAGTTAGTTCCCTCCTCTCTGGACAGGCCTGGGGATTCTCCTGAGCACCTAACTCTCTCTCTCTCTCTCTCTCTCTCTCTCTCTCTCTCTCTCTCTCTCTCTCTCTCTCTATCTCTTTCTCTCTCTTTCTCTCTCTCTCTCTTTCTCTCTCTCTCTCTTTCTCTCTCTCTCCTATCCCTCTCTTCCTATATCTCTAAATGAGACTAGTTTGTTTCCAAAAGAAAGAAAAATGCTAAATACAGTTGCAGCAGAAATTGCCACAATTAGCTCCTCCTGGCCCCCTGAGAGGTTGTGACCAGAAGGGACCAGCCATTATAGAGAAAGCAAACAAGGCCAAATTTTCCTGGTTTAGGACGTGCTTTTCCACCACCTGCCCAAGGGCCTTTGTGCTATAGATATCCGTAAGTACATGTGTGTATGACAAAGACTCATGTAGTAATACATCACTTGAGTTGCCTAACAAGTTTCTGAATTCAGTGATTTTACAAGCCGTGGCGAAGCTACTGATCATTTTTAAATCACCACCATTGGAGGAAACAAACCTCACACACAACATATTAAAACACTTCTTTTTTGTTGATTTATTTATTTTGTTGATTTATTTATTTTGTTGATTTCAGGTTATTTTTATGTTTTCTTCTAGTAAATAGCCTCTTAATTTCCCTTCATCTTTTGTAGATGTTTCAGATGTTACACAATTACTTGTATTCGCTTGTTCTATGGCTTTAAAATTTTCCCTTTCTAGCTATGAAAGCAGGATTTACTTGCTCATCATTTCCTGGTCCAGCTTTAGTGTAAAAAATGATGTTTGAAACTATTAATCTCCCGGGCTCTTGCACCCCTCCTTCGTCTCTGGGTGTCCATTGCACTGCTTAACAACTGTGTGTCCCATGTGGAATCCCCACTGCTACTAGATCCTGGGCTGGGTCCTGGGAATGGAAAAGTGTGTGAGCCTCCTCTTGACTTCAAGGACCTCTGTACACAAAACTCAGTAAGCATTTCCTGCTTTACTCCTTTGAGATAACTCTGAGGGAGGGTAAATACCAAAAGAACTCCTCCATAAACAGTTCATACTCATGAAAGGAAAACAGGAGCACATCAACAGGACAAAAGGCATGACAGAAAATAATGAATAAAAAATATATTTATTTAACCTTATAAAAGAAAACCCAATCTTGCTAACTAGAAAACAGTAAAATTAAAGAAATTATCTATCCAAATGATAAAAACTATGATAGAAATCACTGCTAGATAGTTGGAAAGAAAGAAACGAAGGAAGGAAGGAGAGGAAGGAAGGAAGGAAGGAAGGAAGGGGGGGGAGGGAGGAATGGAGGGAGGGAGGGAAGCAGAGAGGGAGGAAGGGAGGGAGGGAAGGAATTTCTTGTTTGCTCCAGTGTCAGTGAAAGCTTTTTTTGAGAAGTTGTCTTTTGAAAAAATTATATGAGAAGGTAACATGTGTTAGTCTGCGAAATTGTCTTTCAGAAAAAATTTGGGAAGTTTTTACTGAAATCTTAAAATGCTCATATTTAACCAAATTTTTCCATTTCAAGAAATGTATATTAAGGAAATATCCCATATGTGGAAAAAATAGCATTGAAAAATTGGAATGGTCTAAATGTAAGAAAATTATTGCACAAACTTAATTTACTCATGCAGTAAAATTAGCAGTTATTAAAATAATACACATACAGAGTATGAAATAATAGAAAAATGAATACAATAAAAATGTTTGTGAGAAAGAATTGTCTATTTTGTCAATTGAGTCAGACCCAAAGTCTAGCAAACATTTTGGCACCAATAAAAGCATGCGATAAACGCCGCAAATCTTTACAAGACAAAAATACTTGAAAAGAACATACATTATGGGGCTAGAGCAATAGCACAGCGGGTAGGGCGTTTGCCTTGCACGTAGCCAAACCGGGTTTGATTCCCAACATTCCATATGGTCCCCCAAGAACCACCAGGAGTAATTCCTGAGTGCATGAGCCAGGAGTAACCCCTGTGCATTGCCAATGTGACCCAAAAAGCAAAATAAATAAATAAATAAATAAATAAACAAACATACTTTAAATTGTTAATAGTGGTATATTTTTAATAAGCAGATACAACTTCTATGCAGAGAAAAATAAGACAATAAATATAGAGATGTACATTTCATAGCAACAAAGTACAATTTTTGTTGGGGAGACACACATATCAGTATTCAGGAGCTACTCCCAATTTAGTGCTTGGGATAGAGGGTGGGGAGTAATCACTCCTAAAAGTGCTTGGTGGCTTTGTGGTGCTCAGAATTGAATCTGGATCTCCTGAATGTAAAGCATGTACCCCAAACACTCTATCTCTCTGACCCTTAAAATACTATTTTAGCAGACTTTTCAAAACTAAGTTATCAAAAAAATAAAAGGAATAAAAATTTGAACAGAATCTTTTAGAGTCTAATGAACAACCAGGTATGAGACTGCATTGACGAGGCACGTGGGGCTTCATGGGATGGAGGTGGAATCGGCCCCGCTCCCCGCCACAACAATGCTCCACGTCGCCACCCTCAAACGCCTCTTCTGGCTTCTGACCGACCATGGTCCCAGAGGCACAAATACCAATTTCGGAAACCAGGGACTTCTGGCAGTAATCCCTCTAGGTTTATTACTGAAATATCAGAAATCCAAATTCACGTGGCCACTATTGTGGCCACACGACATCATATGCTCTTCATAATCAGCAATAAAAAACAAATTTTCTAATGATGTCTTTGTGGCAGGTCTGAATGTTGGGGAAAATTCCAAATAACAATGTTGGGTCTTTTTTTGTAATATTGAATGTGATCAACGTAAAGAGAGAGAGAGTAAAGTGGAAATCTGCCACACAGGTGGGGGGGGTGGGTGGGAGAGGGTTATACTGGGGTTCTTGGTGGTAGAAAATGTGCACTGGTGAAGGGACGGGTGTTTGATCATTGTATGACCGACTGAGACTTGAACTGAAAGGCTTTGTGACTGTTCTCACGGTGATTCAATAAATTAATAAATAAATAAATTGAGCAGAGTGTTTTAGAATTTGTCAAAGATGTAAGGGTGATAAAAGCATTAATACACAGTACCTCTTTATGTCTGTGCTGGGAATACAATGTGGAACTTCACACACAGACATATGAGGCATGTGCTGTACCACTGAGCTAACTCCAGGACCATTTTTAAAGTCCTAGAGAAACAGATAAAGGAGAGTCTACATTAAATAAAACAATAATATTTGCCTGAAGCACAGATAGAAAACTAAAACACGAGAGGTGACCAAGAATTCATATCATTTAGTATAAATGATATTATCCCCTAAAACATAAAAATAAAAATGTTAAGCAATTAATAATACTGAAATAACTAGTAACCAATAAGGCGAAAAACCACGTATAACCATGTAGCACATTGTATATCAGTATAAATTATACCCCTTAGAAATATTAAAATAATGTTAAAAAATAAAATAATATTAAAAATAAAAATAATGCTTAATATAGATATAACGGAGTTATAACAATCTACTTCACTGAAAACCATGCAAAAAATTTCTGACCAAACATAAACTTTGAATCCTCAATATTGTTTCTAACATACATAAACTTAAACCTGGAACAACAAAATAGACAAGAATAGACAGGATTTTTAAAAAATGATTTCTATATATGACATGTAGTTTGAGTAGACTTATGCAAACATCAAATCATTAGAGGCACTTTAAATCATCAGGATTTTAAATTTTTTCTTTCCTTTAAAAATCTAGGATAATTGAAATTGAAGAGATAGCTCAATGGGCTGAACAGATGCTTTACACACACCAGGTTTGGGCTCTCCCTGCCCCACATGGGCCTCCGAGCAGTTCCAGGAGTAATCTTTAAGCACAGAACTGAAAGAATCCTTAAGGCATTGCAGAGTGT
The DNA here is from genome assembly GCF_029834395.1 of Sorex fumeus. Lineage (NCBI taxonomy): Eukaryota > Metazoa > Chordata > Mammalia > Eulipotyphla > Soricidae > Sorex > Sorex fumeus. The sequence continues at coordinate 34,273,810 of NW_026606066.1, read as the reverse complement.
AGTAAAAAATAAACAGGCTAAATATTATATATATTAAAATTAGGTATTATATCTTTGTCCACAAAATCTGCAGACCTGAAAACCGTATGGTGCCAAATACCTGTGAGAACGTTATGAGAAGGATACTTTCCTTTATTTCTAGTGGCGTTGTAAATTGATATAACCATTTTTTGGAAAGTAATTTGGCAATGTGTTTTAAGAGTAATAAAAATGTTCATAGCCTTTAACCTAGTAAATCCACTTCTGGGAATTTATCCTAAGGAAATAATCCAAATATTAAAAAATGCCATATGCCTGACAATGTTTATCCCCATGTAATTTGTACTATATAAAAATGAAAACCACTCACACTGTTTAACAAAAAGACTATGCTTTAGAAAATTATGGTCCACTCACTCATTGGAATATATGTAAGTACACAGTGATATTATAAACATCCTTTCTACCATCAATACCTCCTTATGGTAAATCCTTTTCAATGAGATCAGCTCACTGACAATGAGTCGGCATGGTTAATAAGACTAATGAAATATGCTTTATATCATCTTTTTTAAATTAATTATTATTATTATTTTGGGCTGGAGCGATAGCACAGCAGGTAGGGTGTTTGCCTTGCACGCAGCCAACATGGCCGCCCCGAGTTCGATTCCTCCGCCCCTCTCGGAGAGCCCGGCAAGCTACTGAGAGTATCTCGCCCGCACGGCAGAGCCTGGCAAGCTCCCCGTGACATATTCGATATGCCAAACACAGTAACAACAAAGTCTCCAATGGAGATGTTAATGGGCCCGCTAGAGAAAATCGATGAACAACGGGAGGACAATGACAGTGACATTATTATTTGGGCTTGAGGGGTCATGCCCAGTAGCACTGAGGGCTCCTCCACCTGTCTCTAGGCCTTGGGCACTTAGCAACGCTGCTTGGGAGCAATATATAGTACATCCAACTGGGTTGACTGAATGCAAAGTGAGCACCTTAGCCCTTGTTCATACTCTTTTAGCTGATATTTTTGCTTGTCCCTCTAGTACCTAAGTTTTCTGAGAGCTTTGCAATAGCTCATGTGTAAAATCAGATTAAGTATATGCTTTCTGCTTCAGAAAACAAAATTGTATTCACAATATGATTGTATGAAAAATGTTTAAAAAGATTTGTAAGAAATATGCAAACATAATCATTTTTAGGTAAGGGCCTATTTACTCATAATTCTGGCTACTCTTTCAATATTGCACAAACAGCTAATTGGAAGAGACTCAATAAGAAACAATGAGTTTTAATTTGAGACTATAAGTAAAGTAGTTTCATTTGTGATATAAACAAGCTTGCACTTATTATAACTAAAGAAGTAAAACTATATTAAGTGGTAATACTAAATACCTTGAGCTATGTTTTAGTTATTTTAGGTCATAATTAATAAGTAATTAATCTAGAGGTTTGTCATGATTTATGAAAAACCTCAAAGGTATGCCTATTAAAATTTCAGAGTGCTATGATTTTAACTTCTATGGATTATTATATCTCAAAATCACTCAGATATAATAAAAAATCAGTGATATGAATAGGTTAAAACAGTAATAAATCATTTTCAATAGGAATATAGACTCTACCAAGGGAGACTGGCACATACCCAACTAGGGCTCATAAAATAATGTAATGATGGATCAAATCCCAGTTCTTACAATTCAAGAAAAGAAAAATTGAAATACTATGCTTTTGACCTAGGAAATTGAGTCTTGGAGACATAAATGATTGTCTTAAAGTATTAGGGATAATTTTGACAGAACTTAAAAACTTTGGAATTTGAATGCCTTTCATCATACTTTGTTGTATTAAGCAAAACACCAAGTCCAGTTTCCCAGGTCACCAGCTCCTGTAGAAATTGTCAAAATATGTCATCAGTAAGTTTAATAGGTATATTAATCTTTTTACACCTCTGTTCCTGAGCATGAGAAAGGTCTTATCTAAAAATGATGATTTAAATTTAATAATCCTAGATGAGGGTCAGACTCATATCAGGCTTTTGTGCCTAATACAGTAACTGGCATATATAATTAATATTATATTATTATATATTTTTTACTTTATATTACTATATTTTACTCTATATTACTATGTAATTATAATATATTTTACTAAGTAATAATTTCTGAATGAATAAATGGCTGGCCAAGTTACCTTTACACTCAAAGTCAATTGAAGGGAAAGTTACACAATAAAATATATGAGAAGAAGAATTTTATTTTATGTTGCTAATATAAGAATAATAAATATTTTTATAAAAAATGGCATAGGACAAGCATACAGGAATCAAAAAATATTTAATTTCTCTAAAGAAAAAGTAGTTTGTACAGTCAAATAAATTAAATACGTTTGATATGTGATCCTAACCTCTGAAACAGATGTCAGGAGAACTATGATCACATTTTCTCATCAAACTTCTTAAAGAATAACAATCAGAAAATGGATAGTGGTAACATACTTGTCTGGAAATACTAGAGCGAGGTAAAATTTTCCTGACTAGTTTAATAAAGTACTACATAAAAGAGATCAACTTATGAATTCTGTAAAACTAGAAATTAATATTAAAATCAATCTCGCCCAATCTCAGAAAAATTGACAGAAGAATTGAAAAGAACTTATGGGAAAATAAAATTATTAAATAGTGATCCACCTTTCTCTTAATCAGAATTTATCATGGTCATTGACCGAGAATTTCAGCACTTCGGTTTCTAGTTTTTATACCATTGCTTCAGTTTCTGGATGTCAATTTCCTCTGGAGCTGAATGAAAAAGTCTGCAGATTCTTTCCAATTCTGGAATACCTCTGATTTATGCTATCACATAAGTAAATGCTGTTGAACAAACTAAATTAACCAACATGACTGGTAGTGCTTTAAAAAAAAAAACCTGCTAACAGTCCTTAATGGGAAAACTTATGCCAGCAGTGATTTAAAACCATCTATATCTACTAAGTTGATTAATTGTTAAATTTTAATTTGGCTTTTAAAAGTTTTGAATATCTATCTTATGTAAAGGCTAACATAATCAGTCACCCTACTTCACATCACATCCAGACTCCCCATTATTTTAGCTATATGAATATAGCTAAAAACTTTTTAAAAAAGCTACCAGCTTAAATGGGGATAGGAGGGCAAAATATGCCAATAATTCTAATTGTTGGTATTTGTAAAAAAATTAATAAGCATATTTATATCTAGAGAGATTTCTGTTTCTTGTTTAAATCAATTTCAAACTTATTTTATTTTCTTGTCCTTAGAAAAGTTTCATTACTGGTGGTGAAATATTATATACCTTGAATTTAATCATCAATCATTTTGGAAATCACAATTCTTTAAGTAAATCAAAAATTATAAAAATTTAAGAAGAAAAGTCAGAGCTGGAGTCATGGCACAGAGGTAGGGAGCTTGGCTTGCTTGTACCTACTCGGTTCAATTCCCAGCACCCCATATTGTTCTTCAAGCCCACCAGAAGTGATCGCTGAGTACAAAGTCAGGAGAAAGCCCCAAGCACGGCCCAGTGGCTGGTGAGACACCCAAGCAAAAGTCCCCATGGCAGAGTCGGTAGCTCAAAGGTTTTTGTGCATACTTCTCATGCAGGAGGCCTAGGTTAGATCCCAGAAACCATATGGTACCCCAAAGTACTGAACAAAGAGTAGTTAGTGCCTAAGTACCACGCGATATGACCCCCAAATGAAAACTAATTTATTAAAAGATTCATAACTGATCGTAGAAGATTTCGAAAGCCAGTGCACAAAACTGAGTCCCCTCCCACCAGTGGGAGGGAATCTTGAGATAATGGTGGAGGGCCACTGACACTTTGGTGATGGGCGCAGCATTGGAATATAGTGTGCCTGAAACTCTATTGTTAAGAATTTTGGGACTGGAGAGATAATATAGTGGATAAGTCATTTGCCTTGCACGTGGCTGTCCCGGGTTTGACCCTCGGCATCCCATATGGTCCCCAAGCACCGCCAGGAATAATTCCTGAGTGCAGAGCCAGGAGTAACCCCTGTGCATCACTGGGTGTGACTCAAAAAAATAAAAGAATTTTGTAAGTCATTGTCGCAATATAAAATTGAAGAAAAAAATTCCACAGTATCATTTCTGACACAGATTCACAAAACCTTTCCTAATTGACCTTAGGAAATAATTCCTTACATTTCGGAGACATGATTTTTCATTTAACAGAGGCATCAAATTTTTTTGTATTAGGACATCCACAGTTCTGGAAGTAATGTGACAAAAACATACACGTAATGCATTGCAGATCTAAAGGAGCTATAATCTAGCAGGATTATAGCCTAAGAGGGAGGGTCTCCTAGTATGAGAACAAAAATTCCCTGCTTAGACAACAATAGCAGAATTTTGTTAGCCTTCTGTTTATGTAAAAAAAAGCAGCTCCTTAGAATCAGCTTTTATTGCCTTCAAGCATATTAAAGCAGCAACCAGAGGATGTAAAAGATTTATGTGCTTATTCAACAAATAAACACTGAGCACCTATTCAACAAATGAGAGAACTGTATTTTTGCGGGTAAATCGCATGTCCTTTAGCAGATACACATGAGCAGAACAGGTTCTGGAGAAATAAGCACCAGTTGAGAGATGGAAACCAAATTCTATCTTAGGATAATTATATGGTATAAAAAGCAGCAATTGAAATTATTTTTACACCATAGAAAGTTATACTTTTGTTGAATAAATATAGCAAACACTTCTGTAGCATTTACTGTCTTTTATACTATATTTTATATACGTTGGCTAATTTAGCTCTCTCAAAAGCTTAACATATATTAGTAATTCAGATGAGGAAACTAAGACACAGAGAGTTAAACCAACTTGTCCAAGGTCACAAGCTAGTAAATAATGAACTTCTGCCTGGAAGCCCATACTTCTGACTATAATGCTACTTCTAAATAAATAAGTGGTATCCCAAATGGGAGGGTGGGGGTGGTGGGAGAGAGAGATAAAGAGCCTGCCTGGCTCCATAATTGGAAGTAAGAGAATTAGAACTCTTGGGACAGGTTGGAGAAGGTAAAAAAATCCATGAAGCATGGTAAAATACTGTGCTTTCAGTAACCCTATGAGGTTGTTTTGGACAAATCTGTAGGTGCTGAGGTTAATAGAGTCAGCCAGTGAGAAAGAGTTGGAAGCTCCTGTGAAAATCAGATTTGTGGTCGTTTTGAGGATTTTCTCCTTCAGCCAAGTATCACTAGAAATTAATTCACTTCTTTATTTCATTTTCTCTCTTTGTGCCTTTCCTTGACTATCCCCTTTACCCTGATCTAATGTTGACCTAATTTTTAAATGATTGCACTTACTACATCAAGTGTATATGTAATATATATTACCCCACTCTTTCTACTTTGAATTAAAAAGGAAACAACTCGAATTATTTGCAAAGTATGCCTTTATAGAGTGAACAGCAGGGCAGCAACTGTTCATAAAAGAAAAGTCTCCCAAATTAGTCCAATTCTTAAAAAAGTAAGAGATCATGGATCAAATAGATAAAGTTGTAGACTAGCATTCAATCCCAGTATGTGATACCGGGTTTGTACTACTATGTCCAAGCAACACTGGCCAAGCTCACCAGAGGTGGCTACTCTTAAAAAAAAAAAAAAAGAAAAAAGAAAATTTTAAAATAGGGGCCGGAGTGATAGTATAGCAGGTAGGGTGTTTGCCTTGCACGCAGCAGACCTGGGTTCGATTCCTGGCATCCCATATGGATCCCCCAGCACTGCCAGGAGTAATTTTCTGAGTGAAGAGCCAGGAGTCACCCCTGAGCATCGCTGGGTGTGACCCAAAAAGAAAAAAAAATTAAAAATAAATCTTGGTAGTCATTATTCCAATGCTATGAAAGATTACCCAATCTTAAACCGAAATCTTTTCTAATTGAGATTTAACATTTTCTTTTATGTTTAAAATGGATCCACAAATTTAGATTTAAGAACACTTTAACCTGGATTTTAACCTTGTTCTTTGTAGAACAGAAACAAACATTCTCGTGTACCTAACGTCAGTTGAGGGAAACTTTATAAAATGTTGACATTTAAGGTTTGGGAGATAGCTCAGTGGGCAGGTGTGCTTGTGTAGTGTGATGGAAGGAAGCCCGAGTCAGACCTCTGACACTACACAGTTCCCGCAAGCGTACTGCTGGGAGTAGCCTCTGCGCACCACCAACCCTGACCCCCAAACAAGCAAACAAGTTGACATTTTCTGGTTTCGAAAAAGGGCACTAAAACACTAAGAAGCTATATTTGTGCTTTTAACAGAGTATATAAAAATAATTGTGAGTCATTTATAGGAGTTATCCAGAGAAAATTCTAAGGACTGCCAGATGATACATGCTGGTTGATATAGCATATGAATTCATAATTTAAACTGAGTTTTCTTACTCTAATTAGTTATATATATGTATATATAGCTTATGCACATACTTTTTCAGTATGCATCATATGTATAGTCAATTTTTAAAGTAAGAAATTTTATGATAAAGATACCGAAAGCAAGGATCAATATTGCAACATTCACAAACATATAATTTTTGAACTCGTAGAAGATAGGTGCTGAAAATATGAAATAATTAAAAGCCGATATTAGGAACCGACATGAACATATTCATAGGCTCCAGATTGCTTAAACTAAGTAGTACAATGTGTTTTACTATGTGTTTACATAACAAAAGGGATCTCATTTTTAAAAGATTAATTTAGGGTTAAGGAAGGTGATCTGATATTCATCTCTGTATAGCTTTTTAAAACTGATTTACTGTGGTGGCTTGTAGATGTAACAGATGTTTATTTGAATGAATATTCATTCGCCGACATCAAGTCTCAGTAGATGACACTTTCCTCTTAAGAGGTCATATTTTCCTCTTACAGAGTGTTTACTATTGCGGTTGCCAATTGTCTATTTAGAAGGCACAACACTAAGGAGCAATATAAAATGGAGTATTGATGTATAATGATGAAGAGTCTGAACCAGAGATAAATATGCTAATTAGAAGCAACAATAATGCCAGATATAAACATCAGAGTGACTTACCTATCCTTCTTGACAGCACCGTGATAGCTTTGTATCAACCAATTATGAATTTTCTTTTAAATTACCTTATTAGTAGGTTGAGTTAGCTCTAAAAACATTTATTTAAGAGGGAACATTACCAAGAAGTGAGGTGACTTTAAGTCACCATAGAAACCAAGTAAAGCACTTTATTGTGAAAAAGCTTTACAAAAATTATAAAACTCACATGAATAGAAATTATTATTATTTGGGGCCTAGCTACATTTCTACTGCTTGCTATTCATAATCTTGCTTTCTTTATTGTGTGGTTTTAGAGAAAATAGCAACATCAGAAGCACAGATAGCCTGTGACCATTGTTTGGTACACAAATTCACACATTGGGGTCAGTTTATCATGTTAAAAGTTACTTTGGCTCTGCAAAAGATTACTTTGGCAGAAATTTTATTACTGTGTCAAATTGTCTTTTTAAGAAATTTGGCCAGGATTACTGCCCAGGCCAAAACGTTTATAAATTTTAAACCATATTACTTCTACGCTCCCATTTCTCTATCACAAAGACAGTAATACTATTGAATTTTTCGGTGCTATGATCCAAACACCCTCTCGGAGAGCCCTGCAAGCTACCGAGAGTATTCGATATGCCAGACACAGTAACAACAAAGTCTCCAATGGAGACGTTACTGGGCCCGCTCGAGCAAATCGATGATCAACGGGAGGGCCTTTTACCTTTATGATCCAAACACAAATTTGTACGGAATTCCAGAAACACAAAAAAGATAACTTTAAGAGAAGAGTTACAATAAGATAATGAGCTAGTTATATCTAAAGATTCCTGAAATGTGTAGAGCTTTTGGTAACAATCAGAATCCATGATCTTGGATGCTGGAAAGTATTATAATTTACACATTTAATTCAGTATATAATTCAAAAGTATCACTCTTATACCATTAGAATCAGCCTTTTTCCCCACTCAAGCTCATAGAGAAATTTTATATTATTTAAGTCATTATATTAATGTTTCTTAACTTTAGATGTACATGAAAATCATCTGCTGATGAATATGGGGAGCTGTTAAAATCATCCAATCAAATACATCATAAACTCGGAGATTGGGAAATTAGTAGTTTTAAAATACTGCTTCCTAGTATTAAATATATAGTGAACACTGAAAACTTATTTATGGTAGAGATGTGGAAAACCTGTAAGGTAGAAAAATCAATAAGGAAAAAAAACTATTCACTAAATTAAGAGTAAATATCAGTGATTATTCAAATCACCACAGACAAATATATATATATAAAGTTAAAATATTAGGTATTTTTATTTCTTTGAAAAACACAGATTTAGTTATACATTTAATATATAAGACTACATTTCTAGATTAGTATTTACCTATTTATTAACACTTAAAGGCACCAATGATATGCCACCCATATATCTCAATCTGTAATAATTTCTAACTTGTAAAGTTCTTTTTAAAGTGCTTTTGATTACTTAGCAAAATATTTTAATTAAAAATATTAAGTGCACTTATAGTTGTGCATACATAATGCAGAATGAACAACTTCCAAATGATAGTTGGACAAAGCAGCATTGTCCTTGTTAATTTGTGTGTGTGTGTGTGTGTGTGTGTGTGTGTGTGTGTGTGTGTGTGTATCGGGAGGTAGGGATGCTGAGGGTTGATTCCAGAGTCTCAGACATGAAAGGCAAATATTTCACCACTGAATTACATCTTTGATCCTAGCAGCAAATATAATTGGGAAGTGTTCCCCAGCCATTGTAGGTTTAGAGAAAAACTGATACTTCCCCTATTATTGCTCTTTGAAGTTTATTTTTTAAAGTATGTTTCTCTGAGATACAAGCTACTGAAAGTATCTCGCCTACATGGCAAAGCCTGTGCAAGCTACCTGTGACGTATTCAAAATGCCAAACACAGTAACAAGTCTCACAATGAAGACATTACTGGGCCCGCTCAAGTAAATCCAAGAACAATGGGAGGATAGTGACAATGACAGTGACTGCATGAGCATTAATCAGAATAAAAGATGAATTATTGTAGAACTAGAAAATTTCCACCAACTTTAAAGTTATTTCAGTAAATTGAAAGCTTCAATCTATTTGCTTAGATCCAATCAATATAATTGACGGAGAACGCATTGTGGTACAGTGATCAGATTCAGTCAAGGCAGGGTTAAAAACCTAGCTAAGCCACTCTTAACCCTGTTTCTTCAATTACATTCACATAACTCAGGACTGACCCATCATCTACAAAAGGGGTTAATTTATATCTTTTGTGTGTGGCTGTTAGTTGTGGATGATTAAATAGGGAAATGTGGACAAGTCTTGGCACATAGTAAATTCTAAGTAAACGGTAGCTATTTTAAATTATTCAAGTAAGTTTTCTGAAAGATGACTTTTTATCCTGGGTAATATATGCTTTTTATTTATTTATTTTTTAATTGCCCATAGCAGACTTTTGATATTCAGGAAATTTACAGGAAATTTTTGTATATTATTTGGGGGGTGGGGTGATAGGGTTTGGGGGATTCACACCTGGTGGTACTCAGGAATAGTTCCTCTGGGCTCAGTTCTCTGGAATGGCACTCAGTGGTGCTCAGGGGACCATTCAGTGCCAGGGACTGAACCACAGGGTCTTGCATGCAAAACATGTGCCCCAATCCTTTGAGCTCTTTCCCTGGCTCTGCCTATTCTTAACTTTCAGCATCAAATGCCAAGACTGAGCTGCTGCACAGATGCAGCTGTGGCTGTGTGATATGAGTACATCCTGCACTCATTCATTCACGGAGGGACCGCATTCAGTGAGCTGACAGGAAATGTGCAAATATCTCAGCAAAGCTGAAATTACCTCCCATCGTGGATGACCTCAGAGGCTACTTCAGAGTGGTAATCAGTAATTTTAGGTCATTGTATTCTAATAACCTCCTGATTCTCTACCAATCACAGTTAACTTATTCTTATATGCATGCTTTAACATCTCTGAAATAAAAGAGGGGCCCGAGCCTTGCATGCTGCCAACTGGGACTCTATTTCCAGCATCCCATAGGGTCCTCCTCCCCCCACCCCCACCCCTCTTGGAGTGAACCTTTAGTGCAACGGATAACCTGAGTACTGCCAGGTGTGGCCCCAAAACAAAATTATTTCATCCAACCAATGATGCTTTAAACTGCTCCTGGCTAAGCCATGTTTCTGAGTGGTTGCTTTACAATTGGTCAGATCTCTTCGTGTTTTTATGATGCATGATGAAGTCCATAACCCGTATATTTAAGAAAGTTTTAAAAGAAATATAAGACAGGGGGTATGGTGCCGCCAGCAGGTCAATATGTACCTGTGAGGCGAATTCATCAGCAGCCTGATGACGCCTTCAGACTTCCAGATACCCCAAAATTGCTGCTATGCCTTTGGCCAGACCCCAAAAACTTGGGGTGAAGTTTACCAAGAAAGTAAACGGCCATTTTTAGCCGAAGAGAAGGACAACATGGAGGGCGGGATCCACAGATCCCGAAGGAAAAAAAAAAAAAACAGGTTCCAAAAAGAGCCGAGATCATCGGGAAGTCCCAGATGGGGTAGGTACCGCATCCCGCCTCCCCCAGATGGAACCCCGGTGACCAGAAACCTCTACAAGCACAGCTCGAGTATGCGGGAACTAGGACTTTTCCTCAAAAATGCCGGGACTACACCTCCCAGGTAACCTCAGATTCCGGAAGTCACGCCCACAGCCCGCCCCCCCAGCGCCATCTTGACAGCATTTAGCCGAAGAGAAGGACAACATGGAGGGCGGGATCCACAGATCCCGAAGGAAAAAAAAAAAAAACAGGTTCCAAAAAGAGCCGAGATCATCGGGAAGTCCCAGATGGGGTAGGTACCGCATCCCGCCTCCCCCAGATGGAACCCCGGCGACCAGAAACCTCTACAAGCACAGCTCGAGTATGCGGGAACTAGGACTTTTCCTCAAAACTGCGCGGCCGCTTACGCGGCCGTGCGACATCTCTCTATATACAAAGTGATCCATGGGAAGTAAACCACCTAACGTTTCTCTCTGAAAATCATAGTTAAGCTTTGAGCACGGCCACAGCCCCAGAAACACAAGTACTTAATGCATAACCCAGCAGCTTGGAGCAGAAAAGTGAACGGGTTATGTGTTAACCCAGGCCATCAAGTCTGCCAGAGGGGAAAGGGTGTTGGTCCCTTCCGCCCTCCCCCCTCTGGAAAGAAAGGTGGCGGCCACATGGGAGCCTTGTGGACAGCAGGTATGAGCCGGGGGTGTGGGGGCGACTAAAACCTCATGGGAAGGGGGGCGTTCCGGTCCGTCCTTCACGCCCTACCGAGGCCACCAGTTGCTCCCCACGAGCGGCTCTCCAGCACGGCCACAGCCCCAGAAGCACAAGGACTTAATGCAGAACCCAACAGCTTGGAGCAGAAAAGTGAACGGACTATGCGTTAATCCAGGCCATCAAATCTGCTGGAGGGGAAAGGGTGTTGCCCCATTCGCCCTCTCCTCTCTGGAAAGAAAGATGGCGGCCACATGGGAGCCTTGTGGACAGCAGGCATGAGCCGGGGGAGCGGGGGCGACTAAAACCTCATGGGAAGGGGGGCGTTCCGGTCCGTCCTTCACACCCTACCGAGGCCACCAGTTGCCCCCCACGAGCGGCTCTCCAGCACGGCCACAGCCCCAGAAGCACAAGGACTTAATGCATTACCCAGCAGCTTGGAGCAGAAAAGTGAACGGACTATGCGTTAATCCAGGCCATCAAGTCTGCCAGAGGGGAAAGGGTGTTGCCCCATTCGCCCTCTCTTCTCTGGAAAGAAGGATGGCGGCCGCATGGGAGCCTTGTGGACAGCAGGTATGAGCCGGGGGTGTGGGGGCGACTAAAACCTCATGGGAAGGGGGGGCGTTCCGGTCCGTCCTTCACGCCCTACCGAGGTCACCAGTTGCCCCCCATGAACGGCTCTTCAGCACGGCCACAGCCCCAGAAGCACAAGGACTTAATGCAGAACCCAGCAGCTTGGAGCAGAAAAGTGAAAGGACTATGCGTTAATCCAGGCCATCATGTCTGCCCGGAGGGGAAAGGGTGTTGGTCCCTTCCGCCCTCCTCCCTCTGGAAAGAAAGGTGGCGGCCACATGGGAGCCTTGTGGACAGCAGGTATGAGCTGGGGGTGTGGGGGCAACTAAAACCTCATGGGAAGGGGGGCGTTCCGGTCCGTCCTTCACGCCCTACCGAGGTCACCAGTTGCCCCCCACGAGCGGCTCTCCAGCACGGCCACAGCCCCAGAAGCACAGGGACTTAATGCAGAACCCGGCAGCTTGGAGCAGAAAAGTGAACGGACTATGCATTGATCCAGGCCATCAAGTCTGCCGGAGGGGAAAGGGTGTTGCCCCATTCACCCTCTCCTCTCTGGAAAGAAAGATGGCAGCCACATGGGAGCCTTGTGGACAGCAGGTATGAGCCGGGAGTGTGGGGGCGACTAAAACCTCATGGGAAGGGGGGCGTTTCGGTCCGCCCTTCACGCCCTACCGAGGCCACCAGTTGCCCCCCACTAGCGGCTCTCCAGCACGGCCATGACTCCAGAGCACAGAAACCAATTTCTTAACTATCTGACTTTCAGTAGAAATACTTCCAGGGTCAATAAGTAAAATAGCAGAAATCCAAAACCAACATTTAATTCTTGAACCCAGCTGTAGAAAGCAAATCACGTCACAATGCTTTTTCAGCATGTCCGATTTGGGGGGGGGGGGTAAACTCTAAATTATAGTGGTGAATCTTTTATTGAAACAATGAATCTAATCAAAGCAGATAGAGTGTTAACTAGAATTCATCTGCCCCACAGGGACTGGGAGGGGTGGGGGGTGGGGTTTTATTGGGGTTCTTCATGGTAAAAAAAAAAAGTATTGGTAAAGGGAAATGTGTTTGATATTTGCATGACTGAGACCTAAACCTGAAAGCTTTGTAACCTTTCCCAAGGTGATTCAATAAATAAAAAATAAATAAATAAATAAATAATAACAAAAAAAAAAAAAAAAAGAAAGTAAACGGCCAAAAGTTAGGTATGTGGGAAACACACCCACAAACCACCTCTGGCTCAACTATATAATTGGAAGCATGGCCTCTCTAATTCCTTATTGAACTGCTTAATGGCCATGATCCCAGACTCAGAAACAAATCTCAAAACCCAACGGCTTTTGGCAGAAATGCGTCCAGTCCCTGCAGTAGGTTACTGGTGCTGGGCCTACCCAGGTGGGAATAGGTTTCGTGCCTTGGCCTGTTCCCCCTGGCAGCCCGGTGGCCGCCATCCTCCAGAGGCCACTGGACAGTCAGGTTTGGGCCCACAGTGACGAGACACGCAGGGCCTCACGGGATGGAGGTGGAGCCGGTCCTGTCCTCCCCACCCCAACGAGACCCCAAGTCATTGCCCAAAAATGGCCTCTCTGGCTCCTGATCAAGCTGCTTAACGGCCACGATCCAAGAAATTCAGAAACAAATCTCGAAACCCAGTGGCTTTTGGCAGAAATGTGTCCGGACCCCGCAGTAGGTTACTGTTGCCATGCCACTCCATGGGGGAAAGGGTGTTGTCCCTCCGCCTGCTTCCCCTAGGCGGCTCAGTGGCCACCAACCTCCAGAGGTCACTGGACAGTTCAGTTTGGGCCCTCAGTGACAAGACACGCGGGGCCTTGTGGGATGGTGGTGGAGCTGGCCCTTTCCTCCCTGTCCCAACGAGACCCAGAGTCGCCACCCATGAACGGCCTTTCTGGCTCCTGATGAAGCTGCTTAACAGCCATGATCCCAGAGACTCAGGAGAAAATCTTGGAGCCCAGCAGGTTTTGGCAGAAATCCCTCCAGATTTAAGTGTTAAAATTTCGGAATTTCACAATCATGAGGCCACTACTGCAGCCACACGACATCATATGTTATTCATAACCAGCAATAGAAAACAAACTGTCTATGGTTGCTTTTTCAGCAGATCTGAGTGTTGGGGTAAAATCTCAAATGATAGTGGTGGGTCTGGTGTGAAAATATAGAATGTGTTCAAAGTAAAGAGAGAGTCATGTGGAAATCATCTGCCCCACAGGTAGGGGGAGGGTGTGGGATGGGGGTATACTGGGGTTGTTGGGGGTGGAGAAGGGCACTGGTGAAGGTATGGGTGTTTCATTGTATGACTGAGACTTAAACCCAAAAGCTTTGTGACTGCTCTCATAGTGATTCAATAAATAAAATTATAAAAAATGAAAAAAAATGTAAGGTGGAGTTCATGCCCAATTCAATCAGCTAATCGGTGGCTGAATAAATAGCAGTACTCCTACATAAAAAAAAAATAAAATAAACATAAGACAAAAAGTCTAAGTGATAAAAATTAAGTTTCATAGTCCCATTGGCAGCATTTTTCTTTCTTAATGGGACTAATAATGCATCTTAAAATTAAACATTGTTTGATGTTATAGTTTGTGTAATTATTTAGTTGACAATTTCCCTATGGTTCATAAAATAATAATGTATTTTGGAATTAAATTTCAGTTTTACAGTACATAGTGACTTTTAAGATTAGTATATTTATCTAAATTTTGAATTATTACTTAAAATAATTCAGAATTATTGACATTTAAATGTATTTATATATTTTGTTAATAAATGTGGTTATATTAAATGCTGTGTTTATATATGCTAAACATTAGGCTTGAGAAAGTGATTATAATTAACAGTGATTGAGTACTCAACCCGTATCAAGAACTATTTGTTTTTTTATATGTCTTAGACTTGTTCCTCATGTTACCCTACAAGTAACTTTTATAACTATCATTCTAGGAATTAGAAAATTGAACAATAAGGAAGTTCCAAATTGATCTGACATAAAACTGATGTGGAACCAGAAAGACAACCCAGGTAATCTGATTACAGAGCCCTGAACTAATTTAAATTTATACTACAAATGATTTTTCTGCCCTCAAGTTGCTGACAGTCTGAGAAGACATGCACATACACAAATAATAGAACTATAGTGAAACAATAGTGATATTGCAATTTGATAGAGAGGGAATGGATACTTGGGTACTGATCACCTAAGTCATAACATTGCAAATCACAGCAAAGCCTGGCAAGCTCCCTGTGATGTATTCAATATGCTAAACACAGTAACAAGTGTCACAATGGAGACATTACTGGGCCTGCTCAAGCAAATCAATGAACAGCGGGAGGACAGTGCTGTTGAATTCATGTCTGTTTTACCAAGTCTACGTTCTCATTGAAATGCATGGACCTTATCTGTTGGTTCATTGCTGTATTGGTGTCTGGCAGAGTTCCTAGCTCATATCTGTTGCTTTTATTTGGCCCTAGGGAGTGGGGGGAACTACAGTAAGGTAATATTTGAGTAGTTACTCAATGTCTATTCAGCACAGATCTTGCGAAATGATCTAACTCTATGCTTCAAAACTTTCACAACTACATACATCTATGCATGTAAGCAATTTCAATGCTCACAATTCATTCTGAATGAATATTAGGCCACAATAACTGTTTCTTAAATATATAACTATATATATTTATTCATTTCAGTTACAGTTTAAACTGTTTGTTAATCTATTAGGCAGAACAATGTCCCCCTCCCCCAAGCAGATGTTCATTTCCTAATCCCTGGAATATATGAATATGTTAGGCTATAAATGAAAAGAAAATTATAGGATGGTTTTCAAGAAGGGAACTCTGAGGGACAGAAACCCAGGCAGGGTGCTGCTGTCATCACTAGGATTTAAATTACAAGGACCCCATCTCTTTCAGTCCAGGTCAGAGGCTAGTTGGGGGTGAAATTCGTTGATCTTAAAATAGGGAGCCATTCTTGGGTAATACTGGGTTATCCAGGTGGTTCATCTGTAGTCAAATGAATCATTAAAAGGGAAAAAGTAAGACATAAAGAGAAAGATAAAATCCACCAAAAGATTGGAACAATATGCTGGGTGAC
This sequence comes from Sorex fumeus, assembly GCF_029834395.1. NCBI lineage: Eukaryota > Metazoa > Chordata > Mammalia > Eulipotyphla > Soricidae > Sorex > Sorex fumeus. The sequence continues at coordinate 34,257,809 of NW_026606066.1, read as the reverse complement.
AAGGAATTTGTTTACTTTGAAGGTGAAGTCAAGAGCTCCAAGGTGAGTAAAGTGAGAAGAGCAGGAGGCCTCTAGAAGCAAGATAAAAAAATGATGATTTCTCATCCTTTGGATACTTCAAAGAGTATTGGCCTCCCAACACCTAGATATTAGTCCAGTAAGGTCCACTCGCTTCTAATCTATAGTAAAATACAATAAAACATGGTTATAGGTCATTAACTTATGGCCATTTGCAGTATCAGCAATAAGTTACTAGCACAGTGAGTTGGGTAAAGAAAAATGATGTGATTGCCACTACACATTAAGTAGGTGTTTGCTAGATATGTTAGGGCAAATGGTCAGCTTTTAATTTTGAGGTCTTGTTCTAAACCTACTGTTAAAAATTCTAATGTTACAAAATATAATATAGTTTTACAAATGAGTAATTATAGGATGAGTCAATAATTTAATTTAGAAAAGGCTCAATATATACCTCTATTTTTGCTTACTTAATCTTGGGATCAATTAAAAATAGCTCTTCCTAGCATAACTTAGTGTTTGAGCAACCTTGCCTTAGCTGAATTTTGTTGATTTTTGTGTGTAGAGTTGAGAGTTCTCTAGAAAGATACACCAAGCAACAGTAAAACACCTTGGGTTAGGGAACACTGAGATAGAACAGCAGGTAAGGTGTTTGCCTTTCTTGTAGCAACTACGTTTAATCTTGGGCAATTCATAGAGTCCTTTCAGAACTTCTAGGAGTGATCCTTGAGCACAGAGTTAGGAGTAAGCCATGAGCAATGCCACTACCAGTTATGGCTCAAACTACAACCCTGAAACCCTCACCCAGAACATCCCCCTAAATGCCTTAGGTTATAAACTTCTTATTTAAGAGACCTTATAGGTTACCTTGTCGCAATAGTTATTTTTATTCTACAACCCAATCTTAGCATATAACAGAAAATGTAATGACTTCTTATGAGTGCTATAACAAGTTACAACTAACTTGGTGTCTTCAAATGACATACACTTATTCTCTTGTAGTTCTGGAGGTCAGAGGTTTGAATGAGTTTTACTGGGCTGAAATTGGGGTGTTGGATGGCCCAGACACCTCCCTGAGTCCCTAACCCGAGAATCTGTTTTCCTGTTCTTTCCAGCTTTTCCAGCTGCACTCTGTGAAAGAGGGAATCTCCTCCCTTCTACAAAGTCAGCATCTTGCTTCTCCAACTCTCTCTCGCACTGAGCCACTTCTTGCTTCAGTTTCAAATCTCCCTCTGCTTTCCCTTAGAGAATATTTACATAATATTTTGTGCCCACCCATATAGCCTAGATAATCCTTCTATCTTATGATCCTTACTTTAATCGTATCCAAAGTCTCTTTTGCCATATAAGGAATGTTGGCAGCAACCAAGGATTAGAATTGGGATACATTTGGGAGCCATTATTCAGTTTACAACATATGCTTGATTTATATACATGTTGCATAACTGCTTCATTTATTTTAAAATGAGTAATTTTCTTTGTAAAAATCGATTACATTACTCACTAAAGTTGTGACATATTCTCAGATGACTGTGACCTAGAAAGCCATGCCTGTATGGCTACCAAAGAAAAGAAATTGTGTCATAACAATTAAGCAATTTTTATTAATAATCTTGTGTTCAAGGCCCTCTATGAAAACCTCTCTCCTAAGCAGAAAAGTAGAAACAACTTGGGATTCCACATTAATTTTGGAACATTTTCTGAAAATCTGAGTGCAAAAATGACACTCGGGCTGCTAGTGCACAGCCTACTGAGTATCTCTCAACAGATGCTCAGGCACTCCCCTTTTCAGCAGGATTTTTCTGAGATCAGCTGGTGCTAAGGCATACAAAAATGTAATTTAAGAGAGCTCTGAGGGCCTCTTCTTTCCTTCTACTGAATTGCTATTAGACAACTGGAGGATCCGTTGTGCTGTTGGGAAAAATAACACAACAAAACCAGCTGGCAAATCCAAGCCTGAGTCTGACACCAGCTGTCCTGTTCAGGCCTGTTCTGTTGCTGCTGAGATCTGGGAAATGGTTTCTAAGTGGGTCTGACCCACCCAATGCCCAATTCACTGCCAAGGGCACACTGGGTATACGGAAGATTTGTCTCCATAAAGGTCAGTGTCTCGCAGACATGGCAAACATTGTGTATGCCTAGAAAGGAGAGATGTACTAAATCAGTGCTTTCAGATTTATTTCCAGGCATTACAGGATTTTGTAGGTTCCTCAGAAGGAGCTGTCAGGGTCAAGTTATTCAGCCCTGCTTGATGGAGAGCATTGTCCCTTTTAGTTATTTTATATAAGGAATTTTTAAAATATGATTTATTTATTTTAAATGAGCCAATTAATTTCTGGATTTCTGTGTTTTTGCTTTGTTTGGGGGCCACACCAGCAGTTAATCTGAGGTTACTCCTAACTATGCTTGTGGGTAGCTCCTGATGGTCCTTTCTAGGGATCAAACCTTAAGCATCTGGCATGCAAAACTTGAGTTCCAGTTCAGTAAGCTATCTCCCTGGCCCCTCAACCACCTTTTTTAAAATTGAGGAGTAACCGTAAGGTGTTTGTTTATCCAAGCTGTAATATCAGAATGCCCTAGACTGAGGTACTTTTAAATGACAGAAATCTATTTCTCCAAGTTCTGGGAGCTGGGAAACTTAAGACCGAGTGCTGGCAGATTTTGTCTGTTGAAAGCCAGCTTTCTGGTCCTTAGCTGGCTGTCTTCTTACAGTGTCCTCACTTGCTGGAAGGGCAAAGGAATTCTCTTAAGATTTAAAAAATAAGAATATTAATTCTATTCCTGACAGTTCTATCCTTATATCTCAATCACTCCCAAAGGTTCAACCTCCTATTACCTTTACTCTGGGGAGTCAGAATTTGAACATAAGAGCTTTTAACATATGAACAGACACAAGAATTAAGCCTATACAAACACATCTATTTTTGGTTCTTGACCTAACACACACACACACACACACACACACACACACACACATATTCATGCACAGCAAAGCATGCTAGGAATGCAATGGTTAGAAACATAGACAGTGTTCTCAAACAGATCAGAATGAAAATACTACTTTTAATATGAACTTGGGTTGTACACTAAGACTGTTTATTTCAAATCTTAAGAATAAACTGATTCTGACTTCTATAAAATGGAGGTAATAATAATTATGGACTTGAATGTAAATACTTTTTTGAGAACGAATAGAGTTCTTACCACTTAAATACTTTGGTCCATTTAAAAATCAAAAATGGGAAAAGTTACACATCATCACAGTCTGTATCCTATATTGAACTGGAGATGATCACAATACAAGAACAAGTGGTATAAGGAATAGCCGGTTATTGTCCTCTGATACTTATCAGTATAAATCTGATGGAAAATGACAAAGGACCATGATAACCTAGTGATTAAGATACAGACTCTGGAGCCAGTGGTCTTAGGTTCAAACATGATCTTTGTCACTTGAACTCTAAGACCTCTCTGACATTAAACAGTTTTCTTAAATTCTCTATGCCTCAGTTTTTGCACACTAGAAATAATAATAGTAGCACCAATATCATTGTCACTGAGATATAGTGATTGATTTTACACATGTAAATATTGACACATAAGTATCATATGATATTTCTTCCTATTTTTGACTTTTCAAACTATTAGTGTTAGTAAGAAGAGGAAAACCAAAATTGAGTTGTATTTCTAAACACTGGCAAAAAACATTAAACAAGGGGGCTGGAGCAACAGCACAGCAGGTAGGGCGTTTGCCTTGCACGCAGCCAACATGACCGACACAGGTTCGATTCCCAGCACCCCATATGGTCCCCTGAGCACCGCCAAGAGCAATTCCTGAGTGCATGAGCCAGGAGTAACCCCTGAGCATCGCCGGGTGTGACCCCCAAAAAAAGCAAAAAAAAAAAATTAAACAAGTCCTAAAAAGTATTAATTTATGTACACAAAAATATTAATAAGTAAATTTAATAAATTATATGTAAGTTCTTTACATATAATATTAAATTTATATATTAACAGTAAGTATAATAAAATATATGTGAGTCCTTCATGGATAATATTAAATGATATCATTTTAGAAATAACAAATAAAAGTCATTTAAGTAAATCATTCTTTTATAGACATATGCGTACATATTCAGTAGTATGTAATATAAATCTGCCAAAATTACTCTAAATTCCCTTCAATTCTAGTTAAAATTCTGGCTTTGGTGTCACTTCTTTAATATATTTGTGTATGTTTGATTAGATAAGATGACATACATATCTATATTCCTTGCAGAATTATTTATGTAGCCAAGATATAGAAGCAAACTAAATATTGATAGATGAATGGACAGAGAAAATGTCACAGGTATACAAAGACTAATACATACACTAATATGTTAGCCTTACATAAGAGAAAACCCTGCTAATCATGACAACCTAGAAGAATGTGGAGGATAATATGTTCTGTAATATAAGCCAGCAGGGCCAGAGATGGTAGAGTATGTAAGGTGCCATGACTTGTGCTTGTCTTGCTTGTGACTGAACCAGGTGCTGCATAAGATCCCCCACAGCAACTTCAGGAGAAATCCCTGAGCATAGAGTTAAGAATAGGTCCCAAGCACAGCCAGGTGTGCTCCCCAAAAGAAATAAGCCAGAAACAGAAAAAAATATTGTATACTTTCACTTTTATGTGAAATCTAAAATAGACTCATAAAAGAAGAGAAAAGAATGCTCACCAAAGGGTGAAAGGCGAGGAGAGTGTGGAGATCTTGTTCAAAGGGTATAAAACATCAATTAGACAATTGTTCACAATAGCCAGTGCATGTAAGTAACCTAAAAGTCTAACAACAGATAACGGGATAAAAAACTTGTAGTAAATATACTAAATGAAACACTAGTCAGCTAATTAAAAGATGAAACCCTGTAATTTGTGACAAAATAGATGGAACTTGAGGATATTATGCTAAATAAACTAAGTGAGGAGTTAAAAATAATTACTGGATTATGTGTTTTTATGTAAAATATAAATAAAGCAAATAAACAAACAAATCATGACAAAGTAATTCTCAGGCTCTGTGATGGTAACTAGAGCAGTAGTAAACGGGGTGGGAGGAAGACTATAGAGGATCAGTTCGATAATGGAATGATGGGAACTTTGGTGGTGAATATTGTGAGACTTATATGCAATACAGAAGAAGTTAATTGTACTCCAGATATATAAACTGTATTATAAGTTATAAATAAATATAATTTTAAAACTTTTATTATGCAAGATGAATAAATTCTAGAAATTTAAGTGCAGTAAC